>NW_024543075.1:11870000-12587500 GCF_018167655.1 Microtus oregoni
GTAGTCCAAGCTGGCCTTTTAATTCAGTATTTAACTGAGGTTGGCTTTAAACAGATTCTCATAAATGCTGGGTTAAAAACATATCGGTACACCCAGCTGCCCGCCTTGCATCTTCTTTGAAAGATTTATTTATTCTGCTTTATGTGAATGAGTGTTTTGCCTGCCTGCATGTATGTGCATCATGTGTATGCTTTTTAGATCCCCTAGAACTGGGATTACGGGTGGTTGTGACCCACCATATGAGTGCTGGGAATTGAACCCAGATTCTCTGGAAGAGCAGCCAGTGCTCTTAACTGCTGAATCTCTGGTCCCTACCTTGCTTTCTGTTTGGACAGATGCCTTGTCACCTTATTTTTTACTAACAGCCCTGTGTGACGTAGCAAGGGACGGTGGTTATTTCCCACTTTCCACCCTGGCCTCACAGTTCTGGAAAAAGTGAGACCATGAGGTGGGTACTCCACTGGGGCCACGCTGTATAATATAGAGTGGCTGCACTATAGATAATGTGGGTCTAGGCATGGGTTAGTGCATATTTGAAGGCGTGTGTGTGTGTGTGTGTGTGTGCGCGCACACATGTGTGCTTGTATGTTGAGTTTATCCAGTTGAGTCTCGAGCCTCTAGTGATAATTTCCTGAATTCACAGGGGACATGAACTTAATTAAAAGGGTGCTAGTAGGTGTTTTGAGATGAGGGACAGAATAAGGGATCTCAGCTTGCTAGTGTACAAGGTTGGTAACTGGGACCTTGGACAGGAAAGTGCGGGTAGCGGCTTTCTGGGTGCTGACTGAGAGCCGTTGTAGCCATGGCCTGGACTCTTGTTGCCTGACTCACTCACTGAAGCTTGGGTACATTAGGGACACCCAAAGAAAAAACAAAGGGCTAGCCTGCTTGATTATCTGGAAAGTAGAATCTTTGGAACCCACCAACTTCTTTTGGGGGGCTGCTTTTGTTCCACCAAGACAATGACTTCGTGGTTTATGGTGTTTATGAAGTCTGGCACACCTATCTGCTCTCATCCGGACATCTTAATAGAGATTAAGTACAGAATAAAGCCAATGGCTGAGCAGAGCTACTCCCATAGGCAATACTGTAGTTTTAGATAGTCTAATTATGTTTAGTACACGTCCCAGTTAAACAGTTAGGTATCACTGTGGGAAAAGCTTTCTAACTTAGTAAATCAGACAAAAATAATGTCCAGTGTTGGGTGTCACATAAGGTTACTGAATATGCCTATCTGACCCGATGAAAACCAGGCAGAGCTCCTACCGTGTGCTTTAGCTCCAGGAGGGCAGATGGAATTGGGACAGGAGGTGGGGTCATCCCCAGGCCCAGAGCTGTAGTGGGTAGGCACACTGGGAGAAAAGGACATACTTGGTTGTCTTCTGCAGTGTTGTGGCCAGGACCATCATCTCCAGGTGTGTGCTCCAGGTACTTGCTCGCTGGGCCAAAGACCCCACCTCCCTGGCATTAGGTTTCATGCGGGGTGTGTGTGAGTCTCTGTAGCGTAAGGAAGGAGCCTTGGGAAGGGATGTCTGGGAGTTTTGACTTCATTTGAAGAGGATGGCAGGCTGCTGAGATGTTACTGTCCCTAGGGCCTGGGAATGCAGCTCAGTTGATAAAGTGCTTGCTTAGCATGCGTGAAGCTCTGGATCCGATCCTCAGCACCACACAAACACCAGAAAGGTTGGCGCATGCTTGCTGTTGCAGCACTTGGGAGATGGAGGCAGAAGGATCAGTCCTCACCTACATAGCGAGTATGGCAGACAGCCTGGGCTGGCCTCACACCTAGGACTACTCACTCTGCCTCTGCCTGAGTGCTGGGATTAAAGGCGTGTGCTTCCAAACACAGCTGAAGTTGCTTCATATAAAAGCCGTTGCTGTACCTGGGAAAATGAATCAGTGGGCTTCCTTACAGGGTGCAAATCTAATGTGGAAAAGCTGTAAGCACTGGTGTGCAGCTTGTTGTCGGGGAAGACAGGGGGAAGAGCACTGGGATGCACCCAGCTGTAGTTGTGGGGTGGGCAGAGAGGGTGAACTTGTCTTTTGACTCATTTGTACTTAGGGTGTCTTCCTGCTTACAAGTGGAATCGCAGTGTGAGGTATCTGGAATCCCAGGGGCGATTGGTACCCTCAGGTGCAGGGCATCCCTGGGAGGCCGTGGCACTCTTTGACCATTTTGCTTCTGGAACAGTGGTTGGATTGTGTGTCACAGGACTCCAGGGTATTCTGGTTGTCAGCTGGTGCCTGACTTGTGCTCACTGGCCAGGTCCATGACGTTGGATACTGAGGGCAATGCCTTCTAAGAGAGGACTGCTGTATGTCGGGTGCCGTTCTGGGCCTTTGGAGCTGTGTCCTGTGATCATAGGACTTTGAGAGCAGGGAGAGGCGTGGTGTGGTGTGTGGTCCAGTTCAGAACATGGCTAAGTCGTGGCTGAAGATTATCTTAATGTAGCCCAGGTTCATCCCATGGCCCTATTGCATCCTGCTAAGAAAGGGCTGACCTGAGAACCTCCGCTCAGGTGACTCAGAGGCTGGTGGTTTTTACCTCATGTATACTTTTTCTAGATGTCTCTAGAAGGGACATCGTTGGATTTTTCCAGTGGAAGTTTACTGAGGGTCCTGATATCAGTAGGCGGTTCCTCCAGCAACTTGGACCAGCCAAGAAAGTGGGACTTAGTTAGATACCACTGAGTTTGGAGTGAGGATAAAAAGGGGGTGTGCTGCACCAGCTGTGAAGAGGTTAGAGCTGAAAGGGGCTCGTGGACTTCTCATTTCCCTGGCCATGAAATTACCAGAGTTAGCCAAAAGATTTCCTCCACTATGTTGTTTGTAGCATCACTGTCAGTCTGCGAAGAATCTGCAAGTGTTTTCCAAAACCCTGCTCTGTGTTTGGGCTCCCCTTAAGTGCTTTCCAGGGAGCTGGCGGGGGGTGGGGGGTGGGGTGGGGGGTGGATGGTTGCAGGTCCAGACTGCAAGGCCACTGCTAAGTTAATGAGCTTTGTAGTTGATCCCACAAAGTCATTGCTGTTACTCATTTTTTTTAAAGGGTACCAACTCCCTGCAATGTCATGTAGATATACTTGTAGACAGTAGAACTTACTTGTACTGTGCAATTCTGCAAGATTAGCAAAATGAGATTGATTCTGTGCTTTGGAAAACATTGTTTCCCTGTTTGCCTCCCTGCAGACATGTGGAGGTCAGAAGACAATTTTCAGGACTCAGTTCTTGCCTTCCACCATCTGAACTAAGGTAGTCAGGCTTGGCTGCAAGCAGGTACCCTTGTCCATTGAGCCATCTTCCTGAGCCAGGTCGCTTCTTTTTGTTAGCAGAAAGGCTTAGGAAGTTAACAGAAGTTGGTAGACATTCATGCAAAATAGGCTGGGAGTTTCTGGATCCTTTATAAAATGACCAAGGATTGTGCATGCCCACAAGGATAGCCCAGGCACAGCAGATGGACATGCCTGGGTGACCTCCCACTGGTGCCATGCCAGGCATGCCTAAGACTTAAGGACAGACTTTGTCTTATACTAGACAACTAGCATTAAAAGCCTGGCACTGAAACCCGAGTCTTGTGTGCCACATTAAGCCACCTGTCACCTCAGAGTACCCTCCCATCTCAGATGAGCAGTTCTGGGTTCTCACACTTGAGAGCCCGGTGCATCTAAGGCCATGCCATGATCCTTGGGCTCCCTGGGGACACAAAACAGCTGCTCACTGCCTTTCTGCAACCTCTCCACAATGTCCCGCCAGCCCCTCTTGGAAGTGCCCTGGAACACGTGTCTGATCTGTCTTCCATGGCTGCAGGTCCAGAGGGACCTGCCACTGATTGCCAGGACACTGACTGCTTCATGCCCTCTCCTTTTCTCTTTGTCTTTCCTTGGTTTTGGAGATAGCTAGGTTGTGCCTTGCTCACAGTCCTGGGGCTGCTTGCCTTCCCAGGACTCCCTGGGTGGCTCTCGGGTCATGATTTGTTTGACTGTAGAGGCCAGCTGGGCCAGCTCCCCTCCTGTGGTCAAGGAGTGTGGTTTGTGAAAAGCCCGGGGAACTGGAGAACTTCCCAGGTGGGAAGGTCAGCCAGCCACACTGAGCCTTTGCAGGTAGTAGAGTACTGAGTACCAGAGTGAGTCCTCGTGAGTCCCCAGTGTCCAGCTCCCTAAGCCCCTCATTGCTGGTCCCTGTGTGTATATGGACCCATTTTTAAGAAGGAGAAAGGAGTCTGTGCTCTTGAAGCAGGTGCTGGAGGAAGCTAGCACAGCGAGACCCTGGGTCACTTGCCCTGTTACACTCTGGGGTGTGAGATAGTTTTAAATATACTCTCTTACTTCCATCTGTTTGGGAAACATCTTTTTTTTTTTTTTTTTCCAAGACAGGGTTTCTTTCTCTGTGTAGTTCTTAATGTCCTGGAACTCTGTAGACCATGCTGGTCTTAATTGCAGAGATCTGCTTGCCTCGGCCTCCTGAATGCTGGGGTTAAAGGCATGTGCCACCAATGCCTGGCTATGAGTTTTTAAGTTGAGTGGGAATCACTGGCTATTGCTGGACCATCTTTTAAGGCTCGTGACCGTTTCCCCTCTTCACAGGAATCAGACCAGTCCAGGACTGGGTAGCTACCTCTCACTGACCCAGTGTTACCCTTAGATGCATGGGGAGCTGAGACCAAAAGTGACCTGGACTCCTGCCTTGAACTAATAATGCCTGTACATCCTTGAGTTCTTAGGGGTCCTTGAGCTCTGAGGCACTCTGCAGCGAAGACACGGAATTCAGGGTTCGGAGCCTGAGACTAAGGTGAAGGGGAATCTGGATTAGTAGCTAAAAGGTGGGCATGGCACATACAGCTCTCAAAGACTCCTGGGCACGGGACAAGGTGTGCCAGACCCAGCAGGAGTCCGCTTCCTCACAGGTCTTAGCTTGAGAGGGACCATAGGGGAGAAATCAACCCGTTGTCTAGCTGAGTCCACACCCCTGCCCACCCCTTCCATGGCAGTTCTCTCCTCCATCCTTGGACAGCCTGAATGTTGGGGTTTCTTATGGGGCAGGTTCAGTACTGGATTTTAATCCAACATAAGGGGCGGCAGCCGGGAGCTTTGGGAGAGGGATGTGTTTATCTTCATAGTTGTGGCAATAGGTTCACAGATGTACGCATCTTTTTTAAATTACATCTTAACTTGGCATGAAGAATTTTGACAAACTTACTTTTTTGGTTTGTTTCTCTGTAGCTTTGGGGCCTGTCCTGGAACTCACTCTGTAGACCAGACTGGCCTCGAACTCACAATGTAGTGGCATTTCATTTGTATTTGAATAAATAAAGCTTGCCTGAAGATCAGAAGAGTAAAACAGCCACACTGGCCAGCCTTACTGACCAGGCAGCAATGACACACACCTTAAATCCCAGTAGCCACAGTGGTACACTTTTAATCTTAGTAGTCACACTAGTTTGCCATGGAAACCAGGCAGTAGTGGTGCACACCCGTAATCCCAGAACTAGAGAGGAATATAAAACGGGAGGAGACAGCTCTCAAACTCAGTCTCATTCTGAGATTCCTGGAGGCAGGATCACCAATTTCGGACTGAGGTAGAGGTAAGAGCCAGTGGCTGGCTGGTCTGCTTTTCTGAACTTGAGGTTGTTCTGTCTCTGGGTTTTTATTAATCGTGCTTCATTTGGTGCCCAACAAGTGATCCCTCCTGAGTGCTGGAACTAAAGGCGAGCCTCACTACCTCCTCCTGGCTTTAGCAAACTTACTTAGAGCCATCATCTCCAACAGGAAGCTGCCAACAGACCTCTTCAGCCAGAATCCTTGTCCTGTGGAAGGGTGGGGGTGGGGCACAGCAAAGCCTCAGGGCTCAGCATCCACAGGGACAGGGTCGCAGGCTGTTCTGTCTCCACTTTTGGGTGGGAATGTTGTGAATTGGAAAACCCCAGCTGGCTTCTTGAAGAAGGAGAGACAGCTGTGCTCATCAGGGAACTCCAGTGCCTGATCTGGGCTTGTAGCTTGAACTGCAGGCTCCCACCCATCGGGTCTGCAGTGGAGAAAAGCAACGGTGTGTTAGGTAGAGGATGGAGTCATCGGAAGGCGCTTCTTCAGAAATGCCTCTTGTGGGATGTACATTAAGAAATAGCACCAGTTACTGTTTATAACGAGCTTCCTTTGAGGGAGGAGGTGGAAGTGTATTTGGTGGGTCCCTCAGCATGGGTTGAGAACCGCTTACCTGAAATGCCTGGGACAGGAGTGTTTCATTCAGTCTTGGAAATTTTTAATTTTGGGAATATTTGCTTATACATAATGCGATTTTTTTTTGTTTGTTTGCTTGTTTTTTCCAGAGACAGGGTTTCTCTGTGTAACAGTCCTAGCTGTCCTGGAACTCACTTTGTAGGCCAGGCTGGCCTTGAACTCAGAGATCCACGTGCCTCTGCCTCTCAAGTGCTGGGATTAAAGCCACCACTGCCTGGCTGATGGAAGGCGTATTAGTCAGGGGTCTCTGGAGGAACAGAACCAGTAGAATGAAATATATAAAATATATTTATTTAAACATTTAATTATATGCCATACTGAGGTAGTGTGAGTCTTTAATCCCAGCAGATGCTTGGCAGATCTCTGAGTTGAAAAAGCCAGCCTGGTCTGCAGGTTTCAGGACAGCCAGTGCTGCAGAGAGAACCCTGTCTTGAAAAACCTAAAAAGGAAAAAATAAAGATTTATTTTATATTCACAAGTATCTGCATGCATGCAGTGCCTGTGGAGGTCAGAAGAGCATATTGGATCTCCTGGAACTGGGGATGGTCGTCAGCCGCCATATGGAACTAGGAACTGAACCCAGGCCCTCTGGAAGAGCAGCCAGTGCTCTTATCCACTGTGCCCGTCTCTCCCACTCCCCTCTCCATGAGACCTTTTGCATATACATAGTGAGATCCTGAGTCTAAATGCAGAGCTGATTAATGTTTTCCCTCTCCCTGGCGCACATATGTAAGTGGTGAGCATTTTCAGTGTTAGCAGCTTGGCACATAGAACTTTTTACCTGTGCTGTGCCAACATGCAAAAAGATTTTGAAGCATTTTCACGTTGGTGATGCTCAGCATATAAATGTCACACCCTACAGGCTGGGCTCTATTACCCAGCAGGCACCGGTGAAGCGCGGTTAGCTATACAGAGATCATGCTGGGTCTTTTTTTTTGGTGCTATGTGGGAACCTTGGTGGACCCTAAAATCCACTTACTTGTTCAGCTGAGCATGAGAGATGTCCATGGACAAGTCTATTCTGCTTGCTGAAGCTGTGCATCTAACACCTGAGTCAGGGTCTTGAGGTGACGGTGTGTTGCAGTTTTAAGTCTGAGCCTGGCTGGAAATACATATTTAGTCACTTGTGGATGGTAGTTAGCTGGGCTGAATTTCTTTGTAACCTTTTGGCTTGGAGAACCGTCCCCTTTAGTCATGGTAATTACCCTTCTGTGTGATATGTAAATTGATCACTGCAGCTCTTTCTAGGGTGCAGTTTGATTATCCACCAGGCTTCCTTTTGCCTCTTATTTAAACTTATTTTTAGCACAGTCCTTGGAGCCTCTGTGTGAGACTGTCCATCTTCTCGGGTTCTGAACTTCCAAGGTCATTCTCATCAGACCCACTACAACCTTGCTTCAGGACCTCTCCTATACCCCAGTTGTTTTCAGAACCTTACCGGTAGAAGAACAAGCAAGTGTGTGGTTCTCAGTTTGATTTGTTTGCAAGTAGTTAAATACAGAGGCAAGGGGAACAGGAATGTGTGCTGGAGGTGATTGCTCAAGGCTGCCAGGGAGTTATTTACAGATTTTTTTTTTCTGACAATCCTTGTTTAAAGGAATTCCCTGTAAGATTTATGAAGCCTTTCCAATTTATTGTCTTGCCAAGTAAGGTAAGCAAATAAATAAGTTATTCTATTTTATTATAAACACAGCCAGTATAAGATTAAAAAATAGGAGGAAGCAGGGCTTCGTTTTTCCATCCAGTGTGTTTCAGGAATTTGGAAAGTGTCCTGGAAAGGCCTTTTGTTTTGTTTTTGGCCCGAGCACGTCGTGCATTTAGAAGATAAAGTCTGACCCTTGATGTTGGAATGCACAGCTCCCCATCCGTGAAGAGAACCGGCACAGCTAACTGGGGCAGGGCAGGATGGCAAGGGCAGGATGGGGTGTTGGTCCTGAGAGCAGCAGCTCACTATAGTCACTGGGCCACACCAGGCTAAGGGACTGGAGCCTCCGTGCTTGGTTTGTGAAAACTCATCTTCTACACCTCTCTTCCTGTCACCCCGATTTCTTTGTTTTCTCTTCCGTGTAAACAGTTCTTCAGAATTGCTAGTGTTTTCCCTTATATTTTGGTGAATCGTGGTTTGGGTGACCAGTGTGTGAAGCCCCAGATGGAAAATGTAGATTTTTAAGTAAAAGGATATGTAGACATAAATTTAAAAAGAATATATAGGCTATAGTAAAGACACGAGACTGTAATAAATGGACAGTTCTCTTCTTGGTGGCAATGTCAGGCTAAGGGCTTGGCCTTTCCTCTGCCTTCCCAGAGTCCCATCTGAAATCCCCTGGCACTTTTCAAACCACAGACCACACCATCCCGTTACCGTTCTGGGAGGATGTATGCTCTGTCTCTGCTCCTACTTGTCGCTGGGGGAGGGGTTTTAATAGTGTTCTGGATGACATCTTGGAACACAGATGGGTTCAAGTTCCTCAAGCCCTGGCATGTAGGGTATGCAGCGAGGCCAAGCGAACACATTCCCTTCAGGAGTTTGTTTTGGAGCAGGTCAGTCCTAAGTGGGAGGCTTGGGAGGTGTTAAAGGCTCAGTGCCCACAAGAGCAGGCTTGTGAACTTCATTTCTTGTCCTTCCTTCTCTCCTGCGTTAGAGAGGCGGGTCTTTACTTACTCCCCTGCTGAGTCATGGGGAAGGGGGTAGCACAGTGAGGCCCATCCTTTGAAGGGCTCTGGGGTGGTGGCCTGAGTAAGCCTGACCGAGCCCTGCTGGCAAGGATCCCATCACCCTCCCAGAGGGCAGCGGACAATCCAAACTCAGCCCCAGGAACTTGGGAGTCCTGTGGGGAGGGGTCCCACCCGTATATGACATCGAGGTCACGGACTGCAAGGGTTAGGGACGAGGCTACAGCCCCTTTTATGTGACCTTCCGCCCAGGCTGTCTCTCTTACACTCCATTCTCCTCACCCTCATCTCTGCGGACCCGAGAATCATCTGGGGAACTTCAAAGACTCAGTCTTAGCCCCACCCTCTCAAACTGTCAGTGGCCTAGGGAGAGAGACCTGCCTTGGCTAGTTTAAAAGTTTCAGGTGATTCTAATGGACCTCCAGCATAACCATGGCATTGTCCCACCTGCAACGCTCGGTTTCACCTGGGGGCCGGAAGGCACAATCCCAGAGAAGACCAACTTTGCAGCCTCCAGGCTAAGGGCTGCTCTTGGCACACTACTTGAATAAGGTATGGATCTCTCTTGGGGCAGGCTACACAGTAGGGCAGGACCGCGGAAATCCCTCCGCTTTACCCTGCAAAGGGATGCCTGGCTTCCCATCAGCAGGGCGAGGAGCATCTTGTGTAGCTTTGTCATTTTGTTATACACCCCACCCCTCCAACAGGGAGATACTTTACAGAATGAGATTGTTGTTGATGTCGTAGCCAGCGCCTTGGCCCGTGAGTCTCCAAGTGAAGCAGCCATTTCTTCTGTCCTTGTGCAGTAGATCTGTGGGCAGGGACTGGTCCCTGGGAAGCTGAAAAAGAAAGCAGCTGTTGCCTAGGAAACAACTTTAGTGCTGGACTCAGGTCAGGCACCTTAGGGACCTCCAGTGCACCAGACTAGGTGGAGGGGGTGAACTTCATTAAGACACAAGTCAAGGGCGATGGGTGGGGGAAGGGTCGTGTGCATTCTCATAGCTAAAGGGCCACTTTCCCCAGGCTGGAGGCCCAGGAAGTAATGTTCTTGGGTGGGGAGTAAATGAGGGCACGGATAGCTGGCGAGTGAGTTGGCTGGACCCTGACACTGATGCCCTGCAGACAGGGGTGCTGGGAACATTGTACTAGTGTATCAGGAAGCTGTTCCTCAGAGGAGTCCTGCAAGTGGAAATCTAGTGATGTGGTCCCTGCCTGAGCTTACCTGGGTCAACCCCAAACTCAGTTAAAGCCACTCCCTGATTGCCAGTCTTCGGGGGAGGAGGGATGCAGAGGGTCTTGCATTCCCTGCCATGTGGTCCACTTGATTTGGGGTACCACTGAGTAAGGCATAGGTGGGCTTTGAGCCTTCAGAGTCACAGCATTTTAGTACTTGGGGACAGTCTCTTTTTCTTTCTCGCAGAAGGTGGGAAATGTTCTCTGACCCAGGGTACAGCTTTGATGCGACTTTCTAGTCTTACCTAGAAATGGGGTTTTTAGTTTCTCATTTGATGTCATCATACCTTTGACCTTCTTCGTGGTTTTGCGGCTTTCTCTTTGGAACCAGACTTCCAGGCGTGCAGAATGAGCTCTAGTTTTGAGAATGTGGTGGTGGGTGCTCGCCCACCAGGACAGTTTCTTGGGTATTGCTTTCTATACAGTGGGCTCCACAGGAATGGGGCACCTTTGTCCCCAAGGCTCCCAGGCTGGGCAAGAGATGCTATGCTTCTGTTTTCGGGAAGTGGTCAGGCTTAAGGATTTTTTGTGAAAACAACTGGTGGAATTTGTTACCTTACTTAGGAGGCTGAAAATGTTTCGGTAGATGGGTCTCGTGGTCACATACTGATGGACAGGTGTGGTACGGTCGTATTCAGATGTGTTCTGATTAGTCTCTAAACCAAAGCCTCTGTTCTCAGATGGAGGGCCTCAGCTTAAGGAACTTCCAGTCTGCATTCCTCTGACTATAGACTGGAGAGCCTGTGGCAGGACTTCAGTGTTTTTCCCTGGCTCTTTTTTTTTTTTTTTTTTTTAAATTCAGTCTGCTAATTGCATACTTGTGGTCAGTTTGTTCAGCTCTGGGATTTGAACTTTCAGCGTAGCAGATACAGCAAGGTGAGTAGTCTGGAGCTACCTTGGCCTTCATTGCAACACCTCCATGTTCTTTCCAAATGCGTGATGCTGCCCAGCGGTCCTCACTTGATGCTGATGGTCCTAGCGAGGCAGATGCCCTCTGTGTTGATTGGCATGCTGACCCACCTGCTGTGCTTCTAGCTACACATCCCAGACACCTGTCACCAGAGCACGCCTCAGTCGGGGTAAAGGGGTCTCGGGGCTCTGGTGTTGATGTGCAAGCACACATCAGACATCCATTCTCCACCTTTCCTGAGACCGGGTCCCTTATTGAACGTGGAGCTCACCGATTGAGAGTGTTAGGATCCACCTATCCTCTCTCCCCTCTTTGAGTGCCCCCATCCAATCGTACCAAGGTTTCAAGTCTTTTCCAGGGACTCTGAACTCGGATTCCCATGGCAAGCACTCTACTGTCTAAGGCATCTCCCTCCTCCTGGTCTCAAAGTCCTTGCACGTCAGCCGCTGTTCAGACAAGCCAGCTCAGAGCCAAGTTCACATGCACAGACCATGAGGGAAACTTTTGAACAGAATCATCCCTTAAAGTTTTTTTTTTTTTGTTGTTGTTGTTGTTTTGAGCCGACATTCTGAGTTTCATTTTGCACTGTACCATTATAATTTTGAGAGTGACTGCTTGATCTGTGTTTATTGAAACTAAATTCATTAGAATGTGAAAATAACACTCAACAGTTTACCAAATTGGATTCTTATTTTTTGGTATTTTTGTACATCATCCGTTCTCACTTGAATATCACAGAATTTTGTGGTGAAGTGTTACGCAGATGAAAACTCATGTTTTAGTGGCTTTTTTTTTAATTCAAGAGTTGATAAGAATATTCTCTACAGAAAGAAGTGCTTGGTTTGCCATTGCGGCGGAGTCTGGATTTCTGAGGTCTTGGAGTTTGTGTGGCAGGAGGCAGCTGTGTGGAATATAACACTGCCCCAGTCACCTATTCAGAGGCTGGCTGGAAACTCCCTCCCACTTCTGCCAGTGGAGTGACAGGCGTGTCACCTAACTCCGGGCAGCCCCAGGTTTATCTGTGAGCTGGGGATTCCTGTGTTCTTACCCTTATTGGAGGTCTTCAATGAGAGTACTTGTATTTCACTGGTTGGCGACATTCTAACATGTCTGAATCAAATGGTCATTAAATAAATCCCATGCCATATCTTGACAGCAACTTTTCCTTGTTTGTGGTTTATAAAGTAATGCTGGTCTAAGTTTTGTTTTACG
The DNA here is from genome assembly GCF_018167655.1 of Microtus oregoni. Lineage (NCBI taxonomy): Eukaryota > Metazoa > Chordata > Mammalia > Rodentia > Cricetidae > Microtus > Microtus oregoni. The sequence continues at coordinate 11,882,259 of NW_024543075.1, forward strand.
GTTGAGTCTCGTGCCAGGCAATTTGGCTCGACTAGATTTCCTTTTTTTTTTTTTTTTTGAGACAGGGTCTCAACTAAGTTTGTATCCTATCAAGCCTCTTCAGCTCTTCTGCCATCTCTGGTGGACCACACTGCATAGATAGCCATTTCTCTCTTCCTCTCAGGTCCTCTAGCTTCCCCCAGGAGTCAGTTGGCTTGGCTTCTGTGTGTGGAAGAGCCTGCGTCTAACACACATCTGTTTACAATCAAGTGGGTTAGACCGCCCGAGACCAGGAGGCCAGTTCCATCCCTAGGACTTCGGGATGCCTCCCTCTAACATGAGCCCCCACCAGGTGATTTCAGGATCTTCCCTGGTGAGCGAGAGCTAGCTAGGATCCCATCGAGGGTCACGACAGATGAGCTTTTTATCAAAGTGTGTGCTTTTATCCTGCCACCCGGCAATGAAAATGGAGCGGATGCCGCCTCGACCTTCTAGAGTGTCTGCACTATATTTTAACTGGGAAGTTAGGTGTATTTTCTCTGCTTAATACTTTAAAAGGCCTCTTGGGTACTAAGAGAGGCTTGTAAGAACAGCTGCACGTGACCTACCCTGGAAAGGGAACTTCAGATTGAAAAGTCACTTTATTTAATGGCCGCCTCGTTAGAGTCACGTGCTGTCTGGCAGCATCCTTCCAAAGGGCCCCGGCAGAAATAGTTACGTTCTTCCAGAGGTGTCGTGCCAGGAAGGCTGCCCTGTCCTGACAAGGCTTGGAATGTGAGAGTCAGGTGCCCCGTGGGTTGGCTTTCACAAGCCTCAAAGCCATGTGGGAACCTGGGTGTTGCCACCCTCACATTCTGGTCCTTTTCTGGGATGAGATCTCAAGTTTTCGTCTTCTTTTACCCCATGTATTATGTGTATGTAGGGTGTGGGGGGGTATGCACATAGGTGAATTCGTGTGTGTGTGTGTACACATGAGTGTGTGTGCACGCGCACGCGTGTGTGCGTGTGTGTGTACATGAGTGAAGCAGAGTGTATTTCTCCACTGCTTTCCACCCAGTTTCTTGCCAGTTCCGCTGGCTAATCAGTTCTCTTGGACAGAGTCCCGTCTCTGTCTCCCCAGCCCTGGGAACTCGCATTTTACTGACCTGCATTTGTATGGCCTTCAGCGTTTCTCCAGGAGCCCCTGAGTGAAAGTCATGGGTCTCTTCATCACAGTGTGCTGCTGGCCCTTGATTGTTGCAGGGGTCTTCTTTGTTCCCAAGACAAGCCCTGCTCTGATGAGTGAGTGGTTCGCCTAGCTGCTGATATTCTTAGTGACTGTTTTTGACCTTTGCCTGCAAGTGTCAATCTACAGCAAGCACAGCCCAGCCACCTGAGGCTCTCCCGCCAGCAGTGCACACGCCACCCCTGCTCTCCGTGCCAGCTTGGTCTTGGTCACATTAGTCGGGCTGCATTTCAGGGCGCAGCTTCACCTAGAATTGTTCAGCTTCCTGTCGTGTAAAGAAAGTATTAGGGGGCTGTAGTGGGGATTGGTTGGGAAAGAACAGTCACATGACCTGTGTTGGTCATCAGTGTGCCAACCGTGAGTTCTGGCAGGTGCACTTGCATCTTGGACCCCATTAAGGTACAGAACTTAACCGCTCCATCTGGAAAGTTCCCTGATAGCCTTGTCTGAACCAAGTCCTCTACCAACTGAGTTCGCCACCGGCAATCACTATTTTTTTGTTTGGTTGATTGGCTGGTTGGTAGGTTTAGCTTGGGTTTCCCTACATGGTTAGTCTTACTTGTTCTAGAATTTTCCGTTTAATATTGCATATGTATATTATATGCAGTGTACACACACATACATTAGGATGTACATTGGCATGGTATATACTTTATTCTTCAACACACATTTTCAAGTTGTAAAACACGTGGGGTGTGGCAGCACGTGCCTATAATTACAACATTTGGTAGTGAAGATCACTGTGGTCTCAGGCTGAGCTATGATATCAGGACCCTAAAAAAATCAGGTATTTCGTAACCCACTTACTAAAACTGGCTTTCTGCTTGGCTGGACTTGGAGAGCAAGTCCAGCACTCTATGACTTAACTTCTTGGTTCACCCTTAATAAGATGGTTTCCAGGTTTGCACCCTTTTTTCTGTTGTAACTAGCATGTGAGTCCCTACGGGAGGAGAGCACGCGTCACTTCCTCCTTAAAAGTGTGCCTTGATGAACCTCCCTGCTGCCCCCACCCCCACCGCCCCCACCCTCCAGCCTCTTCCAAATGCCAGGCTTCCCAGGGAAACTCCCTAGAGGAAGCATGACAGTCTTCTTCCTGAGGTCTGTCTGTCTGGGGCCTTTTCTGAGGTGTGTTTTATAGAGTTACCAGAGTGTCCTTGAGTAGATTGATTCCATTTAGCTTATTTATAGCCTTCCTCTTTCCAGAAACCTCTTTGAGGACCTAACATCCAATGCTAGGTGGGTGTGGCGGTCCAGACCTGTGATTTCCCCACTGAGGTGGAGATGTGCGATTGGTGTTCTGAGGTTTGCTACCTGACCCCCGGAACCCCCCTCACCCCCAGTGTTGCCCCACAGCCCACGATGTTCTTTGCCCCAAGGCACTTATTCGTGGGTACATTTCCACGACTTCAGCTTGTGTCTGGGACCTCGAAAAAAGTGAGAATCAAAATATCGAGGGAAGGAGTGTGGTGAGGAACTCCTCGATTTGAGAATAGTCCAGTTGATGGTTCCATTTGCTGTTCCAGCAAGCCAGGTAGGTGTTCCAGCCGCTACCTTAACAGAATGCTCTAGCACGCATCACTGGCCTGGGGAAAGGTCAAGATTCAAGCATTCCAAGCACAGTTTGTTTACACTGAAGGTGTGTCACACCATGTTAAGGTCAAAGCATCCCATGAACACACGGCTTACGTGCTGTGTGCGAACGTTAGACACCACCTGATTCATGAGTTGATAGAAGGGTTATTGGAATGCCTGTGCCTGGGAGGGGAGAGGGTGACCTCTGCAGGGCCAAGGCAAGCACTGGAGCCTTCCATAGGGAAGGATCAAACGCAGGGCTTGTGGATTGGGCTGACGGTGATCATCCGCAACTCTATGCAGCTGCCGATGTACCAAACGCCAGTTCAAGCTGTGCCATGAGAGGGCCTTGCCACCCAGGAAAGGAAATTTGCCTGAAAGAGAAAGACAGAGACAGACACAGCGCAACCGCCTGACATTTGTACACGCTGGATTTTTTCAAGCCCTAGTGACTGGAATCAGCTCGGACTGTTAAGTTTTATGACTGCTGGTTTAGAACCTGAGTAAGAAATTTTGGTGGTAGGCGCTCCTGTTCTTAGCTCCCTCCTCTTCCCCCCTTTTTCCTTCCTCCTTGTCCTCCCTTTCTTTTAGAGTAAAACTTCTTACTATTGGTTTTCTGATATGTATATACAACCTGATTATCCCATCCCCCCCCCCCCCAAGCATTGCAAGACAGCCTGTGAGGTTCTTTGCCACGAGGCAAAGTATATCATTCATATTGAACTCCAATTCTTGATCCTCTTACCTCAGTCTCTCTCCTGAGTGCTAGCAGGATAAGTCTGCGCCACTACTGCCAACTAAATCCTGTTATCTTTAAGATAACTGCTTGCTGCTTGTGATTGGTTAGTTCCCATTCAGGGTTGAGTGATTGGTCCCCCCCCCCCCCCCACCTGAGCTCTACAAGGAAGTGTGTCTACCTGGCTCCTCCCCCTCCAGACTAGTCTGCGTGACTGGCTCTTCTGAAGTTGTGCAATCCGAAAGAGCCACCCCAAGTGCTGCTTTTCCTTAAGAGGTGAAGGTATCTGCATCTGGGTTGGAGGGCTGGGTGCCTTCCCTGTTTGGTTTTTCAGGCGCTCTGCTGGGCCACGTCACATTGCCTATAGGCAATAATCAGTTGCCAGCTGAGGCTGCCTGCGTTCCTGGCGAAACTTGGGTGGAAAATGCTAAGAGACGGTAGCCCCCGAGCTGTGGTTCCCACCTGGTCTTTCCTCTTTCCGGCTCTTGTGGCTCAAGATAACTCAGATGTTGGTCCCTGCCTTCATGTGTGCTGTGCGCTTTTGTGACCGTGCTTGTCACCTGTGTTGAACTAACTTCAAGGCATGTGACCCCTGAGCACTTAACTTTGAGCCAGGTGCGAGGGAGCCTGATTGCGTTTGCTGATATTGCGGTGGGAGAATTGCTGCTTATGGAAACGGCTCTTCTTAGACCCCTGGTTAGAAAGATGGATCCCGAAACGCTTGGTGCCGACAAGAGGAAGAAGGCCGGAGCATAAGGCTTATTTGTCTCTAAGCATTTTAGAAAAAAAAGATATAGCTGTGCTGTGTTTAAATATAGCACGGTGTTTGCTACCGGGATGGCAAATAAGCAATTGGATATGTAGGTCATCGACTTAGGAGAATGAGTTGGGAGTTTTCCTTGCATCTGATTAACACTGTCTTACAATTGGGCCATCAACACTATGCCAAAATTGGGTTACACAGAGTTCAGCGAGCCATCTGGGTGGGGGAAGAACTAGACTCAGCAGAAGACACCTTTGCCCTCTTAAGGTATGAAGAGCGTGGCTTGGTGTCCAGCCCTGTGGTTTGTAGCCAACCGCTGTAGCACTTACCGACAGAGCCTGTCCTGGGGAGGGACGTCTCCGTGGGGCTTCTAAGCACACCCAGCAGAGAAGCCCATCCACCCGGAGAGAGGAGGAAAGGGCGCTACTTAAGTCGGGATAAATGCCAGCAGTGTATTTTAATACAGTCTTGATTCAGAGCACACTGTTTGGAATTGCATATTTAAAAGGAAACTGCCATCTCCTTTTGAAGGTATGTGACATTTAAAAGATCTGTAGCAAAAGATTGGTTTGACAGCTTCGAATTATATTTGAAAGAGTTTTTCTTGAAAAAAAAAGGAAAATGATTACTTCTATTTTAAATGTCATCACAAAGACATAAACATGTTTAATCAAATTATATATTTAATTTATGTAGAATGTAATTTTTATTCATGTGGAAGATTCATGGGTGTTTTTTTCCCCCCCAGCAGCTTTGGAGCCAAGTGATGCTGGTGGCTTGAAAGTGGCTCCCTTATTGAAGGAAATTGAAGGAAACAGCCATTTAAGGTTTCATAAAAACCTAAGGGGGGAAAGGAGTATTAGTATTGAAATCCTTTTTTGGTCCACACACTGTACGTCACCAAGCAGTGTGGGGACAGAGGTATTTTCATGATGTTGCTTGGTGATATAGTAAGGATAAACCCTGGAGGGATGGGTTGAGAAAAGCGCAAGCCCCAAGACAATGAAGGTGGAAATAGCAAGGGCGCTCCTGTGATTTTCTTCTTTTGGATTCTTTGAATCAGCAGGGAAGTTACTGTGAGTGCTAGCTGCAGAGCCAGCGCTCCGCTCCTTAAAAGGGAGGCAGCGAGGATGTGGGAGGACAGACCCAGTGCCTGGTATAAAAGGCCAACAGTGAGTCTGAGGCCACCAACTGGGTCCCCCAGTTGCTTGAGGAACAGGGGCATAACCGTGGGTCTGCTGTGGGCCAGGCAGCTTCAGTGACCCTGGCGATCTGTTGGAACACTCCAGTTCCAGAACTTTCTTTGAGCGAGCCGGCCATTGGAAGCCAGCCAGCCCAGCGTACACCATGGCTGGGGTAATTGTAGCCCATTCCTGCCTGCTGCCAGTACTTTCGATTCAGCCAGGCTGGACCAGGAACTTCTGATCTTCCCCCCACTGATGGGTGGGGCTTATTTTTTCTTTTCCTAGGCCCCAGGTCAGCAGCCTGACCTCTATCAGGTGTGGCTTGGGATGCCTGGGAAGTAACATCTGGAGAAAACCAAGCCAGGCTGGGAAGTATGAGCTCCAGGAGAAGGTCAGGGTTCAGGGAGCTGTGTGTTCTTCAGGCCAGGTGCCAGAGGGAGGGCGGGTGACCCCTCCCCCCCCCATCCAGTGCCTATGTTTGTCAACAGGAACCTCCCTGGTTTCTTCTGTGTCTGCCTCTCATCGCAGTCGTCAGAGTGGAATTTAATTCTTGCTACCTCCCTGGCTTTATTTTGCTTCTGGGAATTTAAACTTAGGTCTTCACATGCATGGCAGGATTTTTTTTTTTTTTTACTCATCGAACCATCTTTCCAGCCCTATTATCTTGTTAGACTCACATAGGTGTAGCAGAAGTAATACAGTGAGATGTCAAATTACTCCCTCCCTCCTCTTCTCTCTCCATTGGTAGCAGTAACCTAGCCTGGAAATAGACACAGGTGGAACACACATCCTTTGTGGGTTTCTCAGTGGGACTTGCAGGTGCCCAAGGGAACTGAACCCTGCACACCATGTCCCATTTCTCGGATGCTCCAGTGGGGCTTTTGTGTCGCCAGTGATTTGGATGGGAGCGCCCACCAGTCCCCTTGTCAGTTTTCTACCACACAGTGACAGAGCCCGTCGGAAGGATTGTTAGGTTTGGACATCGTGTATTAGCAGTTATGCTCTGAGAATAACAAGGGTTGCCAGCCTGATGCACAGGTCCAGCAGGGGCTGCTGTGTCTGTTGTGGTTCTTCAAGTAGAAGCCACACCGGCCTCTGGCTTTCACGTGCTTCAGCGAGAATGACAAGTCCTGGGAATCTTAATTTCACATAAAATATTTGAGTACTGTTTGTTTTGAAACCCTATTATGTATAGCTGAGGCTACCCTTGAATTTGCTATTTGGCTCCAGTTAGTCATTCTGAACTAACCAACCCCTGACAAAGACTCGGACAAATGTTTGAATTACAGGGGTGTACCACCTTACCTGGCTCAAGTTGTTTTTCAGACATGTATGCATGGACACATTGCGGAATGAGGATAACATTTAGCATTTACAAATGACTGTCCTCATGAATGCCAATGTCCCAAGGCGGTCTCTCCCCACCTTGGATAATTGTCTGCTGAGACTTTGACTTCTGAACTGAAGTTTCCAAGAGGGTGGCATCGTTTGTAGTAGCTTGAACTCCGTGAAGGCCGCCCCGTTTCTTTCCTAATTTATTTTGTGTGGTAGTGCAGCTATTTTAAGGGCTCACATCCCAAGTCTGGATCCAAGTGGCTGGAAAACGAGACAGGGGCAGCCTGGGAAGCATCCCATCTCTGTCCCCAGCTTCAGTCCTGTCCCTCTTGACCTGGCAACCTGCAGAATTTTCCTGATATCAAGAAACACATGCTCTTTGAAGAATATGAAAGCATCATATATTTTAGAAGATCACTTTTAATCATAGCATGGAGAAATAACACTTTAGATTTTTTTCTGTCTCATACATATATGTATACATTAAAAGACAGATTTTTTTTTTTCCCCCTGAGACAGGGTTTCTCTGTGGCTTTGGAGCCTGTCCTGGAACTAGCTCTGTAGACCAGGCTGGTCTCGAACTCACAGAGATCCGCCTGTCTCTGCCTCCCGAGTGCTGGGATTAAAGGCGTGCGCCACCATCGCCCGGCCACTAGGGAATATTTTTAAATAAAAAATTTTGAATGTTTTGTATTTCATTTTCCATTTGGCCTGTAGGTATTCCTATGTCTTTCGTATTTTGGAGTGTTTGAAATCTGTCTCATGACATACGGTATACAGTCACACAGTATCCCTAATGTTACCTAACCCCCATGCAGTGACATTTTACTGTTCTGTAAGTATTGACCACTTGTCCCATTGTTCCTCAGTAACAGGGATAGCGTGTCAAGGTTTCAGAGGTGATTGTAGGGACTAAATGACCAGGACTTCCCCAATTGCTGTGTGAAGACTCTTCAGAGCTGTGAACACCCACTTTCCCATCGTGCCTTCCCATCTTTCAGCCTTAACACTGAAGCTTTTGATGGTATTCTGGTTCCATCTTGTTATAATACTTGTCTGCATCCCAAACGTCTGGAGACAGCTGTGCTGACTCCGCCCTCTGCTCCTTGTCCTTTGCTCAGCTGACTGTTGTGGCTGCTGAGGACCCAGGCTCTTGGATAGCATCCCACTGTCTCTGGTGGACAGGGTGCCTAGCTGGCTCAGTCATTGCCAGTTTGATCTAGGTTCTTCTTGTATCTACCTTTTTCAGAAAGTTTCTGAATCTCTCAAAAAGGTCATTGCCACTCATTGCTCACTTTAGCCTGGATGCAGTTTGAAATGATAGGTCAGAGGGGAGACATTGTTCACTGGTGTTTGGGTGGAGACTGAAAGGTGCCCCAATGAGTTTTTACTGAAGACTTTGGGGGCCTGTAGATCAGGCTTCTGTGGTTGAGCTGGGCTGGTTCTTGGGGAATCCTGATCTCCTGACTGGCATTCCTAACCTCCCTGTTCCCAGTGAAGGTAGTTGTATGATCTATGGACCACCTATAGACACTGCCTCCCAGCCTGTCCCTGGGAGCCTGTGCTCAGATTGCTCAAGACAGCTGCCTTCTCTTTCCTTAAAAGCTGGGCAGTTTTGGGTGTTTTGAAAACTTAGCTTGAGGTCACAAAATGACATCGCTGTGTGTGTTGTTGCTCATGGATCTAACTTTGATTCCTTGTAAAACTTGGCCATCATCAGCCATTGAGTAGCAGATCCCCCAAATCAAGGGACATTTCTTGTTTCCAGTGATGGCCAAAACTCCCCACCTGTTATCCCCATAACTTCCATTAGCCAATGAGGTTGTGGTGCTCTTGCCACCCAGTGCCCACTGAGGCTCTCAGGATAGTGCTTCCTGCCACCTAGTCAGTGGAGACAGCTGAGGTGTAGGCATCCTCTTCCCTTAGTCAGGTGCTTCCAAGACTTGCCCAACGGTTTTCTGTAGTTGAAAGCAGTTCTCAAGTCATGGCTGTTGAGACTTTTCGTGTTCTTTTTTCTTTTGGTTTTTCAAGATAGGATTTTTTTTTTGTATAGCTTCCTGTCCTGGAACTTGCTCTGTAGACCAGGCTGACCTCAAACTTAGATCCACCTGCTTCTGCCTCCATAGTGCTGAGATTAAAGGTGCACTCCTCCACTGCCCAGCTACCTTTTCACATTCTAAACAACTTAAAGCCTGCTGAACGTTTCCTGTTCCTTAATTTGCTTCAGCCTCCCGGAGCCTAGAACTATGAAGTACTTACTGCCCCGAGGGTGTTGGTTGTTCTTGCAGTTGACACTCTTGGACCTCCCAGCTAGGATAAGGCCTTGGACCTTTCGTGTGCTATGACAGGCAACAAAGAATTAGCTTTTTTTTTAATTTTTTATTTTCGAGACAGGGTTTCTCTATAGCTTTTGGTTCCAGTCCTGGAACTAGCTCTGTAGACCAGGCTGGCCTCGAACTCACAGAGATCCGCCTGCCTCTGCCTCCCGAATGCTGGGATTAAAGGCGTGTGCCACCACCACCCGGCTTTTAATTTTTTTTAAAAAATTTATTTATTTATTAAGGATTTCTGCCTCCTCCCCACCACCGCCTCCCATTTCCCTCCCCCTCCCCCGATCAAGTCCCCCTCCCTCATCGGCTCAAAGAGCAATCAGGGTTCCCTGACCTGTGGGAAGTCCAAGGACCGCCCATCTCCATCCAGGTCTAGTAAGGTGAGCATCCAGACTGCCTAGGCTCCCCCAAAGCCAGTTCGTGCAGTAGGATCAAAAACTCATTACCATTGTTCTTGAGTTCTCAGTAGTCCTCATTGTCCGCTATGTTCAGCAAGTTCGGTTTTATCCCAGGCTTTTTCAGACCCAGGCCAGCTGTCCTTGGTGAGTTCCCGATAGAACAACTCCATTGTCTCAGTGTGTGGGTGCACCCCTCGCAGTCCTGAGTTCCTTGCTCGTTCTCCCTCTCCTTCTGCTCCTGATTTGGACCTTGAGATTTCTGTCCGGTGCTCCAATGTGGGTCTCTGTCTCTGTCTCCTTTCATCGCCTGATGAAGGTTAATATTCAGGAGGATGCCTATATGCTTGTCTTTGAATTCACCTTCTTATTTAGCTTCTCTAGGATCCCTAATTATAGGCTCAATGTCCTTTATTTATGGCTAGAAACCAAATATAAGTGAGTACATCCCATGTTCCTCTTTTTGGGTCTGGCTTACCTCACTCAGGATAGTGTTTTCTATTTCCATCCATTTGTATGCAAAATTCAAGAAGTCCTTGTTTTTTACTGCTGAGTAATACTCTAATATGTATATATTCCATACTTTCTTCATCCATTCTTCCATTGAAGGGCATCTAGGTTGTTTCCAGGTTCTGGCTATTACAAACAATGCTGCTATGAACATAGTTGAACATATACTTTTGTTGTATGATAGGGCCTCTCTTGGGTATATTCCCAAGAGTGTTTTTTTTTTTAAGATTTATTTACTTTATTGTGTACATAGTGTTCAGCCTCCTTGTATGCCTGCAGGCTAGAAGATGGTTGTGAGCCACCAAGTGGTTGCTGGGAATTGAACTCAGGACCTCTGGAAGATCAGCCAGTGCGCTTAACCTCTGAGCCCTCTCTCCAACCCCGAAGAATTAGTTTTCAGGATCATTTTCATTCTTGGTGAAGGGAGCTTGTTTCCAAGTTAATTAATGTGTTTTATTTATTACAAAGGCAGTAGTCGATGGAATGGAGACCTGCCTTCTTGAAAAGTGATAGCATCCCAGACCCTCCCAGATGGCACATGTTGGCACATGTACCCCCATGTCTGATGTGGGCTACTTATTCTGCCATGCAGGGACATTGTTGTGTGCATGGTTTTTCTCCCATGGAGCAACCAAAACACGTTTTCCATACCAGTGAGCCAGGCCTTCCTGGAGTAGGCTTGTACTTAGTGGGCCAGCTACCTGATACTTAAGTGATGCAGGAACCGAGACAGCCCCAGGTCCTAGATCACCATGGGACCCCAAAAGTAGGATTCGATAGAAGAGGCTGCACCCCTCCAGCTGCTGTCCCTCGTACTATGTTCATCTTTGGATGCGTGGTCAGACAGCCCTCAGTGTGCACATCTCTTCCCCCCTGCTTACTCAGCTGGCATGATCCACACGTCTGCAGCTCAGTGTGCAGCATCACACGCTGTCCCCGTCCCCAAGGGGAGGAAGAGATGGTGGGTGAGGGTTAGTTAGGCTGCCCTTCCCAGGTGACAGACCTTGCTGAGAGTAGACAGCAGGAAAAAAAAAAAGGTGGAGGACAGGCCGCTAGGCAATTCCGTACTGAGGCTGCTTGGGATCCTGTGGTCCCTGAGTTAGGACCGGTGGTGATCTTAATCAGTTAAGTCATTTCTGTGTCTGCCTGAATACTCCTGGAAGTTCTTAGAGAAACCTGCCAAGACAATTTCCCCTGGTGCATCCTCGGGGCACCGCTTCACGGCACACTGTCAGCAAGTATCTGCCGAGACAAGTATCTGAATTTTAAAGTTAGGTGTTCTGTAGCTCCGCGCTCTGTAAGGACCTCCTCCAACCTTCAAGGAACTGTGGTGCTGCCCTTAGAGATCCTGACAGTCTTCCAAGCCCTTGCCCATTTTTAATCCACTAAGTAAGCTGTCACCCTTTGCTCAGGCTGAAGGCTGCAGGCTTTTCCGGATCTTCTACCAGGTGTTGCCTCCTCTGTGAAGCCCTCTTCACAGCACAGTTGTGTTGCCTGCTCCCCTTTACTGTGGACTGTCTCTCCTCTACAGCCCGTGCCCACCACCCGCTAAGTCCAGGAAGGGGAGCGTTTGTTTTCTTCAAACCTTGGTTTGTGATTGAGAAACAGTGTAGCCCGAGTGCACGTTACCACTCGGTTTCTCTCTCTCCACCCATGTCTAAAAGGGGCCGTTTGGTCAATCACGTGGGCATGTAATTTCCTTATCGTTTGGGAGTTGTTTTCTTGGGAGTCCTTTCCACTTTGCAACCAAGAATTCACAGAGATCCAGAGAACCACCTGCCTCAGTATCCTGAGTGCTGGGTTAAAGGATATGTACCTCCACACTTAAAAAAATTTTTTATGCACACACATATGCATGTGAGATATATATATATATATATAAATAATATGTGGTAGAAAGCGAGAGACAACCATTTTCTTCTACTGAGCAAATCATTGAAAATGGGAAAAGGGATCCTATGGCACTTTAGGACAAGCCACCCTACACGGGAGTTCAGCTGTGTTGATAATTAATACTCAGTTCCCAAGAGTATTGAACATTCACTAACCATCAGGAGGGAAGGCATTGGAGAAAGTACCTATAAGATGGACTTTTAAAAGCGTATAGGAGTTTGTCAGACAAGCACCGCTACCTCAGAAGGGTGGCTCTCTGTCTGTGCTGGATGCTTCTGCCATTGGAGGCTCTAGACCACTCAGGCTGTGCATGTCCCTCTGTTCCTGACACTTGAGAGCCTGGAATGTCTGCATTATACCACCTTTTTTCACTAGGGTGTTTGGGCTGTAAGGTCGCGGGGGCGTGCAGTGGGCAGAGACCTTCTGCCTGTTAGGAAGCTACTGCATCTTAGACCTGAGTGTCTGGGCCTGGACATGCCTGCCTATATTTAATCCTAGCACCCTGGAGGCAGAGGCAGTGGAAGCTCTGTGACTTCAAGGCTGTCCAGGGCTATACAGTGAGATCCCTGTCCCTCTCTGGCTCCTGAAATTGTATGGCTAGAAAAGTCGTGGCTGGTTGGGAAGTTGGGAAGCTAGTAAGCGATTTCATTGCTTTTGTAGGTATGTGGATTTTGTTTTGTTTGGTTGGTTGTGGTGATGGTGAGGAAATTTTTTAATTTTTGTTTTTATTAAGCCATACGTGTTTCTCTGCTCCTATCTTTTCCTTCCCTTCTGTCCTTTCCCATGACCCCCATGCTCCCAGTTAACTCAAAAGATCCTGTCTACGTAGTTCTTTGTATGCCTCTCTTAAGGTCCTTTTTGTTGTCTAGGTTCTCTGGGGTTATGGACTGTAGGCTGGGTTTTCTTTGCTTTGTGTCTAAAAGCCACATATGAGTGAGCATATATGATATTTGTCTTTCTGGGTCTGGGTTACCTACCTCACTTGATAATTGTTTTTTCTAGATCCATCCATTTGCTTGCAAATTTCAAGATGTCATTTTTTTAACCACTGTGCAGTACTCAATTGTATGAATGTACCACTTTTTTTTTTTAAATCCATTCTTCAGTTGAGGGGCATCTAGGTTGTTTCCAGGTTCTAGCTATTATGAATAATGCTGCTATGAACATGGCTGAGCACATGTCTGTAGTGGCATTTCAATTGATTTTTTTAAAATAAAGACTGCCTGAAGATCTGAGAGCAAAACAGTCCCACTGGTCAGCCTTACAGGCCAGGTTACAGTAACACACATGTTTAATCCTAGTTGCCACAATGACATGCACCTTTAATCCCAGTAGCCATACTAGTTGCAATAGAAATTGGGCGGTGCATGCCGTTAGTCCCAGCCCTAGAAAGGAATATAAAACCGGGGAGGGGCAGGGCCCATGGGGGAAGGGAGGCAGGAGAAACAGCTCTCAGACAGTCTCATTCTGGGAGACAGGATCGTGATTTTAGGCTGAGGTCAAAGTTGAGATCCAGTGGCTGACTGTTTTGCTTTTCAGATCTTGTTGAACCCTAATTTCTGAGTTTTATTAATTGTGCTTCATATGTCCTTGTGGTATGATTGAGCATCCTTTGGGTATATACCCAAAAGTGGCATTATTGGGTCTTGAGGTAGATTGTTTTCTAATTTCCTGGGAAATTACCATATTGATATCCAAAGGGGCTGTACAAGTTTGCACTCCCACCAGCAATGGAGGAGAATTCCCTTTATTCCACATAGTAAGGATATATGTTAACCAAATGTTGGAGTCCAGGTTAACTGGTGAGATTTTGGGAGTGATGGAGGAAGGTCATTGGTTAATAAAGAAACTGCCTTGGCCCATTTGATAGGCCAGTCCTTAGGTGGGTGGAGTAGACAGAACAGAAAGCTGGGAGGAAGAGGGAGATGAGGCAATCGCCATGCCTCTCCTCTTGGTCAGACGTGATGAAGCTCTGGCCAAAGATGGATGTAGGCTAGAATCCTTCCCGGTAAGCTACTGCCTCGTGGTGCTACACAGATTATTAGAAATGGATTAGTCGAGATGTGAGAGTTAGCCAAGAAGAGGCTAGATTATAATGGGCCAGGCAGTGTTTAAAAGAATACAGTTTCCGTGTAATTATTTTGGGTAAAGCTAGCCGGTGACTGGGAGCTGGGTGGCGGGGAAGCGGCCCGCAGCTCCTACTACATGGGAGGGCAGGTTTGTGATGATATTTTGTTTGTGAGCTAACAAATAAAGCTTGCCTGAAAGTCAGAGTGCGGAGCTACCTAGTCCAATAGTTAACCAAAGAGGCCAGGCAGTGGTGGCACACACCTTTCTCTAATCCCAGCAGAGGCAAACAGATCTCTGAGATCCCTGGGCTCCACGAAACTGATCCAGTCTAAAAGAGAAACAGCCAGGGGGTGAAGACTTACAGTATGCGGGAGTCACACACCTTTAATCCCAGCACTAGAGAGGTAGAGACAAGAAGGCTATAGCTGGACAGAGAGAGGAATATAAGGCTGGAGGAGACAACAGTTCAGGGCATTCATCTGAGGATGTGTGGAATCAGAATACCCCATTCGGTCTGAGGATTTCATAGAGGTGGCTGGCTGCTCTGCTTCTCTGATCTCCCCCAATATCTGACGCCAGGTTTTTGTTGTTTTTGGTTTTGGTTTTAGCTTTGGAGCCTGCCCTGGAACTAGCTCTTGTAGACCAGGCTGATCTTGAACTCACAGAGATCCGCCTGCCTCTGCCTCTGGAGTACTGGGAATAAAGGCGTGCTCCACCACCGCCCATCATGACTCCATGGTTTTATTATTAAGACCTATTAGAAATTGCACTACAAAGATTGGAGGCAGCAGTTCATGAGTATCAAGTGTGTCTCTCGCCTTCCTTGTGGGGTGTCTTCCTATGTGGGCTCCGTAGTCGCATAGCAATCCCCACTGGTGGAATTCCATCTTCATAGGAAAGCCAGATGTTGGACTGACTTCACTGCCCAGCTCTGCTGCTGCTCTGCCTGTATGAGAAGCAGGTCAGGTGACTGGGAAGATACCGTCTATTTCCCCCAACCTGGGTTAAAATGAATGTGAGTGCTGTTTAATGCAGTACCTAGCCTCATATTGCATTTGCCAAGAAAGTGCGATTTTTATTGAACATTAGGATTGAATTCTTAACTGGGTAATCAATTTCAGTAGTGAGTTAAAATGCCTTCTATTAATGGACAGCTGCAGCCGTTCCTCAGACTTGCAGGAGACCAGCACTTGTCAGCATTTATGCTAATAGCACGCATAACCCAGGAGCTTATGAAGTGCACTTTATAATCCAGCATTTCTTAGAACACTGGCTAATACTTTTTGCTTGAAGGTATTGATTGTTTGGTCCCTTAGTGGGCTGTGTGGCCCTGTGAAGGAAGTCAAGTGACATTTCCACGCCGATGATACTTATCACCTTCCTGGTTTTGCACTCTGGGCTTCACGTCAGAGTGGATGGAAAGGGTCCATTTGTTCTGGTGCTCCGCTGTTTAATTTGATCTGCCGTGCAGCTACAGCAAGACAAATAGTATTTTTAATGAAACCATTTAATAACCTGGTCGCTTCGAGTTGAAGGCATTGAAAAAAACGCAATTAAAGGATGGCTGGATGTAAACAGAATCGGTGCTTCATCCTCACTGACTCCATTCATTGTGTTTCCAGGGTTTCCTCACCGTAAATGGTTGTGAACCGATGAAGCTGCACCCCCTCAAAAAGACAGACATCCCCTCAAGTGAGCTGTAGTGTTTGTGGACGCATTTATATTGGTGAGTTACTGTAAAATATCTCCAGGTAAAAGCTGAGTTTTCTAAAATCCCTTTTGGAAGGTGTTTTCAATTAGCAGATGACTATGGATCGCTGGCAGCCTCTGGATGCTTCCCTGGGATGTCTCATGGCCGGATCATATTGATTGTCTTTCAATTAATTGCATCTGGTATTTTCATTTATCAAAGCAAAATACATGTAATTAACTCTGAAGCAATACAGTCCAGTGGCAAGAGATTCGTGCTGCTGCTGCTGCTCTGGAGATAAGTCAGCAGAAATTATCCTACAAGGAAACGGGAGTCAGGATGGAAATAGTAGTAGGACTTCTCGACATATTAATTAAAAAGAATAAAAATGAATTAGGGAGATGGTTTCTTGCCATTCAGTTACTTTGTAGGATGGTAGATGGATGTCCTTTAAAAGGAAGCGGCTGGCTGGCAATGGTGCTTATCCTCCTGGAGTTCCAGCCCTCAGGGATGTCTTGTGAGCTAATGATTTTTTTTTTCTT
Organism: Microtus oregoni; assembly: GCF_018167655.1. Lineage (NCBI taxonomy): Eukaryota > Metazoa > Chordata > Mammalia > Rodentia > Cricetidae > Microtus > Microtus oregoni. The sequence goes on from NW_024543075.1 coordinate 11,898,483, forward strand.
CTCCTTTGAGGGAGTCAATGGGAGACTGTGGGTGTAGGTGGAGGAGGTATGTGGCAAAGAGCATTCTGATTGGGCATGGTTCACTCCTGCACTAGCAGCGAGGTTTGGGGTTCTTTATTCTTAACATGCCTTTTGCTGTCGTACACTAAATACGGGTCTTGCCCGGAAGGCTTCCAATTGTCAACTTCTTTGACGGAATTGATTCCTGCCGTGCCCCACCATCCCTGCGCTTTTTTAAAAAAAAAATACGTATTTTCCCCTTGGACTAACCATGTCATTCAGAAATGGAGAGTCAGTTGTGAGCCCAGCTTATTATTCTTCCTGTATAGTTTAGAGGTTCGAGCCATGGTCAAGATAGTCACAGTTGAGTCACAGCTGGCATGCACTGTGGCCTCTCTAGCCTGACTTCTCAGCTCCTAGGAACTGCGAGTGGTGACTCTCAGGACCAAGCTGAGTCTCAAGTGGGAACAAAATGACAGAGGGAGATTATAGGGTTATAGATGGGAATGGTTCTATTTAGGTGGCTCCTTTGCTTTCTCCTAGAGCAAGGTCAGTGGGAACGAGGTCAGTACAGCCAGGCCAGTCCTGGGCTTGCAGGTGCCTCCCCTGCCTAGTGCCTATCAACAGAGAGCTTCATTTTGGGTTGTTGAAGGAAGAGAGTATGTGGGCTGAAATGCCCCTGTCCCCACCCTGTGTGCCCACTTAAGGTTCAGTTTCACTGACTGCGGAGACCTTCCCCAGATTAAGTTGGCGATCACTCACATTGGTGACTTAATGTAGGAGTGCTTTGTGGTTTTTAGACAGTTACCAGTCTTTGTGTAGGGGTTAGTGGTGGTGGACTTAGAATACCCATGAACCTTCTGTGGGGGAGGACATATGAGGAAAGCCTCTGCTCTGGCTAACTTTATGTCACCTTGAAACCAGCTAGGGTCCTTTGGAAGGAAAGGACAAGCCTGTGGGATATTTTAATTAGTAATTGATGTGGGAGGGGCTCAGCCCATTGTAGGTGGTACCACCTCTGGTTGGTAGTGCTGGGTGCAATAAGAAAGCAGGCTAAATAAACCACGAAGAACAAGCCAGTGAACAGCACTCCTCCATGGCCTCTGTGTCGGTTCCTGCCTCCAGGTTCCTGCCTCCAGGTTCCTGCCCTGCCTGCTTCTGAATGATGGACTGTGATGTGGAAGCGTAAGCTGAGATATTATCTTCCCCAGGTTGCGTATCGTCGGGTTTAAAACAGCAATAGAAACCCTAACTAAGACAGCCTCTTTCAACTTTTTCTTGGCTTTTGCCTTTCAAGGCCACATTTCACTATTGCCCTAGGGCAGTGGTTTTCAACCTTCCTAATGTTGTGATCCTTTCATATTTCATGCTGTGGTGACCCACCCCTATGAAATTAGTTCAGTACTACATCATAACTGAAATTTTGCTACTGTTACTAATTGTAATGTAAATATTTGATATGAGACCCACAGAGGTTGAGAATCATTACCTAAGGAGGCCTGTGCCAGTGTCTGCTGACTCAGGAGTTCACAATCTTTATGGGATGGGGCTGGTGTGCTGTAAGTTACTACCGAGAGCTTGTCTGTGTCTGGTCCTACTACAGATGGACACCCAGCCTTACCTGGGTCAGGGAGCCCCTGGGCTGGGGAGCAGTTCCTCAGAGGGACTCTTGAGAGGAGAAAACACTTTTGTAAATGTCTGTAAAAGAGTGGGAGTCACATCGGAGCTCTTAGATGTTTGTACATGAAGTGATGGTGTAATCCTGGAGGTGCAGTTTTGTGGGAAGTGGGTCTGGACCTTAAGCACACTGCTTTTCTTGTTTTCCCTTTCCTTCCTTTCTTTTCTCTCCTTCTTTTTCTTTCCTTACTTCCCTCCCTTCCTCTTTTCTGTTCTTTTTTTTTTTCCTTTTCCTTTTTGTTTATGGGTGTTTGCCTGGTGGCTTCAGAGGCCAGAAGAGTGCACCTGATCCCCTGGTTCAAGAGTTAAAGATAGTCGTGATTTGCTGTGGGTGCTAGGAACACACCCTGGCTCCCTCTGCTAGAGCAGAAAGTGCTCACAATCACTGAAGCGTCTCTCCAGCCCAACACTGCTTGTAACAGACAGATCATGATAGAGATTTGGATCCCTGGAGAGTCCATCAGAGGTGATAGTGCCCACTGCTGGTCACTCAATGTGGTAGAAGAGGGCCTTACCATGGTCTGTCATGCAAACCAGGCCAGGCTGAGGCGTGGAGTAGAAAGGAGAGGGTCTGACTTGTTGTCCAAGTCCTTGGCTTTGGTTATGTATGTGTACAGTGAGGAGGCAGGAGGAGGAGCTTTCTTATTAAAATTGTAGCTGGATTTCAAATTAAGATAGAGCAGAACCGGATTATTTCTTTTTTTAATTATTTAATTTTATGTACATTGGTGTGAGGCTGTCAGATTCTTGAGTTACAGACAGTTGTGAGCTGTCATGTGGGTGCTGGGAATTGAACCTGGGACCTCTGGAAGAACAGTCAGTGCTCTTAACCACTGAGCCATCTCTCTAGCCCCATAAGATCATTTCTTGTGGACAGTTTCACATCTAAGTATTAATCATTGCTGGCTTTTTGACTATTCATGAATGCATGAGACTGGTAACGCCTACTTTAAAAGCCTGCTTTTATTTTTAATTTTGGATATACATGTGTGTTTTAAGTGTGTGTGTGTGTGTGTGTGTGTGTGTGTGTGTGTGTGTGTGTGTTTGTACGGAAGTCAGAAGCGAGTGTAGGATTCCCTGGAGATGGAGTTTCAGGCATTTGTGAGCCACCTGACATGGGAGCTGAGAGCCAGATGGGCTCTTAACTGCGAACCATCTCCCTACTTCTTTTTTTTCCTTCCTGCCTTAACCATGGCCTCAGGTCAAGTCACTTGATTTTTATGGCAGGACCTCCTCCATGATATGCTTGGTCGTGCCTGGCTTAGGGAGCAGGAGGGCTGAATTTGAACTTGGCAGTGGTTGGCAACGCTAATGAAGTCCTAACAGTGGCTCTACCTTCAGATGGCCTCAGAGATGGTAGCTATGAGGGAGCTTACAGGGTTTTTGTTTGTTTGTTTGTTTGTACATCAGTTTCAGGTTCTTCCAAAGCAGTGCTCCAGGAGCCACTAGGAATCCCATGCCCTCCTAGAGCTGGGTTCCAGCCTGGTGTTTTATCAGGGTCCAGAAGAAAGATGCTCTTGGCCCAGGGCTCCGCCCTTCCCCTTGGCTTCGGTCTAACCTCAGTCTAGCACACTCACTTTCCTTATTGATTGACTTGTTTATTTTTGGCAAACTTGGAGACTCCCACCTGGCCCCAAGCTGTTTCCAAATAAAGTCTTCCTGCTAACTAACTGAAAGCATTTTGCAATTCACTCTTTCCACATAGCAATTAAGATAGTTTTCCTAGACTTATATCAGCTGAGGATAAATAGCCAGCTTTTAAAAAGAAAACGCCGTGCGGCTTGCCTTTTCGGGGTACAGCAGTCCATGAGACTATCTTCTGTGAGTGACCATTTGTGAAAGGAAGGGAAGCGGGACCTCCTCTGAACTCTTTCTGAGAAGTAGCGACATTTATACCTCTTTCATAGTGTGGTTTCTTTTAGCACAAGGAGTGGACAAATCAGCTTCTCCGCAGTGGACCATTGGAAAGAAATGGTAACAATATGTGGGGTTAAGTTGCAGAGGCTGTTTTTAATCATATGTCCACAAAAAAAAATTAGTGAAAAATGCTAATGAGCAAGGATTAAAAAAAAAATAGAACCCTTGGCCGGAGAGCCATTTGAGCACCTGGTAGGGGTGTCTGATTCCCATTTTCCATAGATGTATTTACTGTCAGCAGTGTTTCTCTCATGGGGTTCTTCCCAGCCATCCTCCTGTCTGGACTATTGGTTCTGGCATCCCTGTGAGGTTCCCATTGGATCTCCGAATGCCCTGTGCTGTGTGTTGGTGGGTTTGGGATGAGAATGTAGATGAAGCTCCCTGTGTCCTGTAACCGTTCGGCTTAGTCTTTCACGGCTCATGCTTTAGAGAAGCGTCCCAGAGTCCAAGTTAGGTTTGTTCTTTTCTTGAGCATCCAGTCACATTGTGTCTGGCTCCAGGTGTTGACCAAAGACACAATCCACTTCCGTACAAGTCAGGGATTTGGTAATAATTTAGGCAGGAGATGGATGAGACCTTGACCATGTGTCTCCAGCAGTGTTGGCTGGCAGCCTTTGGGTTGGCCTTCTTGGGGACATGACTTGGGATGTTCACTGCTGAAGAACCCCTGTCTAAATACATTCTTGTATTAGCGATACTTCCTTGAATGCAGGAAGGTAGCCAATTATGTGGCGTGGTCACTGCAGGAGCAGTAGCCAAGGATGCTAGTCTCCTCTGATGGAGCCTCTCTCTGTCCTTTTTGATGATTCTAGCAGGGAGTGAGACAAGGGAGTTGGATTAAAGTTGCACTGTTCACTGCCAGAAAGTGGAGGCATGACCTGCTTCCCTGCATGTAGGTAGGGTGGGGAACCTGAGCCTTGCGTGGCTTGGGAGCATGCCTGTGCTTTCCTATCCCTTGGGAGTGCTGGAACAGGGGTTATGATTCCGCTACCAGAACTAGATCCAAGTAGTGACCATGAGGACAGCACAAGAGCTTAAGTGGCTCTCCCGGTCCCTAAGCACTGGATCCCTTGGTAGCCAAACTCAGATGGCTATCAAATTCCTTCAGAGACCAGCATGGCAGCTGCCTGTGTTGCCGCTATCACAGGCCTGGAAGCTTGTGTTTCCTGTGTGTAACTGACAGCCCCAGTCCCACATTTGTTTGAAACCTTCCCTTGGATGAGCATGCAGTACTCGGGCTTTTTCACGATCCAGTTGCTACCCACTGCCGCTCCCTAATTACAACCAAGGATGACCTCCAAGCCGCAGCGCCGGGCTGCAGCTTCCTCTAGGAACATTCGTATTGATTGGTGCCCTGCACTCCCCTGGGCTTCTGGGGCAGCACTGTAGGGCATGATTCAAGCCAGAGAGCCTTCTGTTACACAGAGCAGATTGACGCGGCACTAGACTTGGCCAGGAGACAGCTCAGCGCTTTGTGGAATTGCACCCGAGCAGTCTTTCTCCAGCAGCCTTGGGGACTTTGGCTGCTCTCTCTTGTGTTTGCAAAGGAAGGTATAAAATTCCAGGGCCTCGGTGAGGGGTAGAGGGGCAGAGTCCTGATACCTGTCCAAGAAACTGGACCTTGACTTCCTCTGATGACAATGATCTTGGGTAAAAGAAGCCATCTTGAGCTTAGTTCCTGAGATCCCATTCTGATGTTAAATGGAGTTATTAGTGTTTAATCTCATGCAGTTAGGTTTCCATGAAAGCGTATCAAAGAGGACTTAGTGAGTACTGGTACACTTAAAGAAATCATTGTCATCGCCAGGAGCAGCCATAGTGCATGCCAGGACCTTGGGTTCATCATGGGAGGGGCTTCCCCATCTGGAGACATAACTCTCCAAGGTGCCACCATCTTGTGATGAAAACTCGGTAGACAAAAGAATAATAGAATGCTTATTTTCTTGACTACAACATTTTCAGTGAGTTCATGGCTGTGTGTTTTCTTCCTGGGATTTACCGGATGGGTTGCATCCTCCCTTTGCATCAGCAGAGGCAGGTTCGGGGTGTCCCCAGGTTCACGTCTAATTCTTGCTCACTTTGGTGGGGATGTGCCGGCACCGTGTTGCATCCGTCGCCTTAGCCACCTGCTCCTGTGACAAGCGCATGCAGTAGAGTTAACTCCTACCTGTTATTAACGTACATTCATTGTGTCCCAGGTGATAGCTTGAGACCCCACAATTTGCCTGAAACTTATGTCTGTCTACTACAGTCTGTTGGCTTACAAAAAAGCAATACCTTGGGGGTCCAGGGTCTTGGAAACCCAGTCATCTCATGTGGGCCACCTTGTGTACCATAGGCCATGAGACATTCACATAGGGCGTGCAGCCCTTCACACCATCGCAGGCCTCCGTCCTCACAGACTCAGCAATTTTTGCTTATCCCCCAAAAGCTACATCTCCAAATACATAACCATATCTGAATGTGGGGTCAAGCCCCCCAACACTTGAACTACTTGAACTTCATCTCATACATAGCAGGACCTGAGGCCCACTGCAGCCTCCCTCTGTCTCTCTCTGTCTCTCTCTCTCTCCAGCCTGGGAGAGAAGTACATGATGGGGCTTTATCTGGGAGCCACGCTGGGAAGAGCTGGTGAGCACCCACCACTTCACATGAAAGGCTGTTAGATTCAGGTCACTGGGTTTGGACTCCTGCATTTTATGGCAAAGTCTAAAAATGCAGATTTGTAACAACGAACGTTAATGAATTCAGACTGTTTGAATTTCACGCTGAATAATGGCTGGAGTTATCAGAGCCCACAGCTTTTGAGATCTGGGATCATGCAATCTTTTCTCAAGATTAAATTGATAGAATGATGTAATCCCGAGTTACTTTTAACAACAGTATTTGCTGTAAAAGAAACACACTTATTAAGAAAAGAATTTAGTAAAAACAGTCATATCTAGACAATCTGTCGTATATAATCTATTCAGTAACTTTGAAAATGCCACATCTCATTCTGAATGCAATGTTGTGCCCATAGGTACCGAATGAAATACCTTGTACCCTAGGGCTTCCTCTTTTCTACATTAAAAATATTCTATTTAAATGCAGATTTTGATTTGCAATCTAGGAAGAGAACTCTAGAAGAATACGGAAGGACAACTCTGCATGTATTAACTTAATTTTGGTTTTGCATCTTAACTCTTGTTCTTTCTTCTTGTCCTCTCCTCCCCCCACTTCCCCCAAGGGGTCATGTCGAAACACACAAGTAAGGAGAGAGCTTGAAGTTTCGGGGGAATAATAATGTTATTATACCTTTGTCTGTCTTAGCATTATCCTCTGTCCTTTCTCCCTCCCCCACCCACAGTCAAGTTGAGGAAACACAAAAGGCTTTGGATTTTCTCACATGACAGGAGCCTGAGAATTTCTTCTTTTACACTGAGTTAATTGCCGCAGTAGGGGATGGACGCACATCCTCGAACCCTGTTAATATTTATATTCTGTATAAAAGCCCATTTTAATTTTCAAATTTTATGCTCTGAATTTTGTTATTAGCTGCTTACCCTATGCACCCTCCTTCCTCCCCTCTGTCTATGTGTATGCTCATACATGTTTGCGCAAGCACAGGCACATGCGTGCATGCATGATTGCGTGCTTGCGTTCCAAAAGACAGCCCCTGCTGTTCTACACCTCTTTTCTATTTGTGTGAGAGTCTGTCTCTCTCTCTCTCTCTCTGAACTTCCCAGGTAGGCTAGGCTGGCTGGTCAGCAATCCCACTGATCCCCCTGTTTCTGCCTCGCTGATGCTTACACCCCAGATTATAGACACATGCCACTATGCCCAGCTATTTCCATGTCAGTTTTGGGGGAGTCTAACTTTGGTCCTCTTGCTTGGCAAGGCAAACCGCTTACTAGCTGAGCTACCTCCCCATCCCCTCCCTTTACTTTTCTATATACACTCCCAAGAGCTTACCTGGAAAGCCAGTAGAACAGCCTCCAGGCAAATGTTAGGGAGCGTGTCAGGGCTCCCCTTCACACAGCGCAAGTGACTTGTTTGATGTTGAGCTCCAGTAACCAAAGACATGCATGTATAGCTTTTGACATTCTACTCTTAGAATTAATTAGGTGTCTAATCATTATAAATACCGTTTTCTTTCGCTGCTGTCGGCTGCTAATCCTGCCTCTCTTGCTATATACACTTGTCAGTTTCAAACTGAGCATTGTGTTTTGGCTTTTATGATCTGTCAAGGGAAATGGAAGTAAATTCTTTCTAATATGCTAATTGGTCTATTTGGGGATTTTAGAAACAGACATCAGTGTGTGCCAGTAACACAGTTGATAGCCTCTGCTCATCAGCAGGCAAAAGCTTTGCTTTGTTCACATCATCTAGGGGAGGCCTGTTTTGTCTTCTCAGGGCTCGGCCCTGTCACACTTGAGGTCCCTTCTGCTGGTGCCTAAGACCTGGGCCTGTGACCTTGGGGAATCTGTTGAAGAGGCTGCTGGCCAGGCTGGGCTGGGTTGTTGGTCCTAAGAACCTGAACAACTAGCCAGGTCAACCTGGCTGCTGCTCCAGAGCGACTGTGGACCAATGCAGTCTTTGGGATGTGTTCCTTTTCCTCGTACCCTCCTTTTGATTTAGCTGGGGGCTTTTGGACAATCCAGAAGCTCTTATTTCATGCAGACCCTTCAATGGCCCCTCTAGGCAGCAAGGCTTGGCCTTCTTTGTTGGAGATGAGGGGTCTCACTGTTGGAAATGGACATTTTCCTCCTCAGATGGTTGGTATAGGGCATAGTGGAGACGGTGGTATAGGAGGTGGTGTAGAACAGCTCAGTCAGAGTTAGAGATGTGTGTACTTGTCAATAAAGGTCAAGTATTGGGTTTCCTTTGCTTTTCTTGGTCCACAAAGCAGAGCGGGAAGGGGAATTTTCAAACTTTCAATTTTTTGAAGGGCCTGAGTAGTTCTACCACTGGCCCTGGAAAGTCAGTTGTATGCTCTGTGTGAACTGGAAACACACGTGGCCAGTGCATGTGGTGCAGCCTGCAAGGCTGGGGTCACAGCCTTCTGCAGTCCTGTTAGCGAGCAGAACGGTGAGGCGTGCCGACTCCGTGGCACATGGCAGGAGCAGAGGTGGGATTTGAACCAGGTCTAGATCCGGGCTGAAAGCCTAGCACATTCTGATCTTCTGCCTTCCTCGGACAGATGGACTTTGAGTGTGGTATGGGACTGGAAGCTGGGGGCCAGATGTTTGTGGGTGGTTTTTCTCTCTTAGTCTGCCTCTGAGGTCCCCCACATTTGCCAGATGACCCTTTGCTCATGATCTTTTGTGCTTGTGGCTCCTACTGCATGGAGTTTCTAACTTGTTTTTCACAAATCCAGCCTGGTAGGGGTGACAACAAACCAGGAGAAGCCTTGGATTTGCCTGCTATTGCCAGAGCCTTAGGTGGACCAGTGTAAAAGGGCAGCTCACAGGCTGTGCTGTCCCCCACCCCACTCCCATCTACCTCTTAACCCCAGAACAACTCTGTGGACATAGCCTCTCTCTTCCTCCAGGTCTTGGCTTTCATTACGGGCACCCAAGAGGCACAGTAAGGGTCACCCATCCATAGTCTAACCGCTCAGCCTGTATGCGCGTTCTTCAGGTGTTATTAATGTTCAGCCTCATGGGGAGAAAGGTGGAGGGCGCATACTGACTGACATATCCCCATGAACACACAAGAGGAAATGGACTACAGGTTCCCAGGCTCAGAACTCAGCATTCTGTGGTTCATAGCAGTGGGTTTTCATCAGTGTGCCTTCCTTAGTGTGGAGGTTGGGGTCTGTTTAAAAGATTGAGATGGGGGCCATGGAAACGACTTCGTGGGTAATAGTAGGATTTACAACCATGAGGACCTGACTTAGAGCCCTCAGCCCGGTGTGGTTATGAATGCCTGTGACCCAGTGTTGAAGGACACACAGAAGGCTCCCTAGACCACTTGTCCTATCCAAAATGGTGACATTCTGGTTCAGTGGGAGACTGTACCTCAAAGTAGAAAGTAATAGAGGAAAACATTGCATGTCCTGCTCTGACCACTGCATGCACACACCAAGGTGCATACCCATACCCATACACCAGACACACAAAATCAGTTAAAAAATAGAGCTTCACATGGCAGGTCTTTTATGAATAGTGACTAGGATTATCTCCCCCTCCTCACCCCCTCCTTTCTTTGCATCTAGATCTCCTGGCAGTAACAAGGGAAGCTTGACCGAGATTGGATCTTCAGTGCTTCTGACCTGTTATTTCTGTCTGACTCCTGCAGGCGCATCGAGATTCACTCATGTGCACTCAGACACATACTCACATGGCTGCATGCTCATATGCCCACGAATGCACATAGCCAAAATTTTTGTGCACCCTCGCTTATGCAAGCAGAGATAACACAACACGAACGCACACATGCACACACTCACACACACACTCAGTGTCAAATACCACGAAACAGACACACATGTACACACCCCAGCACACCTGGACGTGCCCGGTGTGAACTAGGTGGCGTTTGCCTGTGGTAGTGTACCTGAGGAGTTCGTGGTGCTGAACGTAGTAGTTTCTGTTTATGGGGTCTTTGCAGCCTCTGAGGGCTGGGTGCGAAGAGCCGCCAGGCATATTGCTTCTGTGCCACAGAGAATTCTTGGACAAGCAGCCGTCCATCCTAACCGTTCACTGAGATGCTTCTAGAAATGGTCCCTGGTGATAATTCCACCAGGCCTTTTGCTTCTCCTCTTCCTCCAGGTTGATGAGTAGGGCCAGTTTAATTTGAGGTCACTAAATTTTATAATTAGATGTAAACAAATCAAGTGTAGAACCCTGCTTTACACTTTACCTCCAGCAGCCCGGCCACGGAAGAGATCTGATCTGGAGCATATGATTTTATTACCCAACGTGAAAATCAGGAGCACACACATAACCAGGGAGTCAGCAGGTTCATACACTACTATCTCATTAAATTTTCAGGCAAAAGCTGCAAAAATTAATTGGAGGCATGTAAGAGTTTAGAATGTGAGCTGGCTTACGGTGATATAAATTACGGGAGGAGAAGACAGCTTTATATACTGAGAGAGGCAAAACCAGCTTCCTTTAATGAGAAGAGATAGGACGCGGAGCTATTTTTTCATTACCGATGCGCTCTAAAGTGTTTGGACTTCGCTGATGAATAGAGTTAATTCACCACTACACTTCCAATAATTCATGTTGCACAGTTTAATGACTTCTAGATAAAAACAGGATTGAAATGTTAATTTCTCTGAAGAAATCGAGGGCACTCTTGTATATCAGACGGCCTTCCTTACCCCTGTGCGTGCCTTAAAGCACTAGGTCGTTTCACTAAACAAGTGTCTTGGACATGTTTCTTGCCGCAGAGATGTCGGTGTTCCTTAACCGTGTCCGTGCCCCCTTTCTGCATCTCAGCTGACGTGTAATCGACTGTCTTAGGCAAGAATCTGTCAGAGGAGCTGGGGCAACATAACTTGACCTGTCAGTGACCACAGGCCTCCACCTCCCTTCTCAGGACAGGGAACTTATTTTTAGACTTGATGTGGCTGTTGTTAGCCCTGAGTTTGATCGAATAGATTAGTGTCTCTACTTCCCAGCTGGGAAGTAAGAGGTAGGGATTGGTCGAGACTGGACTTGGGGCAGTTTGGTCTCAACGTGAAGAATTATTTTACATTTATTTAATAATTTTGTGTGTGTGTGTGTTTGTGTGTTTGTGTGCGTGTGTGTTTGTGTGCATGTGTGTTTGTGTGCGTGTGTGTGTGCAGGCTTGAGCCACAGCATGTGGCTTGTGGGTGTCCATTCTCTCCTATCCAGGTGGGTTCCTGGGATCAAAAGCTCAGATCATGAGGTTTAGCAGCAACTGCCTTTACCCCCTCAGTCACCCCCGCCAGCTCTGATGGAGAACATTTATCATTGGTGATGATTTTTGTGTCTGTGTGGTTTTCTTCCACCGAGGACAGATGAACATTGAGTCCGGTGTGTCCTTTTCTCAGATGAGAGGGAAATGCCAAGTGTAGCAGTGTTAACCTGCTGCTACAGTCAGGCGCTCAGATCTCCTTCCCTCCCTCCTCTATTTTGGAGACAGGGTTTCATGTATCCTATGCTGGCTCCAAATTTTTGATTGTAGCAGAGGATGACCTTTGAACTCCCAAGGCTCCTCCCATGTACCACCTCACGGACTATTGCCACATCCTCTCTCTGCCCCCACCAGGACAGAAACAGTTGATTCTGTCCTTGGTTTCATCTCCCCTTGCTCTTACTCCCTCCCCTTTTTCATCAGGTGCCTTCAAGTTAGCGCATGCCCTGGTGTCCCACATGAATTCCTTAGGAATTTCATGATTCTCTTAAGGCAACCCTTCTCGACTTTGGGGTCATTGACATTTTGGGACAGACATTATCTCCGTGTGGGCACTGTCCCTAGTTGGCAGTACCACAATGTAGTCAGTTGTCTATAGACACTGTCCCCTGGGTGAGACTAGCCCCTGCTTGAGCACCACTGGGCTGTGGGAATGCATCATGGGCCCGTTTTCACACCCTGCTTAAACTTGTGCAGTTCCTTCCACACGGGAGCTCACTTTTGTGGCACAGCAGTCAGCTCCCGGCCTTCTGCAGGATGGACTGGTGCTGTGGCCAGAGGCTCCACATCTGCTCCCTTATACCTCCATGGCCGCCGACTCAGGCCCCTGTGAGGGAGGAAGCCTCTTCAACAGAGGCCCTGCCTCTGACATGGCCTCCCGCCTGGTGCCTGGCTCCTTTACTTTCACGAGACTGATTGTGGCAGTGCCTTTGACAGACAGATTTATTTGTCACCTTGTCATGGTGACATGTTGGGATGGCTTCACCACTCCTGTGCCATTGACACTTGGCTGTCTGAAGCCAGATACCACATCCCGGAGTGGAGGCTTATCAGCAGCAGGCATAACCTCACCGCCTGCTTCCCTGTTTCTTTAACTTTTAATTGAAACCGCTTAGTTACCACCCCTGCTGTTAGGAATCTGGGGACAATTAGGAAAGTCCCATCTGTCCTTTGAACCATATTATATTGCTGCACCCCCCCCCCCCCTTCACTGTCTCGAAGATGGCGAATCTTTGCAGCAACGTCTTTTCGTGGTCCTCTCGTTTTCCCCGCTGGCTGGGTTTTTATCTCAGTTGAACGAGTTATGGCAACTCTTTAATTCAATTATTTTCTGTCGTAGGCTTGGAGATGATTTAGTCGAATCAAATGCTGGGCTTCTCTACTGCAAAACGGTGACTTCCCACAAGGCTGGGGGTGGATTTTCGTTTTCAGTTGCTGCCGCTGTGGCAGGCGTTTGTGCTGCTTGCCTCCTCCCCCTCCCTTCTTTGGCACAGGCTCCTAGTTAGTGTTCCTAAGCATAGATTGGAAACGGCAGATGCCATGGGCTTTGCCAGTCTTTCCCCAAGGCAAGGAATTATCTGTCCAATGATATTAGGTCAGTGAATTCCCGCCCAGCTGTTTTGAGGGGAGGCGGGGACGGGACAGCCAGGGTGACCGGAAGGCCCGGTGTAAGCCTCCATGAATGCGATAAACAATCTCTCTTGCTTTGGCGTTTGACTCTGCATTTTAAAATGTGTCTGGAATGGCAGTCCATTGCTCCAGCATCTTTAACCTTTGTGCCTTTTTAATGTGGAAAGTCTGCTCAAAATAGGACTTGCCACAGTCAGTGGCTGTCCCAAGTACACGGAGGTGGCCAAATAGTCACCCAGGCAGGAGGTAGGGTTAGAAAGAACATTTAGCCCCTAGCCTTCTTAAGGGTTAAGTACTTTCCTGATAGGCCTGGAACCTTGGGTAAGGACACATACAGCCAAGATACTTGCAGGCATTTTAACAGTTGCAGGTGAAGAACCTAGGCCGAGGCAGGAGAAAGTGGACAGGGGCTACCTGGTATTTGGTCACCTCAGCTGCTGAGTACCGGGCATCATTCAAGGCCTTTATATGTGCATGCTAGTGTTGGTAACACTGGGTTGATCTGTGAGCCCGTTAAACTTGGGGAGCACATGCTGTCCCCTGAGGAACAGGTTACACCAACACTGCCACCCCTTTGGGTGTCACTGACCCCATGTGCTGTGTGAATACCTCTGTCGCTGGAGTATATATAAGGTGAGTTGTTTTGCACGTACCCTGGCTCCTGAGCGTATGCCCATGCTCACATTCAGCGCTTTGCAAAGGAAGCAGCAGCCTCCTCCATCCTCTTGGGACTTACCTGGACAACTATGCTGGCTGCACAGTGACAAGAGCCGTCTTTCTTCTACTCCAGGCAGGGCTGTGCTGGACCTGACTTGTACTTACTAGATAAGTCCAGGGGGCTCAGATGGCTGTGCATGACAAGCCTGCCTCTCTGGGTCTAGTCCAGCACTTGGGAGGCAGGCTGGAAGAAGATGAATAAGATGCTATGACCGGGGGTCAATCCCTCAGAAACAGAAACTGGTATCCACTTCCAAACAAACTTCTGGTCTAACTTCTCACTCACTCTCAGCCCTTAGAATAAGGAAAGAAGGAGTGCCCCCCTCCCCCAAGCTTGTTAACCTGTCTGTAGTAAGTCTGCTTTGCGATAAGGTGGTTGGACAGGGCTATCTTTTGGGTGCTCCCCATTTTCCAAAGGAAGCCATCATCCAGAAGTGGCTGGTTGAGCATAAGCCAGCAGAGGACGGCACTGTCATCTTTTCTGCCACTCGCTCTCCCTCGCTATGAGATCCCCCCAAGTAGTTTGATTGCTAGGAGTGGTTTCTCTGGTTGGGCGTTTATGAAGAGCCTACTATGTGTCAGGGATTTCACCGGGGGTAGGGTTTGGCCCTTCTTTAAGTACCCATTTGTTCTTTAGCTGTTCAGCTCCTGGGGCTGTGTCTACACCTGCTCTGGCTTGTCTGGAGTTCACATTGTCCTCTCTAGGTCAGCTACACTGTTCTTTGCAAGGTGTAGCTGTCACTATAGTTGGTTAACTTTTCAGAGAAAAATTCAGGCTTTGTTAGCCCGATTAGAAGTTTTTATTTCAATTCAGATTCTTTTGTGTCTGCTGATGTTTAGAAGCAGGATACCGTTAGGAGTGTTTTTTTTTTCTTCTCCATCCTTTTGTGGTCAGGTACTGCTTTGGGGTGTTGTGTGTGTGTGTGTGTGTGTGTGTGTGTGTGTGTGTGTGTGTGATGGTGGAAGATCTGTCAAAGGCAGATCTGTTAAAGCACTATACGTCATGGTATCAATCAGGCACGGACGTATCCTGTGTAGCCTGTTTTGAGGTGTAGGTAACAGTGCCCCGTGAGCGCTGCGACTCACTTGCAGGGAAGCTGCAGTGAGACTGGTCCAACTTTTTATGAAACCTGCAGTTCTGTGTGACGCAGCCGACTACAGCAGAAAGCAAATTTGGGGCAGGAAAGCGAAGAGGCTCAGTTCAGAGTTTTACCATTTAGCTTCTGATAATCAGACCCTGGGGGGAGAGCTGAGAGGGCTCAGGAGGGCCTCTGCCAACTCCCCTCCATCTGAAGCAGCTTGTTTGGAGGTGGCTTCTTACACAGAACAGTGGTGAAAGTGGGGGTTCTGACCGGGAGAGAGGGAGAGCACATGTGTGTGCTGGGGCTCAGCTGTTCTTCATTTTATACAGAGGCAGGGTCTCACTTGAACAGGGAACTTTGCTTACTAGTCAGTGTGCCTTGGGAATTTCGTTTTCCCCTTTCATGAGTTGAGTTACAAGTTGGCCCATGGCGGTGTCAGGATTCAATCTCCAGTCTTCCCACTTACGTGGCAAGCACTTTACCCACTGAGCAGTTTCTGGTTTTACTGCCAGGCAACATTGTGAGGTCATGGGCAGGGCTGTTGACTTCTAGAGACTGGAAGCACTAAGGTATTTCCAGGATAGCCATTCTGCCACTGTTGACTCATACAGCGTGGAGACAGTGGGCAGCTCCCGGTCATTGGAGTGAGTTAGATATTCCCGCCGAGTCGCTTGGAACATCGCTTGTGTGGTGCCAGTCTCAGGAGCTCTCAACTTTGCGACAGAGGGTCCATCCAGAAGGGGCTGCACTCCTGCCCCCAGCCAGTCTTCGGGTGGTAAAGAGGCATTATTTGCATGTTTCTCCAAATTATGGTTTATAACTTGCTCCTTCCCTGTTTGTTCTTCATAACCGCACTAGCAGTCCAGCCCACGCCTGTGGCAGGCTGACTTCTTATTCACCACATCAACGTTTCAGTCCTTCTAAGTAGCTTTTGCCATTCTGTGTGCTGCATCTCTGACACGTAGTAGGTCCTTCTGTCTTTGACTCAGTGGCATTTTGTTTCTTTCCTCCAGCTCTTGGGTTTGGTTTTCTTTTCCTCATGGCATCTGGAGCCAAAGGGGAGCACCATGTTGCCCTCAATATTATAGTGCATAGAGTCCAGGGCTGGGTGTCCACAGCGCCTGGATCCTTGCAGAGTGAAGAGTTCCCCTAAGGTCTGGTACAGGAATCCCAGAGGAAAGCATACTTGTCCCCAGTAGTACAGCTGGGCTGGGTGCCAGGAAGAATGACTAGTTCAGAGGTGGACACTGAGAGCCACACTAATCTACTCCTGAGATAGCTTCTGGTGTGCTGAAGCTGGTGGATTGTGGGATGGGCCACCAAGCCTCACCCGGATGAATCAGTGAACATCCTGGGATCCTGTATGGAAGAAACATGGAGGTCTTGAGTATTCAAATGAATTAGGTGTGTTACTAGGTGGCAGCTCTTAACTTCGTCACCAAGCCAAAAGACTCCAGAAGACCTATGTTAAGAGGGATTGTGAGAGATCTGTGGATGGAGGGGTGGTGGATCAGTGGGAGGAACGAAGTTGGCCTGCAACAGGGAGTCCCAGTGGGACCTCCTGCCACGGATCCATTTCCATAGATTCATCTTGCTGACTGTTTAGGACCAGCCTGGGGTAAGATGGTGACTGGCCCTCATGTCTTTAGGGTGGGTGGAGATTGGGGCTGAAAGACAAGGCTATGTCCTTACTACATAGGCATTCATTCAGAAATGTGTGCGCTCATGCAAGCGCGCTTATGCCTGCCTATGTAGGCCTCTCACAGGCTCATACGTGTTCATGTGCATGCACATGCAGGTGAGGCACAATTCTTCAAGCTCTTAGAGCAGCCCTGGACCAAGCTGTCGTGATTCTGCTTTAGAGGCCAAGCCCTCCTCCAGGGTGCATTGCTTCCCTGCTGGCTTGGTGTCCAGTTGATGATAGGTTGCTTCACTCGGACTTGCCGGGCTCTCACAGGAAACCAGCACAACCACTCAGCTTGTAGTCAACGGGAATCTGAATGCTTTGGATGCCTGGAAAATCAAGACCAAAGCCAGCGGCATCCTGCCTTGATGGTGCAGGTCTATAGTTATAATCCCTTATCCTCCTGAGGCCGAGGCAGGAGTCTGTAAGATTGAAACCTCTTCTGCATCAGAGCGAGTTCAAGCCCAGCCCAAACAATTTACTGTGATCTTGTCTGAAAATGAAAAAAGGGGGGGGGGGGGAACAGACTGGGAATTTAATTTAGTGGTTCAGCTCTGGGTTCAACTCTCATCATTGCTAAGTAAATAGGAAATAATAACGAGATAAGCGGACCCTGTGTCTGCTGAAGACAGCCTTACCATATGCTCAGATAGCAGGCCCAAAGGAGCTCTCTAGGGAGAGCCTTCATCCCCATCCTGAGGGCTTCATACCCATTTTGGGTCTAACAACTGCCACTTGGGCCTAGTACTTCCTCCATTGGAACTTGAGGGTACCCAAGCATGCTTGCCAGGACATACACCTTGGGCCAGGAGCCGCTTTGAGGGCCTGTGGGTCATGAGCCTCTAAAGGGAACACTAGATCAGAGCTACAGGAGACATGTTGGACAGATGTGGGGACGGAGCCCCTGGGAAGAGCAGGAAGAGACAGTGAACAGATAGCAGGTGTTTATGGCCTTGCACAGGGGCGAGCTGGCTGAAAGCATGAGGGTGCCAGACAACAGACTAAATCTTTATGTTGAAATCGAGGTGTCTTTAATGAATGGCTAGGTCAACATGATGGGGGCGGGGCAGGATCCCTTGTAGGAAATGAGCCAAGAAAGAGATGATTGATGAGATACATGATAGACTAGGGCCATCTCAGGTCCTAGCACTCTAGGGTTTGAGACAGGAAGCTCTTAGTTCAAAACCAGCCTGGACCACACACACAGCAAGACACTTTAGAGCTAGAATGGGTGAGAGGTAGGGAGGAGAATGAATGAATGAGAGAGAGAATAAGAGCAGTACTGGACGGGACCAGTACTGCATCCTGGAGCATTGTTCGTGCCCTCAGAGCGGAGCCCGCAATCAATACTGCTGTTGGAGGCTCTTTGCCCTGATTTCGGAAGGAAAGCTTCCGCCTCTCCCTGGAGCCTGAGATGGAAATTGTCTCTGGCTAATAGGATCTTTACAACAGCTAAATCCTCCACTAAACACTTTATGTAACTGCTGTTGCACCCGGGGTAGCTCCCGACCCATATGTCTCGAAACTCTTTGACTGTCATTAAAGAGAGTCAGCCCTGTGCAGGAAGAGACGGATCCTGCTGGAGTGACTGTCTACACATCTTTTCTCAGCTGCTTAAATTGCTGTCAGGGCAGCGCAGGAATCTTAGAGGAGGGAGTTCCTCTCATATATAATTATGCTGTTAGCAAAAATGTTGGTGGCTCTTTGCTCCCCCCCCCCCCCAAAAAAAAACCCTCTTGATCTCAACTGAGTGGCTGCAGTCTGCCTCCTTTTTCCTGTTGACAGATTAGTGTGAAGGCTTAGGTGATGGGTGGCGGCCTGAGGGCTGAAGGTGCTTTTTGTTGTCTCCAGCCAGGACTTGAGCTGTTGGAGGAGCTCCAGGTTGGGCTGTCATTCCTGGGTCGGATGTCCCTGGTTGTGCCTGGTGTGCCGTTGCTAAGAGGTGGGCTTTGTTTGCATGGATCCTGGGGACTGTCCAAGGACAGATATACTTTGGTGAAGATTTGCTGATGTGGGGAAGATGGAGCTCAGGTGTTGACCAGCAGCAACAGGTGGCCAAGGTCAACATCCCTGGGGTGGCTCGGGGTAGCAGAGAAAGGGGAACATTAGTGGGGAATCACAAGATACTTGGGTGGGGGAAGATTAACAAGGATCAAGGAGGCCAAAGTGTAGGGAGTGTAGGTGGGGCCCGGAGGGTGAGTACAGCATCCTGAGTGGGTCTGACCTGCCAGGGAACAAAGGATGGGTGGGTGAGTATTGGAGGTGCTTCTGAGAGCCTCCCCTAGTGGAAGCAGCCAATGAGGGCCTTTGGGCCTGACGTTGAGGGGCCAAGGAGGTTGTTTCTAGAGTACCATCTCTCAACGTCTACCCTTCCTAGATAGGAGGAGTGTGATGGGTTGCTACTGGATGTAGGGGCTCTACTTCAGAAGGTGGCCCCTCAGGCAAGCAAGGGTGGCCTCTCCATCACCTCCTGCTGAGTCACACACTTACTCATTCTGCCAGTCACCTTTCCTTGGCTGCTGTGGGCTCAAAATAGAAGGATGACTGGGCCCGTCTCCCCAGCCGCATTGCTCCTATGTCGCGGGAGGTAGCTTCAGAGCTGTGGGCTGGCATGTGTTCTCAGGCTGAAGAATAAGTGCAGCCAGTGGGCCCTGGATCCTGCTCAGAGCACACCACCTTCTATCTCATTAGTCATAGTTTAGATGGCATAGCCTTAGTAACACGGTGGCGTTTCTTCCTGCGGATGAGGAAACTAAGTCTGGGCTGGGTCCAGCTCTTGTCCAGCTTGGTACAAGTGTGTTGAGAATGTGTACCGCCCTGACTGCCTCGTGGGTGGATTTGGTGTCAAGTTAGACTTAGAACCTGATAGGTCAAATATTAGACCTGCATTATTTAGACCTATGAGTGCCGAGTATCAATAGAGGTAATCAGGGGTATCCCCTGGGCCCCTTGACCGTCCTAGAGGTGCCCCCCAGTCTAGCTCAGCCTGACCCCAAGCCGACCTCTCTCGGTTCACTGACCTCTGAGCTAAATATTGTAGTAGAGGCTAAATAAATCACCTGGCTGGGGCACAGCGATCACGGAGGCAGTCTGCAGATGTGACTTGAGCAGTCACCATAGTCTAATCACAGGGGACAGTCCGAATTAACCAAAAAGGGTATCCTGAGATGAAGGACATTTTATTAATTCTTTTTTTAAAAATATTTTATGGTTTATTTAACTTTATTTTTATGTGCATTGGTGCAAAGTTGTCAGATCCCTTGCAACTGGATCTTCAGACAGTTGTGAACTGCCAGGTTCCAGAGAACCTGGGTCCTCTGGAAGAGCAGTCAGTGCTCTTAACCACTGAGCCATCTCTCCAGCCCCTTTATTAATTCTTATAAGGATCAATTATATTGCAAAATCAAAAATAGTTAGAGAAGAAGGAAGTCCTCCACAGGGTGCTACTGTTTCCATCTGCTCACTTGACCAGAGGGGCTGAGGTTTTTGTTTGTGTGCTTGACTGTTTGGTTTGATGAGGATTTTGTTTTGTTGTTTTGAGACAGGGTCTTACTATGCAGCTCTGATTGTCTAGGAACTCACTTTGTAGACCAGGCTGGCCTCGAACTCACAGAGAACTGCCTCCCAAACGCTGGGATTAAAAGGCATGTGACCTATTTCCCTAAATCCCCAAGCCCCTCTAGGACCTGAGTTTGAATACGGAAAAGGTGTTGGGCAAGCCCTGTCCCTAGTCCCACCTTGTAAACTGTGTGTTCCACTTGGTCTGATTACTGGAGAGCTTGACTTGGATCACATGGTAAATATGATGTCTCACAATTTTCTCGGCTGTAGAGCTCTGGGGCTGTACCACAGTTTTACAGGACCAGTCTCAACATTGGTCCTGCTTGTCCCGTACTTACGGTGATTGCTAAATGGATGGATATTGCTATGCTGTTTGGTCTACTTTTATTTTTCTTTTTACTGGGGCACAAACTTTATCTGCGGGGATTCCTGGCATTTCCCGTCTAGTCCGTGTGTTATATCTAGGTGTTGTCATTCTGTTTTGGCTTTCAGATTGGTTCGGATTTGACCAATGGCTTTCTTTGGATGGGCTGTGTTGTCCTGAGTCTTTGTCAAGCCTTAACTCTTTAACCAGAGAGGAAGAAGATGTGCAGTGCCCTTCTTTGCTGTTAGCTGTGGTGTCACGCTGCAGCATCCGGATAGGGAGGGGATGCAGGGATGGAGAAGGCGGTATTGAGTGTCCATTACCTGTTGTGTGCTGCAGCATCCAGATAGGGGACTGAGGGATGGAGAAGGCGGTGTTGAGTGTTTCTTGCTGGTGGGTGTGACACACATGGGATCGCCTGCTGTGGACACAGCAAGCCATAGTTAGCAGTGAATTCAGAGGGTCTTGACTTCTCAGACTGGAGCCCCTGCTGTGTCGACCTTTGGGCCACAGCTTGAGACCCACATCAGGCCCCTTCCAGATGGGCCATGGCTAACATTCCCTCATTCTGTGAATAATTTATGACTTCAGCTGCTGTGGGCATGAATTTCTTCTTTTGCCTTCTTTATCCCTTTCTATATCTCTTGTGTGCATCTGGGGACCTTTTGGCTTTAGGGCATTGAGTTCACTTTAGAAAAAGCCAGAGAGGATTGTGTTTCCAAATGGGACAGACACTCAAGACAGCCCAGATGTCTGCCCTCGGTGATGCTGGGATGTCTCCAGGCCCCTGTGATCAATCAGTCCACATCATTCTGTAGTGAGGAGGTCAGTATTCAGATGGATAGGGAGAGGAGAGGTGTGCTGTGAAGACCCAGGTCGCGCGCGTGCACACGCGCACACACGCGTACACACACACCCCAGTCATGTGCTGGACTGCTCTGTGCTTGGTTAGAGTCTCTTGGTGGAGGGTTCTGGGCACATGCTTGTTTCCTAATCCACAGAGACTGGTATATTTCTCTTTATAAGTTTGGACTTCTGTTTCCTTAAGTAGACTTTTGGAAGCCTGATTTACCTGCCCCTTAGTGAAGTTAAGCAGAGTGTAAAATGCCTTCATGGTAGTTGAATTTACACTCTGTTAAAATGATTTGTGCACTTTGCAGAAAGCTGTGATATTAGATGCATAAATACTCAGCGGTGTTAACTTGGGGGAAGATTTTATTTGACAGGATCGTGGCAAGTGCTGAGGTACCGTTTAGTGCGGTGACCAGTAATGGACATAGAGAGCGCCAGCTTGGGTTTTAAAATTCTGCCTAGGCCGGGCCGTGGTGGCGCACGCCTTTAATCCCAGCACTCGGGAGGCAGAGGCAGGCGGATCTCTGTGAGTTCGAGACCAGCCTGGTCTACAAGAGCTAGTTCCAGGACAGGCTCCAAAACCACAGAGAAACCCTGTCTCGAAAAACCAAAAAAAAAAAAAAATTAAAATTCTGCCTATACATTCAAAATCAATAGCAAGAGAAGAGGGTCTAAGAGTGCATTCACTGGTGTCCCGTCCTTGCCCCCCCCCCCCCCCCCCCCCCCCCCCCAATGGTGGAAGCAGTTTTCAGCAAGAAGGAGCTTGTGGTTTCTATGCTGGTCTCACTGTTTCATTCGGGAAAATGCCCGGTTAATAAAATCATCGCTGTGATAGTCCCTTGCCCTGATTTGGAGCTGATTCTATGTAGATGAGCAACACTGACGGTTATTTGGATCTTTTGTCAATGGGAAGACACGATCTGAGCATGGGCCAGTAAGTCCTTACTGGGACATTTTAGGAAAATTAATGGTTAATAGACTGCTGTTCTTAACCCATCGTGGTGTTCACACCTAAATATGATTTTTATTTATTTATTTATTTATTTTTTTGTGGACTGTTTCAAAAAGGCATTTTCCTGTTTCTTTATCTCGAGAAAAGCCAGTTACTGTTTGTGCATCTCAGTCTGGGTAAATGTAACCTGTTGGCATAGCGTCCTCAGTCCTGAGAGGACTATAGCTTTAAACCAGGAAGGTCGCCCAACTAGATAAGAGACCATTTGGCAATAGTTACAAGCATGCTTCTCTGTCCTGGAGGTGCACATGCCCTACTAGCCTCTGAGTTGAAAGGTGTGCAAGGTGAACTTACGTTTATTGCAGGCCAAGTGATCAGATGAACCAGGAACCTGCCCACAGAGCCAGGTGACCCCAGGGACGTTTAAGAAGACTCAGTCATTGAGGGCAGGTGCCTAGCACATGCTATGTCCCCCAGTCTTCTCTTTTATCTATCTACTTATCTATCTATCTATCTATCTATCTATCTATCTATCTATCTATAATAATGAATTTATTATTACTTTATGTGCATTGGTGTTTTGTCTGTGTGAGGATGCCAGATCCTCTGGAACTGTTGTTACAGACAGGCATAAGCTGCCATGTTGGTGCTGGGACTTGAACCCTGGTCCTCTAGAAGAGCAGCCTGTGCTGTTAACCGCTGAGCCATCTCTCCAGGCCCTCAGTCCCCTCTTTTAAATTGGTCTATAAGATCCACACTTTCCATGATTGGAAAACAGGTGGAAAAGAAACATTTCCATTGATGAGGCTCAGTCGTGGGGAGCCAGGGCACCCGTAGGTATCTATAGGTCCTCATGAGGGCGCCTGTCTTTGCAACGTGCTGTGTGGGCTCCGCCTGTCTTTGCTTCTCAGTTACCTCAGAGCCTGGCCTGTTTACCACCTCTGCCCACTCAAAAGTGGCATATCCTGAAGCCAGCGTTTGGAGGGGATGGTTTTGGGTTTAAAAATTTGGTAGAAGTTTGGAGTATCTTGGGGTGGTTATAGGGCCAGTGGTTCTCAGAATTGGGGTGGCCTTGAGTAGACTGGTCAGTGGAGTTCACTTGAAAAGAATGTGTGTAGTGGTGGTAATACCAGCTTAAATGGCTGAGAGCATTTAGGACTGGGTTTGGTTTCCAGCACCCGCCTGGTGGTTCAGGGCCCTCTTCTGGCCTGCTTTGGCACCAGGCATGTTACACAGTGCACCTATAACCATTCTGGCTGGCAAGATGCTCATTCACAGATAAAAGAGAAATAATTAAGTAAAAATTATAAAAAGATAATTGGGACCAAGATCTGGATCCTGAATAATTTTTTTTTTAAAAAAAAATAAAACCAGTTTTCTCAGTTTATTAGAAACCAGTGGCCCCATAGGAAGTCTTTCTGAGATGCTCCCTCCGCAGTCCGTCTTGGTATCCAAGCCTGTGGCACCTCCTGAGAATGGTCTGCTTGTATGTGGAGGAGCTGTCAGATTCACAGCACAGCGAACCGTCGCAGCAGGTGATTCCTTCCCCACTAGTGCCCGTCTCCAAAGTCAGCCTTGGTTCTTGTTCCCCGTTGGCCAAGATGGCTGATGCCAAAAGACAGACTCGGCTGTAACCCTCTTTGGACTCACAGCTCGAGGAGAGAGAATCTATAGTACATGGTTTCCAGCGTCACCACAGCCTTTTTTTCAAGGTAGATTTCTTCAACTAGCCCGGGTTCTTCTATTCTTCTGGGCAAGTTCCTGTTTGTCTGCCCCAGAGAAAGCCCTTTTTGTTGAAAAGCCCAAGCATAGGGCTTTCCAGAACATGCTCTTGGGCACAGCTTTATTCTTTGATCCCTTCAGAAGATTAAACTCTGCCAGGTCAGGTGGGGGGGGGGGGGGAGCGCTGAGTAAAGCTATTGTTTGAGCCCAGGCAGCTTGGAGCCTGGCACTTGCCCTTCCTTCCCTGTCTCTAGCTCCTCCTCTTACTTTAGGAACATGGCTAAGAGAAAGAAACCCTACCCTGTCTTTGTGTGTGCTTGTCACCCATAGCTGCTTCTGTGGCCCTGCAGATAAAGGTAAAGGGACTTCAGCTCTCCTCAGATCAAAAGAACCAGGAACTGATGGTCTTTTATCTTCTGTGCTACGAAAGTTGACGTGTATGTGTGTACACTTCTGTGCCCACCTCCACACGATCAGTGTCTTTTCTTGGTAGTGGTGTCTCATGTGCACATGTGAATCCGTGTGGTGTGGTACAAGTGTGCGTGTGAGTGTAGGTGCCTGTGGAGACCGCATGATTACTTGTGTTGCTCTGCCTTTTGGGTATGTGTGTTGTGATCGTGCTTATGGAAGAGTCACAGGAGTCCAGTGGTTCTCAACCTTCCTAACGCCATGACCCCTTTAATACAGTTCCTGTGTTCCCCAACCAGAAAATTATTTTCTTTGCTACGGTTACGAATCGTAATGTAAATATCTGGTATGTAACCCCTGTGGATGGGTTATGCAGCCACCCCAAGGGGTATGACCCACAGGTTGAGAACCACAGTTCTAGCCTGTGCATAGAGACCAGAGGGGCATAGTGAGTGCCTTTCTCTATGACTCTCCACTTTATTCCCTTGAGGCAGGTTCTCACTGCATGGATATGGAAATAGGCTAGCAGAGCATCCCCTAGCGATCCAGTGTTTTGGTTGCTCTCTCTCCACCACGCGCACAGACTCACACACACATTTGCCGAATGCTGAAGATTCAAACTCAGGTCCTGAAGCTTGTACTGCAGGCTTTACCAAATGAGCCATTACACAGTCCCGCACACCTCCTTTTCTGTGTGAGTTAGAAAACCTTCAGAATGCCTCTGTAAACAGAGCTTTCATGGCATATGTGAGCCGTCAGTTTGGTTTCCTTCCAAAATGGAGGCATGATGCATTCTGGGCATGGCATCCTATTCATTCATTCACTACAGGAAGTGAAAGTTTGCATGACATCACCGTGGGGTTATTTCACGTTGTTGTAATTAGTGGGCTAGCAGGAAGTAGCCGGACAGATGATTCTTGGCAGAACAGACCATTTAGAGGGGGGAATGCCAAGAGAGGGAGGTCTGGGGAGCAAACAGCATTTTGCAAGTTAACACTCTTCAGAGGAAGAAATCTGGAGGGTCACGGATGGATGTGCCTGGGAACAGAACTGCCTCTGACTCCTCCCCATGGCGGCCCCAAAGCCGCACTGCCTGCCCTGACCGACATTGGTGTCAGATGTGTCTGTACCACACCATTGCTCTGTGAGCTGTGCTTTGGAAGCAGGCTCTGCCTCTCAGGTCCTAGGTGCCGGGCAAGTGCAGAGGGGAGAGGCATGGTGGGAATGAGGTGCTCGCTGAACGAGGCTCTTAGATGAATCCAAGGCTTCCAAGACCAAAAAACAGCATTGGCGCATCTTTTTAGGTCAAGCTGTATGGGTTGTGTGGGACCTCCTGAGCTGAGAGAGGGGGTCCTTGTTATGGAAACTGGAGTTAACTGCCTCTTCTGCAGTCAGGAATAATATGGTGTTCACCCCGCCTGTGTGGAGGAAGTAAGCCTAGCTTCTGAAACATACCTGCTCGAGGCAGATTCAGATCCCGGGAAGATAGATAACAAAGTGCCAGCAGCGGTTGACTATGTTCCTTCCTATTCACAAGGTTGTCTGGTTTATGGAGCTCCTGAATGTGGGAACAGAAAGGGAGGTGGGCAGACTCTGGGCTGTTTGGTTAGGAGGTGGATCTGGTCTACAGAGAGTTCTATCTAGCCAAGGCTACACAGAGAAACCCTGTCTCAAAAAACCAAGAAAAAAGGGGGGGGGGACAATAAATGTTTGCTGGTCATTTTAACTGTAGCTGCGTGGCTTTATTAATTACCATTAGTATTTCCATTCTGTTCTGTGGAGTTGGCTTTGAGGCACTAGTGCCCAGAAGAATTTTTTTTTTTTTTTCCTTTTTCGAGACAGCGTTTCTCTGGTTTTGGAGCCTGTCCTGGAACTAGCTCTTGTAGACCAGGCTGGTCTCGAACTCACAGAGATCCGCCTGCCTCTGCCTCCCAAGTGCTGGGATTAAAGGCATGTGCCACCACCGCCCGGCCAGAAGGATTCTTTCACAACTTTTTTTTTTTTTTTTTTTTTTTTTGGTTTTTCGAGACAGGGTTTCTCTGTGGTTTTGGAGCCTGTCCTGGAACTAGCTCTTGTAGACCAGGCTGGTCTCGAACTCACAGAGATCCGCCTGCCTCTGCCTCCCGAGTGCTGGGATTAAAGGCGTGCGCCACCACCGCCCGGCTCTTTCACAACTTTTTCCACCTACATGTGGGAGTTTTTGTCCATAGCCTCCTTCCTCTTAGAACTCCTGCGGTTATTGTAGTGATTCTGCTGCATCTGTAGCAGTGTTTGAAGGCATTTTTTTTTTTTTGAAGGCATTTTCAGTTGTCTTTCCCTCATGCTATCAGGCCCTGTTTTATGGCCTAATTGACTGTGTTGGCATTCTCCTGAGCAGTACCCGCCAAACCTCAGTCTGTGTTAGAAATCGGTTTGCTGAGATCTTTCTTACGGTGCCATCCTCTGCTCTGTGTTGCTACGATTGAATGGCGCAAGCTTAGAACTTAGAGTGAAGAGAAATTCACTGGCCAGTAATTCTGAAGGCTGTCAAGTCCAGGCCAAAGGGCCCAGGATGATGAGGGCCGCTTGGCCATCCCTCATCAGAAAATGTAAAAAGGGCAGGAAAGTGGATAAAAGGGGCTAGAGGTCCCCACCCTTTCTTTCCTTGCCTTTCTTTCCCTACAGTAGGAGACAGATCTTTGTGAGGTCACAGCTATTTGGCCTTATCTGTCCTTGGATCATCCTCCCAACTATTGGACTACGGGAAACCCTCTGTACATTTGTATTTAGGAAGACGTTCCAACCGTACCATCCCAGAAGTGGAGGGATTCCTGGCCGATTCCGCCTACAGGCTTATGCTGAATGATTTTGTTAAAATATTCTTCCCTTTTGCATTCTCACTGTCTTAAAATAGTTTTAATTTTGTTGTTTTCTTTGAAAGATTATTTTAAAATATGCATATGTGTGAGTATAGGCCTGGGAGTCCAGGTGCCTGCAGAACCATTGGATCCCTCTTGAGCTGGAGTTATAGGTGGCTATGAGCCACCCAGTGTGGGAATGGGAACCAACTTGGAGCCTCTGGAAGAGCTGGACAATAACTGCTGAGCCCAATCTGTTGTTCTAAACCAAATCTGTTGTCACGTTTTGTGGTCATTGCCTTTACGTGTAAGTTCGGTTCAGCGATGGGTCCAACCTGAGATGGACCATCACTTCTCGGTTTCACATAGAAATCTGGTTGGTGGTTTAACATTCTGGACTTCAGAGTCCACTTCAGGCAAGCCAGTGGTAGGGGGAGGGTCCAGGTTCTTTCAGTTTCACGGGCTCATTTGGTGGTGGTCAAAGCCAGACAATTTCTTGATTCTGCAGACAATTGTGGTCCTTGGAGCACATGGGTAGACAGGCCTCTCATGCCTCTGCAGATGTGTCAGAAAGCAAGTCTCGGGGAGAACCTCCAGGTGTTGAATGAAGGAAAGAGCAGGCAGACTCAGCTTCAAGTAAGTCCGTCATTCCCAGACAGAGGATAGTCCCGTTTGACTTAACTCTAGCTGTGAGGCTGTGACACCTTCCTTACTTAGATCTCTCTATCTTGTTGAATCAGCAACTATTGAGGAAGAATAGCCCCAGGGTGATGTGAAATACCTGGTTGAAAGGCTAAGGCAGCAGGAAGTAGCATGCAAGGTTCTTAAAGGGACAGCAAGCAATTACTGGAGGATGGGAAAGAAGTTAGTGCTTTGATTTCACAAGTACCCTGACCCACAGTTATTTTGGCATCGAAATGTCAGTGGTTGCTGTAAGGATAGCTCCCAGCAAGGTCTTTAGGGTCTTAAACCTGCCAGCAAGATTCCTCTAATAGATTATGTGCAGGGGATCCTTTGTCACCCCAAGTCTGTCTGTCTGTCTGTCTCTCTCTCTCTCTCTCTCACACACACACACACACACACACACACACACACACACACACACACACACCTTGAACTGCTGATCCAGCTGTTTTATACATCCCCAAGTGCAGGAGTTACAGGTGCACACCATCACACCTGGTTTATGGCATCAGCACATCCAGAGTTGGGGCTGCTGCTGGCTTCTAGGGCGTGTGGGTCAGGAATGCTAACAAACACAGAACGTAGAGCAGTCTCTACCACAAGGAATTGTCCAGTGCAGCACATCAACAGTGCTCAAGCTGGGAGAGCCTTTGATACTTAGGGTGCTTAGAAAATCTGTCAGAATCTTAGCCAGGAGGTCCACATCTAGACTGTCGGGTTAAGAGCGGAACCTCCTGTCATTAATTAAGGCTTCAATGAAATGGCATCATGCAACATCCAGCGCAGCCCTGACCATAGTGAATGAGTCTTTTGTTCTAACTACTCACGCGTCCTCATGTGTGGACCCTCGTGCCTGGTAGCAAGTCTGAACACAGGCTGTTTTATATGTCTGGTCCCGGCAAACCTGTATTATCTAAGAATGTTCTTGATGAAATGTGTCAAGCCTTCATTTTACGTCCAAATCCCTATATGAATCCAGGTCGTTTGCTTTGCTTCATAAAGCGTTTGCTGGACTGGAGAAATGGCTCAATAGGTAAGCTACACAAGTATGAGGACCTAAGTTTGGATCCACAAAACCCATATAAAGTACCGTGTCTCTGATCACAGTGATCTTACAGTGAGATAGATGAGAGGCGGAGATGGGAGACTCCCAGGAACATCACAGCCCAACTGCTTGGGGTGGTGTATGTAGCAGCAAGGATCAATGAAATGGATGCCCTAGGTGGGTTTTCCTCGCTTGCACATGCTCATACGGGTACACATGTATGAACACACACACACATGCACAAATAAAATTTCTTATTCTTTCCTGTATCCATTTTGTGTGAAATGCTCATTGGTAAGCAATGTGGAGCCCATAGAAGAAATCGGGTATATTTGAGCTTTTCTAAAGTGAGCATCACCAATATTAAGATGAATTTGCAAATCTGTACAAATAGCAGTGGCCTCTGTAATTTTTCAGTGAGGAAAAAAAGATCTTGAGACTGATTCACCCTCAGTCAGGTTCACTTTAAGAAGCAGTGAGCCCGTTTGGATCCACTGTGGCCGTGCTCCTTGCCTAGCCGTGTGTTCTCTGAAAGTAGACTCTCAGCTGTTGCCATTCTATTGTGTCCATCTATTGTATCCATCACTTTAAGTAATGGCCTAAATAATTACTGCCTGAATGGTAATCAGCGTTTTTGTTAATGATTTGGGGCCCTGGAAGATAATTACTCCTGAAGCTTAGTGTGCTGCGTAGGGTCAGGTGCACGCTGAGTTTCAGAGAGCAACCTTTTCTCTGGTTTACCTTTTGCAGCAGTGCAGAGCCTGCTACCCTGGGCCTCTTCCCTGTTGCCTTGGGCTTGTTCCTGTACTTCTCCAGAAACCTACAGGTGGTTGGGGGTGGGACACACACCCCTTGGTAATCGTGGTCCATAGCTTTGGGCTCTCCCTTACTTGCTGGGAACAACCAGAAATTGGTATCTGGTGCTTTCTTGTCCTTCCTTGCTGCTTTTCTTGCATGGGCTGAATTGGGGTGGGGGCGGGTGTGGCATATGGGATTGTAGCCTCACAACTCAAAAGGAGCACATCCCACCTCTGGTCTACTTGCACAGCTTCTGCTGTGTCTGTCACATCTGTGAGCTGCTGACTGCACTGACCCCCACCCCCCCACACCCCCACCCCTCCTGCCTAGTCACCAGATTCCTTCTCCTGCCTTCACTGTGGTTCTGGCCTGGTAGCTTGGAGTGGCCGCCATCTCTGCAGAGGAGTTTTGGAGCCATTTTGGTATGGTGGTCTGCGTCTCTGTAATTTGCTAAGTTGACTTAGTTTGTTGATCCTTTTGTTCTCGGAAGGAAGCCTCTGGTTCTGTTGGCTAGAGGTTTTATTTGCCGTCATTTTGCTCAGCCACCCTAGTGAGCCTACTTTTCTCGTTTCCTCTTGAAGCCTGGCCCACTTGTCCATTCTTGGGCTCATTGGCCGGCTGCTGTGACCTTTTGCTCCGTTTTCCTCTGAGTCTTGGGATTTTTACTGCTGTCTTCTGTTTGCTTCCATCTCCGCACCTCGTCCCAACAGTTGGAGTCTTGGCGTGCTGGATTGATTTTCCTGTTTGCTTGGGCTGGAGCCAACCACACAAGTGGCTGACTTTTGCTTGCGGACTGCCCCTTCCTCAGACAGCAGTTCACACAGCCTATGTGGTGTCTGCTTCCTGGTTTCTCCAGAGAGTTCCAAATCCCTGGACCTCTAGTGCCGTGCCTGTACTGCCAGCCCAGCTATTCCCTCACACCAGGGTCTCCTGCGAGTCTACAAACTACCTACGGGACTTAGAGACCTCTCCTGGGACCCTGAGCATTTGAGTGTGGAGGGAATAGCCTCTGCACAAAGTGAGCTGAGGGAAGAAATCTCAGGCAGACAGTGGGAGGAAAGTCAACTGTGAGGCTAGCCCGGTGGTGGCGGCACACATCTTCCTTAATCCCATTTCTCAGGAGGCTCTGTGAGCTCACGGCCAGCCTGGCCTACCTAAAGATTATTTTAAAATACTTCTTTTTTTAAAAGGCAGTTTGGGACTTGGTAGGAAAAGAAATGAGAAACTGGCTTGTGTGTGTGTCTCCTTATTCTTCTCATTATTAACCTCTTAAGTTATTGACATGTTTGTTTCAATTAATGAAACAACCTTCACACATTGTTAATAACTGAAGGTGATATTTGGTAGCCTTTTCTGTCAGCGTGGGTCAGTTCCTCTGGGGGGCGCTGTGAGGAAAAGGAAATAAATTTCACATCTTTGGTTTCTCTTCAGCCTCCTGTTTTGCGGGGAGGAGTAGCTCCTGAAGGGTGATCCCCATGAACCGGGCAGTAACCAAAGTGACTTGGAATGCCCAGCCTTAGGAGTCTCACTCTGGAGTTAGTGGGAAAACTTGGAACAATGGCTTTTGGTTTTCCTAGATGCTTTGAGGGCTAGACCTCCCTGACTTGGAGTTTAGAATATTGCTGCCAAAGTTGGTTTTCAGTGATAATTAAATCAGCAGAAGGGGCCGTTGGCCACCGTAGACTGTCCTGAGGCAGGATGGGTGCTCCCTTGGCAAGACTTGGGGTCAGGAGGACATCGGGTGGGAGTGAGCAGCAGCCTTCAGGCCATCCCGGAAGGATGGTGTTCAGGGAGGGCACCTGCTCTGCTCCAGGCTCTTCCTGCATGTTGGTACTTTCCTCTGAGTTTATCATCTCCCAGCTGTAGACCCAAGAGACAGAGGATTAAAGGCTGCATGAGGTCACAGTGTGCTGGGCAGGATTTGAGAGCCCACGGGGTCCGTCCCAGGTGAAACTCTCTCAAAAATGCTGCTTGCTATGTTTCCTGTTCCATTGCAGCCCGCAGCCTGTCATTCGGGGAAGAACATTCTCAATTTCATCGTCCACTGATCTAACACCGGCTTTCGGCCCAGGCTCTCAACTCACATGCTAGACAAACACCACTGAGTTACCTCATACTTGAGCTGTCCCTGTGTTTGAGAAGGCCTTGAACTTGCTATTCTCCTACGACAGCCTCCCAAGGAGCTGGGATTACAGGCTTCCACCACCCTGCCCACCTGCCTTCTAGGTTTTGGCACGTTGCTATTTTGAGAGCCAGAGGATGGGCCTCTGTGTCAATTGATCTCTTCCTTAGGTTTGAGTGAATAGCAATCCCCCTTGATGTAAGACTTCGGGATGAGTGGTAACTAGAAACAGTCCATCTGGTCAGAGGAGCCATGGCCTCCACAGTCGGGGAAGGTCATTGGAGCAGAACTCTGGATCTACCTTAACTCTTCCCAGAATCCCCTGGAGTTGGGGTCAGCAGGGCTTATGGCCTGGCAACAAAATTCACCTGCAGTGTCGCATCTTCCTCTCCCTGGGGCTGCTTCTCATTGTATATGCCAGCCGAGGTGAGGGACCTTCCGGCTGTATGGGGTGCTGAGTGCCACCATAGGATGGCCTTCTGAAGTGATAGCCTTCTGTAAAATGGAGATGTTTTCATAGGATGCACAGTGGACTCCTACAGGTAGCTAGTACTTAGGGGCTGGCCCTTGAGGGCAAGGAAGATGCCTTCATCTTCGAGCTTCATGTTGAATCCAGCATAGGAACAAAGTTAGGGCCTTCTTTCAACTAAGTTGGCTAACAAGACTGCGGCAGCTGTCACAATCAGAGCTAGATGGCAACATTTGAATGGTTTGAGGATTATAAAAGAGCTGGAGATGGCTCAGTGAGTAATATTACTTCTCTTCACCCAGTTTCCCACAGGTACCATTTCCCAGTGGCCCGCTGCTTCTGTGAACACGTGTCTGTTCCCTGAAGTCTGGAGTTTGGGCAGTCTAGGTTTTAAGTATAGCCATTTAGTCTCTGGGTGTTCTGTATTTTGTCCGAGGTCTCATGATTAGCCGGGGCAGTGGTGTGGGTTTTAGAGGAGACAGTTTTCCTATGAGAAAAAAAACTCTGTAATTGGCCAGCTTATGCCAAGTTGCCCTGTAACAGATATTCTCAGGGATGTGTTGGTGCCACTGAGAGGGGCTGTCTCTGCATTAAAGCCCCGTGGTCAGCTTGAGCTTCAGGAACTTGGTGGTCTTGTCATTGGCCAGTTCTTTATACAGACACCAAGGAAGTCTGTGGGAGCTGATAGGAAGAGGTTAAGTCACGCTGTCCTGGATCCTGTTCATCTCAAGGGATGCCAAATGCTATGCTGGTCTCTTTGTTGGGCCACATTTAAAAATCTTGGTGAAGTAGTTCTTATTACAGCTCAGGATTCCCAAATGAATGGTTCAGATGATGCCCAGCATCTTGTGGCCAGAGCACAATGTCATGTCTAATGTGTAACTATTGCCCTCTTGCACAAGCTAGACTCAATCTTTTCATTGCAAAGATGCTGCCTGGAGGGGGGGGGGGTCACCAGCATTGCCTGTCTGTCTTGCCAGTCTCTCTCTCTCTGCTATCCATCCCTCCTGGTTTCACACGCATCATGGTATCCCTGCATGTGTGATTCCATGCATTTTCCTTTCCTATTAAAGTATGTATACCTTGTATTGCCTGCCTGGCATTCCCCATGCACCTTTTGAAACACCGAACTTCTGCTGGTCCCGATGTGTACGGCTCTACTTTCTACAGAGTCTTACTCTGAAGTTGGTATTAGGGATGCATGTGCCGGCGAGGCTCAGTAGAGGAGTGGCCACTGGGCCTTGCCTCCACCATGGTAACGGGAGCTGAAGTGAGGGGTTGGAGCAAGTTCTGATCTCCTTCCGCCAGCGCCTTGGCCCTTCAGGTGGCATGAAGGACTGTGATGGCTGAGTTTCTACTTTGTCTGGAGTCCTCACTTCTCCCTCCAAGACCCAGGTGTACAGGAACAAACCCTCTCCTAGGAGCCTGCTCTGTTTGGCCAGAAGTATCTCTGCTTTGAGAGGAAGGGACCAAGCAGCCAGGTGATTCCTGGGATTCTCTGCAATATTTAAAACCCTATCACATATCCAGAAAGGCACACCGGCCACAAGGAAGTGCAGCACACACTGCGTGATCACAGTGTAAACAGGCTTTTATTGGGTGGGCCTCACTGCTTCCCTTGGGTTCTAGTTGAAGACCTCCCCTGGGATTCTGTCTGTCTGAAGCAGCCACCTGACCCCAGGTTATGCTGGAGGGAGCCCATGGGGCGGTTGTTCTCTGCAAAGTCATTACTGGATTGTTGTTTAGCTGCAGGTGCACTGGAGATCATCACTCCGTAATAGTCCCTGCTCATCAAGTAGTAAAACCAACAGGATGGGGAACCTTAGGAAACTGAACCAGTATAGTGTAAAACTCCAGCAAGAAAGAAGAAAAGAACAAACTATCTTCGAGGTAAACAACCAAACCAGAAAGGTCTTGCTTCCTCTGGCCCTAGGCAGAATCCTTACCTCCCCATTCTGTGGGCATAGGGGTGTTGAGGTTAACAAAGGGACAAGTTGAAGTGGCCAAGAGATGGAAAAAAACAGCATGTGGTTAGTAACATGTGACCACGGGGACATTAAATTGTTCCCAGCTTGAGAAGAGAATCACAAGGTCCTGGGGCCAGTGGGGCGATCCTGTAAGTGAAGGTGAGGTGCCCACTGAGACTGTTGACTGACCCATGTGGTAAGATAGGAAGCCGACTCTGGCAAGCTATTCTGTGACCTCCACGTGCACAGCCCCACATGATAAATAAATGTAATAAAAACTTGAATTAAAAAGAGGTGGTTAGATGGTTTAGTGGGAAAAGATGCTTGCCATCAAGTCTGGAAATCCTGAGTTTAATACCGCAGAACCCAAACGAAGGACCGAGAAAATCTACTCGCGTGAGTTTCCTTCTGATCTCTACAGGTAGACTAGCATGCATGGGTACCTACTTCCTATATGTAAATAGAGGTGTGTTTTTAATTAAAGAACATACTTTTGTAAAGCATAGCTCTTCAGTGTGAGATTCTCCAGCTCACAGCTGGTCTCTTTGGAGCCAGAGCTATTTAACGTCTTATCCCGGACAACCTTTAGAATCGTCATTCTGAGGACTGGATTTTGAGAGGGTCTTGCAAAATCGTTTCTCTCTAAAGGCTTGCGTTTGCTGAGCTGGGAAGAAGGTGGTTGTTTTGTTTCGAGGGATACAGTGGAGGGGTCTGGATCAGGTCCTTTTTCCCTGCTAGGTAGAAGGCAAGAAAAGCCTGAAATTCAACAGGTAGCCAAAGAGAAATCACAAGCACTGCAAACAAAATCAGCAGCTGAAGAAGGGCATTTATTAGGGGTGAGGAGACACACTTGCAATAGGCACACAGAGAAAAGGGGGTGGGGTAGCTGAAGAAGCTAGTGTCTTCTTGAGGGCTGGGCCTGTAGAGTCTCTGAAGAGACTTCATCCCCTAATTTAGGGCTGGTTAGTATGAAGGGACAAAGGGTCTCGATTGGCCCACAACTGTGGGACATGGACTGATTGGGCCTTGAACTTCTTGAGCCTGTAAGAAGCTGGCCTTGGAGATTCACAGGGCCCCTTTCCTTATGTATCTACCTACCAGGGAATAGTAGCTCCTAGTCTTTCACAATGGCTGGAAATGGGGGAGGGGAATGGAACACGCATGCCCATGCTTGGGCATGTTCGCATCAGAAAAAGAATGGCCCTCTGACGCCATAACAGGAAGGGGGCAGAGGACTGCATAAAGGGAAATGGCCCAGGAGATGACTGTGCTGCCCCCACTCTCCAACAGGTATGTCCAGATATTTATATATATAAAATATTTATAGTCATTGCCCAAGTGATTGCAGTGAAAGTAACTGGATTTCTCTACAAAGGGAACAGTGAGCTTATACAGTTTGAGGCTGAGGAATTGAGTCACCCGAGGACAGCATCCCTGTGCAGAGTGTGCCACCTGGGAAGTGGCCAGTGGCTCTTGCAGATGGGCCCCATGGGTCCCCCACCTTTGGGGGTTTTGCCAGAGAAGGCTCTGAGAGGAATCTAGCTTTGAGAGTCCTGTGACAAACCCACAAGCAAGCCCTAGCTACAGACTGTCTGTTTACTTTGGGAGTGAATGAATGAATGAATGAATTCACAATACTTTATACTCCTAAACATCAAAGTATTTCAGGTCATGATGCAGTTAAGCCACTACTATTGAGTTCGTGCTTTCTGTGAGTTGGTACATTGTATAGCTTCATTTGGTGGGAACCAGCATTTGTATGTGGCAGTTAATGTTTTCCTACTGGACAGAAGCCAGAGGGTGAGAATTCTGTCTCATCTTTGTGCTTGTTGAGAACTCAGAAGTTCTTGAGTAAGGAGTGTCCTGCGGGTTTCCGGGTTTCCGTGATGTGGCCTCCCTGGTGGCCTGGTGTGCTCCATGGCAGTGAGTGATGAAGTTCACTCCTTTGACTTGGGCTTTGTGGCTCAGTGTACTCTGTGGCTTGCAGATTTTCTCAGTAAGATGTGCACAGGATAAGTGTTATTTCTCTTTCCACCAAGCTTTGTATAAAGGACAGCATGGCTGTTAGCTCGTGGGGCTTTTGGGAGCTATAGTGGTAATTGCGCAGCATAGTGGTCCATGGCAGCCTAGGTCTGTCGGGACAGGCATTCCCGTGCTGAGCACTGCTCCCCAGGTCATTACTGGGGGCACTGCGCATACTCTGCAGAGGCCTGGTCCAGAAAGGCATCTGAGCTCAGCCAGTTTTCCAGGGGCCCAGCAGGATTGTGGGTACTCAGTGAGCTCTTGCCTGGCATCATGGGCATCTCCCACCCGAGCGCTTAGGTCGCTTTGTTAGCAGCTTCACTGTACAGGGAGAGCTGTGCCTGCCCCCAGGGTCTTCCTAGCCGTTATACAGAGACACTCTCCCCATTTCACAGATGAGTGGTTTTATTTGGGGGGGGGGCAGGTGTGTGTGTTCATTCATGTTTGTTCATGAATATGTTTTGAGCCAAGAGGATAACTTACCCTCTCAGGTTTTGTTCCTCAAGCACCACCCCTAGGCACCCCACCTCCTACCCGCACCCCTGAGATAGTTTCTTATTGGCCTGAAACTTACCAAACAGGCTATACTGGTCCGCTAGCTGACCTTGGAATCCACAGGTTACCCTGGGATTGCAAGGGCATGCAAGCCTGATGGAGGAAGGTCATTGGCTAATAAAGGAACTGCCTTGGCCCATTTTATTGGTTAGAACATAGGTAGGTGGAGTAAACAGAACAGAATGCTGGGAGGAAGAGGAAGTGAGCTCAGACTCGACAGCTCTCCTCTCAGGAGCAGACGCCTCAGAGAGATGCCATGCTCCCAGCTCCCAGGCAGATGCACGCGATGAAGCTCTGACCCAGGATGGACATAGGCTAGAATCTTCCCGGTAAGCGCACCTA
Organism: Microtus oregoni; assembly: GCF_018167655.1. NCBI lineage: Eukaryota > Metazoa > Chordata > Mammalia > Rodentia > Cricetidae > Microtus > Microtus oregoni. The sequence goes on from NW_024543075.1 coordinate 11,935,761, forward strand.
GGGGCGCTACACAGATGATTAGAAATGGGCTAAATTAATATGTGAGAATTAGCCTAGAAGAGGCTAGATAGAAATGGGCCAAGCAGTGATTAAATGAATACAGTTTGTGTGTTGTTATTTCGGGCATAAGCTAGCCAGGCAGCCGGGGTGCTGGGGACGCAGCCCCGCTGCCCTTATTACTACACAAGCCACACCTGGCTCTTCTGAGAATCAAAGTATTGGTCCTCCTGGCTTGCAAGGGAGGTGCTTCACCAACAGATCCCTCTCCCTAGCCCATAGATGGACAGTTTTGTTTGTGGAAGCATTTGAACATACCAAGGGCCTCCTCCATGTAACAAACTCCTCCTTCCCTGCAGATCTTGACCCGCCTCACTATAGCTGTTTCACATTGTAAATTATTAGAAGACAAGGACAGCCACCTTTGGTTAAATAAATACACACCATGAGTCTTGAGTGTCTGCGACCTCTACCCCCAAGTTCAGGTTCTTTAGAACTCAGGGTACAGAATGCAGGCCTCAGCTAGCCCCTTTGTACCGCTTCCCTGTGAGTCCCATTGCAGGCTCCCTTGCTCTTGCCTCCCTAGTGGTGTAAAGCCCTTTGTCTTCATATTTAAAATAAATGAAGTGAAATGCCTGGGAGTCTAGGTCCTGTAAGGCTGGAGCCTAGACACAGCCAGATCTCCTAGGTTTGGGAGTTTCTATCTCCACTCCCACCCCTAGGCTACTGAACAAGTTCTACCATTGTGGAAAGGATAGCAAGACCTACTCTTTAAGTTTCTAGGAACTAATGAGTACATTTGAGGGGCTCAGGACTCTCTGGGCTCTGGAATGTTCCTACTGCCACACCTGTTGCCCTCAGGCTGTTAGGGTTGAGAGTAGCCTGGTTACTGAATGAGCTGGGATGGGAAAAAAAGTCACTCACTCTGCTCCCAGGGAGTGCCCTGAGCCTGCCCTTGTTGCCAGCTGCTCCAGCAGAGGGGGCAGTTCCACCCCGAGCCACCAAAGAAGCCCCCCTTTTTTTTCTTTTTCTTTTTTTTTTAACAGCAGAGAAAAAAGATGTTTGCTATAGTGAACTGTTGAGATTCCTCAAGACATTCCCAGACACAGCCAAGACCTTCTCTGAGAACAGTGCGCTAGCTCTGCTAGTTGGGTCAGCTCCAGGAAGGATGTTTTGAGCACAAATAAAATGATCCATACCAGGGTTGTTTGCCTCTGCAGGAATCCAGTAAGAGGCCAGCACTGCAAGGCCAGGGTCTAATAGGGTCTGGCTGTGAGGTGCCCTCAGGCATACCTCCTGGGCCAGCTAGAAGATTCCAGAACAGCATAAATTATGCACAGATGTCACACTTGATGCCCTTCTTCCCTTCCCTTTGCTTGAGCAGGTTTTCTATCTCCTGTGAGAAAGTGGGTTAGTTTGGTTTTTGTGACTCCATAAAACTAATGTGCCACTCTACGGCCATTTCTTGCTGTCTCCTCCTGGTCACGTGGTAATCTAGCATCTCTCCATGGAAGTCTCCAGTAGGCAGAGGTAAAGTGGAGGCTCTGGAATGTCCCCCGCTGAAGCCTCAGCACAGGCATTTCCTCTAGGACCACGATTGTTAGACTCACTCGGCATCGGGTGGAGGAGTTATCACAGCAAACAGGGCGAGAATTGGTGTTTTCACTGAAAACACCCATTGACCTTGTTCTTGTCTTGAGTTGTTCGTGAGCGTCTTTCCTGAGACAAAGGGCCCGGGAGCCGGGGAGCGTGGCATGACGAGAGTTGGTTGTTCGGTGGAAGTGTGAGGTGGAGTAGCGCGAGAGGCGCAGCCTTTGTTTTCCTGTGTGGATTTCCTTGGCAGTGTTTCTGTGGAGGGTAAAAATAGCGCCTTGTGCCTTAAATTAACACTGTGGGGAATGCTTGCGTGGATCCGCGGCACAGCCACATGTGTTCACAGTCTCTATGGTTCACTCAGAATGACGCGGGTGGCAGGTTCCCATCCACCCATCCTACAAGTTCAGTTCCAAAGAAGAGGCCTGGAGTCTTGGCTCCCCTGGGTGAGGTGATCCTAGGACGGAGCAGTGGGCCTTGCCTGACCTCATCACTGAATTGTGAAGTAAAGTCCTGAAGGTGAGTCTGTCTTCCTTCTTGTCTTGGTGTCCAACACATCAGCAAAGCCAAATCCTGCACAAGCTCTCAAATACACACCAACTCTTTCCTGTCCCCTCAGCAAGCTCAGGCAAAGAAACTGGCAAAGGCGCCTGTGAGCCACTGCTCCGGTGCTCCAACTCCCCACGAGTTTGCTCCCAAGGTCAAGGTTGAATGTGAAGCTGAGTTTGTGGACTGCCCACTAGAGAAGGATGTGATGGCATCTGGCCCAGCTTCTTCCTATGTGTCCAGAGGGGTAGATGCAAATCAGAATAAATCCTGGTACTTCTTAGGTCCGAGTTTCCTCTGAATGCTGTGAATTAACATCCTACAGCCTGTGCTCTCCCTCTCTACACTGTTAGAAACAGTTTTCCTCTTGCCTGACATTAAATGTTACCCTTGTGTAGCTTTCTGCAGTTGTCCTCCTGCATATGCCAGCAGAAGAACCCACTAGTGTCTGTCAGTTTCTGACAGCGTCTGGCCTTTTACATGCATTCTATCATCCTCCTTCTGTCCATCCTCCCTTCCATCTATCCATACACCATCTATAATCCATCCTCTGTATATGTTGTGTCTTGGTGTCACATTGTTGAAAAGGAAGCACCGTCCTTTAAAAAAGACAGCAGGGTTAGCATTGTAGCTCAGTTGGCAGGGTGCCCTACATGCACCCAGTACTGCATAAATTGCATGCCTGCAATTACAGGACTCAGGAGGGTCAGTTCAAGGTTAGGTCTTGCTTGGTAACAGGTTAAATTTGGGGGCCGCCTAGCCTACCTGAGATCCTGTTCCTCCCCGCCCCTCCTCCAGAAAATACGAAAGACCCCTTGAGAGCACTAGACAGTTGGGCCGCAGGCAGGAGCGCATACAAAGTACTGCACAGGAGCATCTTGCAAGGGACCAGTCATTGTATGTGAAGTATTCAGACCATCAGGGGAAGCATCTCCGTATTTCATTGGGTGTTTCTTAGTGCTTGCGTCCCTTGGGTAGAGTAGAGGCCATTCCCTCCTCCTTCCTGCATAGCCTTTCAGATGTACCCAGCTTTGCCCACTGCATGCTAGTTTGTCCACAAAGACCTGTGTCTTTTTATTTAATTTTTTTTTTCTCCCTGAGACAGGGTTTCTGTCTATAGTCTTGACTGTCCCAGAATTCACTATATAGACCAGGCTGTCCTCTTAACTCAGAGATCCACCTGCCTCTGCCTCCCAAATGCTGAGATTAAAGGTGTGCAGCCCCACTGCCCAGCTGAGACCCATGTCTTTCTCAGCCAGGCTTATGTAAAAACCGCAAGACCCCAGAGAAAACAGTCAGTCACTGATAACAGAAGGCCCGTAATGGGAATCACGGTTTATGGAAAGTGCCAGGCCTGATCCCTGCTTTGGGACTGGCCTGACTTCCCCTGAGACTGTTTTGGGGCTTGTGAACAGGAAACAAAAAGGGCCAGGGGTTGATTATAACAAAGACCAGGCCCCCTGAGCCCTGGGGGCGGGATAGCCTGGGTTCCTGCAAGAACACTGAGAGGTGAGCTGGTTCTGAGACTACGGCTTTGTCAGCAGATGCAGTGAGCCCTATTTTAAGCCATGCGGTGTACCAGGACTTCCTGTTATTCCAAAGGAACCTCTTGTTTTGGTTTTCGTGGGGATGGATTTATTGAAACATGTGCTAGTGGGGTGACCCAACCGTGTTCCAGGACAAAATGAAGCTGGAGATCCCGGGCCCAACAGGGAGGGCACACCTTCCAGTTACCACACCCCAAAGCCTGGGAGCGTTTGTAGTCCCAGTGGTTGTCTTTGGGTGAACAAAGACTGTTGCCTGCCAGGGTCCCAGACAGGGGACCCCAGAGGCGGAGCTGGTCAGAGGACAATTGAAAGGGGTTTTGTTGGCCCTCCAGGGCTAAGTTAAGCCATGTGTGTCTCTTTCCAGGAGTATCAGTCCAGCCAATCAGAGCCATGTAAACCCCACTCACTTCCTGCCAACCTTTTGACACTGCCAGATGTTTTTCCTTAACAACTGTCATTAGGCCTCCATACTCGCTGACCTCATCAAATTGTATTGAAGCCATTTTCATCCATTTTGTTCTTAAAACCCATTTAACCTTTCCTGAGTTCCCTCTGATTGCCTTGCCTTCTGAGTTAGCCGCTTTGCTTCTTAACCCCACTGGGTCTCGTCTGGGCCGTGTCCCGTAGCATGCTACTCCCTAAGCTGAATAGAGAGTTACTGGTATTTCCCACAATGGGGTAAGCTACAGAGTGGCAAACACAGAATATAATAAGGGCCAGGAGAAAAACTTCCCGGAACTCAATGTGTGGGGGGTGTGACCCAGGATTTGGGGCCCTCGTGGCTAGGTCATGTGGTTCCTTAGGAACTTAGCTTAGAGTTCCTGAGCCCACAGGAGTTGGTTTGGCTCACACCTGTCTAGCCAGGTGTCAAAACTTAGAAGACAGACAGAGTTGGTTTTCAGCCTTCCTGTAAAATGAGCCTCGAGACTCATTAAGTAAATCTCTCCAACTTAAGGTCAGTAGCCTAGTCTTAGGATCTCTGGGGTAGGGGGTCGGGGTGCCTGTGCTTTGCGGGCACCTGAAATTTTGGAGGGGAACTCAGCTAGCGAGGTGATGCCCCAGACCATCATTGTGTTGGGTGGTCTTCTGTGTGCTGTAGGTGCCTCAGATGTTGAGGATCGTCAGCACGGTGCCTGTGGCCTACTACTGCGCGTGTGTAACCCACCACCCAGAACCATTCAGACTGTCTCTGCACATGTGCAAATAATGTTTGCCTGTATAAAGCAGTCCAACCACTGGGAGCTCCCCCGTTTCCCACAGTCCTATCCCTCAGAGAAAGCTCTTGCCCATGTCAGGTCTGTGTACCCCTGGCCTTCTTTGTCTTTTCTGTCTCAAGCCTTTTCAAACCAGTCCAGCAGGTTCTAGAGAGTGTGGTCTCAGGAGTGGTTCTGAGCCATAGGGTGGGGCTCCATGGGAAGTAGCTGTTCCCTGGGGTTGGATCTCACTCTGTCGATTGCTTCCAGGCTTTTGCACCAGTAAGCATCTGCAGAGCTGTCCTGGGAGAGGTGGGGTCAGGGGAAAGCACAGACTGGGTAATCAGGCCATTTGAAGATAGCCAGCTGTTGGATTTAGTAACTTGTAAGAGGGACAAGGATTCGGGAATGCCACACCTCTAAAAAGTCAGGAAAGAACTCACCTGCTATGGTGAAGCCCAAGATTGTTACTTGGCACAGGGAACTCTTGTGCACATGACCACAAAAGTACCCTTCCTGCTTCTTTGTTCATCCTGGGTTTCGGGCAGGGCTTTTCATCACATCTACCCTCACACCTATGGTTTCCCATCCCAAGAACGGTCATGTTTACGACAGCACGCTTGCAGGCTACCTTGAATGTTACCCTGTGTCTGCTCTGACTCTGGGAGTTGACACTTGCTAATAGCTGTAGTTCAAGGGAGTCGGAGGGTCTGTTTACCCAGCGAGATACGTTCTCAATGTGGGGCCCAGGCTCTGCTAGATCTTTCTACTGTCCTCCAGATTTATGGGTGTGCATGAGTCAGTGTGGAGACCCCAGCGTGCCCTAGTACATGTGGAGGGTAGCCCCAGAACTTACTCTAAGTGTCCGTGGTAAGTGAAAATAGCAGCAGACGTTGCACTCTTGGGGCCGCTGGGTATCGCTGGTGGAGTTCACCCCAAGAGTTCATGGAGTGAATGTATCACAGACCCAGTGTCAGCACAGGCAGCTGGGATTTACAGCCTTTGGTAGGTCAGTGTTCTCCAGCCTGTGGGTGCTTGGAGCTTGGTGTCACGCGTTACAAATGGATCCGTGACTTTGTCTCTCTGGTTGAACTGAACTCCATCAGTGACCATAGTAAATTTGATGGGCTGCATAAAGGGTCCTGCTACTTAATCTATGGTGGTGTGACAAATTACCTCAGAATGTGGAGATTTAAACCACACACCGCTGTCATCTTCATTTCTGGGGGTCAGAATCTGCCCAGCTTAACTGGGTACCTGTGGCTCGGGTGTTCTCCATGCTACTGCAGTCTGGATATTTACTGACCATGGTTCCTCGCCGATGGTTGATTGCTGGTGACCTTCCAGGAGTGCCAACAAGAGCCTGGCCATGCTTGACGCCACAGTTGTCTTTCATCTGATGTCTGAAGCGATTTGCCAATCTGATTCTTATGAGCAGAGACTGCAAAAGCATGCGAGTGCCAGGCTTGGGATCAGGAGTCTCAGTTTTCTTTAAAAGAGTTTGGTTTGTAAAATTATTTGAAATGCAGGGCTTCGTTGTGCAAATTCGCCATCCCATGATACAGATCTCTTATGGTGGTTCAGTAATTTGAATCTCTATATTTTTTTTAAAAAATTCTTATTTCATATGCGTGTAGATGTATGTGTATGCTGTGTGTATGTATGCATGCATGTCTGGTGCCTGCGGAAGCCCCAGAAGAGCGCGTTGGGTACTATGGAATCGGAGTCACAAATGCTAAGTCAACATACAAGCACTGGGAACCCTGGTTCTCTAAAACAGCCAGTGCTCTTAACCTCTGAGCCATTTTCCCAGCCTAGGTTCTCACTTACTTTCTGTTGGTTTGTTTGTTTTGTTTCTTTGGAACTTACAGTAAATTTGGAGTCTGCATCAGGCAGGGGAAGATTTGGTCATCAAGCTAAGATACAGGCTTTGTCTTTCCCTATGTCTTTGTGTGTATGGGCTTCTGGTCTGGCAGAATGTGTAACAAGAGCTGGATTAATGAATGAGTTCTTGTCCCTGGAGCCTCAGCAAGGTCCCCTAAGAGGAAGCAGATCCTCTGCTGGCATGATGCAGCCTCTGACCAGTGCCCTGCTACCCCAAACTCACACTGTGCGTCTACTTCTACTTTGATTGTTCCTCCTTCAGAGTTCCCCACCGGATCCTGTCCCCAGGCTGACTCCAGAGCCTGGTGGTAGGGATGAGAGAAGCGCTCTCTTTCCTTCCATCCTCTCACTGGGTACCACCTTCTGAGATGCTTGCCTACAGGTCACCTGGGATGTCAGCCCTGTAGCCCAGTTCTAACAATGGCCATTTCTTTGCTCCTTCCTGTCCTCTGAAGCAGAGACTTGGGATTTCAGGCAGCCATTGGACTCTGGGAATCACACACGGCTGTGGACCCTACCCCGGATGAAACTTGGGAAAGTCACTGTAGGCATCTTTCATGGGGTGACACTAGCTACTGGGCAGACTGCACTGGGGAGCAAAGATGAAGGTCCCTTTGGGATAAGGGAGAGAATAGAGAAAAAGCCTTTAATAGGTTCACTGAGCGCCGTTGCCCTCTTGAAGACCCTACTGTCACAGAACTGTCACCCCAGCTACTCTGGACCTTGAAGACTGTTCCTTGATGGTTGGAATCATGCCACTTGGTCCTTTGTTTCTCTGTGTCAGGGTTTCTCCACACAGCCCTGGTTGTCCGGGAACTCACTTTGTAGGCCAGGTTGGCCTTGAATTTAGAGATCCACCTACCCTTGCCTCCATTGCCTGGGTTAACGGTGTGTGCCACCACACCTGGCTCAGTTGGTTCTTGTCACCAGCAACTCTTTTGATGTGAGAGCCGTGGCAGAGGAGATGGGAGTTCTTCCTTTGGAGGTTGCCGGGGGGTGAGATCGGGGCTCCTTGGGACCCTTTGGCATCGCCCACATTCTAAAACATTCCAGCTGTGTCGTCTGAGCAGCATCTCGTTGTCACAGCAACCGTGTTTGGGGTCATGGTCAGAGAAGGTAGCTGTCCTATGGAGAACACAGGGTTGGTTGAGACATGCTGTCCACCCTGTAACATCACTAGATTAAACAACCCCTTTCCTTCATCACTGGGGGCTCCCGGCCGGAAAAGCTGGTGAGTTAGGCTGGCAGGTGGAAGCTCTGCTAGCCTCATACCTCCCTATGTAAGATGGGAAATCTAGGCCAGTGAGGTAACCGGAGACTGCTCGTTCGTTTCCCGGCTGCCCAGATCCAAATAATCACACAGAGGCTATATTAATTACAACACTGTTTGGCCAATGACTCAGTCATATTCCTAGCTAGCTCTTACATCTTAAATTAACTCATTTCTATTCATTCGTGTATCACCACAAGGCCATGGCCCACCAGTAAAGTTCTGGCTGCTACATGGTGTCTCCCTGACTCCGCCTACTCTCTCTATATCTTTGTTCGGAATTCCCACCTGGCTTTATTTCTGCTAAACCACTGGCCAAAACAGCTTTATTCATTAACCAATAAAAGCAACGCATACACAGAGGGCATCCCACATCCCGTATCTAAAGGTACTTGCCCCCAGAGTTGACATAGGGAGTTTTTAACCCAGGACCCAAATAGTTGGAACAAGAGAACCCAGCTCCCAGAAGTTGTTCTTTGACTTCCCACATATACTAGTGGTATATGCTCCTCCCCAAAATAAACTAATAAAACATCATTTTAAAATGGGAAGTTCCTTCCCCTACTTAGCATCTACTGGGGGGTGGGGCTGGGGATCGACTCTGAAGTCTTACAGAAAAGGGACCTTAGGGTGAAGGAACAATTGCTCACTTGTGCACGTCCTCCTCCAATCCCAAGTTTCAGTCTGAAAACTCTTATTGGGCTTTAGCAGAACTGCACAGCCTCACACCTCCACTATCCTGTCTTATATAGATCCTGCCACTGTCACGGTCCCACGGTCCCCTCAACCATCACTGTGGGTCACACATCTTTGGATGAGAATTGCAAGCATAATGAAAAATCACCCCTGAGGGCAGCTCATGCCCCTGTTAGTCAAAACTCCACACGCCGGGTCCGGAACCTCATTCATTGTTCCTTGTGATTGACCACCTTTTGTTAGCCTGAGGAGGGCTTGGCACAGCATTCTCTTCTATTCTAGTCACATTGCCACCCTTCAGCGTCCATTTATGGGTAGGACGGAGGCCAGGTACCTTCAGTTTCTCTTGCTTCCCAAGACATGGAGTTCAAGGGTAGCCGACAGTATTTTTCTCCCTGTTCTTAGTGGAGTCTACATGAGACCCAGGCAAAGCTACCCCCGTCTTTGCAGCCTGGGGTGGCCAGGCAGGGTGAGCAGTGCCCTCTGCTGGCTGAAGAGCTACATTGCTGGGCACTATGCTTCCTCTAGGCTGTTCTTGCTCCCAGCGCACAGGGCAGGAGTGGGGGTGGGAACATATCTTCTTTTCCATTGCTTTTGTGATAAGCAGGTGTAGACAGTAAGATGCAAGTATTAGTACATGTATTTTGGCCTTCACAAATCAAGAAGTAAGCCCTTGGGGTCCTTAAGGGACAATGTACTACCAAGTTGAGCAGTTTGTTTTTTTTTTTTTTAAGATTTTTACCATTGTAATTTGTAACCTTATAAAATTGCCTTTCATATATATTTACATACAGATATAATTCATATGTATTCAGTTGAGCCAAATCAAAGTTACATTAGAGCTAATAATATTTCCATAGACAAATGGTCCAACATTTAAGAATAAGCCCAAGTATTTGTTTATTTGATTATAATGATTTGTTGTTTATTTGATTATAATGATTTGTGTTCACAGTATATTTTAATATATAACTTTGTTATCTAGTTTATTGTAATTTAGTAAGTAGCCTCATGTGTGTAGCCTGTAATCTCCATGCTTTTCTCAAAGCTACATATGTGGGCTGCTGGGTCTCACTGTCATCCACCTCCTGGGTCCAGGCTGCTGTTGGCCATCTACCCTGTGTGTGTACACAGCGCTGGACCTGGGAGATACATTCATTGTGTGTGCATTTTTGTCATGGGCTGTGGACTCTGCCCTCAGTGATCTTTGGGGTTCTGACCCACCATCTCCTTCCAGCAGCTGTGTGGTGACCCCTCTGCTGACATTCTGCATCCTCTACTTGTTCAAATGAAAACATTCTGCACCGTGTCTCGCATTAAACATGTCACCTGAGACGAGCTATTCTGTCCCATAGAATGTGAGCTTGCTGATCCCATTACATTGCTTAGCCAGGCTCCTTAGCTACGGAGCATGTATCCCACACCCGGGTGAGGGACCCACTAGAGACTCCTCGGACCAAGCCGCTGGAGCACAAGTCATCGTTTCTGTGCCTCTTAATTTGAGTGGACATTCGCTTGTTTGCTTTTTATCCTCTCTGTCCTGTCTCTATTATTAACTAAAATATTTATTTTCAAGGCATATTTTGAGGACAAGGGCTTTTAAATTAAATGTGTGAAAATTCTAGAGAGCTTCTGTAGAATGTGAAGACCCACAGTAGATTCCCAACATGACCGAAATAAAAACAACCAATTAGGAACATTAAAAATTCTCTCTGCCTAAATCCTTGTGCCTCGGGTATCACTTTTAGCAAGAGAAATATTCAAAAGTCTCGAGGCTTGCTTGCATTTAACACTGGGAAATGTATGTGTACGGACTAAGAACCCCAGCACAAAGCGGGATCGTGCTACTTCCCTAGGGAAATCATGGTTTTAAAGTTAAAGTACCTCTCCCTGGACTGGGGAAGCCTTTGGCTTGGTGGATTTTCCATGGCACAGTGAAAAACTATATGTAACTTCTGTTCTCCTAGCTTCTGCTGCAGCTCAAACCTAGGGTCACATAAAAGTTAATAGAGGCCAGCCTTGTGTTGCTGAGTGCCCTCCAGATTCTGTGAAACTCTGACAGTGGCAGAATCTGGCCACTAAATTATTGACAGTATATTTCATTTTTATACCTGAATTAGTCTTATGGAGTACATATGACCACATGGTATGAGATTTTTGTCTTTATTTTTCTAGTATGTAACTGTCACAGTTAGCCAGAGAACAGGTAAGTAAGAGGCAATAAAAGTAACGAGTTACCTTCCTAAACCCTCAACTCTTGTACATGCTGGAACTGCTCAGATTGGAAAGAGGCTGTGGCTGAACCACAGCTGCCTGTGTGTGCATTGCAGGCACTTTTGCTTTGCAGGGTGGAGATGGGTCTCTGACCTGCTGGGATTATATGACTAGCGATGGACCCGGTCACCCAACATTGGGCTGTCTGGAGAAAAGGAAATTGCTCTGTTCTTACTGTACTGACCTGTCCCTGGGACTCCGTGTGAACTGTGTGTGTCTCATGAAGGGCCCTCGTAGGTTAGTTACTTCCAGGGCCTCAATGGACGGCCCTGGGAAAGGGAGGCTTTCTCTTCTCACCCCTCACCTACACCAGAAAAAGAAAGGAAGGGGGGACATTTGCAGAATGAATCTATTCTGTGCTTGGGGAGTGACAGTCCTCTCACCATTGGCAGTCACTCCAGGCTAGGGGCTCAGAAGGCTCAGAAAATGGTACCTAGTGAGGAACTACTTCCAACATGAAAGGATTTAGGAAGCTCGTAAACATTCTGTCCATGGGAATCATTTTAGAAATTGATTTGTAATTTCTTAGCAAACTGAGTAATTTTTGTTAGCCGTCTTTGGTTGTGCTTGGCTTCTGAATGAAGCCTATGGAATGGCTTTGCTGGATAAAACAAGGGGCAGAGTTAGCTTATCCTTTTTCTGGATAAAACAAGGAGCATTGCAGATGTTCTTGTTCGGCATTGAGAGGCCCTAAGCCTACACCCATGCCTCATAACAGCAGGGTCCTTCTTTTCCTTCTTTCCAAGGTCCTTGTTGTGCCTCACCTAGATTATGTGTACAAGAAGGTCTGGTAAAGGAGGGTCCCAGCTGTTGAAGGTGCATGAACACATGCCCCGATGCTGTTTTCTGAGTGTGTGGACCCTTATTCTCCCTGCGTCAGATCTCCTCAGCACTGAGCTTTTAAGTCTGCACCTGGTTTGTTATTAACAAGGAGGTGTGTCCACTTAACTGCAGTGATACGAATCCTTTAAACTGTTGTGTAAGTAGATTCCCATAAAGGAGGGATGCCGCCTGTGGTGTTAAATGGGTTCCAGAAGCTCAGAGACAATGCTGAAGATGCACACTTGCGCTGCAGCCAGCTTGCTCCATCCGGTCTCTGTAGAGTATGAAGTAGAATGAAGACACAGAGTCCCTGGAATTCTTGTGGTACCACTGCCTGATGGCTTGGTTTGGCCAAGAGGTAGCCATTGGTGACAATTGGTGAAAAATGCTTACCTGCCCAAACCGAGACTTTGAAGAACAACAAATGGTTTATTTTGCCGTTAATCCTGGATGGTTTTCTTTTTATAGTTTCGTTTCAGAGTGGATAGTTTTAAAATGTGTTGGTCTTTCATTTTTTGTCCTTTTCTTGAATCTCTTTGACACCGCCATGAAACGGTGTCCCATGCAAGCTTTCTTATCTAAACGTCTCTTTGGCTTACTTTGGTTATCACTCACTTCTTCCAGTGCTGTGTGTCTCTGAGCCAGCAGGTGCCTGATGAGTAGAGAATACCAGATCTTATTATAGAAAATGTGTTTTTCCTCTTACACATACGCGCCTGTGCTAAGCACCAACATTCACCTTCTGCCAGAAGAAGGCATTTTTGTCTTTTCTTTGGTATAACCAAATTGCCAGCTTTGTGATTCTTGCTCTTTGGCCATTAAGCAAAATTGTTACTGAAACACATGGATTTTAGCACTGTAATCAACTGGATATCAAAAACTAGTTACTGAGGTCTGGAAAGATGATGGCTCAGAGGTTAAGAGCACTGGCTGTTCTTCCAGAGATCCTGAGTTCAATTCCTAGCTACCACACGGTGGCTCACAACCATCTGTAATGAGATTTGGTGCCCTCTTCTGGCCTGCCGGCATACATGCAGACAGAGCACTGTGCACACAATAAATAATCTCTTAAGAAAACAACAAAAAACTAGTTGCTGAGTAACTAATGGTCAGATGGCGCACGGCATACACAGTATGGATACACTTGACAACAGGATGGTTTCAGCCCTAGCCAGATGCTGCAGGTTGGCATAGGATTCATCTTGCTGCTCAGTAGTATCATGTATCATTTGAAATGTAGTAATTTTGAGTTTAGTAAATTTTTAGGGCTCTATAGATCAAGGGTAACCGAAGCTGTGGGAAACACCTTAGTTTGGGAAGACTACTATACGTTAAATTTCACTTTGATCAAATAGAACTTGGAGGTTACTTTTATCTCTAGGTTGGGATTTGGCCTGGTGTTCCTTTGGTTCCCTCCTGTGAGGTATTGCTTCATGCTGCCGCCTCCTCCATGAAACACACACAACACACTGCGCGTGCGACAGGGTTTCTATGTACAACAACATTAGCTGTCCAGGAATTAACGCTGCAGACCAGGCTGGCCTTGAACTCACAGAGGTCCATCTGCCTCTGCCTTCTGAGTGCTGGGATTAAAGGTGTGTGCCACCACTGCCCGGCTTGACTTTGAACTTTACTGGCATTTGCTCTCTGACTTAGGCCAGGTGTACTATTGGAACTTTGTAAAAAACTGTCAAGAGCAAGCCCAGGGCTGGTGAGGTAAGTCCTTAGATTTCCCCTGTCTGTCTTAGACTTGGTGGCATACAAGGAATGCCCTTTCTGCTGCCCAGGCAAGGAGCCCAAGTCTCCAGGACTGCCCTCGCCGGGTCGCTCTGTAGCGGAGTTCTAGAACCCCAGTCCGCCTCCGGCTTTCCTCCTGCTGTGATTCAAGTTGTGATTTCAGCAAAGAAATAATAGACCCACAGCATTTCCGCTTTTTTTTATTCCTTATGTGTACTTTGGTATTCTTGAACATCTTGACCGATGATATCAGTAGATGACTGTGACAAATTCCTCTGGCTGGAAGATTATTGTGACTTGGGAATGAGGACTGACATAAAATAAAGGACAAGCTTGGTTTTCATAGCAAACCCAAGAGGGCTATCTGTGATGGATGCCTGGGAGCCCAGAGCCAGTATAGCTGGTGCAGTGTGGGCATTACTGGTATCAAGCCCGAGGCCACTGTGCCTAGCTCCATTATGGGGCATGTTTTGTGTCTAATGTTTGCACAGTAGCTATGTTAGTCTTCATAAATAGCTTGCTTCTTAGAAGGGAAAAGAGGAAAAATGTCTATTTCATACTTTTTTTTAAAGGCAGTGTTGTGGGAGGGGGTGGCAGCTGTCTGTCGTCACCACCCCCAGTCTGGGCAACCCACAAGTCTCTTCTCTGCTGAGGGGGTGGGTGGGTACCCCCACTCAGTCAGTCTGCACTGGACCTCACAGAAGAGCCCCAGAAAAGCCAGGCACGGGAACCAGTCCCAGTAGAAGATACAGACGTTTGTGTAATCTGTTGGCTGATCTCTGATTGCACGAATAAGATTCAGCTTATCAATTTTTCAAGAAGCCATCTAATTATACAAATTAAAATTCAAAGGAAAGCAAAAAGAATGATTATGCCTCACTGGAGGAGGAGGGTGCACAGCCCATCTTGTGGCCGATGAGAACACTGGCGTTTTTTCCTCTTCATATCACTTCACTAATATTAACTCAGCCTTTGGGTGAAGTAGATAATGAGGCTTGTGTTTTTCCCAGGAGCTGCCACACTATAGTGTGGACATCAGAGCCTCAGCCTCAGTAAAGTAGAAGGACAAGCCCAGGCTCTCCGATGTGAGCGTGGGCTTGGGTCACATTTCCTGTATTCATTTGTGGCTGGCGTTCATAGGTCCTGGTCCTTCTGTGCCATCTCTCTTTTCCCTGAGTTCGGGGCTTGCACACACATGGCTACCTTTATGAACGAGCCCAGCAACAATGACACCAAGAGTTCTATAAGCTGTCCATGTGGGGACCGGCTCGTTCCAGGCAGCTTGGGTCGGATGTCTCTTGGATACTGTGGTCATTATTTATATAGTTAGAAACTGCTTTTTCCTATTTCCCCCTCTCCCTCAAACTCACGTAATTATTGCTATAAATCTTTAGGCTGCCTTACCAGCCACATTGCTGGGAAATTAGCCATTAATTACCAAGATCTTGCCTACCTTTTCACTAGTCAGACCAGCCCTGGACCTTTGATGAAGTAACTCTTAGCATTTAGCATAATTGATGCCTGCATAGCACCAGAGAGCTCACTTTTAACCCTTGAGCCTTTCCTTTCCTTTTCTGTCCTCCTTTCTCTGCATAATTCGCCTGATAGCATTCTCTCTCTCTCTCTCTCTCTCTCTCTCTCTCTCTCTCTCACGTTTTGTTCAATTTAAAGCAATGCTGGTTTTGAAGTTTTGCAGTGAAGAGTGGGAGAACAGTAAATGGGTCCCTTCTATTCTCACAGTGACTGACGGACCTCTGAAGGAGAGACTCTGTAGTGCCTGACTTGAAATTTATGAACTTAAAGAGAGGGACCTTTGGATCAGGGCAAATGCAGTTCAGGCCCTTCTCTCCTGGATCCCGAGTCATCAGGGAATGCCCAGAAAGGTTCAACCAGTCCAGGAATGTGAGAGTAAATGCAAAGTCAGCCATCTGCAGCCCCCTCTGAGTTAAAGGAAGGTTCTAGAAGATGGCATGGGCAAGCTCAGTTTTACACAGTGTAGCAGGGAGCTTGTGTTGTGTTGTTGTGCTGTGCACTACATTGTGGTTTTGGTGTCTGGCCCCTGCGAGTCCATCATGGAAAGGAAGCACTCTTGAAAACTGCCTAGTGGAGGCCAGAGGGCGCGCCTGGGATGGTAGTCGCAGTGGTGCACGGGCACCCCATGCCATTGTAGTGCCCGCAGCCCAGTGTTCCAGAGCTGTCTGTGAGGCTGTTTCCGTGGTGGAGTAGCGCTTCTGTGGCTCAAAGAAAAGAATGGCAGATCCATCCAGCTTTCTCTTGGTCTCTGGCCTTGGAGTTGAAATAACAACTGAGGTTGTTTTGTAATTGGTGTCCATAGCTGAGAAGCCCGTGCACTGCCATTTGCTGTTTTCAGCAACGCGTGTGGCAAAGGCCCTCTCTGCCCGCTTGCTTTCTGACGGACCCAAGGTAGAAAGCAGGAGTTTGTGTAGGCTCGTGAAGCAGCCCCCTCCCTCGTTCTGGGAGGAGAGCCGGCAGGTCCCCTCTTAGAGAGTGGCAGGAAGTCATGAATGACCTTGTGTCCTGGAGGTCTCCAGAGAGTTAAGGATTCTTTTCTCCTTGTTTCAGGGTTCATAGTGGCGCAATGCACGCAGACTCCTGCGAGTTCCCCTAAGTTCTTAGCGGACTGCTTTGCCTTTTGAATCAGAGAGTTGCAAAGTTCGATAAAGAATGGCCCTTGTGGATAAGCACAGAGTCAAGCGACAGCGATTGGACAGAATTTGTGAAGGTAAGAGCCAGCGTGGCTGGTGGGTTTTCATGAAAGACACGCAGCCCCTCACGCAGATCCTCTCCGTCCTACTCATTTGAGATAGCTTGGCCTGACCAACACTCGAGATTCCCTTCCTGCCTGACCTTTTCAGGCACTGGCCACACCACATCCTTGGCAAGTCCTTTTGCCTTTCCATAGGGTCTGTCTTGTGTGGGGGTTGGGCAGACAGTAAGGGAGGGCTGTAGGCTGCGAGGTGCCTTGCTTCCATATACCTAGGGCTATTTTGCATATGAAAGACACCACATATCAGGACCAGCTTTTTTAACTTCCTGAAGTTTCTAGACTTTATCTGTTTTCCATTAAGATATTTACAACAATGAATTCCAAGATAGTTCCAAGGAGCCCACTCTTGCCCCTCTTGATGTTTTCAAGTCCTCGGTATCTTTGAAAATGTCTGGAAGTGTTTTATTCATGAAAGGAAAAATAAACATAATTAAAATCTAATGGAAACCTGGGGATAAAACTCTGAAGCATTGATTAAGCACTGTCATTTCCTAATTAGTAGCAAAGAACCCCGAGCCTGCAGCTGTGTCAGCCCAGAATCAGTGCTTCAGGATTCACCTTGTCTAGGGGTTCTTGGGAGTGTGTGCAGGGCTAGCCTCGGTGCCTGGTGTGGTAGGTGCATTCCCTATCGAGCCTGTCACAGGGCACACATGCAATAGCTGCCCTACCAGCTCCCCGGCAAGCACACGCGCCCCCATGCTCTTTCCCCTGCAGGCACCCATATGGAATTGCTTGTCCTTTAAATAGATGTAGCTCAAGCCACATGGGATGGGGACATCAAAGCCACTTTACTTGAGACAGCCCTTGAGCACTGTGCAGAGTATGCAAGAATCCCACCCCCTACCCAACCCAACCGTGTCCCTTGGCTTCTGCTACAGTTTATTTCATGGAGCTCTGCATTTAACTGACTTTTAAAAGTAAACATTAAGAATATTAACTTTCTGCTTTTGGTATCTGACAACACGTTTTAAACCCTACAGAAAGATTGACAGGCTAGTGTCATGAATGTCTTTACTTTTTTCAGCTGCATTTCCTAACGGAACATCTGATTGCCTTTTTATGAGGTATAAGAGTGTGAGCGTGTGTGAGCGTGTGTGTGTGTGTGTGTCTGGTTTGCTGTGTGAATTGCTTCCAGAAGCATCTGAAACAAGCTTGTAGATGGCAGTGGTTTCCTGTCACCACCCCGTGGCATGTGTCTCCTGTTAGGATAGTTTCCTACATAACCACAACAACGTAATCATCCCCTAAGATACCATCCGATGCAGATGTAGCTACCTTGTTTTTATCATGTCCATTGGTGTGTAGCCATCCGGGGTTGTACATTGCCTTTGGGTGTCGTGTCTCTTTAGTCTGAAGAGGCTCTCAAATACTGGCCTTTTATAGACTTGGGTGGCATTGTTGTGACAGAAACTGAAGGTTTGGGACTTTACAGAACAGTCCACAGTCTGAACTCACCTGATTGTAGAAACTGACTTGAACTTCTAGCAGAAAGGGGCTTCATGGAGGCTGGTTGCCAGAAAGCCTCAGTGAGTTGACTTGGCGAGGTTAGCATCCTGTAAGATGCCACCCAGAACTCTTCCGCTACAGATGACAAGTGAGAACCAAGAACAGGAGTGAGGTGCTCCTGAGACCCACTGGAACCAACCTGGGCCAGCCATCAATCATGTCCTCTGTCCTGGCTGTCTTTTACCACACTCTCACGCGTCCCCGTGTCTGTCACCGGGGCTGCTTTATAACCGAAAGTTCAGTTGCATCTCCATCCGCATGTGCATGATTTTGCAGAACCAGGAGCAGTTGTGTTTCAAAGTTTGTGATCCTGTTTGCCCAAGGTCTAAGGAAGTCACAACTGTTGCAGGTGTGAACCGAATGTCCTAGCCACACGTTCAGTGGTCTGGATAGGTAGCGCCTATTTTGCTGGTGATTTGGGCCTGGTTCCCAAGACAGGTTTTCTATCTTCAGCTATTCCCAGAGTTCAGGTTTCGTATAGCTGCTACACAGCACACAGAGCTTTGCCTTCTCACCCCTGTCTGTTTAGCATAGATTTCCAGAGAGCCTGTCAAACGATTCTGTCCTTCCCTATAATACTTCACCCCATGGATAATTCCTCGCTGTGCGTTAGGGACATTGGGTGGGTAGGCTGGTTGGCTTGCTGTTTTTTAACATCAGGTTTTGCTGTGTGTACTAGGCTGTCCTTGAGCGATCCTCTTGCCTTAGCTTCTTTAGTACTGGGTTTTTCAGTGTGTGCCACCATGTGTGGCTTGGTTTTGTTATTAAATGAATGAACACATGTGTCCTGGGTTTTGGAGAACTGCCTTCAGTCACACACCTGCTGCCCACCTACCTGGTTCTGGGATCCCTTGCCGGAGTTCGGTAAGACTCTCAGTGCCATGGGAACTGGTCAGATAAAATCTTAGCTTCTTCCCTGTGAGGATTCTTCCTTTAGAACTCTCCACTGAAACCTGTTGGCCCTTTCCAGTCTCTCTTTGGGATACCTGCGTGTTCTGCCAGGTACAACAATGTCCAGAAACTCCATCTTTCTTTATACCCAGACTTGGGCTGTGGGCCCCCTCGCTTACATACACACCCAGAGAACATCTCTGCTCCATGTTGAGGGGGCAGCCAGAGTCGTTGGGACTCCATCCAAATCAACTGGAATAATAAAATCTTTCAGGCTAACTTAAAAGCCAGATTTGAATGTGCTTTTGTAATTGACCCTTTTTGATATCTGTAATTTGTTCTCGGCTGGTTTTCTTGATGCCTGCTCTCAGACAATCCTGGAGTACGTTGTATGGAATAATTATGGAACTGCCTTTGATCACATGGGCTGTTCATCCCTAGATTGCAACCTGCTTTCCCTCTGATGTATAATTTAGGCGCTGGCTTTCTTCTCTCTGGTTTGCTGACATAATTGACGCGGTCCATTTGTGGGTTGTACTAACGGGTGCCTTTGAATACCCTGTTCGATCATGCCAGCGCTACTTTGGTTTCCCCAAAATATTTGTGGGTCACAGACCATGCAGATCTAACCCAGGGTTTGGGTTTGGAGAACTGTGGCCCTCCACTGCTGCTTGCCCATGACCTTTGTTAGGCCTTCTCACAGTGGCTTAGGGTAGAGTCACACCCTAGGTGCATTCCTTTTCCTATAGCTGTTGAGGATGTTATTTGGAAAACAATATAACGAAGTAGGTATTTAGTTGTGTTTTTAATCTATTTATTTTACTTTATTGTGTTCAAGTGTTTCTTTGGAAATGTGGAAAGCGGGTTCCAAGAACAGTACCAGCTGAGTTATGATAGGGAACACAAATACATAAATAACTAAATACAAGGAAGTGGTATGAACTGCTTTTACGGAAAAGTTCAGCATCCCCCCCCTCCTCGCCCCACCACCACCCGAACAGTCTCATGAGCACAGAGGAAAAGAAGTGTGGCTTTTCTGTGTCTGCTTGGTCACCAAGGCCACAGAGCAGGTGGGGCAGATGTGGGGCAGCTTGCCTTCACGGGCAGTGCTTTCCCACTCTTGAGTTGGACCTGATGGTGTTGCGGAGCACATCAGCACAGCCTTCACCCAAGAAGGCGCTTGTGTGGTCTTCGCATCCCTAAGATCCCTAAGATGCTTCTGGATTGTTGAAGGAGCCTGGCCACACCCAGCTGAGGGCCTGGCTAGTATGGTCAGCTGATGGAACTTCTCCAGCTGCCGGTCTTGCCAGGAGGGGCCCCTCAGAGCCCACGCCACCTATACAAGGGCCAGGAGCAGGATCGTTTTGTTCTGTTTGGTTTCCTTGTTTGGAGTTCCACATCGAAGACACTGTTTGGTTTCTCTGACCTGTCCTTTTTTAATTGAATGCGATATGCATTTGTGTCTTGTTTGGTTTTGCTTAGAACCAGGCTCAAACACTGTTGTCCACAAGTTCTCCTGATCATTTTTAATACACTGTCTTTCGGAGCCCCCCCCCCCCCAAAAAAAAACCTACGTCTTAAAAATGGGATTCATAATGTTGCTATACATTTTAATTATATGTTGAGATCAGGCAATTATGCACATTTCCAGTAATTAAGTGATTAGCTGCAATTACTTTAGCTGTGTAAATAAATATACAATAGTCAACTAGATGGGGCTCAAAGCTCCACAATACAAACAAATGTTCCAGATAATGCTTGGCATTGTAAAGAAATGCTTGGACAGGAAAGCCAAGCTGTAGTCTGCACGCGATAAGAGTCCCGTTTTGTCTTATTTGAGCAAATGAACTGGAGCAGTGACACCCCCACCCTCCACCCCCACCCCCAAGTTAGAGAGCTGCGTTTCAACACAAACTCTAGATCGCCGATCTACACAGAAGGGTTTTTTTTTTCCACAAAAGCCAACCACAGTCTGTCCACATTGAAAAGTAGAAGTAGGCACGGCCTGGGCATGTTTTTACTCTGTCTCAGCTGGAAGGCAACCCTGGGAAGCTGCTGGCCCTAGGAGACCATGGCCATGGCGTCATCCTGGTATCCAGCAGTGACAAGGAGACCCCGTTTCCCTCAGCTTAGTTGGTGGTATCTTTCAGAGCTTCACATGGCCCAGGTGGGAGAGGAGCGCCAGGCCTGGATGCCTGGTGTTGGTGCTCCACCATACCGCAGGTGGCTCCATGGTGTTCCAGGCTGGGGCCAGCCATGATAAACACAAGCTGGTGAGACTACCCAGATGTGTCATGCCGCCAGGTGGGCAGTGGCCTGCATGGACACTTGGACAAAGGCTAACTGACCTTTATATTCAAATGGCCTTGACATTTGCTGAATGCACCGCCAGATCTTGTCTCTTGGGCAGTTAGACTCTGAGGTCAGCCTTCTGAGAGTCTTAAAGTGTTTGCACATCTGACCAGTTATGAGGTGCTTTGAGAGGGGAGATTCTTTTGAGGACTACCTGTGGGGTGCCTTGACCCTCATCTGCCAGCTTCCCCTGAGCTTCTGAAACTGTCCCCATTCTTTGAGAATCATGCCCCATGTTGCACAGAATTCAAGAACAAATTTCTAGCAAACACTGCTTGAAACCCTGAGTTGGCAGGCTCTGTTCTTTTTCACATTGAATTCTTTATTTTTTTTTATTTTATATATATAAGTGCTCTATCTACGTGTATACCTTTATTCCAGAAGAGGGTATCAGATCGTACTATAGATGGTTGTGAGCCATCATGTGATTGTTGGGAATCTAACTCAGACCCCTCGACCCCTGGAAGAGCAGCTAAGTGCTCTTAACCACCGAACAGTCTCTCAAGTCCCCACAATGAACTCTTTTGTCAGGTTTATTTCGTCTCCAGAGCATGGGTTGTTTCTTACTTTAGACAAGCATCATGGTTTTTTGTTTTTTGTTCTTTGTGAGGGGAGGTTCTCTGTAGCTTTGGAGCCTGTAGACCAGGCTGGCCTCAAACTCACAGAGATCTACCTGCCGCTGCCTCCCGAGTGCCGGGATTAAAGGTTACCACTGCCCAGCAAGCGTAATGTTTTTACTTTATATGATCTTCTATGGAGGGGATTCTTGTAGGGTTATATCCATGAAACTCATTGCCTCTCAGAAACGGGACCCATCCTGCCCCTTTTAGGCAGATTGCTCGGGAAATCAGTACTTTCTCAAATGCTGTGGGGGGCAGGGATGGGGCAACCTCCAGAGTGCTTGGAAAAGTCTGTGTCCAGGTACAGGTGTTTCTTTCACAGAAGGAAACATCTGTCATAATATTTGGTGAGTCGCAGAGCCGAGGCTTTGAGAGTTTGGTTGGCTTCCAGACAGAACCAGCTGGAGGTTGTTGAGAACGGAATCCAGGCCTCCTGGTTCTCCTGCAGCTGGAACACCAGGCCTGAGCCTGTCTTCCACTGCCGCCCCACCTGCCCTTGTGATCGAGCCTTCACACTGGGGGGGGGGAGATGGGGGGGCAGCTGCCTAAGAGTCATTGCTGGTTTCTGGCAAATTCCCCAGTTAGCAGTTTTCTCAACTTGACCATTACAAAACTACTGGCGGTAGTAAGATACCTTGAGTGTGACTGACAACCCCCTCCAGTAGGGTGGGGGCTAGTTCTCAGACCAGATTATTCTAGTTATGCCTGGTGGAGCCTAGCCACACTACGGGTCGAGCCTCTTGGAATTAATGCTGTATCACGTCACGATAGAGGCTGATGCCCAAGCACCGAGCAGTTGTTTCCTCTGAAGGCTACAGACCCTGTGTGACAAGCCTCCCCAGCTTATCTTCCCTGGACCCTGATTGACTGTTAAGTACTATTTACTTCATTGAGCTGGTGTGTGTGGTGCATGTCCCTAGCTTGGCACTGTTTGCTGGCTATTTCTTATTTTTTGGTATGTCATATTTTCAGTGAGCCTGCTTAGCAGTCAAGAGTAAATCCTGGCTTAGGTGTGTCCCCTTAGCTTCCTTAACGTGTTATCCTGTCCTTACCTCTGCCTGTTATCCCGAAGTGTGGTGTGGGTCGGTTCCAGACAGTGTCCAGAGAAGGCGTCTTTGATTTGTGGGAATCTGATGCTATGCAGTCTTTGCCTTTCTCAGCTCTTCACTGGCTTCTCGAGTCCTAGGACATGGGGAGCCGGAACAGGATTTTGGTCTCTTTGTTTAGGTCAGGAATGGGGGCACGATGGTCTGTAGTCTTTGGGTCCCGTGGTCGGTGTAGCATTGGTCACAGCTGCTCTGGGCATGTTTGGAGGGATAAGAACTCCTTAGGGAGCATCAGCGATTTCCAGAATTTGATATAATCTGACTGGGCATGGAAAGGGTGAGAGTGTGGCACCCCCATAAACCTGCTCCCTAGAAATGGTGCTTTATCCAGACTCCTACCCCACAGGAAGTTCTCCATACTGCTCACATAGGAACCTTTTCATTTAAATGGCTGGTATTTATCTAGTTGAAGGTTCCAGTTAAATCTTAGACTAAAGGAGAAATGGGTGAAGGAACGCCTTTGGTCCCCTGCCTGCATGTAGTTGTATTATCTCATTCAAATACACTTCTCAATCACCTCCTTGGTTTATTTTTGTGACACAGAGGTTGGGGAGGGGGGCTGCAAGGATTGGGGCTCTGCACATGCCCCACAGAGTGAGAAGGGAAGGCTTGGTTCCCTAGTTTCTTCTTTGGTGGCCGACCCTCGGCTCAGCCTGGCCCTTGTTGTCTTACACTGATGAATTTCAGGTCTTAACCCGCATTTTATCTTCTTCCCTGGCAGAATGAAAGAATCTGTCTTACGATCTTACAATGAGGATTTGATCAGTGTAACCTAAAAGCCAGGGACTTACAGGCCTGCTTCTCCGAACACCCCTCATTCTGGAATCATCCGCACGGCTTCTCCCGTACACCTCCATTTGATCTGTTCTAGCTGCGCTATGGATTAATGTCGTGTGCAGTGGGATTAGGACTGGATGGACAGCTAAGCAGTTCTAGTTTGTTTCTCTGGCCATCAGCGGAGAGGGCCTGGTCAGGAGCCTCCCCCAAGAGAGATGGAAAAAAAAAACGGGACAAGAGATGGAAGGGGTTCAGACTCAGGGGAGAAGCCACGTGGGAGCTTACCCAGCTGCCTGTTGGGCCTGGCTAAAGCAGGCAGCCGGCTTCATCAGTCTGAGATGTCACATGGGACAAAAGCTTTAGGGGTTTTATTTAGCTCCTAATCCTCATGCTGCAAGAGCTGAGGACTGTGCGGGCACAGCCACCGGAAAGCCCCCCTCCCCCGCAGGCAGGAGTCCAGCCTCCTGTCCTGGGCTAGACGCACAGGACAGACCTTGCAGGCTACCGTT
The DNA here is from genome assembly GCF_018167655.1 of Microtus oregoni. Lineage (NCBI taxonomy): Eukaryota > Metazoa > Chordata > Mammalia > Rodentia > Cricetidae > Microtus > Microtus oregoni. The sequence goes on from NW_024543075.1 coordinate 11,959,869, forward strand.
GCGGAGTGAGGCAAAGTTACCGTGAGTCCGCTTTTTGCCTGCTAAGGTTTCAGAGGATTAATAATTTAAGTCGTACCTTGAAACAGAAACCCCCAGTTGGTCGTTCCTGCCGTCTCGGAAGGGCTCGCGTGCGGCCAGGTCTGGTTTTGATGTATGTAATTGAAGATTTATCAAGAAAGGCTTCCTCCCTGCGCCTTTGCTTGTAGTCATTTGCTCTGCCAATGCCGGTTCCCAGCAGGCACATCAATATCGGCCGTTCTCAGAGCTGGGATGCTGCTGGCTGGTATGAGGTCCCTTGGGAGAATGCTGGGCCTCCAGGGAGGAGAAGTTCTCTGCCGTATGGCCCTGGAGAAGGGACCTGGTGTGAGCTGCTAAGCCACTGCGCACAGGACACAGAGCCTTACCTATCCAGAGAAGCATTCTATAACTCACTGTCATCAAGAAAGGGCTGCGGGCCTGACTTCGCCTTCTACGACAGCAGACAGGCTGTGATGTCTGGCCGTGGCTCCATGCTGCCACAAGACGACTATGGCGACTCATCCAGGGGCGCCAGGGTACCCAAGGAACCTCCCTTCTATCGGGACCCAGGAGCCAGCAGGCCAGCGCCCAGCTACGGAGTGCTTGGTGGCAGAGTGCCATGGGAGCAGGTACAAGGCCAGCTACCTGCTCTGCAGGATACTGGCTTCCTGTACCGGGAATCTGGGGGTAAAGCCTTCCCACATGGGCAAAGGACACATGGCAGGGCTCCATCTCCTGGGAGGTATGGAAGAGAACAGCCTAATCCAAGGTTAGGGACAGAGGTGCCCATGTACTCCCCGACCCCCAGTCAAGTCTACAATGATGCCTGTGAAAGAACTGTTGATTCTACCCCTGCCAGACAGGTGGCCCCAACATGCCTGGTTGTGGACCCCAGCCCAGCCGCTCCTACGGAGAACAGCACCGGGGTGGCCCCAGGTTCCCTGAATAGAGGCTATGGGCCTACCCCGGAAAACATCCACTCCAAGCTGACTTACGAGAATTATGAAGCTGACTCGTCTACGTTCCAGGGGCCTGGGAGCAAGAGGACCGTGCACCCTGAGTTTCTGGCCCTGTTGCGGGCAGAGGGTGTGGCAGAGGCCACTCTGGCAGCTCTGTTACAGCAAGGCTTTGACTCCCCGGCTGTCTTGGCCACTCTGGAGGATGCTGACATCAAGTCCGTGGCACCCAACCTGGGCCAGGCCCGTGTCCTGAGCCGCCTAGCCAGCAGCTGCAGGACAGAGATGCAGTTTCGGAGACAGGACCGGACAGGCCTTCCACCCCGCCCGCGGTCCAGTAGCTTCAGCCACCGAAGTGAGCTGCTGTCTAACGACTTGGCCTCACTGGGTACCACAGGCCCGCAGTTTCACCCCGCTGGACCTCTGCCGACTTCATCTTCCCGAGCTGGAGATCTAGCTCGCCGCCCCTCCAGTGCACCTTCCCAGCACCTCCTGGAGACGGCAGCTACTTACTCTGCCCCTGTGGTGGGGGCCCAACCCCCACACTTACCCTCCAACTCTGGGTATAGCTCTCCTACCCCTTGTGCCCTAACAGCACGGCTGGCTCCCTCATACCCTCCACAAGCTGGGGTGGCCTTGACTAATCCAGGCCCTTCTGTCCCCCTTCACTCAAGTCCCAGGACAGCCTACTCCACCTCGTACACGGTGCCCATGGAATTGCTGAAGAGGGAGCGCAGTATGGCCTCTTCTCCACTGCCCAGCCCCCACGGCAGCCCCAAGATCCTACGGAAGCCTGGAGCAGCGTCCATGGAGCCATCTGCCCTGCCAGCAGTCAGCCAGGGCCTCCACACACCTCATTCTCCGTACCAGAAGGTGGCCCGGCGGACAGGGGCCCCCATCATTGTTTCAACTATGCTAACTCCAGAACCAAGTAACTTACCTTTCTTGGCTGGGAGTTCCAAGCGGTCAGGGGAGGGTATAGTTTGAGAAGGGAATAGTTTGTTCCCCACTGGTCATGCTGAAAGTGCGGATAATGTGTCTGTCTGTACCCTGCCCCCCAACCCTAACAGAGCACCACGGTGAGTGCTGTGGTTAGTTCCCTCCTCCCGTGGGCTATTCTTGAGTTCTGCAGATTTATGTAGCAGGTTAAGCCCCAGTTTGCAGATTCCCTCTCCTGATAGTGAAAGGTAGCTGCTTTCCCAAGAAACTGTTCTGATAGTGTATCCCATTTTTATACAAGAGGCGGGTGGTTCTCTAGTTCCATCGGAGAGCTTTGGAAAAGTCAGGAGTGCCTGATGGAATGTCTCCTGTAAATTGTGCGTGGATAATTTGCTGGTAAAAGTGCCTGGCAGTGTAGACGGCACACTGTAGCAAAGGCGGAGACTCTCCACTGCCGATAAGAACGCGTCTGTTTCCACAGTTGTGGACTAAACAAAGCAACATGTTGAAATCCCTTAGAACCGTTTGAAAAAAAAAAAAACAACAGATTTAGCCTCTCATTTTATAAAATACGGTTGGGAATTCTGCTTGTTTGTCGGGAAGACACTGCTTCCACGTTGAAGAGCTGGAAGCTAGGTGAAACCAGCCAAAGCAGAAGCCAGGCGGGACTGACTCATGGCGTGCTTTTCATGGGATGCTGCGGCGGAACTTCCTGGAGGCCGTCCTCTGAGCAGTTAGTGTTTCACCCTAGGGTTTTGAATGCCAAGGTCAGTCAGGTTTCTTCTTTTCACCTTTGCCCTCCAACATGCATAATTTGGAAAACCACATTTTTATAGTAATTTTTGTTTTGCTTTGAGTATATGTATGAGTGCCTGCATGCACGTATGTGCCAGGACTCTCAGGAGCCAGAAGAGGGCATCGAATGCCCGGGGAGCAGAGTTCCAGGTGGAAGTTAGCTAGGAGTTGAACCCAGATCCTCTGCAAGGGTAGCAAGGGCTCTTAACTACCGAGCCCTCGAAAAGTTGTGAGATACCTTTAAAAATATCTAGTGTATAGGACGGGGTAGTGGAGTAGGAAATACTGTACCTTTTTTTTTTTTAAAAGTCTGATTATCTACTTTGTCTTTGAAATGTGTGCCAGGAGCGGAGTTGATAAGTTTGAGGGCCTATGCCTTCTTTCTCTCTCAACCCAACATTCTTTCTTTGCAACCAACTAATTTGCATGGCGATGACATTTGTTGCTCCAGTAATTTCATCTGATAATGGCTGGGCTTGCAAAGCGGATCTGAAAACATATTCCTTAATTATGCGTTGCTAAGCAACGGAAGGGTTTGGTCATAATCACAGAAAGATTATCTCCTCATTGAAGTCCTGGAAAGGTTTTGCTGAAGGAGGAGGTCCTGCAGAATTGCTGTCTGCATGCAACACGACCCCCCCCCCCCTTTTCTGTTTATTTTGTGCTGCATTTGAACAAAAACACTCACTGCTATCCGGGTACGGGGTGAGGGACGTTATATAAGTTGTTTGGAGTGTGATTGTTGACACACTGTTTTACAGACCCAAGGATATTGATTTTTATTTCATTTGCATGGCAGCGCGCCAGTGCCGAGCAAGCCTGCAGTCGGAAGTCTGCCAGCAAATAAATTTCTCTGTCAAATGATCCATCCCAGAGCAGCAGTTGCCATCCCTGTTCCTTATCGTACATTCTGTGTGGCATTATGACTACCCTGTCGGGGCAGGGGGAGGGGGGCAGGGCCTCGGCTTCCCGGCTGCTTTTCCGCTCTCTGAATGGCATTTGGGTGACAGGTCTGTTTCATGGAGTCTGCAGCGGGATCTGGGTATGCCGAAGGCAGCAGAAGACTTCGTGGTGTGTCTGTAGGCATAGCTTCAGGCAGAGGTGCCGAGCCCCAGAGAGGACAGCCTTAGACCAAGGGAAAAGCGTCGGGAGACCCAAGGCACTTTGCCTTGCCTCTGGGCCCAGATGGCAACCTCCGATCTTGAGGTAGAGTCGTGTGTGTTGCCCTTTAGTGGCAGAGTCAGCCTCACTGATTCTTCATTTTGATTTCACCAAATTCTGTTTCCGCCCAGTGTGGAGGTCCTGGAATGCCTGGGAAGTAATTGACACCTTCCCTCCCCGTCTTCCTGCAGTGATGGTGGGGTGATGTCAAATACTTACAAGAGCATTGTTTGAGTGATTTTTTTTTTTTTTAGGGGTCTCGTTTGGCTCTTTAGACACAGTGTGGATACTAGTGTTTGCTTTGTTAGATGTATGTACACAGTCGGCTTCTGTTTGCCAGGCCTGCCCCCACCCCATCAACCAAGCAGTTCAGAACAGCAAGGCAAGGCAGCCAGATGCACAGGATTAGGGCTTCTGGGCAGAGAGCTTCATGAGAGATGGCACCTGGTGGGTCGGCTCTCCATCCCACACTGACGTGGCGACTGACCCAGTGGCTGTCACATGTTGTCACCCGTGGTCGAGAGGCTGAGCCTCCCTCTACCAGATGCCAAGGAGCATTAAGCAAACACCAGTGTGACAGTGAGCGTTTTCCATCCCGTCCTCCCTGAGTCCAGCAAAGCGCAGCTTGCCCCCACGCTCAGCCCGAGGCGTGTGAGAAGCGCAGTCTCACATCCACACCCACCTCCCAGATTCCTTGCTTATTTTTTTGGTGTAGGTGCTCTGACGGAGCCTCTGAAGGCTCCATTCTAGGATCTCGTTGCCAGGGCTGTTACTAGAGATTCCTAAGGTCAGTTGGGAAAAATCTATGGCTATTTTTCCAGCGATGGTGTGTGTGCCATTGCCTGATTCTAATGCCATGGGAACATACAATCCTGATAGAAATCGGAATCGTATTGAGGACCGCTCCCACAGGGCTCCCTGGATTCCCTCAGATGTCTACGTCTTTGGAGCTCTTCCTGCATGCTGAGGATGGCTCTTTGGTTGTAAGGATGCTGGGCATGGCCTCCTTGAAGTTCCCAAGTTCCAGGTTGGACCCACTCACCTCTCTTAGGTAGAACAAGCACAAGGAGGACCCCTGTTGGGTGTTTGGCCAGTCCCTGGTGCCTGGTGCCTGAGTCAGGGCTACACTTGCACAAGCGTGCCCCCCTTCCTGCTCTGACCACATGACCAAACTCTTTACTCTATATGACCTGAGGAATTTCATCTTTACAGCTCAGAGCATTCTCCTTTGGCTAAATGGAATGCAAGCTATTCTTTGGTCCCTAGAGGACCAAGGGCCAAGCTATCAGCAGCTATAACAAGGACAAGGTTAAATAGACAAAGGGGGGGAAAAAAACCCTATGAAGCTGGGGAACAGGCAGTCCAGAACACAGAGAGCATTCCTGGTGAGCCTGCACACAAGGAGAAACAGAAGATGCTGGGGGCTTCCTAACATTGCACTGAGGACTGGGCCAGGAACTTTTATTGCTGGGGAGCTTCTTCTAAATGACCCTGCTGTGTCCTCTTGACTGCCGAGCTAAGGGATCACTGGCTTTAAGGTAAAGGTTGTACTTTGTTGTAACCCCGCTCCTGTTGTATTTTTTTGCCTTCCCTGTGTTAGAGCAGCTGCCTATATTTTTATTATCTTGTCGTTTTCATTCAGGCTCATCAAAGCCTCATTCCATCTGAAGCTGCTTGACTCATCTATATAGCTTTGGGCCCCGGAGAGTGGCTGCCCCTTGTGTAGTTCCCCCATGCCCAGGCTGGAATGGACAATGGGAACTCTTGTCTGGAGAATTGAGTGCCGAGTTCTGTGGTCCATTTTCCTGTATCTATACTTTTCAAATCTGGCCTTGTGTCCTAGCCACTTGTCCTGCTTAAGGACTTTACTGTCAGATGCCTTTAATACAGAGTGGGAGAAATGTGACTTGGTGTGTTCTAGTGTTTCTTGTATGTGGGGATTTGAACCTGGAACACTTAGAAAAAGAGACTTTGGAAAGGAGTTGGTGGGGGACCCTGACCAGCTGCGACACTCCGGGAAGTCTGCCTGCTGGCCTCACAGATGACAAGCCTATGGAATGGTCCTCAAGAGTCACCTTCTTTGTGGGCCTTAAAAACTCATGCAGAATGAAGAAAGTTGAGCAGACGGGGCCCTCTTGTCCTCCTGCTGGCCCTCAGGGGCTGCCCTAGCTTCAGAATGGCAGTGATATCTGTGCTCATGGGTATTTGGCCTTGGTGATGTGGGGAGAGTGCTGAGCCAGGTCTGCTAGGCACCAGCGCCCTTCGGAGGGCAAGATAACGTGTATTTCATTCCCAGGGATGAGGTTGCTTGGTTTCAGTGGACACTGAGTACCCACAGCCTAGTCCTTGGGCATGAGTCAGCTGTGGCTCTCGCTGTGCCCTTGTGATGTACACACATGGGGTACTCAAGCCTCTGCTGTCCCAGTTACTGCAAAAAGGTCCTGCAGGGGCCAAAAGAGACTGGATATCCTCACGGATCCCTCAGGCTGGCCAAGGCTTCCCCTTCCCCTTTATCCCCTAGCTTGGATTGAAGCCCCTGTGTTGAGTATGGGGCCTGCAGGTACTTGAACGCAGTAGGTGCTCTCAGCCTTCATTAGGAGAGTCTGAGCATGAAGGCCACAAGTTCTGGCCTAGCCTGGGCTAGATAGTTCCAGATCAGTTAGGACCAAATAGTGAAAACTGACTCAGATGTTCGCGGACTACCTGTGGGCTCTGTCTATGTTCCCGTGTAGGTCCTGTCCACTTCCAGATTCCTCAGGCAGGTTTCTTTTCTGTTCCCACCTGGCATCCTCTCGTTGCCATGGGCACAGTTTTAGCATCTGAGAGCTACTCACATCCTGTCAGGATGCACCTTCTTATAAACATCCAGGGCTGCAAGGCAGTAACTGGAGACCGGAGCAAAGCCACCAGGTTCTAGCGGCATGGGTGACTTGGGAGACTGGAATTTCATGTCCTGGCATTTCTTTTAAGGCCAGGAAGGATGTGCCTCTGATCCACCCAGGCGTCCTGGCTCTGGGGCAACACGGGGCATAGGCTATCCTCAGGTTCTTGCCCGCTGTCCTCAGCAGTGTTGGTCTCCCCTGGCCTCTGCAGAGGTGTGTGGTTCTCACTAGTTTGCTTGCAAGAGTGGTTTCTCACTTGGCTGGCTTGTGCATGGTTCCATTCATCAAAATCTGGTAGGTCTCATGACAGGAAAGGGGAGAGAGGTTTGTTGGGACACAAGTCCCAGACTGCTCTTTCTCTAGAAGACTCAGCTAGTGCATTGGAGGGAGGTGGAGCACGTCTTTCTTCTGTGGCCTGATTGAAAGTGGAAGAAACAGATGTGCAGTAAGGAAACCCCACGTGCCACAGGAAATCACTAGCAGAAAGACTCTGGGAGCTTTGATTGACAGGGACTCACTTTGGGTTCTATCCTCTGTCACCCTCCATCATGTTCTTTTACCAGTTACTATGTGGAAGGGTCACCCTATCTAGGCTGCTGGTGGGTGGCTACGGGAGGCCCCAAAGCAGGCCAGTCTGCTCTCCGGCCCTCCTGACCTCACTCATTATGGCTGAAGTGCGGTTCTCTCTCTGCCTGAGGCTTTCTGGGAGGGTGTTCCTCTGAGTCAGTGCCTTGGCAGAAGCCCAAGAGTCCCTCGCTCTCTCATGGTTCATCACACCAGGTCTCGCCCGTAGGTCGTGCATCTGAGACACCAGCCGCAGGCCACCTTAAGGCTGTTCCTGCAGAGAAAGTCACACACACGTGGCTTTTGCGGAGTCCTGTTTTTACATCCAGGCCAGGGTGTGTCTTATCTGACATGTCCATCGGCACGTGTTGCCTCACAGTCCACCCTGAAGAGTGACCAGGTATCCCCAGTAAAGCACACGCCCACACCAGTCACAGCCTCTCTCCCGCAGGCTATGGTGCTGAGGACTGGGGGGGGGGGGGGGGACCAGCCACCAAGCCCCAGGCATAGGTCTCAGACACCTTGTCAAATCAAAGAGAGTTTGGAGTTTTTCTCTTCCTTGGTGCTACAGAATGACATTGGGTGACGGCCACTGTCGTGATAGTTTTTTTTCTTCTGCCTCCAAGCTTAAGAACCCCGTGGAGGGAGGCACCAACCCTGCCTGGTGAGATCTTGGCCCTGTGCGGTTCTTGACTAGGGAGTCTTTGTTGGGTAGGTCTGCTCAGTGAGCGCAGACTCTGAGGACCAACCTTCCCCGCTAAGGTAGCAATAGAGCGAGGTGCTTTGGTATTCTGTTCAGAAGGCTTGATGTGTCTTCTTGGATTCATCCCTGGCCCAGCCTGGTGTTTAGGTCACTGTTGCACTGCCTTTGAATGGGGGCTGTGGGCCAGCCCTGTGAGCCCCAGCTGCTCGATCTAGCTCTAGAGTCAGGAGAACTGAATCAAGCCCTTCTCCGTGACCTCGAGAGAATTCAGCATGCCCTTTGGGCTCAACTTTTTGTGTTGGAAAAGCAGAACTTGCTTTTAGCATCAGTCATGCAGACATTTAGAAGGGGATGGAGGTGGGTCCTGTGACCTATTGGTACAGGGCCACTGTTTCTTGCACGTCCCAGCTTGTGGATGTGTGATTTCACTACAGTGTTGAAGAGCTGGGTGTGGGTGTACATGTCTGCAATCATAGCACTCTGGGATAGCAAGTGTGAGGCCAAATTGAGCTATACAGCAAGTTCCAGGCTAGCCTGGGCTATATAGCGAGACCCACTCACAAAAATCAAGGGATTTTGTTGTTGTTAACATATATTGAAAACCAGTAATAGAAAAGTGGCTAGGGACTGGTTTACTATTCTCTACCTTTATGCCAGACCCCCCTGGTCTGGGAAGTGTATTCTGTAAGCAGTCTGATTCCCTTAAGATTGAATGTACTTCACATGGGGATAGGGGCCATGCCTCGGGGGAGGTACCCAGGGGACAGCGGAGGGAGGCACTCTCCCTGGGCTTTCCAGCACCCAACCCCTGGAGAAACACAGCCTGGATATCCATAGCTTGACCTCAGAGGGGTCACAGCAGCTGAGCAGGCAAAGTGAGTCAGCAGGACCCGCCTTGATTTAGTGCCCAGCCATGAACAGGAAGTTACCGAGGTCTGGTAGCTAGTTACCAGGAAGCACCCCCTTCTAACTTGAGGTTTGTGCATTTAAGATTTGAAGATTCATCTCTGGCCAAGTCCTGGATTTTACTCTGCAGCTGCGAGCTGGGTGTCACAGCCACATGAGCAAGAGGCTGAGGCAGAGCTAGGTGTCATGGCCACCTGTATAAGAGGCTGAGGCAGCACAGGTTCAGATGTGAGGAACAGGGTCTCAGAGCAAGGTTGCAGAGAAGCCAGCTGATTGAAGTAGGCTCACAGACAAATGTTCCTTTCAGAGGACAGATGAGGGGTCTTCAGGGCCCTGTGTGCCATGCTGGGAAGTGGGAAAGTCCATGACCAAGCATCTAACTCATTAGAGATAACTGAGTCCACACGCCCGATGTCCATCTTCTGTCCTTGGTACTCAAGGACCACCCTGGTGAGGCAGGCCACCAGGGGAATAGGAGATGGAGCCCATCTTAGCAAAAACACCAGCGGAGCCTGTGCCCTTCCTTGGCTGTGCGTTTTGACATACCGTCCTCCTTCAGTTTCTGGTAATGCTCTTCAGGGACCCACTCCGAGTCTGTGATCGGCAGAGATGTGCTCCGTACCAGCTGGCTTCTCGTGACACAGAGTTCGTTAGGAGACATTTCATTTTGGAGATCCCACAGCTGCTGGAGACTGGCAGGTGACAGATCCCCAGTCCCAGATCCGCGCAGGCGAGGCTGTCATGGAAAGAGAAAGTAAATGTCGTTTTCCTTGTTCAAGCACTCTGGACAAGCTGAAAGAGAAGTCTTTCCCGGGGTTCTGGGCAAAGCCAGTTGAAGTAACAGCAGATGCTGGTCTCTTTGTGGAAGCCGGGTAGTTGGAGTTTGTTCTCCCGTTGCTGAGCTAGAAACACAACGTTCCCACTAGAGTAGGGGACTCTACTTGCAAGTCTGCAAGGCATCACACTCAAACACAAGCTGGGTTAGCTGCAGTCACAGGAAGCCCGCAGGGCCCACAGCTAATGACCCAGGCATTTGGAGCAGCAATCTGCATGCACCTGGTGACTGATCATTAGGGCCTGGACATTTTTCACTGGAGCTGGAACCCAGTAAGATACAAGATGCCTTAAGCAAAACCAACCTGCTTAGTGGGACATTCTTGTGACCTTCCTTGAGTCTCACCCAGAGAGTGCTGTAGCCCCTGAGTTAAGAAGGCCTCAGCTTCTCCTGGGAAAACCTGGCGACAAGCTAGCTCCTTGGGGCTTATAGAGCAGCAGTGGGCCGGTCCTTTATCGACCATCTCTGCCTGTTCATGGGGCCTTGCTCCTGCCCTTCCAGGGTGCGTTTGTTAGTGTTTGTTCCCAGCATTATTCTAGAAATGCTGGTGACCTCTCAGCCGGTGAGTCTCCATCCTAGGCATTTTACAGTGTGCCTATCTCAGAATCCCACACAGTTTAGTCCTCAGATTTGAGGGGATTATGGGATCTTCTAAGCAGGCTACCGCCCCTCTGTGCAGCTGTTGTGGTGCCTTATGCAAGTGCTGGTCCTTGCATCCTCCTGGGACTGTCCCCACACAGCCCTGCTTCATTCCAGGCTCACTTTATTTAGTGGTGGGTAAAACCTTCATGCTCCTTTTCCTCATTACACGAGGAGTCAAGGTCACTAGTGCCTGGCAGGGAGAGCTCAGCAGGCCTTGCGGTGCCCTGCGCCCTGGTGCATAGAATCCACAAGGCCTTTGAGCTCTGCGCTATGCCAACAACAACTGAGCTTCCTAATCACAGTGGTCTTCTCTGACCTTTCAGAGGGTGTGACGTAAAGTAGTGACTCCTAACAAGACATCCCATCTGAACGGTTGCCTTTAAGTTTCTCCCAGGCTTCCCAGCAAGGAGCGGGGTGCTGTTGTCTGCTCCCAGAGTACCTCTTGCTGCTGTGTGTATCCCTACACTAGCAGGTTGGAGACGACTCTACAAGGTGCTTACATGTGTTGGCAGGACAAGAGAGGCATCTTCCTCTCTGCTCAGTCATATGCCGGGTGCTTTAAGGCTAAGCCACATGTTGGAGCTTGTTTGACCCTTGACCCCCACCCTGACCTGGGCCTCAGTTTTGGTTTTGCATTGTAAAACCCAACCCTTTGGTATACACACTTACGCGTCACATCTTAGTTCTGGTTTCTCATCTGACTTTCTAGAAATGAAGAAACTATGCCGGGCCAAGAGGGTTAGGTCCCACTGGAAAGTGGCCATATAATAGCAGGCACTGCCTCCGTTCCCATAACAATCCTAGTTGTTGCAAGTCTGTGGAGGGGGTTAGAGGGACTCATAATTATTTTGCATAGTTACTGCACACCTTCTTATCAGGCGTTTCCCCAGTGAGTGGGAGGCTGGCGGCATTGCCAGGCCCTTGTCGGTCTTAGGGTTTGGCTATGTGGAAAAGCCGTGAGCAGTGTCTGGTAACTGGGATCCTAAACTCCATTTTGGAAGGAATTCTCATTGAGTACTGTGCCTTGGGCTTCCTTCCCAAATTCCCCTAGCAACTGAAGGAATGAGCCCTGGTTCCAGGCCAGGAGCCTGCCTGAAGACTGATCCCCTCCTATGAGGGTCATGTGTGCGTCGTGTTAATATAAATGCTTTACACTGAGATGCACTCGCGCACCTAAAAAGGGTGCATTTTGTCCGAAGTGCTGAAAGAGGCGGGAGAGAGGCCTGCTGAGAGCTGACTGTGTATTGAGACCATCAGGGCTCTAGCTCTGATTTTGTGGTCCCCGATATGCAGTGGGCAGGTTCCCGGCCCCCCTCCTTATGCTCCTTATGGTTCCTCCAGAGCTGGTCCTCAGCGACCCTTTGCCAGGTTCCATGCTATCACTGCTCCCTACCCTGCCTCCCCATTCAGCATCCTTCCCTAGCCAACAGGTCTCTGCTGTCCCCACCACTTCCCCTTTTGCCTTGCTATCAGAGGTTTCTCCACTGGGATTCATACCTCAGGCCTTGACTGAGATGTCCTGGAGGTACTATGTACCCTCCTCAGCCAAGGAAAAGAACAAAGGATGGGATTCACCAAAGAAAAAGAAAACCAATCAGGAGGGAACTGATCACTAGGCAACCTGGAGTCTGTTACCCAGGTAACAGATAACATGCTCTGGTAATGTGGATGGACATCTTAAATGGTGGCTCTCAGCCACTCCAGATGTACTGGATGGCTCTAGATCTCTGGCTTGTTCCTGGCATCATGTTCCTTGGTAAGGTGGGGTAAATCACTACTCACTTAAAACCTGAACTTTGGGCTCGGTACAATTTAACCACCCTGCTAGCAGCTTCCAAAGCCAAGCTTCTTGGGAGGACTGGGGAAGGAATTCTGTGTGGTCCAATACTGCCAGACCCTCAACCCATGGTTTTGGAATTTGGCCATTTTACCCCCTTTCCTTAGTAAGATCAGGACAAAAACATTCTCTCTGCCCTGGGCTCACTGTCTTGACTGTGCAGGTATAGTGTGAGGATATCACCATATTCAGTGGTAGTGAAGGTACTGGGGGAAGATGGGCACAGCTCTCGTGAGAGCGTGTCCTTCCTCAGCTACTCATAACAGTGTGTGACTAGCTACCTGAGCCTGTGTGATACAAGAGGATTGCCCAGGCCCCTACCAACCAGTTCAGAGACAGCAGAGCTTTGGTTGGGAGGGTTGTCTTGGGGTTCAGTTGCTGTGAAGAAACGTTACTATAAATGACTTGGGGAGGAAAGGGTTTATTTTCGCTCACAACTCTGAGATCACAGTCCATTGCTGAAGGAAATCAGGGTGCAGGAACTCAAGCAAAAGCCATAGAAGAATGCCGCTTGCTGGCTTGCTCCCATGAACTGAGCCTGCCTTCCTCATAGCATCCAGGACCACCATCCCAGTGGTGTTCCAGCCTGTAGTGAGCTGGGCCCTCCTCCCAGATCAATCATCAGTCAAGGAAATGCTCAAGAGCAAGGAGGTGGAGCCTGAAAGTGAGCACACTTTGCAGAAGGATCCCATTTTGGGTACATTAATGGTCACGTAAAGGCCGTGTGGCTCCAACAGCTCGTGTTCCCTATAGGATCTGAGAGAGTTCCCCTGGCAGGAACTGCCACAATCTACCATACCTTGGGCAGCCTGTGTGAGAGAGGATGACTGACTAGGAGGAAGGAGATGACAGCCCAGCTTCAAATAATGGCTTGAACTGCCCAAGCCTTAGCACGAGGAGGGAGAGGCAACAGCCCTGGCCAGAGACTTCCCTCTGCATGGTGTATGGCCTTTGGCTTGATGTCTCCAAACTATTGAAGCAAGTAACAGTTCTAGTTGTCCTTGTGTCATGTTAAAGCAGTCTTTTGCCTTCTCCCCCTTCTGTCCTGGGGTGTAAACGTGTATGGGAAATTAAACACAGGGAACTCAGAAGTCAAAAGAGAAAAATTCAGCATTCAGTATTCACTGAGTAGCCCTCCTGATGCTATCCTGTGTCTCTGACTCTCTTATCTCTGTTCCACCTACCTAACATTTGTAATTCTCACGCCCCTACCCTGAAATGTACGAACCCGCCGCAGCTAGGGTCATAGCAGAAGTCACCCCAAAAAGGTGGCATACGACATGGCAGCTCAATGTGGGGCAGCTCACGACACCGTGGGAGTCAGAATCTGCCCTGTCTGCTGTATAGACAGTTGAGGAACAGTGCCCGAGCTGGGATGCATCCTGCAGGACCAGCAGACTTCAGCAGAGAATCATATGCACTTGGGTACCACAGTGATGGACTAGGACCATCCCTATCCCATTGCCATAATGGCCTGGTGGGGAAGTGACCAGCGCGTCTAACCTGTGTTCCTTTTGGAGATTTGTTCTTACCTATTGAGCCATCTCACTCAATTTGACTTACTGGAGCAATTCAAGTGAGCCACACCATTGCTCCTCTGGGTCTTAGAGTGAAGTGAGTTCACACATCAGAGCCTTGCACGTCACCCATAGTCATTAAACCTGTGATCTAGGAACGCCACCCCCACCCCTACACCCTATGCCCTTAGCTGGTGCTGCCGTATCGTGTCCTGCCTTAAGCGTCACAGTTGGCTCCACCGGGCTTGTGTGCTCTCTGCTTGTCTTGACGTTGACCACTGAGATGGTCAGGGTGTCCCCTCACACCCTCCCCGCACTGTACTCACCACATTTTTCCTCTCTCTGTATAGGTATCCGCCCCCAGATCATGAACGGCCCCCTGCACCCCCGCCCCCTCGTGGCACTGCTGGATGGCAGAGACTGTACTGTGGAAATGCCCATCCTGAAGGACCTGGCCACTGTGGCCTTCTGCGATGCACAGTCCACTCAGGAAATCCATGAGAAGGTGGGTGACACCCCACCCCACCCGGGTCCCTCCAGGCCACTTGATGTCATTAAACACTGTCGTACACAGGAATGCCATGTTTGGAGCTCCTGATGCCCCTAGCCCGCTGTGCCACCCTCGGGCACTTACTCAACCACGTCTCCACCTTATAATTCTGCCCACAGAAGCTCTGTGGGTAGCCAGGGGCACTGACCCGTGACTCCTGTCCCTGCCCACAGGTATTGAATGAGGCCGTGGGTGCCATGATGTACCACACCATCACCCTCACCCGGGAAGACCTGGAGAAGTTCAAGGCTCTGAGAGTGATCGTGCGAATTGGCAGTGGCTATGATAACGTGGACATCAAGGCTGCTGGTGAGCTCGGTGAGTCACAGAGCCATGCTGGCCACCTGGGAGCCGTGCTCAGTGGGCAGGGGATGGGCAGAAGGCAGGGCAGCTGTCCTAGGCTGCTTCCTGAGGGAGGCTCATGTTTCCACGTTTCCGGCTTTGCCCAGCCTTAGAGATCCAAGCAGGTTCAGGGACTGGAAGATCTTGACAAGATAGCAGACAAGTGAATTCCTCTCACAGAGCAAACCAAAACAAACAGATCATTACCCACCTCCCCGTGCCTGGGGTCTTCCAGAGGAACCACAGTAGGCAGGTAGGCAGCCAAGCAGGAAGTTGGAGTACCTGAATGGCACAGTGGACTCCCTGTCCACCCCTGAGAATTGCTGTACACTGTCAGCAGAGGCTGTGCTTTAGGGGGTCATTGGGAGAGGCCTCAGAGTCAGGGTATTTGGTCTGTTCCTGAAGTATGCCACCTCTTTATTCATGAGGCTTAGAAATTTAAAATACTGGAACTGGAAACCCAAGTGCTGATGGCTCAGAGCAGCCTGGCCTGGTAATGCTCCTAGCATGGGCCTGGGCCTGCCACCGCTGATGCCTTGCTGCAAGGGCTCCTGGAAATCTTCCTTGGACAGGAAGGCAGGTGTGTGCAATGCCTCACACAGTCCTCTCTGCAGCAGGCCTGAAGCTAGACTTGACAGCTCTGCCCATCGCCCGGGGATATGCCCACCATGCTGGCTGCTGAGGCAGCCCTGATACGATCTGACTTCCCTTCACAGTCTGAGCCCGCAGCTCTGAGAGAGGTGGGCGCTCGTTCTAGTTTTCAGTTTCTTTTCATTTAGGGCAGCAGTTACGGGCCTGAGCCCCAGAGTAAGAAAGGGGCAAAGGAAGCTGTACCCTGGCAGTACCAGTCTGTCTACGGTGTATTTGTGGGACAGCCTTACAGGGGAAAGTAGACATCTCAGGTAAAAGAAAAGCAGTCAAATTCAGTCCAGGCTTTTCTTAAGGGTCCTGGGTGATGGTGGCTTCCTATGCCCCCAGCCTGGCCAGCCATGTTCATTGCTAGTTGCAGCTCCTCTGAGCCCCTCTTTGGCAGCAAAGAAACTTGGGGTGACAGATGTAAGACCACATACTTGAGTTTAATAATTAAAAAATAAACACGACCCCGTGTGGTGATGTGCACCTTTAATCCCAGCATGGGGGAGGAAAAGGCAGGCGGATCTCTTGAGGTCACCCTGGTCTGCATAACAAGTTTGAGGCTAACCTTAGCTCTTAGTGAGACACTGTCTTTATAAAGAGAAAAGTTTTGGAGACATGAACTGGGTGGTGGTGTCGCACACCTTTTATCCCAGCACTCTGGGAGGTAGAAGCAGGTGGGTCTCTGTGAGTTCAAGGCCAGGGCTGTTGCAAAGAGAAACCCTAGAAAACAAACACACACACAAGCAAAAACAAATATATATTTAGTCAGGAGTAAAGCTGAATTCACGGAGTTAGGAAGACACACGGCTGTCTAGTCCATGGCCCCTCACACATAGTTTCTCTCCGTGGTCAGCCCCTCTTCTCGAGCCCAAGAAACAGACTGCCTGGGGCCAGAAAGAAAGGAGCCTTTTCTCAGAGTGCTATGGCCCAGCGCTTTGAAAAGTGCAAACGGGACGTGAGTGTGAGCACTGCCTGTCACTGTCGTGGTCCGCTGGGATTGGGTGGCTGCTCAGAAGACAGCTGCTAGAGAATGGCCCTTCCTTTATCTCTAAGTATATATGGCCCCTATCAGTCAGGCAGCAAGGATGACCAGATCATGCTGTCTGTTCTCCTGTGAGGCAGCCACTCGTCGCTGGACCCCAGGGCAGCCATGGTAGTGGGGTAAGACTTAACACCACAGATCTAAGGCTATTTAGGGGACTATCGATCTCTTCCCTGTCTAGCTGATTATCGTCCTATTCCCCAGTTTTGGAAAGCTAACTGAACCTGAGGCCACCCTGAAGGTAGCTGCACCTTGCTGTCCAGCTGGCACCTGTAGCAACAGGATGGCCAATGCCTGCCCCACTGCTTAGAGAGCTCCGTGTCTGGTAGATCCAGGCCACTCTTGAGCCTGCTTAGGGCTTTGCATTCTTCTCAAGGCCTCTGCTTTCTCCTAAGAACTGGGCCCTCCACTTGGCCTGAAGAGTGGCAGGAAAGCTGCTATCCTTTCTCAGTACCCCCAGTGCCCACACCCCTCCTGACCCCCTCCTGACGGCTCAGGTTTGTTCTCTGAGGAGTAGAAGGTGGCCTCAGCCGCCCTCAGGCCAAAGGCTCATTAGCAAGTTCTCCTAGTTGCCTGTTTTCTGCCAGAATCCAATAAACCATGAGCTTTAAGGACCGTGGATGACTATAAAATTGAGGTCCTCCTGCCTCCAGCCTTCAGAGTTAGGGTTAGCGGTATGTGTCAGCATGTTTGCCTTGTGTGTGTGAACAGTTAATAGTGAGTAGGGTGTTAGTGTTTACGTTAGGGTGTATAAGGTGCAACCAGTTTCTGACCCATACAGCTCCAGAGTGAGCCTGGAAAAGAGTCTGGGGTTCCGGTTCCTCCACCCTTCAGTCCTGCCAGGGTAGAGATGGGGCTGAAGCACCCACCGGCTTTCTGCCTGCTGCAGGGCTCTTTGGGCCTCACACCAGGGCTGGAAAGAAGGGGAGCTGGACTGCTGTGAGCTAAGACTTAAACCTAAAAGCCGTGTTGGGTCTGGGTTTAGTGGCGAGGGCTCCTGAGCATGAGAGATGACCTCCAGAACCCTTGCCCCAGCCCTGGATCCTGGCGTACTTCTCCATTTCTAAGCTGGGGCCTTGGGAATCCCAGAGCTTTGCTCATCTCTGGACCTGGCCATTGCCCTTTCAGGGATCGCTGTTTGCAACATCCCGTCTGCTGCAGTGGAGGAGACAGCTGATTCCACCGTCTGCCACATCCTCAATCTGTATCGGCGGAACACGTGGCTGTACCAAGCCCTACGAGAAGGCACACGGGTACAAAGTGTGGAACAGATCCGTGAGGTTGCTTCAGGAGCTGCTCGCATCCGAGGGGAAACACTGGGCCTCATCGGCTTTGGTATGTGCCTCTTGAGACGGATGTGGAGCGTGCGGGGTAGGGGTGGGCGGCAGGGTTCGAGAAGAATCAGAGAACTTGCCAGAGGTGAGATCTGGGCCTGTTCTACAAGAGTGTGTCTGTTGCTGGCCCGTGGCACAGCAGGAGTGCACCTGTCCCGGGGAAGGTGTGCACTTGGGAAACCTTGAGGCAGAGGAAGGGTTTGGCTGTATACTGTGTCACTCACTAGTGGTTGAGCCGGCAACCTGGGTCATAGGTCCTGAAGGCTCTCGAATACAGATGCCACCCCACAGCAGTAACGTGAAGTCACTTAAAGATTCAAGCCTGAGGGTAATGCCGGGCTGTGGGCTTGGAAATCTCTTGTGAGAATGGGACGTGATCTTTCCAACCTGGTCGTTGCCATGGAGATACTTGAGCAGAGGCCCTGGGAGTCTCCAGCAAGTGTGGTAAGGGATCAAGGAAAGTTTAAGGGGTGATAGACACGGGCTTAGGAGGAAGACATGAGCTACTGCTGTTATCCACACGGGCTCCAATAGAACCCCTAGCTGGACCACTTAACTAATGCCATCACCTTCAGGGAACTGTTTGACTTCTCTGCCTCCATTTCTGGCTCTATAACTAGAGCATGCGGTGGGAGCAGGGGATACATGTTTGCTGCCTCTTGAGACTCAAAGGCCCCATGAGGAGCACATGGGATAGTTCGATTCTGGCTTCTAGAAACTTTCCCAATTTGCGTCACCTTTAGCTCAGAGCTGACTGAGTGAGGGTCGGGGCTTCAGAGAGGCGGTTTGGAAAGAGCAAGAATTTGTTGGGTGACTCCAGGGTTGTTCATCATGCTGCAGACCACCCACCTCTGGGGCAGGCAGAGTCTGAGTTCAAGTGATCAGATGCTGGGGGCGCCTCCATGGTGTTTTCACGTGGTGTTCCACTTCAGAAATGCAGGCACTGTGTATGAACACTACAACACCCTCTGCTGGTACCCGCCTGTGCTTCTTGGGACCTGGGATAGTCTCTGATCAGGCAGCCAACAGGTGGGAACCTTCCCCCCCCCCCCATTCTAGGGCCTTCAGATAGGCCCATCGCATGCACGTTCTGCTTAAATGCAGTTGGGCTGAGTGCTATGTTTATACTTTCCCATGCCCTCCTACTGGCTCCCCTGCCTTCATGGCTGCTGTAGTCTCTTTGGCTGCCTGCACAGGTCTAAGGCTGCTTGCCCATCCCCCCACCTCCCCAACTGTAGTGGACAGACAGGAGGAAGGCTGTTTGCAGCTGACCATAGCTGCTGCCAGCCTGGTGGGGACCAAGAACATCCTTCATAGCTCTGTTGAAAAGCAGGGGAGCCTCAGGGGAGCCCGAAGCTGGGACTGAACAGAGGGCTCTTAGGCTGCTTACCACATTGAAAAAAAGTGTCAAGATATTTGTCTGTCACTGATTGCTTTTGTTTTTAATTTAGCATACAAGGGTTTAGGTGTGGCACTGAAAGAAAAGTGTTTATTAAAGTCCGGAACATTTCACACCGTGTCACTTTTGCACAGGGGCCACACTTGTCTGCGCGGACTGCTGTTTTATATGTGGTCCGTGCCCTTGGGCTTTTCATCTACGGGGACTGGGATGTTGGTGGCATTTTAGGCGAAAGCGCTCTGGGTCAAGGTAGAAGGCAGTGAGAAGTTGTGTGTGATTGATGAACACACTCCCACCAAGAATGGCTGAGTCAGCATGGTGTTGCTGCTCCAGGTACCTTTGCCACCTCCTGTGGCCTTGGACCCTCACAGGCTTCGGATCCCAGTATGTCGGAGGCTGCACTCCCAGTTAGAAGGACTCATTTATCCGATTGGGTATGGGCCACATGATGGGGTCCTCAATCCCTGTCAAGGATGTCACTGAATCCGTCAATGCCACGCTCCCTGCCTCCTCCCACTGTCCCGTCCTGCTTGCTCCTCTGCCACAGATACACGTGGCTAGACCAGCTCCTGGTCAGCTGTGTCCTCTGTGACATTAAGGGAGATGACATTGACACCGCAGCTGTCCCTCTCTGTCAGAGTGGCCTCGTTAGAGCACACATCACAGAAAGAGAAGGCTTCCAGACTAAACATAAACGTGCATCTTCCCTTCTAACCTTCCTCATTTTCAAAACATTTTATGTGGGTTTTATTATGTGGGTGTGTACCTCCCACGGAGTATACTTCACCCACTGAGCTGTCCCACCAAACCCTGCCCACATATCTGAATGGGTTTTGTTGTTTTTGATTCTGGTTTTGTTTTTTATTTTTTGTTTTTGTTTTTCAAGACAGGGTTTCATTGTAGCTTTGGGGCCTGTCCTGGAACTGGCGCTAGCCTTGAACTCACACAGATCCACCTGCCTCTGCATCCTAATGTGTGTTGTACCACCCAGCTTGGTTTTAGGTTTTGAGAAAGGGTTTCTCTGATTAGCTTTGGAGCCTACTCTGAACTTGAGTAGCTGGCCTTGAACTCACAGAGCTCCACCTGCCTCTGCTGGGATTAAAGGTGTGCGCCACCACAACCTGACTTGTTTTTGTTGTTTTTGAGACAGCGCCTAGCTCTTTCTGTCCTTGGCATTTCCTCTGTAGACCAGGCTGGCCTTAAATTTAGAGATCCGCTTGCTTCTGCCTTCCAGGTGCAGGGATTAAAGGTATGCACCCTGCACCTGACTTGAACAGCGTTTTAGATAAGTTATACTTTGTAGTCTGCCTAGTTGAATTCCAATCCAACATCCCTCAAACCATTTTGTTTCTGAGAAGAAGAAAAAACTGTCATAAAACAGGAGCTGGGATCAGTGACTTTGAGCAAAAGAATGGCCACTGTGGGGTTCCTTTCCTGTCTTGCTGTCCTTTATAATACGGAGAGTCCTGGACCCTGTGCTGAGGCTGGGCTTCAGAGTCCGTCAGGCCTTAGGGCAATGGTGTTTAGACCGTCGTACCCCGTAAAGGCAATCCAGCAGACTTTAGGCTAAAACATTTACGTTCACATTCTGAGAGCATCAAGGAAGGACAGGCATGTTCAGAAGCCTGCCACATAGACAAACATGAGAGAAATAACAGGACCGGGAGCATATTGGTGGTGTCTGGACCTGAGGAAAGGGCACATGACATCCATGAGAACATTCTAACTGGGTATTGGTTTGAAAATGTCCATGGTACTTAAGGCTCAACAGCTAAGGGTGTGTGCTGCTCCTTCAGAGGAGAGGGCCCAGGTGTGGCTCCCAGCACTGACACTAGGCAGCTCACGATACCTCTAACTTCAGCTCCAGGGAGGCTTTTCTCAATTGAGGCTCCCCCCCTTCAGATAACTCCAGCCTATATCAAGTTGCCATGAGACTAGCCAGCACAAGTGACCCACTCCACTGCTGCCTCTGTCCTTGGTGGCTCTCCCATGGTATTGGCATCTCCAGAACGCTGGGGTCTTCTGCTGCAGCTGGGCTTTCACCGACAGTCTCTCGTAGTCTCACTTCACGGTGCCAAACCTCAACTTCTCTGCATGACCCCTGCAGCCCATGAGCCTTCACCTGCCCCTGAGGCTGCACCTTCAGCAATGGCTGCTCACAGTGCCAAGTCTAAACTGCCAGTGTGAGATACAACCCCAGCCACTTCTAGAACACAGCTTCTATGTGCTGGCTCGTAGGAAACACTTCCCAGATTTCACCTTGAGGATGCTGGTCTCAACCACCACTCATTTCTTAGCTGTAGGTAACCAGCATCAGTTTTCCCGGCAAAGCAAAGGTTTCACGTCAGTGATTTCTTGTTCCTCACAGCTGACTTCATTCCAAATAGCAAACAGCCCTGACAAAGCCAGGTCTCCGTCATCTGCACTGCTCTCAGAGATCCCCTTGCCTCAGGTGTGCATGACCACTGCCAGGCTCCTCACTCTCAACATTATCTCCCAAGCTCCTACAAAATGGCTCACTGAGTTCTCAACAGTCGATGGTTTTTCTAACCCAAACTTCCAAAGTCCATCCATAGTCCTCCCCAAAACAATATGGTCAGTTCTGTCGCAACAGTCCTGCACTGTCCTGGTACCAGCCTGTCCTATTTAGGACTCCCGTTGATGTGACAAAACCACGACCAAAAAACAAGTTGGGGAGTAAAGATAGGGCTTAGAAATCAGGGCAGGAGGCAGGAGATGATTCGGGGGCTATGAAGTCGTCCTGCTTACTGGCATCTCACCCTGCACTACCTGCCCAGGGATGGGACCACCCACAATGTGCTGGGTCCTCCCCCATCAATCACTAATGAAGAAAATACTTTACAGTTGGATCTTAATGGAGGCATTTTCTCAATTGAAATGTTCCCTCCCTTTAGATAACTCTAGCTTGTGTCAAGTTAACATAAGACTAGCTGGAACAGACAGACATAATTCAAAAAAATATTTATTTATTATGTATACAATGTTCTGTCTGTGTGTATGCCTGCAGGCCAGAAGAGGGCACCAGATCTCATTACAGATGGTTATGAGCCACCATGTGGTTGCTGGGAATTGAACTCAGGACCTTTGGAAGAGCAGGCAATGCTCTTAACCGCTGAGCCATCTCTCCAGCCCCCTCAAAAAAATACTTTTTAAAAGCCACCTTGGCATGGAAACTTGGTAGCACTTGCCCAGCAAGGACAATAATATCTCAGGTTGCTGGGTAGAGTAGGGGGACAGCACACAGGATCTGCAGGCCTTACTCAACCGAATATTCTGTTTCTGCACAGGTCGCACGGGGCAGGCAGTTGCTGTTCGAGCCAAAGCCTTTGGATTCAGCGTCATATTTTATGACCCCTACTTACAGGATGGGATAGAGCGGTCTCTGGGCGTGCAAAGGGTCTACACCCTGCAGGACTTGCTGTATCAGAGCGACTGTGTCTCCCTGCACTGCAACCTGAATGAGCATAACCACCACCTCATCAACGACTTCACTATTAAGCAGGTAACCAGAAAGCAGATTTGTCGGACCCAGCTTACACTCTGACAGAGTTTGCCAGCACCTGCCTTGGGTACAGGAAGGGATGGACGCAGGTTCATGGGCACAGTGGTGTGCAGAGAGAAGTATCCTTGGGACAAAGCAGAAATGGGGGCTATGGCCCAGCTGGGCTCCCATCCATCCCTTCAGGCAGCCAAATGACTTGACTGGGAGCTCCAACCTTCCATCCCCATAGCCCCGTGAAGGGAAGCCTCCTGGCCTCCATTTCTTCCAGCCCCGTTCCTTGAACTGCCTCTCATACATTTATTTTAAGCCTCCGTTTCAGAGATTCCCACCGTCTGACCAGTTCCTTTACTTCCGCAGATGAGGCAAGGAGCATTCCTTGTGAACGCAGCCCGGGGAGGTCTGGTGGATGAGAAAGCCTTAGCTCAGGCCCTCAAAGAGGGAAGGATACGAGGAGCAGCTCTCGATGTGCACGAATCTGAGCCCTTCAGGTATGTGTGGCTGTGTATGCTTCTAGCTTCCTACTAGGAACCCGGCCCAATGCTTGGAATTGGCGCAGTTTGCAGCACAAGTAACCTGGGTAGGGAATTCTGCAAGTGATGCGTAGTGGACTCACTGTCGAGATGCGGCAATGTTGTGAAAAGATCCCCAGAGGACATTAGCGAGGGTTGAGGCAAAAGAGCAAGATGGCGGTGTCTTTGATCTGTAGACCAAACTGGAGTGTTCATTCTGACTGGAAGGGATCCTAAAGTGGCTTTTTTTTTTTTCCTGTCTGGCACACCTGCTCTCATAGTTGTGACTTGTTCAGCAATTCCCTTTGTAATGAAATCTGACACAGGCCTCCCTGCTCTCTGCTGACTGACATACACAGCTCCTGTTCCGAATGGCCTCAGGGCCTCCCATAATGAGTAGTAATTGTATTAAACTTCTCCCGTTTTTTACTAAATACATTTCCATTCACCCAGCTTCGCTCAGGGCCCATTGAAAGATGCACCAAATCTCATCTGCACGCCACACACAGCCTGGTACAGTGAACAAGCATCACTAGAGATGAGGGAAGCAGCTGCCACTGAGATCCGCCGAGCAATCACAGGTGAGCAGCCTCCACCCCCTCTTAATATGGTGCCGTTGTCTCTAGTCCTGCTGGGTAAAAGTATCAGCTGAATTAGTTTTTATATGAACTAAGAGCTAAACTTCAAAGAGGAATCCAGCTCCTCAATTACAGGGGGTAGCAGAAGACAGACAGGAAGAAGGCCCTTTTAGTGGCTTGGGCAGAAACCACTAAGTAGGAAAGTCTTGTGGCTTTAAATATATGTATAGCTCGAGCTGCTAAAGGAGCTAAACTGAGTTCAGTCACAAGAATTCCCACAGAGTTGTCCTCTGACTGCCAGGCATGTGCCATGGCGTGCACAAAACACTGAACACATGCTTGTAAAACAATGCTATAATTAATCATAACCCGCTTACTCCAGGTCGCATCCCAGAAAGCTTGAGAAACTGTGTCAACAAAGAATTCTTCGTTACTTCAGCTCCTTGGTCAGTCATTGACCAGCAAGCAATTCATCCCGAGCTCAATGGTGCCACATACAGGTAAGAAGGAGAACTGGCGTTCCTGGGCCTAGTAGCATCACGTCTGTCTTTAGGGAGAAAAGGAAGCAAGAATAGCCCAGACCTGGGTAGTTGATGTAACCTGGGTCCTTAGATTAGCCCTTCCAGTGTATACTGTATTCTGTTTTCAGTACCTTAAATCCCTGGAATGAATGACTTCTCCAGGGTGTTTTGCAGGGAGGAGCTGCTTTTTGTTAGGTCTGGTTTTTGAAACAGTATGCTTGTGTTACCCAAACTGGCTTCAAACCTGTGACTTTCCTTCCTTAGCCTCCTGGGTGTTGGGATTATATGTGCACTCACAGCCCCATGACCAGCCCAGCAAACTCCACGCAGAAAGTATACACGAGAAGCTCCATAGTAGTTGTCTAGAGTTTAAGGTGATAACCCCACGAAAGCCCCCTGCAAACTGAGCTTCCTTTTGAATAATGATACCAAGTCTGAAGGAAACTGCTTTCGGGTTTGATTCTTCTGACCAAAGAAAACATAATATGGAACAGGTACCCTTAAAGGAAGCAACAGTGTCATTTGTGGGATTTCCCAGGATTGCCCTTCTAGGGAAATGAACTCCACTGATCGTAGAAGGGAAAGAAGTTACAGCCTGCCTCTGTGAACATTTGGCAACATTTCCATCTGGAGCCAAATGATCCTTTATCATGGCTGATCTCTATGCACTGTAATGTTGAGTCCCACTTCCAACCAGAACAGCTAGAAATATGGCAGACATTGTCGCCTGTTCCCTGTTCTATTCCTAGTACTTGAACAAGTTAGGGAAAGACAGGATCTGGTTTACATAAATGTAAGAAAGCTCTGAAGAAGCTATGTATATGCGCATAGATCTCATGGATCTCTATATTCGTCTATCTCAGGGAGTTTCGTTGTTTTGTGGCATAGTCCCACTCTAATCCAGGTCAGCCTCATGAAAACCTCATGTGCCCCTGCCTTGAGTCTGGTGAGCCACCAGCCCAGGACACTCTTAGCTTCTGACCTCACATGGACTTGGTGCACATTACAGTACCATGAACCCTTGTTCATTCATGTTCGTGCGTATCCCTAAGAACCACTCTCAATTCTTTTAACTAGTGAGACTTTTTGGCCCTCTAGAATCTTCCATGTATGGCAAAGGGTCAGAGATTAGAAGGCTCTTAACAAAGGCCTGGAGAAGTGTGAGATGCCATCCTTGTTTCCTCAGTTACTCAAGGATGGGTCTCCAGAGTTTGTGTTCACATTGTACCTGTAAGCGTGCTCTGTGTGCAGCTCATCCTCGTGCCTCATGCCTGCACATTCAGAGAGGCACAGGACCAGACAGCCTTGGGAGCCACTGTCTTGTGACTTCAACCATCCATCAGTTTCTTCAGTGGCTAACAAACCACATGGTTTTCTCAGTTCTGGAAGCAGAAGTCTGAGGAAAAGCCATGGCGGTTGTAGAGGAGACAGACTGGCCATACTCCCATTTACTATAGAGATGAGGACTTAGGAGTTTAGGGAGAAAGCAAATCTTTAGCCCGTAGAACTTGGAGAACTTTGTAAAATCTGCAGGGAAATCAATCATGGTTACCTCACTTGACTGGCATTTCCCAAAATGCGACCTTGAGTCCAACCTATACAGAGAGTTTTGGTATTTCTAGGTTTTTGTTGTTTTAAACAGAATCCACAAATGTTAGTAATTAGTATGTGCAGATACCTTCCCGTGGTCTAAACGCCGCAAAACCAACCCAGCTGTGATTAAAACAGTTTTTAAAATTAACTAGGTTCTACAGTTCTATAAAAAACCTAGTTTGACCTTACTTTGGGGTAAGGACTAACAAACGTTTGTGTGATATCTGATTGGAAGTGGGGAGAGGCTAAGAATTTTGGTAAATCTAGCCCGGACTTAAGGCCTTGTTTCCCTGTGCCCCTCAGGTATCCACCAGGCATCGTTGGGGTGGCTCCAGGAGGGCTTCCTGCAGCAATGGAAGGGATCATCCCTGGAGGCATCCCGGTGACTCACAACCTCCCCACAGTGGCACATCCTTCCCAAGCTCCCTCCCCCAATCAGCCCACAAAACATGGGGACAATCGAGAGCACCCCAACGAGCAATAGCAGAGAATGCTGAAGTAATCAATCAGATAAACTTGGGACCAAGAGACAGTAGCAAACAGATTAACTAAGGAAAGGAATTTGGCGGTCTTTAAAACTGATCCTGGACATCACTGATACAGTGTTAAAGCTACAAGAGCTAGAATACTGAAGATGGTATCTGCTTCTGGAAGTGTGGAAAGACTAGGACGTGACTTATTAACGACCAACTTCTGTTATTGTGTGTTAAGTTTTTCATCTGTGCATCAAATCACAAAGAATAAATAGAGCTTTCCTTCATCAGTTCCTTGGGCACAGCAAGTCCTGAGCAACTTGCTCTTGATGTTGCATCAAAAGCTCGAAATTAATAAAAAAAAAATTGAGAGGAATTCCCCATCAAGACTAGTCCCTTTGGTCTACAGGGGCTGGTCGCCTCCTTTGCCGTAGGAAGATTAATTTTGACAAGATGGGGAGGACATTGTGTGCCTGTGCAGACATCTACATGCACAGGATTGAAGAAGTAAAAGCTCCTGTACAGAAGTGTCTCTCAACTCTGAGCAGGCAAAGCTGGTTGTGAGTTCAGTAAAACCCTCTGATGATACAAAAACAAAACAAAACAAAAAAAAAGAGGGAAAAGAACAAAAAGAAAAAAAGTATTAAGTTTCACAAGCTGTTTGTACTCAAATATATTTTCTCAGTTTCAGATCCTCAGCTATTTTATTGAGTGGAAAGTCTTGGACGAGAAGGGTTCAAGAAGAATAATGTTGCATTTCCTTATGTCTCAGGAAACACTTTTTATGGTAACTTGTCAGATTGTCTATGAACAAACCCACTTTTTTAGACATTGATAAATTCTTTTCTTCACGTGATATTTTATACAAGAACACTTCAGATGTGCTATTAGATGTGACTGATTTTAACAAATCCTATTAGATTTGTATCAGCTAGTTACATGTTCTATTCATAGTCTTTTGTGAATCATTGCCTTTTTGTTTTTAAAGATGGCCTATTTCGAGCCTTTGTATAGGTACATTCCTGTTTTTGTGACAAAAGAAAAACTTTAAAGTTGTCCCAAACAGAAAAATAATGGCTATCAGAAGTATGTTTTGTTTTAGTGTGAGTTACCGTTACTGTATTTGTTTATTGTAAAGGTGGACATTTAGCGTTCAGTGCAGTTTTCAATAAAAAGTAATTAAAATTTCTGTTAAGTCCTGACATTTAAGTACATCTCACCTATATAAAAGCCCTTGAGATGTCATCACATGGTCAATCAGCCAGTTTCCAACTCTTGTGGTGACAGTGTCTGACCTCAGAGAAGTCCAAATTAGGTAGGCTATCCTAAAGATGAGGCAGTGCTTTAGAGTGAAGTAAATTCTAGAAACTGGTTAATTTTTTCAATTTTTGACTTTAATATGCCCGAAAGTAGGATATGAGTCTTATCATCTTTTGGGGGCTTGGGGGGGGGGGGTTACAAGATAATTATCACTGTGGCCACAGACTGAGAACTTAAAAGCTAAGTCCCACAATTCCAAGTTTATACTCCCTCAAACTTCTTTTTAGGTGGGTCCTTCCCCATCCTAACTTCCCTATGAAATGACCACACGTGGAAAGCAGAAAGGTAGTAAGAACACACCCTTGACAATCATGTGTCTTGTCAAAAACATGGACGATGAAATGTGGATGAAAAAGAGGTCCCAACTGTCTACACAGCAGTATTGACCTTCTTTATGTCTGGCACAGTATGCCTAAAGGTTAGAAACAGAAGAAGTCAAATCTGAATCCATGGTGTGCCTAGGTTTTGTTTAATTAGAGCATGGTTGTTCAAACAGTCCTTAGAAATAATTATATATAAACTGACTCCAAAGAACATCAACATCAGAATAAAAACAAAGTACTGGTTTCAGCCTAGAAAAAGAACCAAAGTCCACACAGTTATAAAAGTATTACTGCTCAGAGTCAGTCTAAAGATACCTCCACCTGTCACCTAGCCACGTTTAATCTTTGACAAAATGTATACACTTTTTTGGGACAATAATTATGGCTGTTGGTTTAGTTCAAGAGCTTAACATAGCGCTGATTTTCCAAATGTGTTGGCCTCTCACAGCCAGCCAGGCTGCTACAAAAAGAAACAGCGTAAAGTCCCATTCCTGTCTTGAGCCTAAGAAATGGAGCCATCTCTTATCTTTCCCACAGGGAAGAATGTGATACCCATTAAATTATATGCGGTCAGAGTCGCTGGTCATAAATAAATAAATACAGAGGGAACTTAGGAGAGGACACTCACGAAACCACAGTACATGGGACAAGGCTCAGTCCTGAGCCTGACTCTGCACCACAAGGTTTGGGTGCAAAGCAAATCCACCCGGAGACCAGTTTTCCCCTCTGTACTCTGTTGCTTCTTCATTTGGAAGAGGAGGTTTTGCTCAACTGGATCTCTGCCTCCTGAAAATTCAGCTGTACACATGTACAGATGCTGCAGATGCTAAGTACACAGAATAGCAGCCTTCTATAGACATGGTTATCATTCACTGACCAAAATGAAAACCAAATAGTCAATTTCTAGGAAAACACTGACCACTGGAACAGTAACATTTATCATTTTTGATACCACAGTTCATTTATATGGGGTCACCGACAATGAAAACTACTTTCCCAGTTTTGGCATGCAGCATCAATGACCTTTCATCTTGGGAACACCTTATTGAATGTTCACAAGGAAAAGAACTGTCAAGACATAACAGCTTATAGGTACTTTTCTCATTTTAGTATTCCAGCAAACTGAAGGTTGTGTATACTTCAATACCATCTCATCAGAAAACAAGATTAAAGGGTTTCACAGCCTTTTCAATAAAAGGGAAGAAAAGGGGAAGTGTGTGTGTTCACTATTGTAGCAACTGCTTGCCACGTCAGTCTTAAGTGCTTAGCAGGACACTATGTGCCGTGATCCTGAGATAGGTCAGAAACGTTTACCCAGTACTAATACATACCTGAAGTGGTCAAATAAGTCCATAAGGTTTTTCTAAGATTATAGTTTTAAGTTTAAATAATGGCTACAACTAACCAACATGCAAAAAGTCTTGAACTCTACACAGAGAAATTGATGATTCAATGCATTGACCACCTTACTGCATTTAAAAATCTTTATTCTGTTTGTACTGAACTGTATTCCCAATCAGCCTAAGCAAAGGCATGCCCTTAATACAGCTTTTGCTTTAGAGCAGAGGTGACAATAAAGACAGGACAATTCTGAAGACCCTCTGCATGGCCACCTGGGAGCAGAACAGGTTTGAGTCCAAGTGACTGTCACACAATCGGACACCCAGTGGCAAGCTGAGCCTGCTCCTATTCCATCCCTCCGGGGAATAAGTGCACAAACGCACCTGCCCAGAGTCTAGTAAGAACCCCCTTTACAGGGCACTCATCCAAACAAATAAATATTTAAATAATGAATGGGGTAAATCAGGAAACTTAAACCAAAACAAGACAATTTCTATGTAAAAGTTCACTCAAAAAATTGCTAGTTTTTCTTGCAGTTTGTTCCTAAGGATTTGATTTTTATTTTATTGGGCACAACAGGAACTAAATTATTAATAAAAATAAAGGCTTGTTTATTTTTATCTTGCCGTGGATAATTTGTACAAATTTTCCAAATCTCTGAAACAATGGAAAACGGGTCTTTTACGGTGGGAGCAGAATGTCAGGTTCTAATGAGAATATTTCAACAAGGTTATCTGCCATGTGCTTTTTATGAGTGCCCATGCTGGGGAAATGTTCTCAGTAACATGAAGATGCTGGTGCACTTTTCCTAGTACACGACTTCTTACACAACCACATGCTTTACATTCATAGACAGATTTACAATTTGAAAGAAAAAGTTCTGTCAATAAAATTAGGGTTTGGTGAGGGGTTTTTTTGTTTGTAAAACAAACTGTAGTTCAACCAAAGTTGTCCATCTCCTCATGCAGGTGCACTTGTTATCTCCAGTGGGTGTTGAGCAGAAAGACACTTGGGAGCAGATCCTGCAGGGTGTGGCTCACTCCATGCTGTATATTCTGCTTAGAATACCACACTAATTTTGCAAACATCTCTTATCTGAGATGTTTTTGGTCTTTTTGCTCCTTAGGTGTGTTTCTTTTCATTCATCCTCCTCATCCTCATCTTCCTCTCCATCAGACAGGGATGTACAAGGCCGGATCTGTCTGTAGCGATCAAGCCATTTTTCTACCATTTGTGTGACCAATGGGTGGTTTCTCCTCCGAGAGCTTTTCTGCATAGCCACTAGAACTCCCCCCTCAGTCACACAGCAGTCCAACCATTCTCTGAGCAGTTTTTCTTGCTGCTCCTCATTACCTAGCTTTTAGAGGAAAGTGAAGAAAAGGCAAAGTTAACACAGCAGGTCAGATACCTGGTAGAAATAACCTGAAGATGCAGTGATAATGAAAGAGTGAACAACCGTTGCAGCCTAACTTCAACCTTTTGTTAGTCTATCATTAAAAAACAGGAGGGTTGTTTTGGTTTTTTTTGTGGTTACAATTAAATAAGGAAACAGCCTCCTCCCAAACACATTTATTTGACATGACCCTTGTAGAAAGTACCAAGAAAGGTATGAGCTTCAGACATAACAAGGTAAGTTTCCTGGGTAAATTACATTTGGGCTAGAATTGTACAAGTTATAGTCTATGATTCTTTTCCTTGGTACTGTACTGTTTTGTGGTCAGTCATTACTAGAATATAAAATAAATTTTTTAAAATGTGTGCTTTCTGGGTATTATTTTATATATCCTTACTGCCTAGTTTACACTGCTGCCTCTCCCATAGATCCCTATGTTTCTGGACTCCCTAGCTCACTCAGACGAAAGGTCATGTCTCCCTCTCATCTCCTTGCCCCATGCTTTCTCAATGCCTTAAAAAAAACAAACTCTACTGATCCCAGCACTTGGGAGACAAAGGCAGGTAGCTGGATCTCTGACATTCAAAGCCAGCCTGGTCTATAAGAGTTCCAGGATGAGCCAGGGGTACACAGAAACACTGTCTCCCACCCCACCCCCAAAATTGTAGAAGTAAAAGCCATGACATGCTCCTCCTAACTCTCTATTACAAGTCCAGTAACTAGCCTGCTGCCTTTCCAATTTTTGAACAGGTTGGTTTTAGTTTCTGACTGGTGTTTACAGAAGGAAAAAAAAAAAGCAGTTCCTATCACATTTCACACACAACTGGAAGGCACAGGAGGTTGGTTCCTGAGATGACAATATGCTACTCACCTCCTGAGCAGAAAGGAAGTGCACATGAAGAAGCTTCCTCTCACTGTCAACCAGAGGCAGAAATGTGATGGTGACATCATCATCTGTGTTGAGATTAGCACCAGCACCTCGGTTGCCATACCCATCATTCTCCATGGCAACCAAAGCAGAGAAGTGGCCCCTTGTATAGCCCAGAGCAATTGGACTTTTCCAACAAAAACTCTGTTCCCACAACAAAGGCAGATAAACTCCTAGAAAAAAAGCACAAGAGCATATGGAGCAAGTGTCTGTCTGCCACCCAACCCCCACTCCCAGTCCCACTGCTTTTGAAACCCAGGGGCTACTGTGACCCTTTTCTACATAAATGAGTGCTTTGAAGCTACAACTACAAACAAGACTACTAGAGTGCTGTTGAGGAATGGCTTACCTTGAAACCGAGTATATCCTAAAGTTTCTCCCCGGAAACTCTTATAGTATTTTACTCCATAAACTATAATTGGTCGTCTAAGAATATGTGCGAGTACAAAAATGTGTGTCTGTTCCAAACTTGCTCCGGGCTGTACAGACCACAAAAAGAAAAGACAATTTCTCTTTTTATTACCACTCCTGGAAAACTGCTATGTAAAAATCAATACTATCTCAATCCATTTCCAAGAAGAAAACCTTGTCATAGAGGTTGACTCTCCAAATTGCAAAGTCCGACGATTTTAATAGCATCCTCCGGTATCTATGCATAAGTATCATTCATATCCAAACTTAGCAACAATTATCTCAAGGTATCCCTTGCTATCCAATCCTAGATGTACTCTCCAATATCAGAAAAAGGTTCAGATAGCAAGGGACATTTCATAAAATGACATTTAAATGTACTGAGAAAGTCCTACCTACAACCAAGTTGTGAAAACAACTTTACTGTGCACAAATTCAAATGGCATTATCACCAACTTAGGTCCATCCTCCCCAACTCTAGCCACCCTTAACAGCACATGACCATGTGGTACATCATTTCATAAAGTTAGTCACTGTGGACCCTTCTCAATGGCTATTTGTTCAAAGTAAACCAGACTGCGCTTTGCCCTTAACACATAAATGCAGTCATGGGGGAACAGTATAATGTCAAATTCTTCCTCCAAGCTGGACAGCTCAGTTCCATCCTATCTGAACCCAACAACTGGAACTACTGTGGAGGAAGGTAAAACAGACATAAAACCTCTAGTTACACCATGCTTAGAAGGCATCGGTAGGTCTTGGTTTTGGACAGTTGTTACCCTTAATTAAGCAGCAGAGTTCTGCTGTGATATAGAGCTCTGTAGTCAGTACCTAGAGCCCAAGTTGACTGACTGCCAGCAGGGAAAGCATCTTTCCTTCACATCACATTGCTTTCAGCATGGTCTGATCAGACTGACTGAACAACTTAAGAGCATGTGGATTACCTCTCCAAAAAAAAAAAAAAAAAATCAAAGCTTGGTGCAACCTTACCTGACTAGCTAGAGAGAGTATAAATGCCCAGTCTTCTTGCCATTGTTCTTCCCTCAGTGAAAAATGTAAACCGAAGCTCTGGGAATACCACGATTCCCAGTCTTTCCAGCGTGTGTAAAACCTACCAAGTAAATGTCAAATGGAATCATGGTAAGTAAGCTTTGAACCAGCAGTACAGTGCTCCAAATCTTTAGTGTAGGTTTGTTTGTTTTTTTTTGGGGGGGGGGGGTAATTCCTGTCAAGAAATTAATGCCTGCATTCTGGAAACAGACATCTTTAGCATATCTCCAACCAGAATCTCTGTTAGTTTAATAAACTCAAACCACTCAAAACCAGCCATGGTGTTGTACATCTATAATCTCAACACTGCAGAATTTACAGCCAGCCTGGGCTATGCAGTGAGTCTGTCTCTAAAACAAAGATTGTGTTCAAAATGTCATTTGCAGTATTAAACACAAAGATACCATATTTTTCCAGTGATGTAACACTATATGTACACACAATGCCTTGAAATATTCCATCATGTTCTTAATATCAGGATCACATGAATTCTAGTAGGATAGACCTATAATCCTAACATTTGGGAGGTAGACATAGCGGACTCAGGAGCTCAAGAATATCATTAGCTATGTAGAGACGTTTAGGCTAGCTTATAATAAGACCCCTTATCAGAAAAACAAAACTATAAATGTCACCAGCTTTATGTCAATAAAATCTCATGATTAAGTACTAATCCAAAAGTTACTCTTAACTAGAAAAACAATTCCTTCTTTATATTAACATCCTTTAAAATGCTTTCATATAATAAACTAGGCAAACACAAATTTCACTAAAATCACGCAGCATAACAAAACAAAAAACAAAGACCTCTGAAGTAAAGAAAGACATTTAAATTTGAATGATCACATTTTCCTCCAATACATTTAAATTCTGTGGGGGGTAAGACAAGTAAAGCTGCAGCAGCAAAAAGTTTACCTTATCTTTAATTTAATAAAAGGTTCTGTAAAAACTAAACTTGAAAATTTCAGAGTTTCTAAAGTATAACATTTCAGAGATTTAATCTTTAATTGATTAAAAATATTTCCAGACTCAATGGTTAAGAGTACTTGTTTTGCAGAACACCTAAATTAAATTCCTAGAACCCACACAGCATCTCACAACTGTCTGTGACACCAGTTCCAGGGGGATGCCATGACCTCTTCTGACCTCTGTGGGCACCAGGTACACATGTGCTGCCTGGATGTACACGTAAGAAAAACACTCATATACATAAAATGAAAAAATTTAAAAATAAGTTTTAAGCAGTTTTATGTTCAAAACCTTCTAACATAACATTTTTAAAAAAGAAATATAAGCACTTCTCTTTCACAATTGCTTAGTGTTTACAGAATTCCATTTGAATGTTTAAAGGGCAATAAATATACAGTTGTTAAGCTTAAGAAAAATATTTTTTTTTGCCGGGCAGTGGTGGCGCACGCCTTTAATCCCAGCACTCGGGAGGCAGAGGCAGGCGGATCTTTGTGAGTTCCAGGACAGCCTGATCTACAAGAGCTAGTTCTAGGACAGGAACCAAAGCTACAGAGAAACCCTGTCTCGAAAAAACAAAAAAAACAAAAACAAAAACATATATATATATATATATATAATTTTTTTTTCAAAGTGAAGATGTATAGTTAGAAATACCTTTTAAAATTTATGTCTATTAGTGTGTGGGTGTATAGAACCATAGTATATACAGTCAAAAAACACTTGCAAGAGTTTGTTCTTTCCTTCCACCATGGGTCCCAGCCCAAGACAAAATTCTCAATACCTGAAGCTAGTGGGCCCATAAGGACAACCTAAACCTAACGTATAAGCAAGCTGCACCATGCGAGTTTAGATTAATATCTAAAAATTTAAATCCCTGTCCATGGATTCGAGGATTCAATACTATCAAGCCTGACAATATTCTTGCCATTAATATACACATTCGATAGAATTACAATCAAAATCCTGGCTGGCATTTTGTAAAAATTGTTAAACAGATCCTAAAGTTTATATCAGAAAATAGAATTTTAAAAAGCTATAGGACTCCTTCATACAAGCACTAAGTCAAAGGATTCACACTTCTGACAGGAAAAACCAAAAGTCTAGGAAAAAAATAAGTTATTTTTTAGTAAAAATAGAGAACAACAATCTTTTCAGTATACTGTACAATTAGATTTCTACAGAACTAAGTTAGGTCATGATAAACGATCAAAGCCCTAAATTCCAAAAATTAAAACTATAAAATTCTAAAGATAAAAACAGAGGATCAAATCTTTGTGACCTTGTCTTAGTTTGAGTTTTGGGTTTCTATTGCTGTGATAAAACAGCATGGCCAAAGGTGACTTGGGAAGGAAAGGGTTTCCCTTCATCTTTTATCGGGAGTGGGAGTGGGGTCCCAGACGGAAACTCAAGTCAGGAACTGAGGCAGAAGCCAATGAGCATTAAGGCCTACTGGCTTGCTCAGTCTTTTTTTTTTTTTTTCTTTTTTTTGGTGGTTTTTGTGGTTTTTCAAGACAGAGTTTCTCTGTAGCTTACGAGCCTATCCTGGAACTAGCTTTTGTAGACCAGGCTGGCCTCAAACTCAGAGATCCACTTGCCTCTGCCTCTCAAGTGCTGGGATTAAAGGTGTGCATCACCCGGCTTCAGTCTGCTTTCTTATTGCATCCAAGAGCACCTGCCCAGAGGTGGCACTGCCTCTAGTGAGCTAGGCCCACCCATATTAATCTTTAATCAAGAAAATGCCTCACAGGCCACTCTGGCAGGGACATTCTTTCAAATGAAATTCTCAACTGAAATAACTATCTTGTATCAAGCTGACAAAACACTAACCATGAAGGACCAACTACAAAAGATGTTAGCCGTGACAACAACAGCATGTATAATTAAAAAATAGCGACAAACAAGACTTATTAAAACCATGACTTGATGGGCGGTAGTGTCACATGCCTTTAATCCCAACACTCAGGAGTCAGAGGCAGGCAGATCTCTGTGAGTTCGAGGCCAGCAGGCCTATAGAAAAAGTTCCAGGACAAGTTCCAAAGCTACCCAGAGAAACCCTGTCTTGAAAAACCAAACCAAATAAAACAAAAACAAACAACCAAAAAAGAAAAAAACCCTTGACTTTAGGGCTAGAGTGTGCTGAATGGTTAAGAACATTGGCTGCTCTTCCAGAGTATCCAGATGGGACCTTCTGCACCCCATCATAACCATCTGTAATTCTAGTCCCAGGGGATCTGAAACCCTCTTCTGGCCTCCAAGCTGCGCGGGGTATACAGACATGCACGCAGCAAAACACCCATACACACAAAAGAAATAAATTTACATTTAAATATGACTCGATAAACCAAAAAAAAAAAAGACTTCTGTCCCTCAAAGATATCATTAATCAGAAAATGAAAGCCATGGATGGAAGAAAACATTCACAGATCATGTCTCTAAACAAGGACTTGAAACATAAAGTATATCTACAGCAGAAAACATAACTCTTGAAGATTGAGCATACAAAGAATGCTGGGGCCTAGCTTGGTAGGAGATTTGCTTAGCATGCCTGAAGTCCTGATCTGAGCACCAAACACCAAGGCATTAGAAAAAGCAGGGAAATGAGAGATTTCACCAAAGATTTATGAACACTAAGTACATGAAAAAAACATTCTGTACCATCAATCATGAAATAAATACAAATCAAGTGACAGTGAAGATAGCACTTCATGTGCACAAGAATGACTATAATCAAAACAATAAAGTATTGGTGAGGATGTGAAAAAAGCATAATATATATTTTGATAGAAATTTAAAAGGGTCTAGACACTATGAAATATAGTTTGGCCATTTCTTAAAATGTTAAATATATATTTACTATATGTCCCAACAATTTCATTCCTGGGTATCTACACAAGCAGACAAAAATATACTGTTCCACAGAGGCGTGTACATATCACAGCAGAACTATCTACAAGAGCCAACCTGAAAACAACCTAATCTTCCATAGTTAAACAGATGAATAAAAATATTGTCTATACTATGGAATATACTTTAGACATAGACCACATTATTTTGAGATTCCATTTATATGAAATATCCAAAAAAGAGAAAAATACAGGTATAGTGTAGATTAATAATTCCCTGCAGCTGGAGATTGAGAAACAGAAGGAAATTTGTAAAAGAGATATGAATTCTCTTTTGAGGTGATAAATCCTCTATAATTCTGCTGCAGTGGTTGGTGTTACATCTATAAATTAAATAATAAGCAGTGAACAATATGCTTTAAACATTGAGGGCAAAAAGTACTTCAGTAAAGCTACTGTTTTAGAAAATGTATTATAAATTGGAATTTCTAGATATTTTAGTCTTGCTTTTTAGCATTTTGACTGTAATATTCATGACAGCCCAGTATTAACTATATGTATCCAGAGAGGGCATAGCCATATATGCATCTATACTTCCAACAGCATCTGCAGCAGTCTACACTGAAAAATATAACTAACTCAAAATGACCACCAAATAATGATTACCAAATAAACAGCAATGACTCTAAAAGATCTACAATGATTTTTCTGTTTATTGACCAATTACCCCTATTTGTTTCCCTGAGAAACTGGATAAGACATTTCAATGAAATAATTAATAGTTTTAACTGCCCATTAGACACAATCTATAATTTCCTAGAAAGAGAGTCTCACTCAATGAGGGATCCTCAAGGCTGGCCTACATGAAATTATATTGATTGTGTTAACTGGGTTGGGAAGACCCTTCCCTGGGCAGGACAGCAGGACTGTATACAGTACAGAATGAGTACAGATGAGTACTAGCATGCATGCAGATTCACTGTTCTCTGCTCTTGACTATGAATAATGTGACCTGTTGCTTCAAGCTCCTGCCACCCTGACTTTCCTACAGTGATTAACTTTAATCTGTAATTATGAACCAAATAAATATTTCAAATTGCTTTTGTCTAGGTGCTGTGCAGCACTTTCCTCTGTGATGAACGACCTTTCATCTTGGAGGGTAGGTGAAACAACAGGATGTTCTAAGGAGAGGTGAAATACTATTGGGAAGCTATTAAGACAGGTAGTTAACTCAAAATAGCTTCAGAAAGTCCCTGAAACTCACTAGATTCATTAGGCAAACTGACTAGAATCATTAGGCCCTGTCTCCCAAGAGTATATAAACAGTAAAGATTGCTAAGAGAAGGAGAAGACTTAGCAATCTTTAAGAATCTCTAAGAAGCAGAGACCAGGCAAACTGCTGTAAGAGGCTCAGACCAACTGAGCCTCCTGGAAAAAACCTGCTGAGTTGCCTATAGGCTGTTCAGTGTGCTTCAGGTTTCATTTCCATGAGCTGACACCCGTGCTGGGCTGGGTTTTGGTCATTTCTGGTTCTATAAGTAATTCCTCATCCATATTCCTAAAAGTAACTCTCCTCCTGCCCCAATAAAACTCTTTGGTTCATCAAGCTGGACTGTCCTTTGTTCTGTTGTGGGCTCCTTTTCTGAAGTGAACAGACAGGTGTTATCTCCCCAGGAAAATTCCATCACACAACACCGGGTTATTTGTTCAAAATAACAGGAAAGTAAGATAAAAGCAAGGATAATACTGTCTATTCAGTCTTGAGAACATTAACCAGCTCAGATCACAGATACCCAATAGAACTGCACAGCTACAAACACATAAAGACATAAAAACAGACTAACCAAAAAGTAATACAAGTCACATAATAGAACACTGCTTTCTAGGCTCTCACTAGGAACTTAAAGGACTGAAGACAATATTCCCTGGTTGATTTGGACTATGCAAATTAGCAACTCAGTAAAGAACAGCTTTAAAGAGGGAGAGCTATCCAAGTGTTAGGCTGGCCACTCCTCTCTTGACCTAGATCAGAACCCAAGTTTGTCCTCCAGTCTCATTCTGCCATGTAATAGTCATGTGTTGAGTTTAAAGAGCAAACTAGTCACTGAACCCCAAATCAAGAGCAGTCCATTATAACCTTTATCCCCGTCCTGTTCCCAAGACAGCAGAAGGAGATTCTATAATCTGTGCTTTCAACTCAGCTTTCAATATGAACTCTAAAACACCAAGCAAAGGTATCGGAGGGCAGATTCTAGAAGATGGCATCAAGGCATGATTTGTATCACGAGTCCTATGCATCTAACAGCTCCAGGTTTTCACCTTAAAGCATCCATTAGAATCAAGACTACTTGAGAGTTCTGCTGCAATGATACAATGCTAAGCATCTCATGCTGTCTTATTCAAATGAAATGCACCTCCCTAGCTCATTTCTGTGCTCTCTTATTACCTCTTCCCACCCTTGCACTAGACAACAGAACTTGACTCGGTCCAGTTAAAATATATCAGAAGATCACTTGTCAATATTAAGAAACAGGCAAAATAAGCCCCAAAGCTACTATTATTAGCCTCAAATGTCTTTTAAAAATTAAAGAGTTGGCCGGGCGGTGGTGGCGCACGCCTTTAATCCCATCACTCGGGAGGCAGAGGCAGGCGGATCTCTGTGAGTTCGAGACCAGCCTGGTCTACAAGAGCTAGTTCCAGGACAGGCTCCAAAACCACAGAGAAACCCTGTCTCGAAAAACAAAACAAAACAAAAAAAAAAAAAATTAAAGAGTTAAAAAAGCTTCACAATTAGAGAAAGGAGTAAATCAACTACTAAAATTCACAATTTATTTTCAGTTATATAAGTCAATTACTATCAAAGGAAAATTCCCAAGCTTCCTTGGGTGATGTGTTTGATTTTATATGGGGCAAAATTTTTTTGAGACAGGGTCTTCATACACAGCTGAGAGGTAGCCTTGAACTCAGTCTTCCTGTCACTTCCACCCAAGGTACTGGGGTTACAGGAATACCACTATGCCCTGATCCAGGCTGCTTTTCAAAGCAGATTTTGCAAGGTGGTAGATTTACCACAGTTCAGATGTGGCTTTCCAGCTAAGAAGCTAAAATCAACACCAGAAAATCTACCCACCTTACAGAGCAATCATATTAAACTTACAAAGCAGACCTATACAGACCTATTTAAACACACATACACACACACCAAACACCCTGCCATCACAAAATCCAACCAACCACACCCCCTTCTGTATAGGCAGACACACATTCTTTCTCTCTTCCCCTCCTTCTTTCTCTCTCCCTCCCCACTCCTGATCTCATTAAAAATAAAGCTTTTAAAATTTTTTTATTTAAGAGATGGTTCAATGGTTTTTTGGTTGGTTGGGATTTTTTTGTTTTTGTTTTTCAAGATAGGGTTTTTCTATGTAACCCTGGCTGTCCTGGAACCCACTATATAGACCAAGCTAGCCTTGAACTCAGAAATCCACCTGCCTCTGTGTTCCAAGTGCTGGGACTAAGGATGAGTACCACCACTGTCAGTAGCTGAGATGGCTCAATAGTACTTGCTGCTCTTTCAGAGGACCTGAGTGCAACTCCTAGTACCTACATGACAGTTCAAACTGATCCAAGGAGTCCAATAGTCTGGCTTCCTTGTGTGCCAGACACACACACAGTCCTAAAAAGAAAATTATATATGAGCAAAAAAGTAACACACTACTATAAGGAAATGACCCAGCAAAAGCAATTCTAAACTGAAACAGAAAAGGGTGCCAGCTCACCAATGTGAACAGTCATGCAGGCTGTCATGCAGGGCTTTCCGAAGCACCGAGTCTTTGTCATAAATGCCCCAGGTAGCTTGTAGTACTGAGTCAAGTAAACAATCTCCGGCAGTCCGGTTCCAAAGTGCATACAATCGACTGTCCAAACGTGTAGCCAACTCCAAAGACCAGTTTATAATTGGAGATTCTTCCTCTAGCTCTAGAAGGAATTTAAATAATAACATTCATTTTTATGCCTACATAATTAATGTAAACTTTCTAAAAATGTCAAGCATATTGTGGTTCTGAAATAATTATTTAACTTTCAAATCCTTTATAATCTTTTTTAACAAAAATACTTAATACAAAAATATATTCATTCTAGAGTAAGTAGTAGAAAACTAAGGTTTTGGAGTTTTAATTAATTTATATACTTGTTCACTCTATTACAGTCCAAGGCTGTGAGTGTCTTTTCTGTTTTGCACTGTTGGTTTCAGGGTTGCAGGTCAATCCAGAACCTTGCATATGAGACCACTATGACACTGCTCTTAAGGACTCTACATTTTTAATTTAAAACAAGGCAAGAGAATGATAAAATGAACCACTTCCTACACTA
Source organism: Microtus oregoni (assembly GCF_018167655.1). Taxonomy (NCBI): domain Eukaryota; kingdom Metazoa; phylum Chordata; class Mammalia; order Rodentia; family Cricetidae; genus Microtus; species Microtus oregoni. Next base: position 12,001,073 of record NW_024543075.1, read on the forward strand.
TAAAAAAAAAAAAATGAAACGGGCTGGAGAGATGGCTCAGGGTCTAAGAGCACTTCCCTGATTGCTCTTCCAGAGGTCCTGAGTTCAATTCCCAGCAACCACACAGTGGCTCACAACCATCTATAATGAGATTTGGTGCCCTCTTCTGGCTTGCAGGCATACATGCAAGCAGAATCTGTATACATAATAAATAAATAAATTATAAAATAATTAAAAATGAAACAGGTAGGGCTGGCGAGATGGCTCAACAGTTAAGAGCATTGCCTGCTCTTCCGAAGGTCCTGAGTTCAATTCCCGGCAACCACATGGTGGCTCACAACCGTCTGTAATGAGATCTGGTGCCCTCTTCTGGCCTGCAGGCATATATGCAGACAGAATATTATATACTTAATAAAATAAATAAATAAATAAATAAGAAACAGGTAACTGATTTGGTAAAGGGTAAATTACACTATTCATCATTTTCTTACCTTTTTGAACATCTCTATCAAGCACCTCATCAAATAATTTTTCTTGAACTGTTGGAGGCAAATCTTCAATATCTGCACAGAAAAATCAGGCTTAAAAGCAGTTCTCATATTTAATAACAATTTAAATGCTAGTTTCTAATAAAAACACCTCTTTTCTACTGAAGCTGTCATATATCTATGTTTAATGTTGTATGTAACATGACATATATATAATTTTATAAAATTTCCTTAGTTACATTACTAATATTCTTAAAGTTAATATAAAAAATAATGTGTAGACAAACACTTATAGATTTTTATTTTTTCTTCTCTTAATATGGGGTATTTTTTTGTAGAAACCTTCCCTTCCCCCCCCCCCCCGGTTTTTCGAGACAGGGTTTCTCTGTGTACCCCTGCTTGTCCTGCAATTCACTCCATAGACCAGGCTGGCCTTGAACTCAAGACATCTGCTGATCTCTGACTCCCGAGTACTGGGATTAAAGGTGTGCACTACCACTGCCAGTCTTAAACTTGTTATTTGCAAATTTAAGAATTTCTCATAAAAGTTAATGAGCCATGCACTTTGACCCACAATATTTTCGTAACCTTCCTCAAGTACTCTAGGTTCTATTTAGGTTACTTAATAGAGCACTCTACTGTATAAAAAGCATTACCCTTAAAAGCCTCCGGGGGGGAGGGGTGGCCCAATGATTAAGACAGCTGGTTGCTCTTGCAAAGGACCCTAGGTTCAAGTCACAACACCTACATGATGGATTATAGTCATCCTTAACTCCAGTTCCAAGGAAACTGATGCCCTCTTCTGACCTCTGAGGCACACACTTAGTGTACATGTACACATGCAAGGAAAATATTCATACTTATACATTAAATATATTTTTTAATTTTAAAGTTTTTTGTTTTTTTTAAGTTTAATTTTTTAAATGGTATTTTCAATTCTTTAAAAAAAAAAACCTATGTATGGTTTGGCAAGATGGCTTAGAAGGAAAAGTCACATGTCAAGTCTGATTGTCTGAGTTCAAATCCCCAAGACCCATAGGATGGAAGGAGAGAACCAATTCAGGTAAGTAGTACTCTAACCTCAATTACATACCATGACTAGTGCGTGCACACAATAAGAAAATATAATAATGATTTTTTAAGTCAATACCTTGAGATAAGCTTAATATACAGTATATTATATGAAATTTACTAATTCTAAAAGGCTTCATTAGCCAGGCATGGTGGCACAAACCTTTAATCCAGCACTCAAGAGGCAGAGGCAGGAGGATATCTGTGAGTTAAGGCCAGCCTGATCTACAGATCAAGTTTCATGACAGCCAGAGGTACAGAGAAACCATCTCAAAAAACAAAACCAAACAAAGGCTTCATTATTAACCCTTTCCACATATAAATACTTCTGATTACAAAAGACTGAAAACACTTGGGTACCAGATAGAACCTTTACTTGAAAAAAGAAAAAGTTCTTTGTTGTATTTATTCAATATCAATTCACAAAAGGCAATCTCCAGACATTTTCAACTATGAGAAAATTAAAAAGATTAACAAATGCTTCATAAAAACAGCAGAAATTAATGGATGAAAAACAATGACGTACTCAAAGGTTCCATTATTTTTAATTGAAATAACCTAACGTGTGTGTGTGTGTGTGTGTGTATGTATGTATGTATGTATGACTGTATCCCAATTCTTAGTAGTAGCCAATGGGTATATATAGTTTCAAAGCAGAAAGATGTGAAAATTAAAAATAGGAAACTAAAGAATATTCTTAAATAAAAGGAGATGAATGGATAATATATATATATATATCTGTATATATATTATATATGTATATTTGTTTGTTTTTAATATGCCAGATGTGGTGGCATATTCCTTTAATCCTAGTACTCAAGAGGGAGATATGAGTTCAAGGCTAGCCTGGTCTACATTGCAAGGTCAAGGCCTAGTCAGAATTACACAATGAGATTCTGTCTCAAGAAAAGGACACATAAGAAATGGAAAATGGTGGCTTCACACCTATAATCCCAGCACTCATGTAGATGAAACAAGAGATCTGTGCAAGTTCCAGATAAAATGAACTACAAAGAACTTGTCTTCAAATTTAACTAAAGCCAACAACAATAACAAAAATCATTTACTGTCTTCTAATCATCAAAGTATTTGCTTAGAAACAGTTCTTGCATGACTGACTTCAAGCAGAAACAGAACAGTCAAATCTTAAGATCCTAATTTATGGGGCTAGCGAGATAGCTCAGCAGTTATGAGCACTGGCTGCTCTTGTAGAGGACACAGACTCGATCCTCAGCATTTATATGGCAGTTCACCATTGTCTCTAACTCCAGTTCCAGTGATCTAATATCCTTTTCTGGCCTCCATGGGTGCCAGAGATACATGTGGTGCCAGATATACATGCAGGCAAAACACTCGTACACATAAAATATAAAAATGTTAAAAACCCAACTTATTTGCTTTCTCACAAAAACATATTTTTACCTCTACATAAAAAAATAACTGTAAGAAAACAGAGACTGCTTTTCATAATAAATTTTGGGGTTACCTGCGGGCAATGTAAATGTTACAAGGTCAGTCAGAAAATAGCAAGCAAAATCTCCCTTTCTCTGGTGAAGAGAAGCAGCTATTTCTCTCCGGATTTGTTCTGTCAGTTCAGGACACACCATTGCTGGAATACATTTTGCTGCTTGTTGAGACACCTTAAATACAGAAAGAAACTTCCTTCTGTATCTTATTTATCATGAATAGAAACAAAACATAAATAGCACTTAAATTAGCAAAATTCCCCCAATTCAATTTTTTTAATCTTAAATATACTAGGTATTATTTCCTTGCCAGTGGACATTTATATCAATGGGACAACTATTCAAAACAGTTATGAAATGTGGAATGGCAACAAATGGTACAGATTTCAACTAGCATTCCAGCTGCATCTAGTGTGTGGAACAAGGAATGATGGTGCACACTTGTAATCGTGACCACTAGAAAGTCTGAGGTGGGAAGACCAGGAATTAAGAGGGCAGCCGGGGATAGATCTCAACCGCCCCCGCCCCCCGAAAAAAAAAAAAAACATTTCTAGGGAAACTCTTTAAAATCACTGAAAGGATATGTTAGTAAGTGGAAGTGGACACTCAAGTGAGCCAATCAGCTCTGTTCTCTGCTGTTACAAATCTGATGAGAACAAGCTTACTAAAAACCTCATTCCAACCATAAGTGTGACCTGGAGCAGCATGCCTTATAGTAACCTACTGAAAGTGTATTTTGCTAACAATGTCGTCTATGCATTACTGCTGCTAAAGTGAGGAGCCAGAGTTGTTAGCTCAGCAGAATTACCACAGCTACAAGACTCCTTATTTTGGTTTTATCACTGATTTCACTGACTGCCAGTAACTATGAAAAATTTTACTACATTTTAGCTCCATGAACCCAGAAACTTAAAGTTCAAGTAAATGAAAAAAAAAAATGAAAAAAAAAACAAACAAACCAGGAACCAATTATCAGGTACTTTCCTAATTACTATTTGTCAGGAACACTCACTGCTAACACGAATACCCCAAATTCTTTTTTAAAAAACTTGGAATGAACCTTGAATACATTTCAAGAGAAACATTAAACGTTCCCTTTACCACCATTCTCAAACCTCAAACCATCCTCCCTTAGGCCAGTTGTACTTAACCTGGAGTCCAAGGACTGGAAAAGATTCATGGAGTTTACTACCAAAGAACCTTTCATTTTTCCTAAGCTAGTGGCCTAAACTAGAAGAAATTTTCTTGCAATGTCTTTAATTTTTAGCACTCAGGAAATGGAGGATTGTAAATTCTAAGCCAGCATCAGCTACTCATGCACACACACGTGCACACTCACTCTCTCCTCCCCTTCTTCCCTCCCCTCTCTTTTCTGTTCCCTCCCCCCTTGCGAGGCAGGGCTGCTCCGTTTAACAGCCCTGGCTGTCATGGAACTTGCTTTGTAGACCAGGATGGTCTCCAACTCACAGAGATCCACCTGCCTCTGCCTCCTGAGTGCTGGGATTAAAGTCATGTGCCACCACCACTTGGCCAACACACACACACACACACACACACACACACACATCTTACAAGTCACAAATACAGTTAACTATTCTGACAGCTGTATTTCAATAACTAGACTTCCATTGTTTTTTTTTCTTCACTAAAATGCCATTTTTCCAGGAGTTCATAAGTCCATGACAAAAAAAAAACTCAGTGAAAATCTTGACCCATATCTTACAATCAACATTTTCTTCTCATTCCAAAAGAACTTGGTTCGGTGCTTTTTTTATAGACATACCCTCTTATGTCAGATTCACACCCTACCTTTCTACCCTCCCTTATGGTAAACTTCCCTTCTCTGAGTCTACCCAACCTCTTCTCCTGATGTCAATGGAATCTTCCTACAGTAAACATAACGGCTAGCCAATAAAATCAAATTTTCACCTACATGGCATATTTTTTAATCCCTATACAGTATCTGTATATAATGGTTCCCTGATACTAATAAACTTGAAGTTTCAATTTATATACTTATATAAAGCATACCCAGATGTGTACTGACAAAAATTTAATCCACATTATCTGACTTTCTGTACTTTTATTCTATTTCTCTTATTGTGAAACAAAGTCTCTTATACAAATAATAAAGTCATATTCCTGGGATCACAGTCACATGGATATAATCGCTTATACCTTCATAAATAGTTTATTTAAATCAATTCTCCACCAAGCTTACTTCACATGCTAACTTCTATTCCTCCTCCAGAAATCTGATGAAATGAGGTTTGGGGTATAGCTCTGTTGGCAGACTGCTTGCCTTGTATTCTGCACAAGATCTATCCCATGCACAGTACAAACTAGGTGCAGCAGAGCAAGGAGGTGGAAGAAGGGTTAAAAAGTCAAGGTTATCCTCAGTTTCAGAGCAAGTTGCGAGCTAGCCTAGGATACTTGCAATCCTGTGATGGGAATAAGGCAAGGCCAAAGGAAGAGCAAGAGCGAGGGAGAGGGAAACTTGATGAAATGTGACTTGCTAAGCAGGAAATGAAGATACCTCCCAAGTTTTTTCCTAAGTACTCAAATGGTCATTTACTCACACTATACAGAAATACCCATTCATTTATCCACTTCTCTAGAAACTCAATAAAGGAAGAGTCAACACCCTTACAATTCTATCTTCTCAGTCACAGAGCTTGGAATGTAGCATAGGCACTAAATAAGTATTTTAGTTGAATGAACAAATAAAAGTAAGTTCCTATGTGTTTTAATCAAACCTAATGACTCAAATATTATGGAAAAAAGTCCTGCTTCAAAAGGCTATATTGCTGGGAGCAGTGGTGTACATCAGTAGCTCCATCAACTCAGGAAACTGTATGAATATACATTTCATGGCTATGTTCTATGTATAGGGATCATGGCTAGTCTAGGCAACACATAATTCTCATCATAAAAGGGAAAGAGAGCCAGATGGTGGCATTTTATGCCTTTAATCCCAGAACTCGGGTGGCAGAGGCAGGCAGATCTCTCAGAGTTCCAAGCCAGCTGGTCTACAAAGCAAGTTCCAGGACAGTCAGAGCTGGTAAACCCTGTCCTGGACTCCCCGACACCTTCCCCACCCCTCCCCACCAAAAACAGATGTTGGGGTGTGTGTGTGGGGGGGGGTAAAACAGGCCTACAATCTAAGCAATTGGGAAACAGACAGAAGGATTGATTCAAGGAGTAGTCCTTGGCTACCTACAATGTTCATTCTGATTTAAAGAGATCCTATCTTTTAAACAAACAAACAAACAAAACAAAACAATAAAGCACCTACCACATCAGGGAAGGAGTGCCCTTTAAAATACAATTGAAGGGGCTAGAGTGTGAGATGGCTCTGTGGTTAAGAACACTGGCTATTCCTGCTGAGTGTGACATGAGTTTGGTTTCTGGCACCCATGTGACATCTTGCAATCAACTATAACTCCAACTCCAAAGGGATGAGACACCATCTCCTGACCTCCAAGGTCACTGCACTCAAATTATACACACACATACAAAAATCAGGCAAAACACTCACACACTAAAAATAAAAATAAATCTTGAAATCATTAAAAATCTCTTAAAAATTAAAACGATTTTTAACAACAAGTAAAAAAGTTTAAAACATTTAAGAATTTGGGCTGGTTCAGAGGTTGGGAGTGCTGACTGCTCTTCCAGAGGTCCTGAATTCAATTCCCAGCAACCACATGATGGCTCACAAGAACCATTAATGACATCTGGTGCCCTCTTCTGGCCTGCAGGGACATATATAGGCAGAACAGTGTATACATAATAAATAAATCCTTTAAAAATCATTTAAGAATTTGGAGAAATGCTGTGACATTAAAAATAAAAAATTAGGGCTGAGGATATAGCTCAGCAGTGAAACACTTGCCTAGTATGTACAAGGTCCTACATTCAACCCACAGTATAGTGATAAAAAAATAGAATTAAAAAGAAAAAAACTAAAGAACCTATTTCTTCAATATAAAAGAACATTACCAAACACATAAAGCCCTGGTTTCAATAAACAAAATGGCACACTTACCTCTGTAAGTAATATTGCTAACATATCCTGCCTCTGAAAGCGTATGGCCAAGTGTACCAGGGTGTAGCCAACGTCAAAAGCAGAAGGACGGTTCAGCAAACGTACTTCATCTGCAGTGAGCTGACGTGCAATGTCTCCTCCTGATGACTTGTATGATTCTATGGCTGCTAAATCACCTTCCACCACCCCTAAAACAAGCACCAAGATAGAAAAAGCACTTAAATCTGTTTTCCTTCAAAAGGCATATACAGGTGAAGTAACCACACTAAATTCTTTAACATTCCTTTGTACTTCCTGGATCCTGGGACATCATTTATATGTCCTAAAGAAAATAAGGAAAATTAGTATTTCCCTATCATTTTAAATTTTTTTTCTGGAACTAGAGCTGCCTAGTTTGGCACTTACCTCACCATCATGGCTAGGCTCCATACTCTGGCAGACTTTAAAGAACTGTTAGATTACAGTAAATGGATTAAAAATTAATAAGGACAACATAATTTGAGAAACTAGACTTCACAGAAAAAAAAAGAGCCATTATTGTCTTGCATTCATCCTGATGGCAGCAAAACCCAGAGACACACATGTGCTTCCATTTAGTGTATGGCTATTTCTGCCCTTTACCCTGAATTTTTAAAGCAGAATAAAACAAAAACTGAGCTTTCTACACTGCTGTGTAGCTCTAAAATAATTTTCATAGCCGGGCGGTGGTGGCGCACGCCTTTAATCCCAGCACTCGGGAGGCAGAGGCAGGCGGATCTCTGAGTTCAAGACCAGCCTGGTCTACAAGAGCTAGTTCCAGGACAGGCTCCAAAACCACAGAGAAACCCTGTCTCGAAAAACCAAAAAAAAAAAAAATAATAATTTTCATTTTAAGTAAAAATTGACAGCATTTTGAATTAAGAATCTCCCACAGTCAAGACTTCCTTATACACATTACAAATTGTTCATAAATGGCTTCATGTGTCGGTTCACAACTGTGTTGCAGCTCTCCATCTGGGAGTTAAAGGCAGGAGGACTTGTGTTCACGACAAGCCCAGGCTACACAGTGAATTCCACTGTGTTAGAGAGCAATATCTCTAAAGAAAGTGGGTCGTATACATCTTTAATCCCAGGGCGTGGGAGGCGGAGGCAACCAGATCTCTGTAAGGCCAGCCTGTTCTATACACTAAGAGAAAGGGGGAAGAATGATGACTGTTAAAACTTATACTACACGATTTTAAATATGCTAAAACAATTAGCAGGAACAGAAAACAACACTTTTTCAAAGCCATAAACCTTCCATCCCCATTAAATCATTTTATTAATCTTAACACAAATTAATGTTATGATAGTAATTACTTAACAATATGGATAATAAACAGCCTGGGGGAGGGGATGAGAGTGTACATTAGCTTTCAATAAATACAGTAAAATGAAGTATCAGACCAACTATTTTTCAGTGCTTCCTAAGTTATATCAGAAAAATAAAGTCCATCTTCTGAGTAAAATGCTAAGATTAACTTGGGGTATTTTTAAAAAGGCATTTTAATGCCTTTTTGAATTAGGAATTGAGATAAAGACACTCCTTATACCTAGTAAATGAAACAGTCCTCTCTTTATTAAAGACAACCAATCTTAAAATTGACCATTTAATTCCCACACTCACTGGATGTTTGTTGCATCCTGGATACTGTGCTACAGCAATAAGAGCACAAAAGACACTAAGCACATGATGCTTATTCTCCCCCAAATCCTTTTAAATCACATCTGTGAGGAATGAAGGTCAGCTTTAAAAGTTTTCAAATTCCTAAGAGTTATGAATCTTTTCTGCAAATCTAAATCCCCACCCACACCCAACATGCACATACAAATTTTCCAAGTTAAGGGCTCATGAGAAAGTAGAAATGATGCTGTAGACTATGTAGTCCCTGTTCTTAGGTGTCTCAGACAGGAAGATCCTGTGATTCTAAGAGCATAACAAGTCTAAGTAACAAGAGTGCAGCTTTCCAACTCAAACAAATAAATAAAAGCCCACTATAGTGGGGCTGGGAGTAAAGTTTGCTCCATGGTAGACCCTTTTTTTGCCTAGCGTATATGAAGACCTAGGTTCAATCCCAACAACTTAAAAACAAAACCAGCTGAAACCCTCATGCTATTAACTAAGAATGCTTCTTACAGAAATTTTAGTTTGTATTTTGGGTCAATACATTTTAACTATAAAAAAATCAGCCCTCATCTACTTTAAACATAAAGGCTTTCAAAACATCCTTGTGAAGAAAAGTGCCCTAGAAGTCACTAGGACCAAACTGTAGCAGAGTTAGCATGAGACAACATAACATCTTCCCAAAGCACAAAGCTCAAGAACAGACATAAGTAGTGCTGCTTATTAAAATCATCTATCATTAAAGAGTTTCCTATTTCTAATTATATTCAAGTACACAAAAAAGTCTAAAAATAATTTAATGCAATTTGCAATATTTAGAACTAGTTATACTCACCCTATCTCCTTTTGTTTCTATAGGTGTTTTATCTTATTTTGTTTGCTAGGGCCTCACAGTGCAGGCCAAGTCTAGAAACTATGTACCAAAGAATGACCTCCAACTTGAGACAATTCCCCTACCCCAGTCTCCCAAGTGATGGAACTACAGGCATGTGCTACTATACCCCACCCTACAATGCTTCTTTACAAAGACAACTGTTTTCTCCTTCAGTCCTATCAGAGAAAACCAGGACTGGAGTTAATTCAATGGTACAGCACATACCTAGCAATCGAAAGGCACTGAGTTTGATCCCCGACATGGGAAGGAAAACACTGCATCTCTGAACCTCTACAGATTTTTGGCTTAAAACCTAAAAATATTACCTATTTATAAAATACATATTACACATAAAAAAATGCTCCAAATTCTAAAAGTAACCCAAGAGCTTGATCAATTTATCTGAATAGACAAAGAGGAAGATTTGTGCATATGTATTCAGATGTACAGACATGTATGAAATTGCTGTGTGTTAAAATACTTTTCCCCCTAAGGCACAAATGTGAGGCAATCTAAAGCTAAATATCAAGTGACTACTTTCTTTGGTTTAGAAGAAGGAAATATCCTCTAAACAACTGCCTTCACGCTTTAGCTAAGTCTCTGTATAGCTGATGTCTTAGAAGTTCTTAAGAATTCATTTCCTCACTAATATTTCTGAAGAATGTCTGAAATTAGCACTAGCACATGAGGTGGGGAGATCAGACCAACCAGCACACTGAACTGTACAAACTAAGCCTGGGACTACAATTGACACTACTACTGCCTGCCTGTCGTCCAAGTATCCAGAATTTCAAATGCTGAACTCCATGTTATATGAATCATACCTTAGAAAGCTGAGTCACATACACAGAACCAGTCAGAATTTTCATTTAACTTGAACATCAAAAATACTGAATTCTCTCCTCCCAATTTTTGTTAAACTCAAGCAGGACTATGTTGTTGTTCCACAAAACACAAACTGGAAAAGGAGGAGGCAAAAGAGTAAGACTCCAACCTTCCCAATACAAAAAGGAACAAAATACTTCTTTTTAATAACATTTACTGTCTAATGCTTTGGGAATATATGTATATACATACATATGTGTGTGTGCGTGCATATATATATATATATATATATATATATATATATATATAGCATTCACTAACCGTAAGAGCTCACAGCTTCAAGAACTGGTAAATTTATTACAGATCAAAGTTCATAAGAACATGAAACTGTCCAAGTTTTGTTAAATTTTATTAGTGTTCAGAAAGAGCTACTAATCAAGTTTAGAGTTTCTTACATGAATTTTCACTGTAGGTTTGAGATTTAGAAGGACCTAACTTGTGTCATGAAATTAAACTTAAGCTACCACATTTTTTTTGCTTAGGGAGGGGGAAGGTATCACAATCACAAAGATGTCCCCAAGTTCTTTACATTTTTAGCAACTTCTAATATCAAGGATAAAAGTAAGAAAAAACAGAAGCACAGTAAGGCAGAAAAGGGCAGCAAACAAATGTTAAGTGTTAAAAACCTAACTTTACAGAACAAAAGCTGTGGGTGGTGGAGTTGATCAATTCTAAAATCTATACCTGTTCTTTAGGCTTCTGATCACTCACAATGTCTCCAAAAGTAACTGAGGCCTCAGTATTCTTTAATTTAACAAACTTACATTGTGTATTCTGTCTTGCTCCTCCTCCTTTGTATTATTATAAAGGCAAATAAAGACAACTAAAAGCACTCTGAGACTAATTCCAAACCAATCAGCAGCCTAAAACTGACCCCCAGGTTTCATTATACATTCAACTACTGGCAATTAGAGATAAGGAAAATGTTAATAAAAATTTTAATTTATGTAGTCTTTAAGTAAATGAAAGCATATAATGTACTACTAGCTACCAAATAAAATCTTTAAGAGGCAGCTACCGCAGGAAAGCTTACATCATGTTGTCCTATAACTGGGCCAGAGTGAGCTTAACAGATTTTGAAGCCACAGGTCAAAAACTCACTGGGGACTTCACAGCTACTATGGAACTCCATTGGTTAGCATCTGGAGCTGGCTCATTAGATGTTTAAATAATAGACTTGTTTTTCCCCCATATATGGCACAGTTTTCAAAGTTTTGCCTTATTTTCCTTTATGATATAAAATCATAATGGTAACTAACTTTGAAAAAAATGCCAAATGGTAAAAAAAAAAGCCAGGACTTACCTGAACCCACATGGGCCAGCTCAACACTACCCTGGAGTTCTATGGTAGCTGTGTAACATCACAGCATGGTTTATGCTGTGGGGTCAGGGTGGACCTGGAGACAGCAGGCACAATTTCAGGAACCCTTAAAGAGAAAAGTTAGTTTTAAATGGTAGTGTTCAGAATGTCCTAGAGAATGGTCAGTAGAAAGATGCAGACGTGGCTGGCTTTATTGTCTAGGCAGTTCCTCTACCTAAGGCTTAAATTATTTAATTGATTTGCGTATTAACAAGAAACTCTCCCACCCAGTAACCATGTTTTATATATATATATATTTAGATATAGTTTAATCATAAACCTGGGCTCAAATATTTGCAAGGAACTCTTTTAATACCCAAATAAGAGTTGCATTTTTGTGAGTATGCATGTGTGTGTAAACGTATGCCTACAGAAGCCATAAGAAAATGTCCTGCTCTATTGCTCTTCACCTTATTCCTTTGAGACAAGGTCCCTCACTGAACCTGGAGATAGGCTCGTTAAGACAGGAAGCCCACAATCCTGAGTTATACAGAAGACAGGTTACACATTGTGGCCACTCCTAGCTTTTTCCATGGGTGGGATCTGAACTCGGGTCCTCACACTCTCACACAGGAAGCACTTTTGCCCACTGAGCCATCTCTCCAAGATGAAAAGCTGAATTTTATTTTAAAACCCATTATATTTTTAACCGTGCCTTCAAACAGGCACAAACAGTGACAACTACAGAAATAATTTGAGCAGACCAAACAAACTGCCTCCTAGTTGCATTTTTCACAAGTATAACCAAAGGTAACAAGCTCAGACCAGCCATTTCTACACCAAAAATAGTATCTCAGAACAGGCATCTTCAAGAGAGAGACAGAGACAGAGAGAGGAAATCAGAAATTGAAAAAAAAATTAATTTTAATTATTCACTTGTATTTTATGTGTATATAAGTGTTTCACCTGCATGCCTAAATGCATATATGCTAGTGCATGTCTGCTGCCAGAGGCCAGAAGGTATTGAATCCTTTGGAACTGGAGTTACAGATGGTAGTAAGCTACAATGTAAGTACTGGGAACTAAACCTAGCAAATGAAGCAAAAGCTCTTAACCACTAAGCCATCTCTCCAACTCTGAAAATAATTTCTTAAATCTAATTATAATCAAGACTAACTTCTTTTCAATCCCAATGTTCATTAAAACATACTCTTTAGAAAAATAGAAGGTTCAATGAAGTAAGGAAATCAAAAAGTTCCTGATATCTTTTAAGTGATCTATTAACAATTATAGAACTATATTAAATAAACTATATTCAGACTATTAACCCAACTATTGTGAAAATATAAATCCCAAAGTCATGGGTAAATATATGAACTCACAGATACTTTCATAAGAACTAGAATTACAGACAGGTGTGAACTGTCATGTGGGTGTTGGGAATTGAACTCAGGTCCTTTGGAAGAGCAGTTAGTGCTCTTAACCACTGAGCCATCTCTCCAGCCCCTGTGCTTTGACTCTTAAGTTTTATGTGTGTACATGTGATAACCTGAGTATTGCAGAATATTTGTTTAACTATGCAAAGTCCAAATGGATCAAAGAAATCAACAAAAAGCCAGCCACACTGAACCTCAAAGAAGAGAAAGTGGGAAGTACACTTGAACACACTGGCACAGGAGACTACTTCCTAAATATAACCCCAGCACCACAGACACTGAGAGATACAATTAATAAATGGGACCTCCTGAAACTGAAAAGCTTCTGTAAAGCAAAGGACACGGTCAACAAGACAAAACGACAGCCTACAGAATGGGAAAAGATCTTCACTAACCCCCTATCAGACAGAGGTCTAATATCCAAAATATACAAAGAACTCAAGAAATTGGACACCAAAAGATCACTTAATCCAATAAAAAATGGAGTACAGACCTAAACAGAGAAGTCTCAACAGAGGAATCTGCAATGGCTGAAAGACACTTAAGGAAGTGTTCAACATCCTTAGTCATCAGAGAAATGCAAATCAAAACAACTCTGAGATTCTATCTTACACCTGTAAGAATGGCCAAGATCAAAAACATTGATGACAACTTATGCTGGAGAGGTTGTGAGGAAAAGGGAGCATTTTTGCTGGTGGGAGTGCAAGCTGCTACAGCCCCTTTGGATGTCAGTGTGGTGATTTCTCAAGAAAATTAGAAAACAACCTTCCTCAAGACCCAGTAATAGCACTTTTGGGTATATATCCAAAGGATGCTCAACCATGCCACAAGTACATATGGTCAGCTATGCTTAGAGCAGCTTTGTTTGTCATAGCCAGAACCTGGAAACAACCTAAATGCCCCTCGACTGAAGAATGGATAAGGAAAATGTGGTACATTTACACAATGGAGTACTACACAGCAGAAAAAAATAACAATGTCTTAAAATTTTCAGGCAAATGGATGGAGCTAGAAAATATCATTTTGAGTGAGGTAACCCAGATCCAGAATGACTCACTCATAAGTGATTTTTAAACATAAAGCAAAGAAAACCAGCCTATGAATCACAATCCCAGAGAACCTAGACAACAATGAGGACTCTAAGAGAAACATACACAGATCTAATCTACATGGGAAGTAGAAAAAGACAAGATCTCTTGAGTAAATTGGGAGCATGGGGACCTTGGGAGAGGGTTGAAGGGGAGGGAACAGGCAGGGAGGGGAGCAGAGTAAAATGTAGAACTCAATAAAAATCAATAATATATATATAATAAAAACAGTATTGCAGAATATTTTTGTTTAACTATGCAAAGATATGTTGCATTTGTTCAGCTATGTTAAGGTATGTCGCATTTGTTTATGTTGCAGAATATTTGTTTAACTATGTAAAGATGTGTTGCATTTGTTTAATTATATAAAAGTGCGTTGATGGTTTACCTTGCCTGCTAAGGTACCTGGCTGATCTGATAAAAAGCTTAATGGTCAATAGTGAAGGAGGAGGTTTAGGTGGAAATTCATAGCAGGGAGCACAAGTAGGAAGAATTTAGGCTTAGAGGGAGAGGGAGGGAGGGATGGAGGGAGGGACAGAGAGAGAGAGAGAGATTGATTTAGTTCTTTTTAAAATCTTAAAATCCTCATGTTATATGGCCCACAGGCACATGCACACACATATACACAAAAATATATAAAGCAATTAAAAAATTAAGGAAGGAAATTGACACACGCCACAACATATGAATCTTAAAAGACACTGTGCTAAGTGAAATGGACTAGTTACCAAAGACCAAATCACCTTATGATTCCACTCATATGCAGTTCTTAGGGTAGTTAAGTTCACAGACTGTAGAATGCAGTTGCTGGATGGGAAAAATAGAGTCACAGTTTTATGTAATGAAAGATGAAAGCAGTCCTGGAGGTGGAAACGGGTGGGTGGGTGGCTGCATAGCAATGTAAAGCCAACACCACTATAAGTGAGGCAAGGGCTAGTTCAGCACAGACTGTGTGTCCAGAATACACCAGGATTCAACTCTCAGCACCAAAAATTAAATTAGATTAAAATGGTAAAATGTTTATGTACTTTATCACAATTAAATTCTTATTTTTTGTTTTGTTTTGTTTTTGTTTTTAAGACAATAAGGGGCTGGAGAGATGGCTCAAGGTTAAGAGCACTGACTGGTCTTCCAGAAGGCTTGGGTTCATTTAGTCCCAGCATTCACATGGCAAGTCACAATCACCTATAACTCCAGTTCCAGCGGACTCAATATCCACTTCTGGTCTCCTTGTGCACCACACACATATGGTATAAACATATAAGCAGGCAAAACACTCATATAGACAAATAAATTTCAAAATATAAAGACAATGATACACAGACATTATTCAGAGATATCAAAAGTACAGCTAAAATAACTTCACCTCTGTAGTACTCTTTTTTTTTAAGATTTTTATTTATTATGTATACAGTGTTCTGTCTGCATATATGCCTATTCGCCAGAGAGGGCACCAGATCTCATTACAGATGGTTGTGAGCCACCATGTGGTTGCTGGGAATTGAACTCAGGACCTCAGGAAGAGCAGTCAGTGCTCTTAACCTCTGAACCATCTCTCCAGCCCCCTGTAGTACTCTTCCCTCTTCTAAAAGCAATACCCAACTAAATCTATATTATAGAAAAACCGAAAAGTCCAAATTGAGAGTCATTCTACAAAACTGAAATTTTCAAAAATGTTAATGTCATGAAAGAATAATAATAATAATAATAAACTGGCACTGCTGTAAATTAAAAAACTGAACAGACAAAACAACTGAACACAATGTCATCTGCCTTGATTCAACAGGATGGGGCAAAGCATTCAGAGGAACTGGTGAATGTGGACTTCAGTACTCCATTTCCTGCATAATTATATCCTGTAACTATGTAGGAAAAACATCCTTGTTATTGGGAAATACATGCTAAAAGATTGAGGAGCAAAGTGTCATATGTCGTTGGCTAATTCAAGTGTTTTGGGAGAAACAGGCCAATGAAAGAGAGGATAAGCACCAAATGCTAACAAAGTAGACAATGAAAAACCAAGGCACAGCTATGTAACCCTGTGCTCTGCTTGTAACTTTCATACAGACTGTAAAGTTTTTCAGAAAAAACTGATGATGAAAGGTAGCTATCTTAAAGTAAGACTAGGAATAAGGAGAGAAAGTAAGAACAATGATTTTTTTTTTTAAAGAAGCCCAATTATCAATGCTTGGGTTTTGCCCACGATATACACAATTTACTTTAATAAAGCTTTTTAATTTTGTTTCAGATTAACAGTGACTCTAAGCACATCCTTTTACAGTTCATTATGTAGCTCAGCCTATCCTCCAACTTGTGGCAATCTTCCTGCCTCCGATTCCTAAGTGCTGGGATTACAAGTACATACTACTACATCCAGTTACTGTCCTTTTTTTTTTTTATTATTTTAATGACACATATATTGTATTGTATAATCATATACATAGTCAAGAATCACCAGCACCAAGCCCTGAAACAGCAGAAAGAAGGTACTGTACCCATAAAATGGCCAGTAACATTTCCTTTCTCAGCATGTGAGGTATAAGTTGTTAGTTGGCAAGCCTATGTAATCAATCCTTTCTGAAAGCCAGAAAACATCTCAAACATACGTGAAAAAACGAGAAGAAAACTGATTGAGCTCTATGTCTACCAGCACCAACCATCAATTTGCCATACATACTCCATCCCTGGAAGTTGTGTTTTGTTTTTTTTTTAATCCTCAGTGTCAAGAAGTATTCAAATATCAAAACAAACTGCCCAGCATCAATTAACAGTGGAAAGGAAACAGATGTTGTGCATGCCTACACATGTATGTGTTCCCTAATTCTTTAATTAGGACCTTTTATATTGCTGAGAACTCAGTTCGTAAAATCACAACTCAAAATGTTATTTTATATTCAAAATTCCAAAACCATAGACGAAAATCTTTAAACTCTCAAAGAAAAGACAAAAACTAACAAAAGACAATTACTTCTTTCGTGGTGCTAAATATAAACTATCTGAGATAAGGAAATCCATGAGCAAGAATGTACATAGAGCAGAAGATACTGGGTTGTTTTTGCTTTTTGTTTTTGAGACAGGGTCTCACTATGTAGCCCTAGATGGCCTGGAACTATATGGAGTATGTAGAAACCTTGAACTCACACAGATCTACCTGCCTCTGCCTCCCCAGGGCTAGGATTAAAGGCAATGCCCAGCCAGATGCTGGGTTGCAATAGCTATACCCACATACCCACATTAAGAGTACCACACAAAGTTAAGCACGGACATACAAAGGATGCACTGCCAGCATCCTAGAAGCTTACTTTCCTTTTATGGATACACTAGCAAAGATTTGCTACAGAAGTCTGAATACATTATTGACTCAAAAGGCAGGATAGTCCAGTTTTAAATGTCAAAGACTACTAATTATTTAATAACATACCAGATATTTTTGTCTAGTTCTGTCTTCATCCATATGAAAAGTAACATGTTAAGACACAGGACACTAAAGCAGAGAAAATCTTTCAGTAAAATATTCAGTTTGACAAGAATATAAAATCAAAGTTCACCAGGCAGAGTGGCACCTTGCCTGCATTCTCAAGGAAAGTGAAAGCATGAGGATAAGGAATTCAAAGTCACCCTCCACTATTCAGACAGCTGGCAGCAGATATGGGCATGTACATCAGACTCTTGTCTCAAAAGAAGAAATAAAATAAAATAAATAAATTTCACAGGTTAGTACTCAAATAACCACAACTGAAACCTAACAAGGTAGTGAATTGTTATATTAGCCTCCTCTCTAAATTCATTCCCAAGATGATTTCTAAAACTGACATATTAGAACAAAGATCTGAGCCCACGACATGAAAGTAATGATTGCAAAGCAATTCCTTAGGAAGAAAGATTTCTAAAGATGGAAAATAAATACCCAAACAGTTGTAGTGTATGTGGTAGAGTGGCTGGAAATAAAACCAACACAAGAAAATCAAACAGAACAAAGGTACAAAAAACTCCACACAACACATTAAGCGCAAATAAATGGGCTGAGCCCTGGAATGCTGTGAACTATCAGAAAGAAACAGACTACCCTTGGATACAAGAAGCTTCATATAGACATGTTTTTTTTACTGCCTTCAAAACAACAACAACAACAACAACAAAAGGCAAGACTGAAAACATTAGCATTCTGTAGGCAAAGGCATGCTTCTTCATTCCCAGATGCCTAGACCCAAAATAATCACACAGAAATTATATTACTTAAAATACTGCTTGGCCAATATCTTAAATTAACCCATTGCAATTATTTTATATTTTACCACAAGGTTCAGGCACATCTGTCTCCTCTGGGCAGCTACACAGCTTCTCCCTAACTCCACCTATTCTCTCTCTACATCTCTGTTCAGATTTCCCACCTGGCTTTACTCTGTTAAGCCACTGGCCGAAAGCAGCCTTATTCATCAACCAATAAGATCAACACATATACAGGATTTCCCACATCATCTCCCCTTTTCTGTCTAAATAAAAAGGAAGATTTTAACTTTAACATAGTAAAATTACATATAACAAAACTGGTATCAAGCAAGAATTACAGTTACAATGTTTACATCTACTTTATCTCTTTTCATAACTAAGAAAAACTATAATTATAACTGTCTATTCTTCAACTCTATCAAAACAGCTTACACCTCTGGCCTCTGTGAGCATCTGCACTCATATGCAAATACCACACACAGACAAACAATGGAAATGAAAATAAGCCATACATTGTGGATCACACCTTTAATCCCAGCACTTGTGAGGTCTAGGCCATCCTGATCTAAACAGTGACTTTGAGGAAAGCCAGACCTCTGTAGTAAGACCGTCATGGGGGACAAAATAAAATAAAAATAAATCTTGACTTAAAGTAATGGAGAAATAGGAGAGAATATGGTATAGGAGAATAAAGGGTTAACCAAAGCTTCTGGAAAATGAACTGTCATTGATCAAGATGAGAGACTGAGGGCTGGGGATGTAGATCAGTTGAAAGAGTACTTTTCTAGCATGAACAAAGTTCCACATAAACCAGATATGGTGAACGCTTCTCATCTCGGATCCATGAGGGAGAGGCAGAAGGATCAGCATTTCAGTCAGATCCTGTCTCAAAGAAAAAGAGTAAGGAGGATCCCTCACTGGCTTTGCAGTGAGTTTAAAATAGTAAAACACTCTAGGGGAGATTTTAGTAGGTAGATAATGTAAGTCTAGGGTTCAAGTACATGTGCTATAAGCACAGATTTAACTTGGGAATTGTATGACGCTTTGCATCTTTTGACATGAATCACAAATTAGAGCGCAATTTCACCAGGATCAGTCTCAACGCAGCTCCAGAACAAATGTGTGGACTAATTAGGTACTCTGCTCTATGCTCTAAGTGCATGCTATCTAGCAAGAAAAACAAGACAACTCTGCTTTTACCATCCAGGCAGCCCAGGTAACACTTTTACTGACAGCACATTTGGGCACTGTCACCCCCAACATCCTCTCACAACATAACATGACTTATGTGAAATTTATGTCCAATAACCACAGAAGCTTGTTTGCTCAACACTGTTGATGCTTTTACAATAAGTCAACTTTCCTCAATTTTATTTTATCAACTTCAAAGCTAGCCTGACTTTGAGAATCTTTTTCAATTTTAAGTGAGAACATCTCATAATTTGCATTCAGAATATAATTTTATCCCTGCTTTACACACACACACACACACACACACACACACACACACACATTTTGAGACAGGGTCTCATTGTGTAGTCCGAGATGGTCTGGAGCTCACAGGAACCCACCTACCTCTGGCCTGAGTGCTGGGATGAAAAGTTGGGTCACCATGCCTGGTCTAGAGATGATTTTTGATACAAAATATCAATAATTCATAATATACCCACATCTAATAAAACCTGGGGAACATGCAGGACGGTGGTGGCACAAGTCTTTAATCCCAGCACTTGGAGAGCAGAGGAAGGAAGATCTCTGAGTTAAAGGCCAGCCTGCAGTACAGAGTTAGTTCCAGACAGCAAGGATTACACAGGGAAACTCTGTCTCAAAGAAAACAAAACAACCCTTTTCAGTACATGCCACCACCTTTCTATTAGCCTTACTGCTTAGGTGGTTTTGTCTTCTTAATTAATCTAACATAATGTAAACAAGCTTTTTAAAAAGTAAATGTAGGTGAATGATATTTACACTTCAGGCTATGACTATCCAACAGACACAGGGTCATAACTTTTGACCTTATGGTTAAAAACATTCAGCTAACAGGACAGACAGAATCTACCTTACCAAGAACCATACACAAAGTCCAATACAACTGAACAACAAAGTGGTGCAGGACAATTGTCTATATTCTGTCAATTATATTTTAAATAAACGCTGATTGACCAGGAGCCAGGCAGGAAGTATAGGCGGGACAACTATACAGGAAATAGAGGCAAGTCAATGAGAACAGGAGAATTCTGGGAAGGAGGAAGCCCATTCCTCCGCAGTCCTGTCCAGACACAGAAGAAGGAAGACATGACCTGCCCCACTGAAAAAGGTACTGAGCCATGTGGCTAACATAGGAAAGAATAATAGGTTAATATAAGTTCTAAGAGTTAATAAGAAGCCTGAGCTAATGGGCCAAATCAGTTTATAACTTATGGAGACCTCAGTGTGATTTTCTTTGGGACCTAATGACTGTGGGAACCAGGCAGGACAGAAACCCCAACAAGCAGACCTTCATGTGCCTACAAAGGAACCTATAAATGAATTAAGATCAGATCATACTGGCCATACAATTTTGCTCTATCATATAAATGAATTAAGATCAGATCATACTGGCCATACAATTTTGCTCTATCATTTAAAAATGAGCTCGTACCTGTTAAAATACAGAAATCGGGACAGTAACTCAAAAGAATTAAGAATATGTAAAATAAAATAAATGGGAGTACCAAGCAGAGTGAATAGCTGTAAAGACATGAAATACTAGCAAACATGCTGATTGTTCTACCTTGTGTTTATAGAGAGAAAAAAACAACAACATATTTAAATACATTATTTATCCTGTGATCTTCTAACGTAAGACACTATAAACTCCTGATTCCTAAAAGAATTCTATAACCCCTCAAACAGGTAAAGAAGTTAGTTCATTTCCATCTGTAAATTTATATACACTATTTGTATTGTAACCATACGATTAAAATACAGACAGCAACTACGACTGCAAATGTGATTTACAAAGACTATAAACTACCACTGAAAATGTGATTTTAGGTATTACAAAGGCATACAAGTAATTAAGACAATCACACTTAACACAAAAGGTCATAATTCATTAATATGAATGACACATTCTAAAGGTCAATAATATAATGCTAACCCAACTTCCTGAAGTCACATTTTTGTGATATTTTTAACAGAAAGCAGATTGGTGGGATGGGAAGGAGGTGTTAAACTTCCTAATGGGTAAAAGGTTCCCTTTAGGTGACAAAAATGTTTTAGGGCAAAGCAAAGATGACTGTATAACATTACGAATGTATTAAGAGGTACCAAATACATAAATCTAACCCAAGTGGAAAAAAGTAGTAAAGAACCCCCAAGAAAAGGGATGAAATAAGACTGAAGTGTCAACAGAACATGGTTCATGGCTCAATGGGTAAAAAATTAGACTAGTTGCTAAGTGCTACTATGACTAAAATCCAGAGGCTAAACTGCTAGAACATACATTTTGACAGTATAAACTCAGGACCTCTGGAAAAAAACAAGTGCTCCAGTACTGAGAGTCATGTCTCCAACCCTGAGAAACCTTAGATTTCTTGAGAATCTATTTCTTAGATTTCTACATTTTTCATACTCATGGGACTACTTCCTGAAGGATTAATCACATGAGAGATGCTATTGTTCCACACCAAGTTTAACCTTACAAATTACTTAAACATTTCTAAACAAAAGTAAATGTCAAAGTAAGTAACCCACAGAAATAATTTAAATGAAATCCAAACACCTAATCTACTAGGAGAAGGGGATGTGGAAAAAAAAAAAACTTTTAAGAATCAAGTAACACTTTCTGATGGGTAGATCTCTGTGAGTTTGAGGCCAGCCTAGTCTACATAGTGAGTTCCAGGACAGTCAGGGCTGTGTAGAGACCCTGTCTCAAAACAAAACAGAATTAAGTAACACCTTTATGAATAAACCACAAATTATTAATTCATCAAGTTAGTAGTTGGAGAAAATCTTCCTCCCAACTATCTCTGTCCTTTAACATCTCTGAACAAACACCGCACTCAATATTGTGTGTTTCTTCAGGAAAACACTGAAAACATAATATGCATAAAATCATAATCTGAATTATGGAATTAGCTGGCTATGTGAAATCAGTTCCACCAAGTGTGTAAATATTTACTACATGACATTCATATTAAGTTAACATCAGCAATTTCAAGGTCATTTTCAACTTCTTGGAGTCACACATTTTTGTGATATTTTTAACTTCTGACTAAAGCCTCTATCATCACAAGATGCTCACACTGTTTACAAACATCCAGAAACAGCAGCTGGTGTTCCTCTGTCACATCTTGTTACAATAAATAAGAGCAATAATTTTAAACTTCAGGTATATACTTTCTCGCTGATGTGCTAACAGTCTTTTTTACTTAAAAGCTTTCTCTGAAGTTGATAGAGGCATGTACACAACTGTGCACTTTGGTACAAGGCAGACAAGGTGAAAAAAAATACAGACCTTTATATGTGTACACTTGAACTATCATGCCAAATGAGTTAAATGCTAAGTAATACTGACCCTCCTTTATTTTTCAAGCCATTTTTAATATCTTTTCCTATCTCACTCAAAATAATGCAAAAAACAGAAACTTACCCACACAGGCATTGAGGAATAGCCAATCAGTCTTTTTCATCCTATTTTTAATCTGCTTTAGCTTTTTAAAGTCCACTTCAAGTTCCTCCTTGCTACCAACAGCACCAGCCAATTCAATCCTCTGAAAATCCATTTTCACTTCAGAGTCCCGTTTTGTAGTTGGAGGCGATCTTCTTTGGCTATTACCACTACTGCAGCTTCCCCTCCACCGAGCTCTGTCTTGTTCATTTATTATTGAAGAAGCTTCTTCAGTCTCTGCCAACTCTATTGCTTCAATGTTATTAGGTCTGGGATGATCACAAACAACACATTTTTTAGCCTTAGCCCAGTTTTCGTATGTGCAAACAGAACAAGTCCAATGCTGGGTCCTTGTATTCAGTTTATTTCTATCATTATATTCTTCACAGGGATCAACAGAAAAAGCAACTGGTCTTGAACCAGATCCTGAGGATTGAGGAGATTCTGTGGGACTCCTGGTCCTACGTTGGGATAAGCACTGGGTACATCTGATTGCTCTTGGCCAGTTCAAATATGTACACATGTGGCATGACCATTTATTTGCATTCTCCATGCTGTATGAAGACTTAACCCTTGGTCTTGCACTAGAGTCTGGACATATCAAAGGACTACTTCCACCTTCAGTACTGGAAGGATCCCAGTCTCTACCAACATCACTTGAACCACTTTTAAATGGATCTTCTGTAATAATTGTTCCACTGGGTCTCTGGGCACGACACATAGTACACTTGATTGCAGACGGCCAATTTTCATACGTACAATATTCACAGGCCCACTTAATCCCATGTTCTGACATTGTGTACTTCTTGAAGTGAGTTATGTCAGGCAGGAAGCTATAAATAATTAGGACACTGTTATTAAAATAATAGTTACATAATTCCACCTCTGAAAATATGCCCCAAAATAAAAAAATTAACATAGAAAATAATTATTTCTTAAAAGACACATTAAAAATTTCTTATTGGATTAATCGACTTTTGTAGAATTCTTTTTGTAGCTACTTTTATAGTTCTCTTCCAGAGAGCTATTGGCGATAAATTCCCAAAAAAGCTCTTAGACTTCAGGACTTAAGGAAAGCTTATTTTGGACTACTTAAAGTGATAAGAGGAGATGAATACAGACTTGTTCTACAGGGGAAGAAGATAAAAATAGGTAAGTCACTAATAGAAATTACTCAATTTCAGCTCAGCTGCCACCATTATTTTAGAAGTTAAAAAGACCTGTAGGCAAGGGAAAGAACACAAACCAAATAGTACCTTAAACACATAACCACTCTCAAATTACAAACAGTGTGGATCATGCTATTTATAGTATATCTGATCCATTAATTCAGAAGATCAAAGTCCTACCTAATTATCTTTGCTAAGGGAGAAAAATAGCTTGAAAGTGTTAATTATTCACTTCTTTTAATTAGCAAAGAAAGATGTTGGAAAGCACTATCACAATTAACAAAATAGCATGATAAACTAGAAATATTCTATATTCTCAAAATCTAATTACATTTGGAGAAAAAAAAGAAAAAAAGAAAAACTCCATATCATCTATATGCTCAGGAAATTCAAATGGACAAATATCTTTAAAAAAACTATTAGCATAATCGTATCAATCTATTTTTGAATGTTCATATTTGATATTTGAAAAATGTACACTAAAAGTTAATATTAAAAACATACTTGCTATCTAAAAGGTCCTAGAAGCTGGGAGTGCTGACACATGCCTGTAATCCTAGCACCTAAAAGGCTGAAGCAGAAGGATCTTGAGATTAAAGATAGCTTGGGCTACACAGTGAGAGACAAGTAAATCAAATATTCCCAGGGCTCTACAGTGGGCTTACTAACAGTGCACTATAATGAAGACTTTATTGTTTAATGACAACTAATTCATAAGTGAAACAGTTTATATGGCAAACTTAATGATATTTTAATGACTTAAATTACACTATACAACCTCTCAATTTTTCAATCTGTTCTAAATTTAGTGCCTCCTCCATAACCTACTTTAACCAGAAAAGAGAAAAGATTCCTAGGCAGGATGATAGGTATTTTTCCTTCTATCTAAACCTTAGAAAGCCAAATTACTTTATAAGTATATTATTCTGGTCCTGCCTATCAAATCTACACCCCATATACAGAGTGACCTTTGCTAAGAGGACAACTTCACCATAGAAAGGATGCTATTTAATAGCTAAAACAAAAATCACACTTACTAAGATTTTAGTTTCCATGCTATAACCTCCACCTTGCACATGGTTACAATAAAGATAAATCAGACCAAAGACAAGAGTCAATCTTCATGCTGGCTCAGACTCTGACTTCCTCAGGAGATACTGCAAAACGTGTAAGTGGTTCTGTCTGACTGTGAATAGCTATTCCTGTAAAGGAGACCAAAACTGAATTTCACTTATAGCCTTCTATATTCAAAAGTATTTTTAGAAAGCCAAAATTTTAACCAATTGTATTTTAATTAAACTTACTTATTTTAATAATGGACTACTATATTTAGAATTTTACTTTAACACAGCAATAAAAGCAACTAGTTTATTGGGTTGGTCAGTCAAATTAAACATGAGAAAGTTTTCTACATAATGTGCTGTGTATGGGCACAGGCACATGTGCGCATGCATGTCTCCTCATTTTTTGGACCCAGGGTCTCCACATATAGGCCAGTTTAGCCTCAAATTTGCAGTTCTGCCTCAGTTTCCCAAATGCCTGTGGTTGTAGACATATACCAATACAACCAACAATATTATCATGAGTATGAGCAGTGCTAAGTCAATTCTAATCTGTACTACTGTAAAGAAAAGGTAAGATGATCTAAATAAGTTTAAAAAAAAGTAATTAGTAATTACTTATAATTTATTTTGAAATCTTTTTCTCTTGTAATTGTATTTGTTTGGGTTTTTCAACCCTTACTTCATAACCAAGTAATTTAAATTATCTTGCTTGGGCATTTTTAAAGTGTGTGTGTGTGTGTGTGTGTGTGTGTGTGTGTGTGTGTGTGTGTGTAATGCCATCCTTTTCCTTAAAGGCAGGCTCTCTTACTGGCCTGGAGCTCCCCAACTTGGCTAAAGTGACTGGTCAGTGAGACACAGATCCTCCTGTCTAAGTCTCCCCAGCACTGGGGTTCCAAAAGCACACCAATACTGCCTTTTTACCTGGGTGCAGGGACCAAACTCAGGTCCTTGTGCTTGTAAAGCAAATGCTTTACCAACTGAGGCATCCTCCCAGCCCCTTGCTTAGATTTTTAAATTTTTATACACACTGACTGTATGCAATCTAACAGCAATCTGAAAGTGTGTTCAATGGCAGGGAACTATAATCATACAAGCATACATAAAGTGGACAATAGAAATTTAGTGGCAGTATTCATATTTATTAGGCATTTCCTTCCTTTATTTTTCAGAAATGAAATGTAAATAAATTACTTATTCACGCCAAATTGGAAATTATAGTGAGCATGCAGAAAGTTACCATAAAAGAACACATGTCATAATAAACATATACTAAAGCAATTATGGTATTTCATTTAAAATGTTTACATTCAAAATCCGTGCTTGCTTTAAAGTATGTGCTTGTACTGCATGTTCAACTAACAACCAGTTATCTTACTTTAACTAATCTTCATGGAATGAGGGCATTGTTATAACATACTTAAACTTTCAAAACTGACAAAAAAAAAAACTGTCACTGACACATATTGGAGCAAGATGGCTCAGCAGGTAAAGATGCCTGCTGCCAATCTTGACAACCTGAGCTTATTCCTGGGATCCACATGGTAGATGGAGAGAACTCCTACAAGCTGTCCTCTGCCTCTCCGCCCCATGCTAGCCAAAGTATACAACTCACAAAGGCACACAAAATGAAAATTTTAATGTAATAAAATTCAAAAATAGTAATAATCACATCAACCCTGGAAGCAGAGTTCAGTGGAGGGCATATCACCCATACGCAAGGCCCTGAGTTAAATTTCAGCACTATATAATTATCATCATGACTGTTCATCATAAATGCTATCATAAATGAAGAACAAACAGTAATTTAATATCCCTGACCATTCTGAAAATACAGGTAACTGTGCAATTCCAAATTGAAATTCAAGGAAGACAAGAGACGTACACTACACAACTTTTTATAGAAATACATACTCCAGGGAGTTGAATTAACAGAAAGTATTCTTTTTCTTCCAGATTTGTCACATGAGGCATATAAAATTATTTTCAAGGCAAATAGTTCTAAGAGGGTTTTTGTAAAACAGTTTTCTTTTTAATTTGTTTATCTGTGTGTCTGTGTGGGTGTGTGTGCACATAAATGCAGGTGCCTGCAGAGGCCAGAAGAGGAATTACAGAGTGGTTGAAAGTTGGAAACCAAATTCAAGTACTCTACAAAACAGTACATGCTCTAAACCACTAAACTATCTTCCAGCCCCCTAGCTCTTAAGAGTTAATGCTATATTTTGAAAAGGGACTGTAATTAAATATCATGGTAACATATTATAGCGAAGTCATTTAACTTAGTAAATCTAATTCTGCATGCAATCTAGGTTTTCAAATTCTATTCAAGGATTCATTTCAATAAACTGGTACAATAAAATCTGCATAACAGGATTTTTAAGAATTTTTTTTAGCTCTTGGATTCTTTTCTCCACCTAACTGTATGTGTTGCACTTGAACCAAGTAACATTTGTCTTAAGAGTCACAATTATGCCCATTTCTTCTTAAGAAGTCTTTATTGGGACTAGAGAGAGCGTTCACTGGCTAAGAGTCATTGGTGCTTTCGCAGAAGACTCTGGTTCAGTTCCCAGCATCTACATGGTGTCTCACAACTATCATAAACCAAGTTCCAGGGGATCCAACGCCTTCTGACCTTCACAGGCACCAAGCAAACATGTGGCACACATATGTACGTACAGGCAAAACACACCTACAATAATTTAAAATTATATTATTCTGCTTAGTGATTAAGTATTATTTATGAAGTATTACTAAGCACTTAAGAAACAAAGTCACATCTAATTTATGCCTCAAAAACGAAAGGTACTATACTACAAATCTCAACCCTCTATTAAAAGCCTTATAAAAATGGGATGGTGGTGTAGTTTAGTGCTGAAGTGCTGGCCTGGCATGCCCAAAAACTCCAGATTTGGTCACCTGCACCACTGTAAAGAAAAAAAAAAGGGAAAAACTTGTGAATAACCCTCATCAAGCACAAACTCTTTAAGAATATAAGCTCAGTTGCCAGTAGTTTCAAATGATAAACTATTCAAAAGGATTAATTAACTTTCTTAACATAAACCATACATATGTAGTTATTAATATGAATCTGTGGAGATTTATAAATGCTCACGAGGCATCTTAAAGAACTATAGAAAATGAAAGACGGCACTCCATACACACAATTTTCAAGTTCTCTTAAAATATTACAAAGTAATTCTAAATTACAAAATTTATTTAAATTAAAAAAATTAAAAACATTGCTTGAGCCAGGCAGTGGTGGCACTCACCTTTAACCCTAGCACTTGAGAGGCAGAGGCAGGTGAATCTCTGAGTTTGAGTCCAGCCTGGTCTACAGAGTGAGTTCCAGGATAGCCAGGACTACACAGAAAAACTCTGTCCTGAAATGAATGAATGAATGAATGAATGAACGAACGAACAAGAAAGGGAATAAAAACACTGCTTGACTCCCACTCAATTTCTCTTTTCTCATCTTTCTAAATCACTATCTTCCTCACAATCATCAGGAAAAACAGTGGTGCTACAGCAAGATCCTGATGACATGGAGAACCCACTAACCACAAATCTAATCCCATTCCAAGGCTCAGATAACTTATCAAATCCCCATTAAACCTTCCCTTCTTCTCATTAGGCAATCCTATTGCAACTTCGCCAGTTTCTACAAATGATTCCATTCATTATCCCTAAGCCCAGCTGAGAATCTCAGAATCACCTCAAATTCTGTCTTCTACGCATTTTTTTCCCAATGGTTTCCATCTAATCAGCTTTTTGCTTCCATCCCACGGGCATCAATCCTTCCTAGGTTCAGGTCAGAACTACCGTAATAGCCTCCTAAGCATCTTTGTTTTCTAAATACATCCATCTGACTGTTATAATAGCAATCCTCTTTTCTGAAGCTTTCTCTAATATAAGCTCTCAGTTCCCTCCTGTAACACACACAAGTCCACTCACTCACTTTCAAATACACTACATGTACCCTCAACTTATAGACATGTTATCACTCCCAAAGATATACACATGAGTCATTGCCTTAGATATGCTCATCCTTAAAACTCAGTTACCTCTGATCATAGGAAGCTCTCAGATGACTCCAAGGACATTTCAAGCAATCATGCTTTGATTGATATTTGGTCTTACTGTATTTCCTCTTAGGATTAATTTCTGGAAGTTTTTCTTACATTATTCACTCCCACCAATTTTCAATCACGGCAGCAAACGTTTCAAAAACCCCATCTCAGGGATTTTAGAGACAAAGCCTACAGACCAGTACACTGTGTTTTATAAGACCAACAAAATACAGATAACATCACAGTCAGTGACCTGGAAAAAAGCTGAACAAGATAGTCCATGTCTATAATCACAGCAGTTGGACTCAAAAGGCACAATGATAGCAAGCACAAGACCAACCTGAGCCACAGTCAAACTGTGTCTCAAAATCCCAACTACTGGGGACATAACTGAGTAATAGAACATATACCCGGCATGTTCCAAGGCCAAGTTTAATTTCCAGCATCCAGCACTATTAGGAGGAGGAATTTCCAAGCCACAGGCACTGGGAGCCCACAGAACCAGAGAAACCAGAAGGAACCCAACGGAATACAACGAAAAACAACACTTCACCTAGAAAAGGTAAAATATGCAATGCCAAAAGGTAAAATACGCAATGCCAAAGTTTAAAAAACAAAAACAAAAAAAGAACTGAAGTTGACATTCATATCAAGATTTCAAAGTTCAAATCAAGCTGATTTAAACAAAGCAAATGAAGTACCACCTTTCTACCTGAGGTTTTAGGCTGGGGTTCATATTTGATACATCTGAGATATATTCCTAGCTAGCTAGCCAGATTATAAACTAACAAAAGCTAGCTATACCTATTTCCCCCTTATCTTCCCACAAAAGTTATGTATGTATCACAAAATATCTAAAGTGTTTCACTGAAAATCATGGTCTTTTCTGTGTCATCCTCCCATTCTATCCCCCATCAAAATATAAACAATGGGCTGGAGAAATGGCTCAGCAATCAAGAGCACTGCTGCTCTTCTAGAGGACCTGGGTTTCATTCCCAACACTCCATGGTGATTCACAACCATCTGTTACTCCAGTTTCAGGGGATTCAAATTCCCTTCTGGACTCCTCAAGCACCATGCACACAAGTGGTGAACAGATAGATATGTGATATACATGCAGGCAAAGCTTTATTTATACACATAAAATAACTTTTAATTTATAAAAATATAAATATTGACCAGATGTGCAGACACATGCCTAGGAAAAGTACAAACAGGAGGATGTCAACTTTTAGACCAGCCTGGGCTACAGAGACAGTGTCTCAAAAAAAAACCTAAATGCATAAAATGTAATTTATAATAGAAACAAAATTTCCATAATAAAATTATAAAACATTTTGACCCTACTTTGATACATAGAATATGAATAACTTAAGGGAAAAATAAAACAACCATAAAATTTGTCAAATAGCTTAATCTGAAGCCTTCTGGCCCTGTGACCCACAACTAAGCACACTGTTCTCACTAGACTACAAGACATGCCTTTGGCTTTCTGTATTTCTCATTAGCTATTCTCCCTCAATCTTTGCTGGCTTCTTTTTACTTCTGATTTCAGAGTTTCACTTAGAAAGAGTTCCTTGACACGGCTCTAACCACCAACTCACTTCTCTTGGGAATTTCAATCGATCTGTGGTTTTTTTTTTTTTACATTTTTACATTTATTATATATTGTTTGTTTGTATGTAGTACACATGTAGGTCAGAGAACAACTTTCAGAAGTCAGTTTTCTTTCCACTATGGGTGTTACAGATATCAAATTCAGGTCACCAGCTTTGGCAGCTAATGCCTATACCTGAGCCATCTCACTGGTCCCAGTCTGTGGGTTTTAAAAACTACCTATATCCGATGATTCCCAAATTCTATTTCCAGTCTGACACTCTACCCAACTTCAATTGATGAATCCAGCTACCTACAGAACATCTAATTCAACTATTTAATATACACTGCAAACTTATCATATCCAAAACTAAATTCTACATCAGAATTTCATGTTTTTAAGCCCCAGTTTAACTATCAACACTTAAAAGGGAAGACTACTAAGAATAAACTGTTCATTAAATACTTATTTCATCCCTTGATACCTGAAAGTATGTCATTCTACACTAGACTTCTGTATTAAAAACCTCAACTACTATGGCAACCCATGAGCTGATTATTTGGGTAGTGCTACATAATTGGTACAAGTACAATTTTTTTTACAATTCACTAATTTTTAGTAGTGGTTCTGAAGAATAAACCCCAGGGCTTCTCACATGCTGATAAGTACTCTGGGCTATATATATATATAGTCCCAGTATCTTCTAAAAATACTTCATACATGTAAAAACAATATATAATCAATAGATCTCAGAAAGAGCTGCCCTTCCTCAATATAAGTCATTGTTACCTAGGGCAGAGTCACCTGCTAAGACTAAATAAACGTGCTAAAAGTCCTCTCAAGAGTGTGAAAAGTAGTATAAAATAAATCCATGTTAAGTGTAACTGCTCACAGGCCAGGTGTCATGCATACTTTTGAATCTCTCTGAGTTCGAGATCAGCCTAGTATACAGAGCGAGTTCCAGGACAACCAGGGCTGTTACACAGAGAAACCCTATCTCAGAAAAATAAAAACAAAACAAAAAACAGCTATCAGAATGACACTGGCCATACCAGCACTATGCCAGTACTTAACTGAGGCAATTACCCCAACTACAACTAGAATATCTATCTTCATTCCAGAAAACCTTTTTCTTTTAAATATTTTATTTATGCAAGTGTACTTGTTGAGTGTTGGCGCCCTTGGGAGCCAGATGTGTCCCCTGAAACTGGAGTTACAGGCAGTTGTAAGCTACCTATTGTGGGTGCTAGGAATACAACTCCTGTCCTCTTGCAAGAGCAGTACATGGTCTTAACCACTGAGTCATCTCTCCAGCCCCATTAAAATTTACCATTTCCATCTGGTAAGAATGCATTACTAGGTGCTGGAGAGATGGCTACCCAGACTGCTCTTTCAGAGGACCCAGGCTCAATTCCTAGTACCCACATGGCAGCTCACAACTGTCTGTAACTATAGTTCCAGAGGATCTGGCACCCTCACACAGACATACATGCAGGCAAAACATCAACGCACATAAAAATAATCTTTAAAAAAAAAAAAGAATGCATTAACTAGGGGAGGAAACATAATCATTATGACAGGCTCCCCCTCTTAATTAAATAGGAGTTAGCATCCACTGATGAGAATAAAAAGACCTAGAAGACACAGCTATTTACAATTGTATCCATCTAGCTTATAACAACAGTGAAGTTTCTTTTCACCATTTCCTAGCCATTTCAGAAATTCCCTTTACATACCAACTTTGTCTCTTTAAATATAAAATCAACTTTCTCTAAGCATTTCAATTGTAGATAGTGTAAGAAAAAAGGTAAGGAATACTACATATATGTACGTCAGCTATAGTAAAATCAATTTTACCATAACTAGAGTCATGCATCCCAAATTACAATCTCAAACAAAATTAATTTATAACTCAGAAATAGTGGACAGATATAACTAGATAAAACATTCTCCTTGTACTCAGGCAAACTATAGAAATGAAAAATTACAGGTTTCTTAGATGTGTATGGGAATGGACAATTAACCTTTAGAGTACATTGCCAATTCAGCATTTAAAAATAAAAAGAGGGCCGGGCGGTGGTGGCGCACGCCTGTAATCCCAGCACTCGGGAGGCAGAGGCAGGCGGATCTCTGTGAGTTCGAGACCAGCCTGGTCTACAAGAGCTAGTTCCAGGACAGGCTTCAAAACCACAGAGAAACCCTGTCTCGAAAAACCAAAAAAAAAAAAAATAAAAAAATAAAAATAAAAAGAGGATATACACGCCTTTGATCCCAATATTCTGGAGACAGAGGCAGGTTGATCACTGTGAGTTCAAGTCTAGCCTGGGGGACAGACTGAATTCCAGGACTACTGAGAGAAACTCTGTCTCTAAAATAAAAATAAATAAGTAAAAATAAAAGCAGGATGGTAGTTAATTCAGTCTAGCATTCCTGAAATCCTGGCTCCCATCCCAAGAATCATAAAATAATGAGGCTTTTCTAAGAACTATGAACAGGCTTAACATGTTCAAAACTTCTTTCATTATTCTATTCTCTGTTGAGATTGAAAACAGATTACTCCTAAATTACAAAGCACCCAGAGGAAGGGCACTGAAAAGTATATCTAGCTCACTAAATAGCATTTTTTTTTTTTTTTTGGTTTTTCGAGACAGGGTTTCCCTGTGGTTTTGGAGTCTGTCCTGGAACTAGCCCTGTAGACCAGGCTGGTCTCGAACTCACAGAGATCCGCCTGCCTCTGCCTCCCGAGTGCTGGGATTAAAGGCGTGCGCCACCACCGCCCGGCCAGCATTTTTTTTTTTTATCAGACACTAAAGGAACTGTTTGACATGGGAAGGAGGTAGAAAGCTGGAACTTTCCCATAAAAGTATATGAAAAAAGGCTGTGAAAAGGTGGCAGAAACAAACATCTGAAATACTCCAAGGCAATGCCAACTCAGATTTACCATCTGGTTCAAAAATACCAATCTCTCAAACCAATTCAACTTCTGTTATTCATTTGAAACATAAAAGTAACAATTGGGATTGGTATGTAAAATAAAATTGTTTTAAAAATAAAAAATAAAAAAATATGGTGTAGTGGCACATATTTTTACACCCAACACTCAGGCAGAAGCTGGCAGACCTTCGTGAGTTCAAGGCCAGTCTGGTGTACATAGTAAGATCAGTGCCAACCAGGGATTATATAATGAGACTGTATCTCAAAAAGAAAAAAAAATTACTTTAAATTTGTTGCTTAATAATGTACTCTAAACCCAGGCAGTAGTGACACATGCCTTTATATCCTAGCGCTCAGGAGACAGAGGTAGGTGGATCTCTGTGAGTTGGAGGCCAGCATGGTCTACAGAATGAGTTCCAGGACAGCCAGGACTGTTACACAGAGAAACCCTATAGTATGATAAGTAGTAAGAACAGAATGAAGTTTTTTTTTTTCTTTCACTGTAAAGACAGCAAAGGGCATCATGCAGGAAGTGCAAAAAGAACAACAGACTGAAAGCACTGTTTGTTCCAATCGTTAGAAGTGGGTAAATAGATAGGCAACTTCGTCTATTTCACAATTCTGCCAAAGTTAGCCCCGTTTAACAAGTAAACAGTAATAGCTAATAACCCTTACTAAGCATTTTATGAAACATTTTACATATATTAACCAATCACTCCTCAGAACTATTATTGTGTCCAATTTTAAAAACTGAAGACATGGCACATTAACTACCTTAAAAAAAAATCATGCCAGGTGATGGTGGCACACGCCTTTTAATCACAGCACTCAGGAGGCAGAAGTAGGTGGATCTCCAGTCTGGCCTACAGAGTCAGTTCCAAGACAGCCATGGCTGTTACACAGAGAAACCCTATCTGAAAAAACAAAAATAAATAAATAAAATAATAACAATAACAATAATAATAATTAATCACAAACTGCTAAGTGGTAGAGGCAGATTTTGAATCCAGGCCTTCTATATCCAAGCATACACACTCAGTTGCATGTTCCTACTATCTGAAACTTATACACTATTAACTTGCCTGAGTTTCTTGTGGAGACTATCAACAGCAACACCTAAAAAAACATTTTGAAAAACAAAAACTTGGTGACACATTTTATTCACAGTATTTCCTTTTTAGATTGAGAACTATGAAAAAAGATGTCTAAAAAGTTGAAGAAGTAAGCAAAACCTAAAATTTCGCACGCCTTTAATCCCAGCTCTCGGGAGGCAGAGGCAGGCGGATCTCTGTGAGTTCGAGACCAGCCTGGTCTACAAGAGCTAGTTCCAGGACAGGCTCCAAAACCACAGAGAAACCCTGTCTCGAAAA
Organism: Microtus oregoni; assembly: GCF_018167655.1. Taxonomy (NCBI): domain Eukaryota; kingdom Metazoa; phylum Chordata; class Mammalia; order Rodentia; family Cricetidae; genus Microtus; species Microtus oregoni. The sequence continues at coordinate 12,036,432 of NW_024543075.1, forward strand.
ACCAAAAAAAAAAAAAAACAAAAACACTAAATTTAGCGGGGGGGTGGGGGGGTGGGTGGAGTGGAGACACACTACAGGCAGTTTGACTTTAGACTAATCTATTAACAGTCCAGACTGGAGAAGAAAACAAAAAGAAAGAAAAGAAAAGAAGAATCAGACTCAGGAGGCCAAGGCAGGCATATCTCTGTGAGTTCCAGGACAGCCAGAACTACATAGTAAGACCCTGCCTGTCTCAAAAAACAACAAAAACAAACATGCTGTATTAATGAAAATTTTAAAAGCCTCTGTTTTCATTCAATCAAGTGAAAAAAAAAGCCTAACTAAATGACATATATTGACATTACAGAACCTAGAGATGACCACACTTTAAAGAAAAGTATTGACTGCCTATGTGATTAGTAAGCATATCCAACATATTTGTTGGAGTCCAAATCCTCTTACTTGTAAAAATACAGGTAGCTAGATAATGTGCTCTCCAGTATGGTAATACACTCATTAGAAAAGCCTCTGCTCTTCTGGATAAAACTCACTTTAGAAAACTAATAAATTTTGCAAAGACCTATTTCCAAAGATAATGGAAAAAAATAAATTTTCCCTGTTTCCACTGTAATACACCGAGTTAACACTCAAATTTTAAAACTCAACTAACTGGGGCAATGGCAGCACACGCCTTTAACCCTGCATTTGCAAGGCAGAGAGGTAGTTGGATCTCTGTGATTTCAAAGCTAGCCTAATCTACAGAGTAACTTCCAGGACAGCCAGGGCTACACAAAAAGACCCTGTTTCAAAAAACAAAAAGCAGGGTCTGGAGAGATGGCTCAGTGGTTAAGAGAACTGCCTGCTCTTCCAAAGGTCCTGAGTTCAATTCCCAACAACCACCTGTAATGAGATCTGATGCCCTCTTCTGGCCTGCATGCATGCCTGCAGGCATACCACTGTATACTTAATAAATAAATAAATCTTCAAAAAACTAAAAAAGCAAACAAAAAAACATAACTAATATTTAATTTGTTACTACATGACAGCCCAGAACAATATCAAAACCTGTCTCTAATGCTGTCATATGCCCACAAACTATACTACCATGAATTAAATGTACCAAATAATATAAAATGGTAAAAGAAACAGAATGTGATCAAGCTTCTGATATGATTGCCAAGTTATAGGATGTAGACACAGAGGCACAAGCCTGCTGTCACTGGGATAGTTCCAGTGGAAGAAGGAAATCAGCACTGAAATATTTACAGTATATATCTTCAAATAATCCCTAAGGATGAGGTAGAAAAACTAGAAACAAAACAATGTAGGCCATGAGGTTACGAACACATGGGAAGTCATTGTTCTGTTCTCTATCTGTATGTTTGAAAATTTGCATAAGTTTTTAAAGACTGTAGGTGTAGTTCAGTAATAGACCACACTTACCTAGTATGTACCAGTCCCTGGATCCCCAGCATAAGGAGCTGGGATGGTTAAATAGATCAAAAAGCCAGTCTAGGGTGAGAATTAAAGGGATGGAGGGAGAGGGGGGGAGAGGGAGAGAGGGAAGGAGGGAGAGGGGGAGGGAAGGAGGGAGAGGGGGAGGGAAGGAAGGAAATAAATGTATACATATTTTGGAGATTATTAATACAATCCTACTGAAAATCATGGCCCAGGGACTTACACTGATCTATAAACTGTTTACTAGATTATAAACAAATTCAAAGTAAATGTTTAAAAAACTGTTCTTGCAATTTTACAGATTATTTTTAGGTGTTGACTATAGTGACATAAATATTCAGTTTGGGTTTAGAAATTAATATTAAATTATGTTTAAAGCTTAATATAGTTGAGAGTAGTAGCATATGCCTAACTAAGCTCAGAAAGCTAAGATAGGAAGATCACTACCCACAAGTTCTAGTCAGCCTGAAAAGTATTTACCAAACTAGCCTGGAATACACAATGAGACCCTGTTTTCTAAAGAAAAGAAAAAACAATTTATTCTACAACTTACAAGTATGGTTTAAAAGTGAGAAATACAGGCCGGGCGGTGGTGGCGCACGCCTTTAATCCCAGCACTCGGGAGGCAGAGGCAGGCGGATCTCTGTGAGTTCGAGGCCAGCCTGGTCTACAAGAGCTAGTGCCAGGACAGGCTCCAAAGCTACAGAGAAACCCTGTCTCGAAAAACTAAAAAAAAAAAAAAAAAAAAAAAAAGTGAGAAATACAAAAAAAAAAAAAAAAACAACCACAAACCCAAGTTTCTTTCATCCTAACCTTCCACAGATGAGGATATTTCAGAAAAATGAAGTAGTAAAATGTCTTCTCAACAGCTGGGTACTACAGAGCTGGGTATGTAGCTTAATTGATATAGGGCTCATCTAACATTAACAGGACATGGGTTACATCTCCAGGACAGTATAACTGGGCATGATGGCACATTCCTGTAATTCCAGCAATGGGAAGGTAAGAGGCAGATCAGAAATCCACCTTGCCAAATTTTAGGGCAACCTGGGCTACATGAGAACCATCTCAAAGAAGAAAGGAAGAGGAAGAGAAGAAGAAAAAGAAGAAAAAGGGTTCATGAATATGTAAACACAAATCTACAAAATACACTGAGCCAGGCATAGTGTACACAACTTTAATCTCAGCAGTCAGGAGGTAGAGGCAGACAGACTTCTTTGAGTTCAAGGCTGGCCTGGTCTACACAGCAAGTTCTGGGCTTGCCGTGAAACACTAAGACCCTTTCAAAGGAAAACAGAAACAAACAGGTGGGCTTTATTCCCAGCACTAGGAGTCAAAGGCAAGTGGATCTCTGAATTCAAGGCCAGCCTAGTCTACAAAGTGAGCTCCAGGACAGCCAGGGCTACAGAGAGAAACCCTGTCTTAAAAAAACCAAAATAATAATAAAATAAATAAGTAGAAAGAATTAAAAATACAAGTGAGATAAATAATTGAACCAACAACCTGGTTCAAAGAATTAATGTAACCTCATCAAGTCAATAGGCTACTTGGATTTGTAAAAAGCACTTTCATAGACGAATACCAGTAATGAGACTAAAACTAGACAAGCTAGTGTTCCTAGTATAATTAAGTTGAATCCCTTACTTCATATCACTTATAAACTTTTTTTCTGTTTTGACACAAGGCTTTTCTATGTAGCCCTTACTGTCCTCAAATTCACTCTGCTGATTAGGCAGGCCTCAAATTCACAGAGATCCACCTGCCTTTGCCTCCCAAGTGCTAAGATTAAAGGCATGAGCCCACCACCACCTGGCTGACCATAAATAAAAATTTAAGAGCTAACCTATAGGGCTGGAGAGATGGCTCAGAGATTAAGAACACTGGCTGCTCTTCCAGGGTCCTGAGTTCAATTCCCATCAACCTCATAGTGGTTTACAATCACCCATAATGAGATCTGGTACACTTTTCTGGCCTGCAGGTATATATGCAGGCAAAACATTGTATATATAATAACTAAATAAATAATTTTTCTAAAAAAGAGCTAAACTATAAAAATATTAGATGACAGGCTCCAAAGCTACAGAGAAACCCTGTCTCGAAAAAAAAATCAAAAAAAAAAATTAGATGAATCAGAGTAACTTAATTTTTTTTAAATATAGCTATCCATTTCTCCTACTATATGTTGAAATTTACTGAACTTTAAATCTAATTATTCTCAACTATAAGCTCATTATTTTGAGACAGTATTCTTTAGATGTATGCAAAAATCCCTGTTGTATAGATGAAGGAAAGGGTCTTTATTTAGTGCTACATTAAGCTGTAATAACACACTTGCAATTGAATTCATAAGACACTATATAATGGCTGTGATTTTGTTGTTTTGCTTTAAATAAACCACTTCTTTGCTTTCTTGTTTAGGACATATAATTAACTTCCTTCTACTTCTCTTTGTATTTAATGACGCTAAAACTTATCTATCTTTTTATTATTTTTATAGTGTTAGAAATCAAATCTAAGGTCCTGTACTGTTAGGTAAGCATTCTAGCTCTGAGCAATATTCCCCAGGGTCGCTAGCCTTTTGATCAAGTACACATACCAGCATGTGAGGTTAGAAATGCAAACTGAGACTACAGATTATTGCTCCTTCCGAAATCATCTGCAAAAAAATACAGAATGACTACCCTTCTTGTCACTAGTACCAAATCCAAAGCCAAGTATCTGCCTCAGACTCAGTGAAGGAAACCAGACATTTTTGTTTGAATAATATAACATAGTCACTGGAAAAATACCAACAACTTGTACTTGTAAAAGAAAAAAAAGTGTGATGTAAGCATGCCGACCAAAGATTTTTTTTTTTAGTACATGACCATAGTTTCAAATATTTTGTCTAATAAGTCACCAAAAATCCCAGAAACTCCAATAGTAGAAAGCATATAAACTGTATATCCTGGAATACCCTATAACAAGAAATACTTTACTAGACCATATTTTCAGGGCCAACTACACTGTCTCCATAGATAAACTTATTTGACCTTTAAAAATACAGACTAAAAAAAAAAAAAGTAGAAAATTTTACACAAGAAAGGAGCAAATATATCCCTCCAGGTCAAGTTCTCAAGGGGGTTCTTTTTGTTGTTGTTATTTTGTTTTTCAAGACAGGGTTTCTCTTTGTAGCCCTGGCTGTCCTGAAACTCACTTTGTAGACTAGGCTGGCCTCTGCCTCTGTGCTGGATAAAAGGCAAGTACTACCACTGCCAGCTTCAAGAGAGTTCTTAGCACTTAAGTTGGCCCACAGTGAGAACCATGAATACAAAAAGGGTGGATTAAATAAAGATCAACAGGAGAGACTTCACAGGAAAAAACAAGTTTGGCTGGACAAAGATTCACATAGGAAAGAAAAAAATAAGACTAAAGGATATAACAAAATCAGACTACTGAGAAATTTGAACACTGTAAGGAGTTTGAATTTTTTTCACGCATTTCTGTAGGTTTATATATTCTGGTAAGAGATGAGTGTGTTTAAATACACACACAAAAAAAAAAATACCCAAGGCATAAGCAGAACACAGATATTCCAAATAAACCACCACAAACTGGGAGAACAAGCGTTCAAACAAGAGGGTATTTCTCAGGAAGAGGGGAAAGCCATCACAATGCTCAAATAAAACCGAACCAAGTTACATAAAAAGTTAGCATCCTAGGGGCTGGAGAGATGGCTCAGTGGTTAAGAGCATTGCCTGCTCTTCCAAAGGTCCTGAGTTCAATTCCCAGCAACCACATGGTGGCTCACAACCATCTGGAATGAGGTCTGGTGCCCTCTTCTGGCCTGCAGACATACACACAGACAGAACATTGTATACGTAATAAATAAATAAATATTTAAAAAAAAAAAAAGTTAGCATCCTAGCCGGGCGGTGGTGGCACACGCCTTTAATCCCAGCACTCAGGAGGCAGAGGCAGGTGGATCTCTGTGAGTTCGAGGCCGGCCTGGTCTACAGAGCGAGTTCCAGGACTGCCTCAATAGCTACAGAGAAACCCTGTCTCGAAAAACCATAAAAAAAGAAAAAAGTTAGCATCCTACTTTTGAAACTACATTTAAAGTTTAAACTTTATAAAATCAACATAAATATAAAATACATGAAATGGCTCTCACTGTATCAAATACACATGAATCAAGTTACCTCAAACGTTGCACAACTGATTTATGTTAATCCTCAGACTTTATTTATTTATTTTTATTCTGGGGAGACAGGTTTTCTCTGTGTAGTCCTGACCGTCTTGAAACTCACTCTGTAGACCAAGCTGGCCCAGAACTCAGAGATCCACCTGCTCTGCCTCCTGAGAGCACCACCATGCCCAGCTTAATCCTCGGACTTTAAAAACGATGTGCAGTACACTGATCTGGATCAAGGCCATTATCTTAAAATACACTACCAAGAATGAGTTCATCATACTATCCCAAATACATTTCAAGAGTAAATAAAATGGTGTCCCAACGCTCAACAGCACTAATAAATGGCGTTAAAATAGCAACAAGTAAAAATCTCTCAAGGCATTCAAATAACAACCTTTCCAGAAAAAGTAAAATGTCTCATGACAAACGTTTTAACCCCTCACAAACCAATTTAAAAATAGGTACAAAATTAAATGAGACTATTTTAAGAGCCCCCAAATCGAGAGAGCAGGCTTCTAAATATATTTTATAGTTACTGCGTTTAATTAAAACTAATAACAGGATCCAGCTTTACTTTTCCCAAGTTTAGTTCAGACGACTTTCTAATGGCCCCTGTCAAACCAAGATCCTCCGGTCTCCCCTGGCTTCTCTACGTATACCAAGTGAACCACGTTTGATCAACAAGAGTACCATGGATGCTGCAAAAGTTGACAGAAAGTCAACTAAAGGAGAGACCACGGGGCACAGGAGCCATCCATTATATAACACTTCCAAGCACTTGTACATCACGTTTATTAACATCATCACAGGTCAAACGTATGGTGAGAGCAAACACGGGGAGCAATAGGAGGCACTAATAACAGTGAGTCGGGGGTAACCGAAAGGGGAAATCGAGGGCTGAGGTACGAAATTCTAAGTAAGGTGGTTTCAAAACACCAGTGTGTCTCCAAGATAATGGGCGGGTTCAAACTTCCTGCTTAACCTAAACTGCCTGTCCCCGGCGCTTAAAGCAAGCGTTACAGCTCTTTTGTCTGTGCAATGACCGGCCAAATCTGAGCAAAACAAAACAACAAAAACGTAAGATGGTTGCACTCAGGGATCGTTCCCAGGAGCGGAGTTCAGGTGCCCAACGCCACCCGAAGCTTCAACTCTCACCCTGATTTGCTTAAAAATGGCAACAACGGGAGGCCACTGTACGAGGCGGAGAGAAAGCGGACAAGGGACCAAAATACAAGTTTGGAGACCAGCACCAACTTATAGCGACGAATCCGGGTGTTTACGGCCTACTGATGTGTGGAACAAGGGACCCACACACTCGGACTCGGGAGGAATCCCAGTTGCCGGAATGCGGCGGGCAGAAGGGCAGCGCCAGCCAGGCAGCCGACCGCGGCCAACTCAGGTCGGTAAACAACCCGGGCGGGCCACTCGCCCTCAGCCTCCGGGGCTGTCCCCGCTCCGGGAAGCCCAAGATGGACGCGCGGCAGCTGGCAGTCCCCGGCCTGCGTTGCGCTCTCCCGCAACGCTGCCGCCCGGAGGCACGGCAGCCTGGGTCCCGCGAGGCCCCGTCAGGCCGCGGCTACCCCGCGAGGGGCCTGTGGCGCGGCGCCCCCCGCCCTTGCCCAGTTACCTGGCGGCCGCGACTCCTCCTCCCCGTCTGACGCGCGGCGCCCGGCGGCCGCGGCGGCGGTGGCGGCGGCGGTGGCGGCGGCGGCGACTCCCGCACGGCCCACGGCGACGAGCCGAGCCCGGCCCCTCTCCGCCTCCCTCGGCGCCGCCGCCCACCCCGCTGCTGCCGCCTCCGCCCTCCCGCCTCAGTCAGGACATGTTCTCCGCGGGCCCGCGCGCGGCTCCCAGCGGCCAGAGGGGCGGAGAAGCGGCGCGGAGGCGGGGGCCGCGGCTCGGGGGCAGGGGCGGAGCGGACTGGGGACGGCCTCGGACGCTGAGGACTTCGAATGGCGGCGGTCAGGACCCTAGAGCTAAATAAACCCCGCGGCGACCGCACAACGTCAGGGACTGAACCTTGCTGCTCGCCGTCCTGTGATTGGTCCCGAGGCCGCCGGAGGCCCAGCCAATAGACGGCAGCCTCTTTCCCGGCTCAGGGGGCGGACCGCGGCCGCTGACGTCAGCAGCGTGCGTCTGATTGTGAGGCCGGGGCGCGCGCGGGTCCGCGACGCGTGCTCGGCGGTGGCGAGTGCCCTGCATGCGGGTGCGGGATGCCTTAGGGAGGTACGCGGGCGGCAGGTATGCGGGGCCGCCGCGGGCTCGTCTCAGCGGCAGAATCGCCAGAGCTTTGAGTCAAGCGACAATCATGCATCTCAGAAGTGAGCTGCTTGCCACAGGGAGGCTGCTTCGCGCTTTCTTACGCGGTTGAAAACTTTTGAGTTTGAGTATTTTGAGACAGGCTCTCATGCTGTAGCTGGAACTCCTAATAATCTTCCTGCCTCAGCTTTCCCGAGAGTACTGGGATGACAAGCTCTGCTTTGCATTTTATTTATTTATTTGTTTGCTTATTTATTTATTTATTTATTTTTGATACGAGGGTCATTTTAGCCCAGTCGGCTTGTACCCCCACTAAATAGCTGAGTGGCCCTGAACTCCTGAACCTCCTTCCTACGCCTCCCGAGTGGTGGACTTAATAGGTGTGCCACCATCATGTTCGGCTTCACCTAGCATTTTTTTTATACTCAAGCTTTTTAAAGTGTAAATTGCTTTAGAAGTAGTTGACAACCAAAGAGATGGTTCGGTGGGTAAAAAGTGCCAGGCTTGACGACCTGAGTTCTGTTCCCAGTACCCACGGAGTGAAAGAAGAGAACTCCCCAGTTGTACCCTGGTCTACACACGTGCTTTTAAATATATATTATGGGGTTTGGAGAAATGGGCCGGCATTTAAGAGCCCTTTCTGCTCTTTCAAAGAACTGGAGTTCAGTTCCCAGCAGCCACTTCAGTGGGCCACAGCCAACTCCAGCTCCAGGGGGAGCGCCCTCCACTACCCACACTCGCTTGCACACAAACACACACACACACACACACACACACACACATAATTAAGAATAAAGATGTTTAGCCGGGCGGTGGTGGCGCACACCTTTAATCCCAGCACTCGGGAGGCAGAGGCAGGCGGATCTCTGAGTTCGAGGCCAGCCTGGTCTACAAGAGCTAGTTCCAGGACAGGAACCAAAAGCTACGGAGAAACCCTGTCTCGAAAATCAAAAAAGGAATAAAGATGTTTAAATAGTATGTTGAAGGTAATTTACAACATTCTGGGAGGGCATTTGGTAGTTATTTTGGATATATCAGGTACAAGGGGATGACCATGTTACTTGAAATCTGATGTTTCAAAGTGGGTGGGAACTCACTTTGTAAAGCTGTCTATGGTATTCTGAGTTCTTTGCATAAATGATAGAAGATATATGTACAGCTGCACAGTGGCCAGCAAAGAATGTCTTGTATAGCTTCCACTCCCCCACGTCTTCCACAACCATTACAGTGCTTCCTTTCCCATCGCTTTCAACAACTCCCATCTTACTCAAGAACTTATCCATAAACTCAGTTTAAACAGAAATAGCCTTTTTCCTATAATACACCACATTCTGAGGATATAATTAACTCATTTATAGATAGAATCACACCACCACGTTCTTATGTAAGAACAATAGTTCAGCTAACACTTTGGAAATAGTTCCTTTAAGCACTTGTGAATACTTCCAGCTTCCCCGAAGGAAAGCTTCATAGCATTTTACCTACAAATGAGCATCGCTCGCATGATGAGGGGTCTGAGCTGTATGTTATTTTAGTAAGAAAAAGCCATATGATTTGGAGGACATTTTTAAATTCAGTAAAGTCTAGTAAGAATCTGTGCACCAAGGAATAAGCACACAAGAAAGGCTCAGCCTAGTGGCAAGAAGTATAGGCACAGAAAGGTTAAGTCAAAAATAAGTACATTTACAAAATGGAATTGCTAAATAAAGTGAAAATTATAATTGAAAGGAAGAACAAAGTCCAAAAAAAAAAAACTGCTTTAAAGACAAAAAGACACTTGATATGAGTCTCGTAGTTCTCAGAACTGAGGAGATGGACCAGTATGTAAAGTGTTTAGAGTTCAGGCCCCTGAATCCATGTAAGAGTCAAAGTGTGTGCCAGAAAGAAGGAGACAGGAGGATCCCAGGCCTCCCATGGCCAGCCTGTCAGAACTAATTCCAGGCAAGTTCCAGGCCACTAAGAAATCTTGTCTCAAAAGACAAAGGTGGATGTTCCTGAAGAATGGCATCTAGGTTGACCTGTGCCCCTGCACATACCCACAAGAACATACACAAAAGGGACTGTGTTAGTTTTCAACCCTGGCTACACCTAATGTGTCCATGATGCAACTTTTTAAATGGATGTTGGCTCCGCCTGTTGAGTCCTATTGAGAGGCCCCCTAATAGGAGAATCTAGGCATCATAGGTCTTCAATATCCTTCAGCTACTCTAACGTGCATCCAGGTTTGAAAACTACTCATGGAGTCCTTCCCCCAAAGTTTGCACATGGGACCCCATACCTATAGAAACTAAGTGATTCAACATGCTAACAAACAGAAAAACAATTTGGAGGCTTGTGAGTTGGCTCTGGTGGTAAACATGATACAAGTCTGATGGCCTGAGTTTGGTCCCTGAGACTCCCATGGTAGAAGAAGAGGACCAACTCCCATGGGTTGTCCTGTTTCACATGTGTGCCAAGACAGGCACCTGTCTACACATGCACAGTCTCACTCATACATGTAATTTAAAAATTGAAAAAGACTGCTTTGTGCTGTTTGGCAAAGATCAAACTGCCATTTTCTTAGGTATATTTGTGGCTTGAGAAATAATTTTTAAAAAATGAAGTAATATATTTCTTAGAACCACCATTGGTAATGAATAGGGTTAATACCGTTTACTGTACCTTTTCTGTTGGTGTTTGTTGAGCTAACTGTAGAAAATACAATCCCATCATGTTTGGCTTATTTTCCATTTGAGGACTTCTAAATTCTACTAATAGTAGAAAGCCTGGACTGGAGAGGTGGATCCAAAGTTAAGAGGACTGGAGTCCAGTTCCCAGCACACACGTTGGGCAGCTCACAGCCACCTATAACTCCAGCTCTGCCTTCTGGGCTCCAGGAGCACCTGCACTCATGTGTATATGCCCACACACATACACATACAATTAGAAATAAGGTAATTGTTTTGTTTTGAGACAAGGTCTCTCTGTGTAGCCCTGACTGACCTAGAATTTGCTATTCAGACCAGGCTGGCCTCTTAACTTGCAGGGACCCACTTTGCCTCCCACGTGCTAGGATTAAAGGAATGCACCACCATGACCAGCTTAAAGTATTGTTTAATAGCCACCAAAAGGGTTTTGCATGACAAGGTGCCATGTGAGAACTACTTTCCTGGAATGTCTGTGATACAAATGAGGGGAAAACTATAGAAACAGGGAGAGAAAAAAACAATTGAGAGACAAGTAGCTAAAACCTGAGTAGCCTTGGGAGTGGAAAGAAAGGACAGAAGTGGAATACAATGAATAATGAGGCTCACTAGAAAAGGTCTTGTTTAAGAATCTTTATATTTATAGTTTGCCAGTACCTTAAACTGGAGCAACAGAAAGAATCAGAAGAGAACCGCATGACTGTGGTATGAACGTCGGGGTTCACAGGAGGAACTAGATGGGAGACGCCCTCCTCAGATCAGCTGTATCAGATCCAGCACTCAGAAGAGTGCGGCAGGGGCTTGTTAGAAGCAAGGAAATATACTAGGCTGATCCTGAACACAAACAGCAGAGTTGTCTAGGGAGTAGTTACTGTGAAGTCCCAGAGGTAGGGAAGAAAGGACACTCCCAGCAGAAAAAAGAAGGAATGGTCAGAAAGGTGGACATTGCAGAATGTGCTCCATTCTAGAAGCAGCAGATATGGTGACCCTCAATACATGGCTCCCAAAACAGGATTAAGTATGCAGATCTTGAAAATTGGAACCATGAAAAGGTCAGTGTACTTGACAAACAGCTTCACTGACCTTATAGGGAACAGTTCTCAGTAGGATGATGAGAGATGCCAAGTTTCAAAAGCTAAAGCCATGCGTGGGTTTACAGACCACCATCCTGAGAGGAAGGCAGGGGACACCCATGGTGAGGGACTAGGCCCAAGGAAAGGTTTTGTTTTCAGCATATCTTTGCAGTTTTGCAAACAAAGGAGAGAAGGTGGAGGGGGATTGTTGGAAGCCGGGAGGGAAGTCAAATTCAGAGCAGTCTTTTGTTGAGTGTTGGCATCTGTAACAAAAGACCCTGCATTTTGGGAAACTAGTACCTTCCTGGATGCCAGCCAGAAACCGGCACAGAAAATAAAGTCTCCTCTGAGCAGAATAAATAAACTTGTGAAACCTCAGACAAAATGTAGCTCGCCTGAGGCTGAGGAAATGGCTTGGCGGGTAATAAAAGCACTTGTCACGGGAGCATGATGACCTGAGTTCAGATCCCCAGAAACTAACTAAAGCTGGATGTAGTATCACACTTCTGTAATCCCAGTGCTTTCAAGGCAAGATGGGAGGAAGAGACAGACAAGAGAATCCCCAAGAAGTTCATAGGCCGCTTAGCCTGGCTGTGGCAGAGGCAGACAAAGAGCCCCTCAAAGTGGAAGATGAGAGCCAACACCTGATGTTTTTCGTCTGACATCCACTTGAGTCATGACATTCCTTTCCTCGGTGAATGTGCATACATTTACATACATCATGCATACCCCTTCCTACTGGTCCCTGGGACTGCCTCCACCTATATTGTGGTAGGTCTCACCTAATGGGAGGGAATTATTAGTCATAGTGTGGTAGGGGGAAACGGAAGCCCTAGAGGACTGGGAGAAAGAACCTCAAGAAACAGCCATGTGAACTGGTCGAGGTCCAGCCCAGGCATATGGCATGTACTCTCATGCATAAAGATTGACCATATGTCTCCCTTGGAGCCCTCCTTTGCCGCCTCTTTTCTCTTTCTAACCGTCTCTGTCTAGTGGTTTAAAGCACCCAGGCGCAGGGTATGTAACTATGTGGAAAGAGGACTCAAATTTTTCACGTATAAAACCCCAATCTTGGGGTACTAGGAGGAGCGACCTATTTTTGAACTTGTGTCCTCTGGGGCTTATTGAATATATCCAATAAAACAGCTTCCTGGCACACCGCTTTGGTGTGTCTTCCCTGGGTTTTCTATAGCAGTAAGAACAAAGCACCTTGCGCTAGACTAAGAACGCTTCTAATAACCCTCTGGCCAGGTGTCCATAGAAGCTAGAGTCACTGAGCTGTGAGAGAATCTTTTTAAAATAAATAAAATAAAATGCTATTTTATTGATTCTGCTTAAGTGAGCGCAACTCAATAGATGATCTCTTGTCTACCACTGTTCATGAAAACCTGAGGTTGATTGCCAGCACAGCGTGAAGAGGAAGAGGGCAGGAAGAAACGACAAAACATGCCAGGGTCTGAAATACCTTCATCTGTGTTAGCATCTGAACCTAGAGCTGTGAGTGGCACAAGCCCAGGCTTTGGAGACAAACAGTTCTGAGTTTGAATTACACTCTTCTGTATCTGTTCCCTGGTCTCTTGAGTCCCAGCTTCTTCCACAGAGAGGCACAAAGTGTGGCCGGCCATAGTGGTGCATGCTTTTAATGCCAGCGCTTGGGAAGCAAGACAGGTGGATCTCTGAGTCTGAGGCCAGCCTGATCTACAGAGTGAATTCCGGGATAGCTACATTCAGCCTGTCTGTCTCGAAGAGAGAAAGAGTGGGGAGAGGGCGGGGGGGGGGGGGGGGGAGGAAGGAAACACAAAATACAATTTCCCTGACAAGTTACTGAAGATGTGGTGAGGTAAGAAACAGAATCTTTGCAGTCCTCACAAGTATTTGGTTAGCACCACTTTGTTTTTGTTTTTGTTTTTTTTGTTCTATTTAATCAGACAATGGTTACTGGAGAATGAATCTATCTATCTATACCAGACACGTATCAAGAATTGGCAGTGTAGCGACCTGGAGAGGTGGCTCAGCGGTTAAGAGCATTAACTGCTCTTCCAGAGGATCCGGGTTCAATTCTCAGCACCCACATGGTGGCTCAGAACTGTCTGTAACTTCAGTTCTAGGGTCGCTGGCACCCTCACACGTGCATACATGCATACAAAACACCAATGCACTTAAAATAAATTTTTACTAGTTCCAGGACAGGCTCCAAAACCACAGAGAAACCCTGTCTCGAAAAACCAAAAAAATAAATAAATAAATAAATTTTTAAAAAAGAATTGGCAATGTAGAAACAAATAAGGCTGTCTCTGTCAGGGAGCTAACAGACAGAGGGTACATTCCCTAACCCAATGGTCTTCATGCCCTCTAGTGGACCCTGAACTTGGTTGGGAAGAAAATATATCTTGATTAATCAAGATGTAGTATTTACATCACTTATCAGCAAAATCATCTACCGTAATGGCACTAGCACACCTATGACTTTGGCACCTGAAAGCATAGATTCTGTCTGGAATTACCTTATGGTTGTGACCATCTCAAAAAATGATTTATTTTCAAAGCTGTAAGCCATGGTAGCTGTATGACCTGCCCCTGGGTCTTGTCATTTAATAATTCATTGAGGCATATGAATGACTGTTACAGGATTTTTAAAATATTTTGGTAACTAATATTTCCATTCAGGCAGTTTCCCTGTAATGTCTTTTTTTTTTCCTCTTTGGCAGAGGGGCTTTCAAGGCATGATTTCCCTGTGTAACAGCCCTTGCTGTTCTGGAACTCGGCTTTGTTCAAGGCTAGGCTCAAACTCACAGATATCCAGCTGCCTTTGCTTCCTAAAGTGCTAGGATTAAAGGCGTGTGTCACTACTGTCCAGCATGCCCAATTGTTTTTAATAAACCTTTTTTTATTTCTCTACTGACAAGCTGACGTCTCTCATCCCAAGCACATAGTCATGCTTACACACATGCACACACGTACTAAGAGTACATATGTGTGTGTGTATATATATGTATGTATACACATAATGTACAAATACTACATTCAGATAAGAATGCATACATAAGAATAAAACTATTGAGCCGGGTGTGATTGTTCACACTTTTAATCCCAGCACTCAGGAGGCAGAGGCAGATAAATCTCTGTGAGTTCAAGGCCAGCTTGGTCTACAAAGTAAGTTTCCAGGACAGCCAGGGCTACACAGAGAAACCCTGTCTCAAAAAAAAAAAACAAAAAGAGCCTTTAATCCCAGCACTTGGGAGGCAGAGGCAGGCAGATCTCTGTGAGTTCGAGACCAGCCTGGTCTACAAGAGCTAGTTCCAGGACAGGCTCCAAAACCACAGAGAAACCCTGTCTCGAAAAACCAAAAAAAAAAAAAAAAAGAGTAAAAGTATTAATTTATAATATGATCCTTCATCGCATGTCTTATCATGTAACACTTATGGAAATGAAAATATTCTGCCATTTGCCAAATAACACAGCGACAAATTAGCTAAAAGTAATTCCCAAGCAGGGCAGTTAGGAAATCTTGGCTATTTTTTATCCCTTTCCTTTCAGCCATTTGAGAAATAATGCCGGCTAAAGCTGTCTCAAAATATTTGGAGCAATATATGATGTCATTCCAGTATTTCTTAGGTTAACTAAAATGACTCATGCTAATCATTTCATTTGCTTCAGAAACAGTATGCACATTCAAACAGTGGGCCAAAGAGAAGGGCCTGCCTAGTAGCCTCAGGGTTAATATGGAATCAACCTTTGATATGGCAGATTTATAATGGCTATAAATATTTGTTGAATGCACCTTTCTGTCCAGCACAGCTCACTCAGTTGTTCACAGAAACAAAGCATGACTTGTTCTAGAGTGAACTCCAGCCTGCTAGTCTTCACACAACACTTAGAACTTATTGTTGATGAAATAAAAATGCCTTCCCCCTCGGTTAGCCGTTTTGATGATTACTGATGGTTCCTGGACATTTAGGATGGTACATACAGGCATTAAAAATAAAATTATTGAATAAGTAAATGAACTTATTTTTTTCTCCTGAAACAAGGTCTAACTGTGACTTTGACTAGCCTCAATCTGATGTAGTCCAGGCTAGCCTCAAACTTCCAATCAATAAACTTTTTTTAACCTTTCATTTATTTGTGTATTTGTGGATGTATGTGGCATGTGCATATTTGCCTGGTGCATTCATTTGTGCGCACTTGTGCAGAGAGAAGACAGGAAGGCATCGGGTGTAGTCCTCAGTCACACCCTGCCACTCCTCTAAGGGAGGAAAGAAAAGAACCAGCCAATAAAGAGGCAAACCCATGAGCGCTAGGGGTCGGTTACTTGGAGACTCACATTTAAGCATATCCTTTGAGGACGTTATCCCTGTTCTCTCCCAGACACAGCAGGCTGTAGAGACAGCCTTCTGCTGTTTGGCAGATTTTGAGGTCAAATCAAATCTGTACTAGGTAATCAGCTTAGTGGAGAATAAACCACGAACTCACATGTGCCTGCTGTCAGCTGTCCTGATGCATACGATTTACTCCATCTCCTTGTATCATCGTTGCTGGAAAATACGTGCCCGGTAATGTGTGTGTCCGCGTGTGCGCAGCAATATATATACAGTGGATAAAATGAAAGTAATCACATGAGCAGTCTTTAAAATGATGGTGCATTCACTCTAAAAGCCAGTCCTAGGCCTAAATTTTTGTTAGAATATATAATTTCATATATTAAAAAGAATATGCTGTCCTGTGGTGGTGGCACACACCTTTAATCCCAGCACTCAGGAAGGCAGAGGCAGGAGGATCTCTGTGATTTCAAGGCCAGCCCGGTCTACAGCCAAAGCTACATGAAGAAACCCTGTCTCGAAAAACAAAGCAAAACTGTTGGGGACTGTGAACCCCAGACCCTGAATTTTCTGCAAACAACGTGTTTTCCTGTGCTTGCAGCTACTCTGAACACGCAGGGGAGTAGTTTCTGGTGGGCTTGCAGCTGAGCATTAGGGCATGGCCATTGGTCAGGGAGATCCTATATAAGCTGCCCTGAAACACAATAAAGTTGGCATTCTTGATTCAAGGGGGCATTCTTGGTGTTCTTGTTTCAAGGATGATCCGTGTCTCTGTCTCTGTGTGCGTGTTTCAGTTTCCAGCCCCTTGCCTGGCTCGCGAACTGTACTTTAGCTTGTTGCGTTACACAAACAAACAAAAAAAAAAGTATGCTATTCACAATGACTTCTGAGATTATCAACACTAACCCAGATAATCGCTGTCCAAAGATGGCTGCTCTGTCTATGCCCTGTGGAAAGAGATTTGGAATTTTGTTTCCATTTGAAAATAAGTCAGCTGACGTTGAAAAGTAGACAAGAAAATCAGGAAACACTTTCATCACAAGAGCTGTCGAATCTAAACATTAGTAAGCCACATTTCATATCCAAATATGTGCAGGGAAAAGTTCTAGACAACAGAGAAAGAAATACTTATCTCTATGTGGAATGTAGCTTCAGAATTCCAACATGCTAACAGAATTCCAAAAGTTGATGTCCAACTTTTACTTAGTAAAAGTAACTGACGGGAGGGCCATGCTGGAGAGCACTGACTGCTCTTCCAGGGGACTTGGGTTCAATTCCCAGCACCCACATGGTGGTTCACAACCATCTATGACTCCAATTCCAAGGAATCCAATCCAGTGCCACATACACATTAGCCTTTATTTCTATCACATTAGGCTGCTGGAAATCATTGACATGGTTGTTACCTTATATCCTAATGGACTACATCAAACCCTAGTAATTTCCTAGGATCCACTTTATCATGAATCAATGAATAAATTCTTTTCTAGAAAATCCAACTCTTCTGGAGACTCTGAGTGCCTCTGCTCCAGCAAAGTTGAAGCACCTCCCCAGGCAGTGGTAGTGCACATCTTTAATCCCAGCACTTGGAAGGTAGATGCAGACAGTTAACTATGAGTTCGAGGGCAGCCTGGTCGGTCTATCTACATGATGAGTTTCAGAACAGCCAAAGCTACACAGAGAAACCCTGTCTCAAAACAACAAAAAGTTGAAGCACCTCAACTGGGGGATCCACAAAACAATCATGTAACTGTTGAGAAATCTTTTCCACCGGCATTGTTGAATTGTGTGTGTGCACACAAACACAAGATATATATTGCATTAGGTTTAAAATAGACCTTTTGCAGGACTGTAGAAATGGCTCTGTTGGTAAAAGTGCTTGACATGCAATCATGAAGACCAAGTTTGAATCTCCAGCACACACATGAAAAAGCTTGGCATAGGCTGGCAAAATGATTCAGAGAGTAGAGGCACCTGCTGCCAAGCCTAACAACCTGAGTTCAATTCCCAGGACTCACATAAAGAAAGGAGAGAACCGCTGGGTGATGGTGGCTCACGCCTTTAATCCCAGCACTCGGGAGGCAGAGGCAGGCAGATCTCTGTGAGTTCAAGACCAGCCTGGTCTACAGAGCTAGTTCCAGGATAGGCTCCAAAAAAAAAAAAAAAAAAGAAAAGAAAAGAAAGGAGAGAACCAACTCCCAAAAGTTGTCCTCCGACCCCCTCCACACACACAAACAAAACTGGACATGGTGGTGTACAGCTATAATCCCAGTACTAAGAAGGTAGAGATAGGAGGGTCCCTGGGGCATACCGCCATTCTCTACAAACTGATGAGCTTCTGGATCAGTGAGAAACCCTATCTTAAAATGTAAGGTGAAGACTGACTGAGGAAGACACCCAGCACTGAATCTGGCCTCAACATGTGCCCAATGTGCCTGCATGCACACATGCATATGTATCAACACACAACCAAATGGACATTATTTATTTCATTTAATGTCACTTAACTTGAGATGCATTTTTCACTGTGAGACTCAGCTTTCTTAATTTCACAAGCAAGGTTGAATGGTGTCCCCACAAAATTTATATCTATTTGTAACCACAGAATGTGACTACTAAGCAATAGGGACATAGCAGATATAATCAGTCAATGTAATTAGCAGGATGTAGTCTAAAGCCAGTGAGTAGTGTCTTTACAAGAAGAAGAGAGGGCACACAAAGACACAGAGGAGACACAAATGGCCACGCGACAAGGTAAGCAGAGGTTGAAGTGATTGGCCTAGAAGCCAAAGAACCCCAAGGATGGCAAATGCCAAAACCTAGGAACAGGTAAGGACACCTCCTCCCCAGAGCCTTGAAGAGAGCATGGCCCTGCCCATGACTTGATTCCCAACTCTCAACCTCTTAATCTGTGAGAGAAGATGCCTTTTTATTGTGCAAAGCCCTTAAGGTGGTATGTTTATGATAGCCCAAAGAGATGAAGGCACACGCCTTGCAAAGTGTGAGCACATAGGAATGTTCACACACTGTGTGCATACAAGTAAGACTGGTTTTCATTTTTATCCCCTTGTTCATAAGGGAAGGAACATAGAAGGAAGGTCTCCCAAACTACTAAGCACATATTATGTTCTATGCCACAATAAACACCAGCTCATGGAATATCCCTAGTGGTCAGCACCTATTAACAGAAAAGGATCTAGCAACACAGAGGCTAAGCTGGGCCTGATCACAGGTCCCATGAACCTCAGGGGTAGTATCCTTATTTAGCTTCTAAGTAACCCCCTATGTCTACAATGAATGTATTTACCTTCATTATGCCACCAACAAATGACTGCCTACCTAACTTGTAGGTAAAGTACCAGGGTAGAAAGTGAGGCACTCCTGTTGTGGAATATTACTTTAACTATGTAAAGGTGTGTTACATTTGTTTATGTTGTATTTGTTTAATTATGTAAAGGTGTGTTGCTGTTTTACCTTGCCTGCCTAAGGTACCTGACTGGTCTATCAAAAAACCGAATGGCCAATTGCTAGGCAGTAGAGGGTTAAGCGGGGCTGGTAGGCAGAGGAGAATAAGTAGGAGGAGTTTAGGCTCCAGAGAAGAAGAGAGAAAAGAGAATGAGGGAGAAAAAAAGGGAGATGCCTGGGACCAGCCAGCCAGCCTCCAAACAGACAGAAAGACAAACACAGAGTAGGACATATAGGATGAAAGAAAGGTAAAAGGCCCCAAGGCAAAATGTAGATGAAGAGAAACAGGTTAAATTAAGTTATAAGAGCTAGGAAGAAACAAGCATAAGAGAAGGCCGAGCATTCTTAACTAAATAATAAGTCTCTGTGTCATGATTTGGGAGCTGGTTGGTGGCCCAAAAGAAAGCCTGCTACAGGCTCCAGAGCATCTTTCATAGGATGCATACATCTTCTAAGACCTGCGGTAGACTCTGCCTCCCAACTACAGGTATCATGCTGAACATGACTGATAATGGAGTCAAGAGACTGCCACTGTCCAATGTGGTGACTTGTGCCTTTAATCCCAGCACCCAGCAGGCAGAGGCAGAGGCAAAGACAGGTGGATCTCTGTGAATTCAAGGTCAGTTTGGTCTATATCATGAGTTTTAGACCAGGACTACACAGTAAAACCTTATTTGTTTATTTATTTACTTTGGTGGGGGAGTTCTCTATGTAGTGCTGACTGTCCTTGAATTTGCTTTGCGTTAGAATTAAAAGTGTGGACACCACTAGGCTAAGACCATCTTTGAAAAAGAAAACAAAATCTGCTGCTGGGAGGAGCAGACAAATGGATGGATGTCTGAGCTAAGCAGGAGGCAGCATATCGGAGGAGATTTTTTTTTTATCTAGTGATAAACAGCATGCGTTCACATTTTAATAAATTTTTTCAACATTTATAAAATATGTGTAAATCTATTTTTTAAAAAATATGCTTCTCTTATGTCAAAAAATGTACATTTTTCCTCCAATTTGTGACAATATAACCCACTGTAAATATTATATATATTGACCCTTCTAACAATATTCTTAAGGGGTATTATTAGACCATGGGAAATCCACTTGTTAGCTTTCTCTCCTTCCCCTGAGGAGATTTCTAATCACCAGAAACGCTTCTTGGCTGACTCCCCAGCAGCTCACTGCAGAGTATGGGTACCATGAATGATCAAGGCAAGAAGTACTTCATCTGGCAGCTGTGGTTCAGCATCCTTCTATCAAGTGATTTATTTTGGCTGTTTGAACCATCCATTGCAAATCAGTCAATTGAGAGTCAGTAAAGTGATCAAATTAGGATCTAAAGATGCTATCTGGAGGGTGGTCTCTGATGTCAGTCACTCAGTGAATAAATCTTCACATAATCCCAATCCTCATGTAGCAACATCATGAACTCCTCAAGGGTCTAGTGCAATCATGGCGTTTTAGCATTTACAAATCGTTTGCAGTGCCATGGCAACAGAAACTGTACAACATTTCCCATGGCAACAGAGACTGTACAACATCTCCCATGGCAACAGAGACTGTACAACATCTCCCATGGCAACAGAGACTGTACGACATCTCCCATGGCAACAGAGACTGTACAACATCTCCCATGGCAACAGAGACTGTACAACATCTCCCATGGCAACAGAGACTGTACAACATCTCCCATGGCAACAGAGACCGTACAACATCTCCTACAGGAGATTCTAAAGCCTGAGTCAGGGGCCCAAAGGAAAAGAAGTTTCTGCAGCATTTGGATGGCACACTACTCATCTAAGAAACTAAAATCATGAAGTAAATTATGAAGACTTGGTAAGATATTGACATAGAATCTTCTCTCCTACAGTCTAGAAGAGGAAACAAAACAGAACATACCATGTGTCTGATCTTTATTTTGACCATCAGCAGATTGACTGATTGCAGGAAAGAAAATGGCGTCGTTTTGAGAGCTAGCAGGATGGGTAGAGATGCTAAGCCTGGACAACTGGATGGTCCCCCTGGACCCAAGGGAGCCACTTTCAAGATGTGTAGAGAAAAGAGACATGTGAGAGTGTAACGTTTGCCTAGTATTTGTGAAACTCTGTGTTAGCAGTGCATAAATCCAGTATCCATAATTCTAAACTTCAGGAGGTAGAGCAAAAGGATTAGAAGTTTAAGTCATTCTTGGCTACATAGTGAGTTTATGGCTGCGAGGAGACACCATGACCACAGCAACTCTTATAAAGAAAAGCATTTAATTGAGGTGGCAGCTTACATTTCAGAGGTTCCATTCATTATTATCATGGTGGGGAGCATGGCAGCATGCAGGGTGACACGGTGCTGGCTACATCTTGAGAAGGCGACAGCACATGGTGAGTTTGAGGCTAGCCTGGGATACATGAGAGCCTGTCCAAAAGGAAAGAGAGGGAGGGGCGGGAGAGGGACCAAGGGAGGGAGAGATGGGAGGAAGAATCGACAGGCATCTGGGGAAGCATTCTGACTCAGCTCTTACAAGGCTCCAGATGCAGAACAATGGAGTCCAATGACAATGTTGCCAAACACGAATGAGATGTCATCAACGGAAGGAATGGGTCCAGAAAGTTCAGAGGGGTTATGACAAGGCTCTGCATGCCTGGGCCAGCACCAGGCTTGGGGCCACCAAAGGGTAAAGTAAACACAGAGCTCTCTGCTGAGCCCCTGCGTCCTGGATGGCTTGAGACCTTTGTGCTATAGCCACTGCTGCCACCTTCATCATCTCCCCATCACTCGCTCGCCTTGAGTTTGTACTACTGTATCCTGCCAATCTGTGGCTTGTTGAGGCCATGGCTGCTGCTGTTGTCACTGATGCTCGTCTCAGGGTTTACAGAGTTTGCCAAGAACATGGTACCTTATAGGGTAGCAGGCAGAGCTGTCTGTCAGGCCAAAGAAGAGCAATGGCTCCTGTGATTTCATTTGCCCGGTATTCCTGCGATTGTAAGCGCTGTACCAGTCAAGACAGCACATTAACAACTCCTTTTTTGGGCACACGTGGGGTTTAGTTAATCATGCATGGCCAAGGCCTGTAACATCCTCACACCCCCATGTGCCCAAGGGAGTGGTCCTTTGCCTCCCTCCCCTGTGGACTCTGTCAGGTTTCAGGATTTCCAACTCTGGTTGTCCTTCTTGTCGGCCTAGTCCAGACAATAACATACTGGTCGTGTTTCTGGTTTTCTGCTAGCACATTCCTGGTATCTGGCCTTTCAAAATGGATCTAGGGCCCAGAAAAATATCCTACCCAACCCTGACTTTTCAAGACCACTACTGCCCACTCAGGGCTCACTGTCTGGAGCTCTGATCTTGTAGGGGAACAAAGAAAAAGACTGTTCATTTCTTGGGCTGGAGACATAGCTCAGTAGTAGAGCACTTGCCTCAAAGGTCTTGAGTTCACTCCTTCATATAACACACACACACACACAAAAAAAAAAGAAAAATATTATTTTTTTCTTTTGTTAAAAGAAGAAAAAAAACCCAGAGTCTTTCTCACTGAACGTGAGTCTGGCTGATCAGCAAACCCAGGGACCCTTCTGTCACTACCTCTCCGCTCTATCTATCTATCTATCTATCTATCTATCCATCCATCCATCCATCTATCTGCTAAATGAAGATAGATATGCAGGCCTATGTGTATATGTGTGTACCATAACAGGAGGATGCTTCTCTTCACTTTATTGCCTTGAGACAGGAAACTCAGTGAGCCAGAAGCTCACAATCTCGGCTAGGTCCAGAAGCTCGCCGTTTTGCCTAGGTTGGCTGGCCAGGGAGCCCCTGGGATCTACCTGTCTCCGGCCTTCAATACTGATTTTATAGGCATGCATAGCTGTGCCTAGCATTTTACATGAATGCCAAGGATTTGAACTTAGGTCCTCATGCTTACAAAGCAAACACTTGCCCATTGAACTATTTCCCTAGCCCTACTCAGCCAGCTTTTTACATGGGGTTCTGGGGATTTGAACTCAGGCCCTCATGCTTACAGAGCAAACACTGTCTACTAAACCTTACACCACTTCCACTATTCATTTCTTAATAAAAAGATTTAGAAAGACAATAATGAATAAAAAGAAAATAATTATCAATGTATGGCAAAACAAGAGAGATAAGATTTTAAGATATTTCCACAATACATTATTTTAATATATCATTATTAGACTGAGTTTTTCTTTTTCTTTTCTTTCTTTCTTTTTTTTTTTTTTTGGTTTTTCAAGACAGGGTTTCTCTGTGGTTTTGGAGCCTGTCCTGTCCTGGAACTAGCTCTTGTAGACCAGGCTGGTCTCGAACTCACAGAGATCCGCCTGCCTCTGCCTCCCAAGTGTTTTTCTTTTTTCTTGTTGTTAGTTTTTAGGTTTTGTTTTGTTTTTGCTTGGTTTTTTGTTTTGTTTTGTTTTTGAGATATTGTGTAATCTTATCTGCCTTGAAAACACTACTCCCTCTTCTTGCCTCTGGGACATTCTGATGAGTACCATGGTGTCACAGAAGTTCACGTAGAATTTGGAAGCAGGATTTCTGAGGTGGCTTTGATAGCAACACTCCTACTTCCTGTGACTTGAACATATTGCTTAATCTCTTTGAGCTCAGTTTCTTCATCTATAAAATTTAAATTAAGGTAATAATAACATCTGCCAGGCCTCTTGTACGTACGGGATTATATGCTTCTGCACATGGGCTAATGTGATCATGAATGTGATTAGTAAGCTCATTATATTTCAAAAGAGCATTGTATACATTTTTTTTTAACTCAGGCTTTTGGTTTCTCAGAAAGGCACGAGATAAGTATACATAGGAGAAAAGCTGAGACGGGCAATTACCCCCTCCCTGCTGACATTTCAGTGAGCATCTGTACCCCTGGAGCTCAAATGCTGAGATGGCAAGACTGTGACTTCCAAGCCCGTCTGGGCTGTATGGTGAGACTATCTCAAAGAAGGAGGTCAGCGGCGGAAGAGACGGCTCACTGGTCAAGTGTTGTCTGAGCCAGCAGGAAGACCTGAGTTTGGAACTCCATGCCAACATAAAACAGGCATAACAGCATGCATCTGTAACCACAGCACTGGGTCAGCGAAGACAGAAAGAGCCTACGGTCAGCACAATTGGAGAACTCCAAGTTCGGTGAAACAGCTCTCAACAAATAAGGTAGAGAGTGAAAAAAGATACCAGATATCCATCTCCGACCTTCACACACACACACACACACACACACACGCACAAACAGTATGGTGGCCTCCTACCTTCACACACACACGCACACACACACAGTATAGTGGCCTCCGACCTTCACACACACACACACACAGACGCACACACAGTATGGTGGCATATAGCTATAATCTTTATATTCGTCACATGGAAATAGGGGGATCAGAAGTTCAAGGTGTAGCCTTGATATGTGAAACTCATCTCAAAAACAAGCAAATAAACAGAAGAGAATATGGAACTGGAGAGATGGCTCATCAGTAAAGAGGACCCAGACTCAGTTCTCAGCATCCGCCTTGCAACTCACCGCCATCTGTAACTCCAGTTCCAGAGGACCTGACAGCCTCTTCTGGCCTCTGAGACCTCTGCTTACAGACAGACAAAAACCCCATACAAAAACTAAAATAGAGTAAATCTCGAAAGGGAGAAATAGGAAAGAATTGTCCCCTTTAATTCATAGGGCAATGCTGGACTATCTATTTACAAAAGGATGCTTCTGATAAAGGGGATGGACTCAAGAAACCCAATGCATCTGTGCTCTTCCTCACAGTAGCTTTTTTTTTTTTAACTAAATGTCCATCTTCTGAAGAACTCTTGTCAACAGGCCTTGACTTTGATTTAGAACTAACAGTAGAGTCTTAGCCATAAATCCTGCATTTTTCCTAACAAGAAACTGTCAGAAAAGTATTCTTCCTCTTTAGCTGATAGCTATGGGTGGGGTTTTTTTGTGTTGTTTTTTTTTTTTTTGTTTTTTTTGTTTTTTGTTTTTTGTTTTTTTTTAGCCTATTTTGACGGCAATGAAAGTACAAAAAAGACTGGTTTACAGTCCTAGGTCTTAATTTGCCAATCAGTCAAATCCAGTTGTAAGTGTTTATCCAGACAAAATGTAGAGACAAGTGTCATTGTTGTTCCTGTAGAATTTATCTTGGGATGATTCTCACCTAGACCTGCTGTCTTCCTTTCTTTTCATTCTTTACCTTGACAGAAGCATCCCAGTGTGTTCAGCACTGTAGAAAGAGGTGGCCTTTGCTGTGGAAGCCTTTGGAGTCCAGATAAACCCCACATTTTAGAGGTGAGCATGGAACCAGACAGGAAGGCCCTCAGAGAAGGACACTCTAAATTGAATTCTGAAGGAAAAATAAGAACTAAAGAACCTTCTGGAATGCCTTCTTTTCCTCCCTCTCTTCCTTCATTCTTTCTCTGGAGACAGTCTCTCGTGTAGCCCAGGCCCCCCCCCCCCCCGTCCACCTTGCTCTTGCTCTGTGTTTTCTTAGTTATCTTTCTGCTGCTGTGATCAATTGCCCTGACCAAACGCAACTAAAAACAGATATATTATTTTGACTTACAATTCCAGAGTCCGTGATGGTGGAGCAGAGGCAAGGCATCAAGTGGCAGGAATGGCAGCAGAAACAGGAAGCTGAGAGCTCACATACTGAGCCACAGGCACGAAGCAGAGAAAGTGAACTGGAAGCGGTGGCCGGATTTTGCTCTCAAAGTCCAGCCCTAGCAACATACTTAGGGACTAAGTATTCAAATGCCTGAAACTATGGGGAATATTTGTTATTCAAACTTCCACACCCAGCATGACCTTTGACCATCTATCTGATCCTCCTTCCTCCACTTCCCAGATGTTGGGATTACAGTTGGGCATATCTTCATGCCAAGCAACCTTTTTTCTTTTTTTCTATTCTTTCTTCTTTTCTTCCCCATTTCTTTTTTTTTTTTTTTTTCTTTTGCAACTGGGCTTGTGTCGTCCAGGCTGTTACTAAATTTGCTGTTAGTCAAGGCTGAACTCCTCTACCGCCTATGTGCTGGAATTACAGGCCACAGTGACTGATTCATTCAGTGCTGGCTATCCTACTTGGGGGTTTGTGTGCACTAAGCAAGCACTCCACCAACTGGGCCACACCCTCAGGCCTTGAGCGTTTTTAACCTTGCAGCAAGTATACCGCAGGTCTGGCTGCACCCAAGAGCCTTACACACACACACACGCACGCACCCACGCACGCACGCACCCACGCACGCACGCACGCACGCACGCACGTGCAGAGCTCCTCTGCCTGTTCTCCCCTCCCGGATGACACTTAACACATCCCCCACACTCCCAGTGGTTTTCAGGTGTTGAGCCATAGCTCTCATTTTAGGTCATAAAGAACATGCTTCAAGGTAAACCATAACTCCATGCCACACTGAAGCTTCCCCCGAGGAGAGCTGGAGGAGCTGAGGTGCCTCTTTTCTGTCCTACACATCCCATCCACATCCCCACTGGCTAGCTGCTACCTGCAGCACATCCCACTCTGGAACAGGAACAAGGAGGGTCAGTCAAAGAGCAAAGGCATGGTGTCACAAACCTGACCTGTTGTCCCAGCAAGCAAGAGGCAGAGGCAGGAGAATTTCAAGTCCTGAGCTGGGCCAGCCTATGTAGCAAGACTCCATCTCAAAACCCAAACCAAAACAAGCTAACAACAAAAAAAGGTGCATTCTTACTTAGCTCTGCACTCACGGCTTTGTTACTGCCCTCCTGGGACAGCAGGTTTGTAACGGCTGTCTCCCTCGGTAAACACTGAAGCTAGGATAAAGGGTAAGGACCCAGGCACCCCTCCAAAGCTCACTTCTGACATCACACAGGCCCCGATGGAGGTGAATCACTTAAGGCTGGCCTCACCTAGTACCTCCAGCTCCTGTGTCACTCCTCCAGGAATGGCATCCAGCTGACTCTGACTTACCTCAGAGCTTTCCCGAGTTCATCAGCAGTGGCTCTGTTGGGGAACTCTTCAGGCCAGCATGAGGATGGGCTACCAGTCTCCCCTCTGCCTAGGGTTGTAGGCAGCTCAGGGAGGAAAGAGGCACCATGGCACCAGGCCTCCCAGTCCACAGTCCTTCCCTGCCCATTCTCGCTTGTGGCAGGGGTGGGTAGTGAGGCAGCCTGAACAACCAGTTTGTTTTACTCAGCCACTGTTGATGTGACTGTCCCATTCCTTTGTCTGGTAAGGGAGACAAGAGTCACCTGTCTCTCTTCAGAGACAGAAGTTACATAAAACAAGACTGCTTGACCCACTTGCTCAGGATCATGTGACAGGACCTGTGACCGAAAGGGACTTGGCTTTGTTGTCCCCTTAATGCAGAGATTCATCATTGGTCATTGCACTGAGATCAAGAACCTGTTGAATGCTCAGTCCTAAACAAGACATGACACGTATGTCACCTCTCCTGGACTCAGGGAGCCTCTGCAGGGAGGGCAGAAAGGTTGTAAGAGCTGGAGGGTGGGAAGAGGTCTCGGGGAACACTATCTTCAGAAGGTTACACCCATGACCTCATAGCAGCTGAACACAGGAAAGCAACTAGAGGGCCAACCGACTCCATGGTCACCAGCCCCAAATGCTGTTTTGAGCATTAAGGATGCGTAAGAAGCCAGGTAGGCAGGATTGAACAAGAGACCTGTCCCACAGGTACAGCTGGTCTGTGAGAGCTGGCTGGTGATAACCAAGAGCCTTTTGGCCAAAAATCAAAGAGGCAGGGCCTTCAAGGAGTACCTGTGGAAGGGCAGGGCTGGTCTACAGACGGGAGAATCAGCACAAGTTTCAGGTAAGCTCAATCAATCTTCATAGCAGACCCTGTATCGTATATATATACAAAAAAGAGACCTTTTTTGAGACAGGGTTTCAGTGTGTAACAGTGTGTAACAGCTCTGGCTGTCCTGGAACTAGCTCTGTAGACCAGGCTGGCCTGGAACTCACAGAGATCCACCTGCCTCTGCCTCCCAAGTGCTGCGATTAAAGTCGTGCACCACTACCACCCAGCTCAGAGAAGACATTTTAAAAAGGTTTATTTGCTGGGTGTGGTAGTGCATGCCACTCTGTCTCAACTCCACCCCAAAAATGTATCCATTTTCTTTTATGTGTATGTACTCATTTTTCTTTTATGTGTATATGTGTGTACCTGAATGTATGTATTCTCACTCTGTGTGCACAGTTTCATTTATTCATTGTATTTTATGTGTATGTATGTGTATCTGGATGTATGTGTGCTCACTGTGTGTGCACAGGAGCTCACAGAAGCCAGAGGAAGGTGTCAGAGCCTCTGGAACTCGAGTTACAGACCTCTGGGAACCTCAAATGTGAGTTCTGGAATCCTAACTCAGGTTCTCTGTGAAGACAACACTGAGCCATCTCCCCAGCCCAGAGAAGAAAAACTACATTGCTACTTTGCAGATGAAATAAGGCTCTTTTCATAGAAAATTCTTCTAAGATGAATTTTGGGTTTGGGGGGAGCTTGTTTGTTTTTGAGATCGGGTCTCACTATATCTTGCCTGTCTTTTAGGGCTGCTTACATGAGCATAGGTGTGAGGTTATTTACTTGAGCAAGGACGACTTAGCAGTGACCACGCCACTGAGGACTATGACTCCTCCCCAGGAGCCGTTATTAACTATCTCTAGCTCCTCAGAAGGGCGGACTCCACCCCACCTCTGATGGAACATTCATGGACCCGCACGATGTTATTATGCAGGTAACCATAGCTGCTGTGAGCTCATGGAGGCACCAGCCATGTCACCCTCAGAAGGGCATTTCCCCAAGACCTCTCCCCACACCACCCCCCAACTCTTCTATCCTTTCTCTCCTCTCTTCAGAGGCTCCCTGAGTCCTGGAGAGATGACATCGATGTCATGTCTTGTTTAAGACTCAGCAGTCAACAGGCACTTGTTCTCAGCACTGTGACCAATGACAAATCTCTGCACTAACCTCGCCTGCTGCGAAAGCGTCTATGACCAAGGCTGAGTGCCTTGCTAATCTAGGGGTGTGAACAGAGATAGCTTTAAAGACTGGATTGTTGTGGTGCTTTAATCCCAGCACTCGGGGGGGCAGAGGCAGACGGAGCTCTAAATTGGAGACCAGAGTGGTCTACATGATGAGTTACAGGACAGCTGGGGCTGCGGAGTGAAACCCTGTCTCAAAAACAAAACAGCACAAACAAAACAAAAAGACATTGTAACAACATGCCTATTTAGCAAAGCAACAGTAGTAGGTTCCTCCCTAGGACCTAGTACTTCTCAAGGCATAAGCTTTTGACTAGATTTATAACACCGAACATTAATTCCACCCTCAACTCTCTGGTTCTCCTCTGCCTCCACCCCTTAAGTTCTAGAATTATAGGCCTGCCCCACCACAGCAGGTAATATCTCTTTAAATTATAAAATTGAATTAGATTTACCATGTACCAATAGAAGAAACAGTATATTTTATTTCATCCCTCTGCCTTTTTATTATTTATTTTTTTAATTTTTAATTTTTTTTATTTTTTGGTTTTTTTGAGACAAGGGTTCTCTATAGCTTTGGAGCCTATCCTGGAACTAGTTCTTGTAGACCAGGCTGGCCTCAAACTCACAGAGATCTACCTGCCTCTACCTCCTGAGTGCTGGCATTAAAGGCATGCACCACCACTGCCCAGCTTTTTATTATTATTATTATTTAAAAACAGGCTCTCTATAGTCCAAGTGAAGAAAAGGAAGAGAGAACGATGAGGAATGGGGAAAAAAGAAGAGGGACTAGGAGATGCCACAGCCCCCAGTTAAGGGCGTGTGACTGAAAAGGATCCTCTCCCCCTGCCAATTGCCATTATCTGCCATAGCAGGACACTCTGGAAGTCCCAGCCCTTGTCACAGAGTCTCGTCCCTGAATACACAGCCTATGGTGTCAGGCAACTTTGGTTCACTGGGTGAAACATGGAGAGGCTGTAGAGTTTCTGTTCTCAAACTTGTTCTCTCCGAGGTCAATCCCCAGTGTCAGGAGGAATGTATGAGTTGTTTTCGTGACCTGCTACCTGTCTAGAAGCAGCTTAAGGAAGAAAAGGTTTATTTTGGCTTTTGATTTGAGGTGACAACCATCATAAGGAGGAATTCACGGTGGCAGGAACCTGGGGTAGCTGGTTACATTACACCCACAGAAGCCACAGTCAGGAAAATGGGAGCCACGAGTGCTGGTGCTGCGCTTGTTTTTTCCTTTTTCCCATGGACCCACAGTAAAGGTGGGTCTTCTTTCCAACCTCAATTAACCCAACCAACAACCCCTCATAGGTATCCCAGAGGCTTGTCTCCTGTGTGATTCGAGATTCTGTCAAGCGGCAATCAATATAAACAGTCACAGATCAATATAAACCATCACAGAGATCGATATAAACTATCACAGAGATCAATATAAACCATCACAGAGATTGATATAAACCATCACAGAGATCAATGTAAACCATCGCAGAGATCAATATAAGCCATCACAGATCAATATAAACCATCACAGAGATCGATATAAACTACCGTAGAGATCAATATAAACCATCACAATCAATATAAACCATCGCAGAGATCAATATAAGCCATCACAGATCAATATAAACCATCACAGAGATCGATATAAACTACCGTAGAGATCAATATAAACCATCACAATCAATATAAACCATCGCAGAGATCAATATAAGCCATCACAGATCAATATAAACCATCACAGAGATCGATATAAACTACCGTAGAGATCAATATAAACCATCACAATCAATATAAACCATCGCAGAGATCAATATAAGCCATCACAGATCAATATAAACCATTACAGGAAGTGTATTCATTTTCTTGTTACTGTCACCAAATATAGGATCAGAAGCGTCTTGAGGGGAGAAGTGTCTATTCCGGCTTACAATTCAAAGGAAGACAGTCACCATGGTGGGAGGTGTGGCAGCAGGAATATAGCAATCCATCGGACTGGCCAGGAAGCAGAGAAGGGAACACTAATGTTCCATTTACTTTCCCTTTGCCCTTTTCATCCAGCCTGGAACCCCAGCCTGTTGGGTAGTGCTATCGACATTCAGGGTGGTTCTTTCCTTTACGGTGGTAGCTCACTGGAAATCACCTCCAAGATACAACCAGAGGTGTGTCTCCTAGGCGATTCCAAATCCAGTCAAGTGGACAATAAAAAGTAATGGAAGAGGCTTCCCAGAATACTGGCGCATCTAACTCAAACTCACAGGAGTAGGGAATCCTGGCAATGCCTTCATGTGTATGTGTGGAAATATATGCATGTTCCAGCATGCTTGCTTTCTCTACATAAACTAAAACACACTAAACACATCTTCTGTACCATGTTCTTTCTCACTTGATGCCATATCTTTCTACTTATCATTATGTGTATAATTATTAGATAGGTATCACTTGTTGGAGTCGAGATCATAGTCCTAGGATGAAGGCATCACAATTCATTTACTACATTCTGCCTGAGAGATGTTTTCTTATGTAGGTTTGCTTGCTTGCTTTGTGTTTTTTTTAAATTAATTTTAGGGTTTTGTTTTGTTTTTGAGATAGGGTCTCACTATGTAGCCCTGGTTGACCTTGAACTCATTATGCAGATGAGACTGACCTCAATGTCACAAAGATCTGCCTGCCTCTGCCCCCAAGTGCTGGGACTAAAGGCCTGCATCACCACACCCAGCTAATTTACTTTTTAAAAATCGTACCTGTGCCAGGCGATGGTGGCGCACGCCTTTAATCCCAGCACTCGGGAGGCAGAGGCAGGCGGATCTCTGTGAGTTCGAGACCAGCCTGGTCTACAGAGCTAGTTCCAGGACAGACTCCAAAGCCACAGAGAAACCCTGTCTCGAAAAAAAAAAAAATCGTACCTGTGTGGATCTAAACATAGATTTGTGTGAGTGTGTGCAGTGTCCCCAGTGGCCAGAAGAGGGTATTACATCCCCTGGATTTGGCGGTTCAGGAAATGGGTGTGCCACCTGATGTAACTCTTGTCTTCTTTAAAAGCACTCACTATACTACCTTCACTGCTGAGCTATTCTCCAGCCCTTGTTTGTGTTTTTAAAACACGATCTTGTTATGTAACACAGGCTGGACTTGAACACACAGTCCTCCTGCCTCAATTTTTGGGATTACAAGTGTGTGTCATCACGCACAGATAAAATGAGTTTATGTGATGGGGGCACACATCACGTACAGGTGGCCAATCTAAATGAGGATCTCTTCCGCCTCCTTAAGATTTGTTTACTTAAACCAGGCGGTGGTGGCGCACGCCTTTAATCCCAGCACTCGGAAGGGAGAGGCAGGTGGATCTCTGTGAGTTTGAGACCAGTCTGGTCTATGAGAGCTAGTTCCAGGACAGGCTCCAAAACTACAGAGAAACCCTGTCTCAAAAAACTTAAAAAAGAAATCTGTTTAGTTTATTTTATAAATATGTGTTTTGCTTGCTTGTATGTTCATCACATGTGTGCAGCACCTTGGGATGCCAGAAATGGTGTCTTAGCCCCTAAAACTGAATTTATAGACAGCTATAAACTGCCAAGTGGATTCTGGGAATCGAACCCTGATCCTCAGAAAGTGCTGTCTGATGTGGGAGTGATTTCTTTCTAATCTGTTGCTTTCATTGGTTAATTAATAAAGAAACTGCCTAGACCCATTTGATAGGCCAACCCTTAGGTGGGTGGAGTAAACAGAACAGAATGCTGGGAGAAAGAAAGCTGAGTCAGTGAGTCGCCATGATTCTCCCACTCCAGACAGACACAGGTTAAGGTCTCCCCTGGTAAGCCACCTAGTGGGCTACACAGATTATTAGAAATGGGTTAGATAAATATGTAAGAGCTAGCCCATAAGAGGCTGGAACTAATGGGCCAGGCAGTGTTTAAAAGAATACAGTTTCCATGTAATTATTTTGGGGCATAAGCCATGCGGGCAGCCGGGTGCCGGGGACGCAGCCATGCCGCTCTCTCAACACCTGTCGACAGCTGAGCCTTCCTCCTCTATCTTATCCCCCTCGCCACATGGAGTCCATTATGATCATTCCCAGGAGCTGAGACATGCTCCGCAATGAAGCACTCACAAAACTAGGTTGGCAAGAAAAGAAAGGTTCCATATGTGTATATATTCCTATTTTGTTTTTAATTAATGTATTGTGCTAGTGTTCATGGTTCCAGAAGAGGGCACCAGATCCTGAGGAACTAGAGTTACCTTCTGAGCCACCTAATGTGGGTGCTGGGAATTGGCGTGGGTTTTTTAGAAGACCAGTAAGTGCTGTTGATTGTCAGGCCATCCTGTCAGCCATTTGATTTCTTTCTTTCTTGCTTGTTTTCTTGCGTTCATCCTTTCTTAATATCCTGCAAAACCCACAGCAAAGAAAAAGTGACCTTGGAAATAGCCCTGCAACTGAATGTCTTGACATGTCTTTTACCATACTTCTAGGGAGCGATAGCCCTTGCAGAAGGGTCCCCACGCACACTGGCATTTGGCCAATTCATGACAAATTACATGAAGAAAAAAAAGTTCAGACGGGACTGAGTGTCCCTAAAAATGTGTGAAAGTATTAGTAATGAACATTTTTTAGAGTGTTAATTCTCTTTGTTCCAAAGCGCCACTGCCATATACAAAGCTGTTATTATTATTATTTTTTTAATGAAGTCTCATTGTGTAGTTCTGGCTGTCCTAGAAATCTCTATATAGACCAGGCTGGTCTCAAACTCACAGAGATCTACCTGCCTCTGCCTCTGCCTCTGCCTTTGCCTCTGTGCCTGTCTGCCTCTGCTGGAATTTAAGGGATGACCCACCAAGCCCTGCCTTCTCTGATATTTTAATTTTTTTTGTTTTTTTTTGGTTTATTCAAGACAGGGTTTCTCTGTAGCTTTGGTGCCTGTCCTTCCCCTGATATTTTGTAAAGCTGGTTTTCCCCCCATGAGTCTGAAGTAGCAACATGAAGCCTGTTTCCTTAGCTAATTATTTCTTCACTACCTTTCATGGATCCACACCACACACGTTGGTATTGGAAGGACTCCCACACCCATGCTGAACTGATTGCAGCTTGGAAAGGCCAAAAAAGAAAATCAATCATACTGTGGAAATCAAAGAGTCCTTGAACATTCTGAAACTCCTAAGAGCTGAAGGGACCTTGGCTGCCAGATGACCTGTGCGGTTCCCATTGGTGGAGGAGCCTTGCCTTGCCCCTCCCTTTCCCCCAAAGGTATCAAGGTTGGGGTCTAATGGCTGCCAAGAGGTGGCCTCTGCCAATTCACATGATATGTGTAAGCCACACCTCTTCACAGTCCCTGCTCAGGCACTAGGAGTTTTCCAGAACAAGGTCTTCCAGAGAGACAGGAAGAAGGAAGTCACAGGTGACTGGCCCAGTCAGTCTTTGGGGGAGACTAGTGATGGCTGCTCCTGTCAGAGACCCAATCAGGTCAGGCCCCTGCACGACTTTTTTTGTTTGTTTGCTTTTCAAGATGGCGGTTTCCTCTGTGCAGCTCTAGCTATCCTAGAACCTACTCTGTAGACCAGGCTGGGCTGGAACTCACAGAAATCCTCCTGCCTCTCCTCCTAAGTGCTGGGATTGAAGGTATAGGCCACCACCACCCAACTTCCCTGCAGAACTTTTAGAAGGCAAGAAAATGTGCATGCCAGGGGATACATGATTGCTTTAGGGAAGCGCATTTCCTATTTCCGTCTCTCCAGCATGGAGGTTACATGTGCATTTTCGCATGCCTGGCTTTCCCATGTAGATTTGATTGATTCTAACTCAAGTCCTCATATTCTCATGGCAAGGATTTGCCTGAGTGAGCATCCCCTAGCTCCAAGTGATTTTTATTCTTTAAACTCCAAAGGTAGAAGTGTGAATTTTCCAGGACTGGGAATTTTGTTTAGCAAGTGTTAAGGACCCGAGTTGAATCTCTCCAGGAGTCTCGCAGGGGTCCAGGGTGGAGAGGTGGGAAGGAATAAAAGAGATAGATATCCTTCCTTCTGGCATATTAAACGTTCTCTTTGAAAAAAAGCAAACTTCATGGTGCTGGAGCCTGGACAAAGAGCCTGCTAGCGGGAGCCAAGACTGGGACCTTTCAGAACAACTTATATCCCTGCAAGTCAAGAAGGTGTGTATGAAGCTTATGCTTTTCAGGAGCAGAACAAGCATCCATCTGTCCTTGAGAAAGGGAACACACAGGAGTCAAAGGACAACATTCTTCTCATGGCGGACATTTGCCGATGAATATGCAAGTGTCTGGAGGTGAAGCTGCAGAAGCTGGGCCATGATGGGTAGGATTCCTTAGAGAAATATCTTCTGTACCAAGTACCAGATGGCATTTGGGTTTCCAAAGATACTGAGTCTAGAGGACTATGGAAGGGGCCCCATGGAAGGGCCCCTGTAAGCTGGCTAGCTGGCTGGGTGTACGTGGCCTTCTCCCCAGAGACAGAGGGAGCAGAAATGACTAACGAGGTGACCACAGATCTCATGGGCAGGCAGCTTTGCACGCTTTCAGCCTGATTCACTGCATCCTATGCAGCTTGAACCAAGTGGACTCCACTACCATCACCATGCAGTACACATAATACATCTGTGGGCGAAGGAAAATGTCCACATAGAGTCTGGTAGACACTGGGCGTGTCCAGTGTGACAGGGCCTATGGTCACCCAGGCCTAGATTCTTTCACTAGCCTGACCTGTTTTGAGGTCTGAGATGCTGGCTCTCTGCCAGGCTGTGCTCTCTAAGAGAATGGCTGTCAAGTCTTAAGAACAGCTGAAGGAAGAGCCTTTATAACCAGCCCGAAGGCTCTCTCAGGTCTCAGCCTCCCATGCACATCCACCCACATCCCCGCCCCATCCCTCCTCCACCCTTGGTCAGGTAAAACAGAGGCAACATGGGAATACTGAGAGGCCACGAGCCCTCTCACCTCACCATGCCTTTAAATCACTATGAAGACAGATTGGCCATCTGAACCTTGCCTGCTCACCAAGATTCCCTAGTGAACATTGAAACAATAGGAGGGGCCCAGCTTGCCTAGACCAATCTGATCAGGCTTTCTGGGGTGGGGGTGGGGGGGACTTTGATGGAGGTATTGGCTAAAACTCCATAGCGGACTAGGAAGGATGGCCTGGGCGAGGAACTCCTGAACATACTCCATTGCTGGGCTGGTATCAGCCTCAAGTCACCAGGCTTGCTTGGCAAGCTTTCTTACACCATAAACCGTCTTTAAAGCTCCAGGCCAGGATTCATGAGACCTTATCTCAACAAGGCAGAAAACAAAGCTAACGAACCAAAGCACTCACTCATGACAGTTACAAGAATATTCTCTCTGCCCCACCCCAAGTACAGCACAAAAGAAATCTTTCAATTTAAGAAAAAAAAATCTGAGAGCTGGACAGATGGCTCAATGGTTAGGAGCACATCTGCTCTGGCAGTGGTCCTGAGTTTGGGCTCCAGCACCCATGAAGGGGAAGCTTACGACCCCCTATAACTCTAGTTCCAAAGCATCTGAAGTCCTTCCTGGCCTCCATGGGACCCTGCACACTAGTGGAATGTACACAGAAAGATGTGTGAGAGGGGCTAGAGAAATGGGGTCTTAGTCATTGGTTGCTGTGAAGAGACAGAATGGCTAAGGAAACTCTTACGAGAGAAAGCATTTAATTGTGGGTTTTCCTATAGTTTCAGAGGTTAGTCTGTTATCATCATGGTGGGGAGCATGGAGGAAGACATGGTGCTGGAGAAGTAGCTGAGGGGGAGACTGGGCCTGGAATGGGCTTTTGAAACCTCAAAAAAATGGGACATAGTTCCTCCAACAGGGCCACACCTCCTAGTCGTCTAATCCTTTCAAATAGTGCTGCTCCCTGGTGACTAAGCATTCAAATGTATGAGTCTATGGGGGCCATTCAAGCCACCACAGATGACTCAGCAGTTAGGATCCCTAGCTGCTTTTCCAGAGGACCCAGGTTCAAGTCTGAGCACCCATATGGAAGTTCCAGGGAATCTGACGCCCTCTAAAGACTTTTGAGGACACCATGCATGCACATGGTGAACATTCATACAAATAAAATTTAATAACAATAATGATGATGATGATGATGATAACTGGGACTGGAACAATGGCTCCATAGTTAAGAGCATTGGCTTCTCTATCAAAGGACCTAGTTCAATTCCCAGCACCCACATCGCAGCTCCTAACTGTCTAGAACTCCACTTTCAGGGGACCCGACACCCTCACACAGGCATACATGCATGGAAAACAATTATTTTTATTGATTTTTATTGAGTTCTACATTTTTCTCTGCTCTCCTCCCTGCTTCTCCCCTCCCCTTCAATCCTCTCCCAAGGTCCCCATGCTCCCAGTTTACTCAGGAGATCTTGACTTTTACTACTTCCCCATTAGATTAGATCTATGTATGTCTCTCTTAGAGTCCTCATTGTTATCTAGGTTCTCTGGGATTGTGATTTGTAGGCTGGTTTTCTTTGTTTATGTTTAAAAACCACTTATGAGTGAGTACATATGATAATTGTCTTTCTGGATCTGGATAACTTCACTCAAAATGATATTTTCTAGCTCCATCCATTTGTCTGCAAATTTCAGGACATCGTTATTTTTTTCTGCTGTGTAGTACTCCATTGTGTAAATGTACCACATTTTCCTTATCCATTCTTCCCTGGAGGGGCATTTAGGCTGTTTCCAGGTTCTGGCTATGACAAACAATGCTGCTATGAACATAGTTGAGCACATGTCCTTGTGGCATGATTGAGCATCCTTTGGATATATACCCAAAAGTGGTATTACTGTGTCTTGAGGAAGGTTGCTTTCTAATTTTCTGAGAAATCACTACACTGACATCCAAAGGGGCTGTACCAGCTTGTACTCCCACTAGCAATGCAGAAGTGTTCCCTTTACCCCACATCCTTTCCAACATAAGTTGTCATCAGTGTTTTTGATCTTGGCCATTCTTACAGGTGTAAGATGGAATTTCAGAGTTGTTTTGATTTGTATTTCTCTGATGACTAAGGATGTTCCTTAAGTGTCTTTCAGCCATTTTAGATTTCTCTTTTCAGGTCCATACTCCATTTTTTTTTATTGTTCTTTTGATGACCAATTTCTTGAGTTCTTTGTGTATTTTGGAGATCAATCCTCTGTCTGATGTAGGGTTGGTGAAGATCTTTTCCCATTCTGTAGGCTGTCATTTTGTCATGTTGACCATGTCCTTTACTTTACAGAACCTCAGTTTTAGGAAGTCCCATTTATTAATTGTTTCTCTCAGTATCTGTAGTGCTGGGATTATATTTAGGAAGTGGTCTCCTGTACCAATGTGTTCAAGAGTACTTTCCACTTTCTCTTCTATGAGGTTCAGTGTGGCTGGCTTTATGTTAAGGTCTTTGATCCATTTTGAGTTTTGTGCATGGTGATAGATAGATATGGATCTATTTTCATTCTACATGTTGATATCCAGTTATGCCAGCACCATTTATTAATTTCTTTTTTGATATTTTTGCTTCTTTGTCAAAAATCAGGTGTTTGAAAGTGTGTGGATTAATATCCAGGTTTTCGATTCCATTTGTCCTCCAGTCTATTTTTATGCAATACCAAACTGTTTTCAGTACTGTAGCCCTGTAGTAGAGTTTGAAGTCAGGTATTGTGATGCCTCCAGAAATTCTTTTATTGTGTGGAATCGTTTGGGCTATCTTGGGTTTTTTCTTTTCCATATGAAGTTGAGTACCATTCTTTCAAGGTCTGTGAATAATTTTGTTGGGATTTTGATAGGCATTGCTTTGAAACTGTAGATTGCTTTTGGTAAAATTGCCATTTTTACTATGTTAATTCTACCTACCCAATAGCATAGGAGATCTTTCCACTTTCTGGTGTCTTCTTCAATTTCTTTCTTTAAAGATTTAAAGTTCTTGTCATGCAAGTCTTCCTCTTGTTTGGTTTCAGTTACTCCGAGATATTTTATGCTATTTGTGACTATTATGAAGGGTGATATTTTTCTGATCTCTTTCTCAGCCCATTTATAATCTGTGTACAGGAGGGCTACTGATTTTTTTTTTTTAGTTAATCTTGTATTCTGTTACATTGCTGAAAGTGTTTATGAGTTCCTTGGTAGAATTTTTGGGGTCATTTATGTAAACTATCATATCATCAGCAAATAATTAGATTTTGACTTCTTTTTCAGTGTGTATCCCCTTGATCTCTTTTTGTTGTCTTATTGCTCTAGCTAGAACCTCAAGAACTATATTGGATAGATATGGAGAGAGTAGGCAACTTTGTCTTGTTCCTGATTTCAATGGGATCGCTGTGAGTTTCTCTTCATTTAGTTTGATGTTGGCTGTTGGCCTGCTGTATATTGCCTTTATTATGTTTAGGTATGTTTCTTGTATCCCTGCTCTCTCCAAGACCTTTATCATGAAGGGATGTTGTATTTTGTCGAAAGCTTTTTCAACATCTAATGAGATGATCGTGTTGTTTTTATTTTTCAGTTTGTTTATATGGTGGTTTATGTTGATTATGAAGCCGACTTGATCATGGTGGATGATGGTTCTGATGTCTTCTTGGATTCGATTTGCCAGTATTTTAACATCAATGTTCATGAGTGAGATTGGTCTGTAATTCTCTTTCTTAGTAATGTCTTTATGTGGTTTGAGTATCAGGGTAATTGTCTCATAAAAAGAGTTTGGCAATGTTGCTTCTGTTTCTATTGTGTGGAACAATTTGGGAAGTATTGCTATTAGTTCTTCTTTGAAAATCCTGTAGAATTCTGAGGTGTAACCATCTGGTCCTGTGCTTTCTTTTTGTTGTGAGACTTTTGATGACTGTTTCTATTTCTTCATCAGGTATAGGTCTGTTTAATTTGCTTATCTGGTCTTGATTTAATTTTGGTAAGTGATATTTATCCATAAAGTTGTCCATTTTCTTTAAGTTTTCCAATTATGTGGAGTACAGGTTTTCGAAATATGACCTGATAATTCTCTGTATTTCCTCCCTGTCTGTTGCTATGTCCCCCTTTTCATTTCTGATTTTGTTAATTTGGATATTCTCTCTCTGCCTTTTGGTTAGTTTGGATAAAGGTTTGTGTATTTTGTTGATTTTCTAGAAGAACCAACTCTTTGTCTCATTGATTCTTTGTATTGTTTTCTTTGTTTCTATTTCGTTGATTTCAGCTCTCAATTTGATTATTTCCTGCCCTCTAATTCTCTTGGGCGAGTTTGCTTCTTTTTGTTCTAAAGTTTTCAAATGTTCTGTTAATTCACTAGTGTGGGATTTTTCCAGCTTATTTATGTAGGCATTTAGTGCTATGAACTTTTCTCTTAACACTGCTTTCACTGTATCCCATAAATTTGGGTATGTTGTGTGATCATTTTCATTGAATTTTAGGAAGTCTTTAATTTCTCCCTTTATTTCTTCCTTGACCCATTGATGATCCAGGTGAGCATTGTTTAATTTCCATGTGTTTGTGGGCTTTCTGGAATTATTATTGTTGATGAATTCTAGTTTTAAGCCATGGTAATCTGATAAAATACATGGGATTATTCCAATTTTTTGTATCTGTTGAGGTTTGTTTAGTTACCTAGTATGTGGTCAAATTTTGAAATGGTTCTATGAGGTGCTGAGAAGAAGGTATATTCTTTTCTGTTTGGATGGAATATTCTATAGATATCTGTTAAGTCCATTTGAGTCATAACATCTATTAGTTCTCTTATTTCTCTGTTAACTTTTTGTCTGATTGACCTGTCCAGTGGTGAGAGTGGAGTGTTGAAGTTTTCTACTATTAGTGTGTGAGGTTTAATGTATGATTTAAGCTTTAGAAATATTTCTTTTACATATTAGGGTGCCCTTGTGTTTGGGGCATAAATGTTCAGTATTGAGATTTTCTCTTGATGGATTTTTCCTGTGACTAACATGCAATATCCTTTTTTTGTCTCAGGTCTGCTCCAGCCCAGGTCACTAGCTCTAAAAATAAATTATTAAAAAAATAAAAAATAACAATTTTGGGGCTGGAGAGAGGACTCAGTGATTAAGAGCACTGGCTGCTTGCTTTTCTATAGAACCCAGGTCTGATTCTCAGCACCCAGATGGCAGCTTATAACCAGCTACAACTCTGGGGATCTAACAGCCTATTCTGGTCTTTCAGGGCACTGCCTATATGTGGTGCACAGACATACATGCAGACAAACACCCATACACATAAAAAAATAGGTAGATAGATAAATAGATAAAATTAAAATAATAATGATAATTTGGAAATAAATTTAAAACTAGGGATAGGTTTATAGAAAATTGGCTTCTTCAATATAATAGAATGCTACAAAAAAAAAAAAGCCTAGGTCATTGTGGGTGGTGCTAATCCTGAGCGAGTGGTCCTGGATGGCATAAGAAAGCAGGCTGAGCAAGCCATGGAGAGCAGTCCAATAAACAGCATCCTTCCATTGCTTCTGCTTCTGTTCTTACTTCCTTGGATGATGGACTGTGTCATGGAACAGAAGTTGAAGCAAACCTTTTCTCCCCTCTTCCCCAAGCTGCTTTTGGTCATGATGAAGGGGAATTCTCAAGCACAGTGTGCCCTATTTCTTTTAGTTTTTATTTATGCGTATGAGTGTTTTGCTGTGTGTATGTATGTGTACCACATGTGTGCCTAGTGCCCAGGGAGATCAGAAGAGAGCATCAGATGATTGTGAGCCACTATGTGGGTGTTGGAAGCCTAGATTCTCTGGAAGGACAAGTGCTTTACTGCTGAGCCCTCTTTCCAGCCCTGTGTTCCATTTTCTGATCTTCAGGTCAGTTACCTAGCTGAGGTGACTAGGAAAATTCCCTATGTTTATGATTCACGCTTTTTTCTGTGGTATTATACCGTGATTAAAAACTTAGTTGAACAAAAGAGAAGGGAAAAAAAGAAGAGAGCAGGAAGGGGTAGGAATCAGGGGAAAAGAATGTGGCTGGACACTAGTGCTGCCTGGTCTCGGCGTAC
Source organism: Microtus oregoni (assembly GCF_018167655.1). Taxonomy (NCBI): domain Eukaryota; kingdom Metazoa; phylum Chordata; class Mammalia; order Rodentia; family Cricetidae; genus Microtus; species Microtus oregoni. The sequence continues at coordinate 12,078,807 of NW_024543075.1, forward strand.
CTGGAACACTGCGGTGTGCTCACATGGTTTGGTTGGGAACAGATGGTTTGAAAGAGGTGCCAGGACTCCCTCCCACCCACCTCTGCTCCCGAGGGCTTGGATGTCACTCAGCCTTGCCCATAGACCTGCCCACCCTCACTGGTGCATGGAGATATGAGTGCCAGCCTCCGGATACAGAGCTGGATTAATTTGATCCTCCACCTGGGTGTCTACGCGTAGGCAGGTTGAGGGAATGCGCAGGTGGAAACTGTGTTGAGCTGCTGAGATGGTCTTGACCGCCACTGAAGGTGGGCTAATGGGGAATGGAGCAAGTGTGTTGATCAGAAAGAAGGTTCCCGAGGTTGCAGCTGCCCCAAGTGTTGTCCCTTTGTCCTTGCCTGGCTCTTGCCTGTATGCCCTGGAAGTGCCAGGACACTGTGAAGGGCATTTCGGGCTGGTTGAAGACAGCCGTATATCCTAAACTGGCTGCCAAGCCCTGTGGGACTTCTGGAACACTTGCGTGCTTCTGCTTGCTTTTTGTTTCTGTCTATCTGGGGCAGAAGCTGTCCTTTCCTGAGCTAGCATTCACTGTGGCTCCCTCCAGGATCTTTCAGCGGCTTTGTGACATTGGGTACATCATGATGCACAGCAGCCTCTCTGGTCCCCTCCTTAAGAGGCAGGTGCTCAGCATCCTTGGCTGTCCAGTGTTGTAGCCACTAGCCACACAGCTCCTTAAAGAAAATTGCATTAAATTTTAAGGTGTGTGTGAGAGTGTGCGGGTGTATAAACCGAGGCCAGAGGAAGACATTGGGTATCCTGCTCCCCAGTCTCCAGTTTATCTCCTTGAGACAAAGTCTCTCACTGAATCTGGAGCCTGCTTTGGGGCTAGGCTGGTAGCCAGCAAGTCCCAGTGATCCCCCTGCATCCAGGCTTACGTGGGTGTTTTTACATGGCTTTGGGGATCCGAAGTAATGTCTTCATGATCTCACAGCAAGCGCCCTTCCTCACTGAGTCATCTCCCCTGCCTTCTTTTTTTTTTTTTTTTTTAATTTTGACACAGTATCTCACATGTTCCAGGCCAGCCTCCAATTTGCTGTGTAGGTGAATTTAAACTTCTGATGATTCTTTCACGTCCTGAGTGCTGGGATGACAGGCATGCACCACCGTGCTGGGAACAAAGCACAGGCTTCCTATGGGCTATGCAAGGACTCTGTCCCCAGCCCCTAAAACTCATTTTTTGAAAAAATTTTATAGAATTGCCAGGCACATTCGCAGGTTCAGTAGCCCATGTGACCTGGGGCAAATTGCGTTAAACAGTGCAGAGGCGGAACATTAGGACAGAAGGTTCTATTGGACAGCGTTGGCTTAGCCCCATCTGTGTCTATATTTCCTTTATCCTACTTTATTTATTACTGCTATTAGTGTGTGCACGTGAGCATTAGAGTATAGCTCTCAGGGGTTGGTTCTCTCCTCCCACTGTGGGTTCTGGGGATCTAGACCCATTTCCTTTTTCATTCTGACGAAGCTCACCGGAAGAGCAATCTAGCCAACTGATAAAATTTAGGAAAGGCACCTGAGCTTGTGGCTGGCCATCACCCACACTTATGCCATGCTCCTCCATGGCCCGTTCTGTGGGAGAACAGGGCTCTCAGCACCTCCTCCTGCTGGTCCTGGTTTGTCAAACCGGCATCATGGAGGAAAACTTAATTCTGGACAATAGTAATTTCAATTTATGGTTCTCTAGGCTTTGTCTTTAAGCTCTTATGCTCTGCCACTTAACACAGCCTTCTGAAATAAATATTATCACCCATCTATGACTACAGATGGAGCTCAGAGACAGGGAGCTGAGTGCCCCGGGGTATGGTATGTGGGTGCTGGGAATCTAACTGACTGGCTACCATCTAAGGAATCATAGCTTTCAAAATGATGTTGATCCATGGACCTCAGAAACTGAAGATATTTAGACGGATACTACCAGAGGAGAGGTTGAGTCCTGGGGACTTGTATCTGGGTTGATGGTGGCCAGGCAGGGCAAGACAAACTTCCAGATAATTGCCATGAATGGAAATACCTAAGCCTTTGGGTTGAGTGTGATGATGCAGTCCCGTAATCCCATCACTTAAGAGGCAGTGGCCGGAGGACTGGGAATTCAAAGCCAGCCTGAGCCACATGGTAAGACTGTTTCTATCTCAAAACAACAATAATAAAAAGGGCTGGGGCTGGGCAGATGGCTCACCTGTTAAATAACACTTGTTGCAGACAGGCAGTGGTGGTGCATCCCAAGGCAGAGGCAAGGGGATCTCTGAGTTCAAGGTCAACCTGGTCTACAGAATGAGTTCTAGGACAGCCAGGGATACACAGAGAAACCCTGTCTTAAAATAAACAAGCAATAACAACATAAAAAATCCACTGTGTACTTATACAGGATGCAGGTTAGATTCCCAGCACCCACATACCAGCTTACAACCCATTGTAACTCCAGTCCTAGAGGATTTGACAGTTTCTTTTGACCTCCACAGGTACCAGGGACACATGTGGTGCACAGACATACAAGCAGTGCACAGACATTCATGCAGACAAAACACCATATACATAATTTTTTTTTTAATTAAAAAAGGGGGTAAGAAGGCCTGGATCTGTGACTCAGTCGACAGAGTGCTTGCTGGGCATGCATGGAATGAACCCATTGTTCCATTCCTAGTTGGGTGTGGTGATGCACATCTGTAATCCCAGCACTCCGGAAGTGGTGCTTAGAGGATCAGTTCAAGGTTATCCTTGGTTATAAATTGAGTTCAAGACTAGCCTAGGGAGCTGGAGAGATGGCTCAGAGGTTAAGAGCACTGTCTGCTCTTCCAGAGGTCCTGAGTTCAAGTCCCAGTAACTGATGGAGGAAGGTCATTGGTTAATAAAGAAACTGCTTTGGTCCATTTGCTAGGCCAGCCCTTAGGTGGGTGGATTAGACAGAACAGAATGCTGGGAGGAAGTGAGGCAGAGGCGATGCCTCTCCTCTCTGGGTCAGACACGATGAAGCTCCTGCCCAAGATGGACATATGCTAGAATTTTCCTGGTAAGCCACCACCTCATGGTGCTACACAGATTATTAGATATGGGTTAGTCAAGATGTGAGAGTTAGCCAAGAAGAGGCTAGATATAATGGGCCAAGCAGTGTTTAAAAGAATACAATTTGTGCATCGTTATTTTGGGTATAAAGCTAGCCAGTGGCGGGGAGCTGGGAGGTGGGAAGCGGCCCGCAGCTCCTTCTACAAGTAACCACATGGTGGCTCACAACCATCTGTAATGAGATCTGGTGCCCTCTTCTGGCCTGCAGCAGACATGCAGACAGAATACTATATACATAATTAATAAATAAATCTTTAAAAAAAAAAGATCAGTCTAGGATATATGAGACCCTGTCTGTCTTGACAAAAAAAAAAAATAATTCCCAAATATTTTAGAGCTCCCAAACCTCTCAATCAACAATGCACAGTTGCTAAAAGTACAGGGAAATGGATGGGGTCACCAGTTTTAGGAGCAGAAAGCCAGCAGGACTCCATGACAGCACTGCTGGAGAGTTACTGTCCTCGGAGGCTCTGGGCACATCCACATCACCTCAGGTGAACAAGACTGTCTGCCTGAGAGTGGCAACTTCCTGTCACTTTCTCTAGAACACTCTGGGTAGTGTGCTCTGGGTAAAACCAGAGGAAACATAGACCAGCAGGGATAAGAGTTCACTGCAGGAACACTGAGTAGCATCCTCTATCAGAGAAAGTGCTGGGAACCAGGGCCATGTTATAGAGGATCTCTCCAGAGACCTCAGAAGCAGATCCTCTTGGGCCATCCCTCTAGGCTTTGGGCCCCACCCCCACCCCTGTGATTCAACTCCAGCCACCTTGAAGTTTTATATAGCTTTACAAATTTCTAGAATCTGGTTGGCTTAATTTGGGTCAGGCATCTATCACTAGAATGAGGCGTGAATGGCCTTTGTTTTTGGTTTTCAAGACAGGGTTTCTCTGTGTAACAGCCCTGGCTGTCCTGGAACTCTCTTTGTAGATAAGGCTGGCCTCGAACTCACAGAGAGATCTGCCTGCCTCTGCCTCTGGAGTGCTTTGATTAAAGGTATGCACCACCACCGCCCAGAGTGGATGGTCTTTGAGAGACACGTGGAGAGGTCTAAGGCAGGACTACATCTTATCCATTCTAAGTGGCAAATGTAACAGGCCTTTAAGTAAAGGCTCGGAGAATAAATTAAATTAATGTGTGGGCACACGAAGCCACCTTCCGTAGACTCAAACAATTTTTCTGCTCCATGCCAGACTGTGCCTGGGACTTTGTCAGTCTATGAATGCCTCTCTCAGGACCTGCTGAAAAGGATCCTGGGAGTGGGACCACCTTGTTGGCAAAACCACAGAGTCTAGAAGGACAGATTAGTCCTGGCCTCTGATGTAGAATTCAAAAATCCAGACCTTAGATGCTGGATCAAGCTGAAGGAGAAGGAAATTAAGTACTTTACCAGATTCTCCACTCCATTTTTTTTTTCGGTTCTGAGTTCTTTGGGTACACTACATCGCCATCATCTAGAACTTTCTACATGGAAAATAATAGGACCTATCAAGCCATCGACGGCTACCTCTTGCTCTTGCAGAGTAGGAAGCTGTGCCTGTGGAAGATGTGTTTTGCTCAAAATCATTGCATATTTCTGACTGGCCTCCTCAGTCTAGTTTGGGGTTCTTTGTACTGCCTAAAAGGAGTCCTCCATTGCTACGGTGGGGTGTTGAAGACACCAGCTGAACTCCCTGTTTGAATTGTGGACAGCTGTGAGTTGGGTGGATGGGTCTGAAATAGTTGCGTGTGGGGGTGATCGTGTCTATTTAGGGATTAGTTGGCTAAAACCTGGTATATTACTTGTCTCTTTGTTATGGTGAAATACCTGGCAAAACTAACGTAAGGAGACCGGTTTATCTTGTCAAGTGCAACCAGGGCACATAACCCAGGAGGGAAGGAACAGCTCCAGGTGTGTACGGCGTATGTTCGTGTGTGCGCTCAAACACCTGTGTGTGGCACAGCACACGGTGGAGGGTCAGAGGACAACTCTGTGGAGTCAGTTCTTTCCTTCCACATTGATGTGGGTCCTGGGGCTCACACTCAGGTCACCAGGTTTGTGTGACACTCACTGGAGCCATCTCACCAGCCCAGAGAGTTCTCTCCAGCATCTCCCAGCTGGGAACTAATCTCCGTCTTACCGCTTCATTTTTCTAAGCAAGTGTATGTATCTGCAGGATTTTATTTGACTCCTTTTAAACAGAGAAACTGTCTTCCTTCAGGAAACCTGTGTTTCCTGGCACCCAGTCTGCTCCAGGCCCTGGGGATTCTGAGGTGCTTTGGTCACTATTCTGATGTCTGGGGCATCACCACCTACCGCAGTGTGAGACATATTAATTCTCAGTCTGCCCTGTGTTGGGTAGTGACTGCATCAAGGCATATGCATGACACTTGGGTTACAGTCCCCCCCTCCCCCTGGGGACTCAGAAGGGTTTTCTAAAAGAGACATTTGAGCTGACTCCCAAACAATGGGTAGCCTTGTTCCAGACTGGAAACTCTTTTAAAGAGTCAAGTTGCATAAACTGACTCCTAACTGCCCATCTCCTGTGAGCCAGGGACCCTGTGCTTATTTCTTGGAAGCAGCTCCTGTTTCTTTACTCCCATGCACCTGATTTGAAATTGTCAGAAAGGTCTTTTGGGTGACCCATGTTTTTATACAACTAAACCACATCTGTTTGTCGTTGAGACCTAATGCCCCCAGCTCTGTCAACCACAGTGAGCTGGCAGCAGCAAATGTTCCTAACAAGGAAATGTTTGTTTTGGAATCAAACACCTTCCAGACTTGTTTGTATGGGGACCAGACTAAAGAGACTGCCTCTCTGCACCTCCTGATACTTAACACACTGGAGTTCCCGCACTAAGGAACAACAGCAGGCAGAAGACAGTCTTGCAAAGAGAGTATCCACGTGATCAAGGACATGCATGTGTGCCACACAATGAACACACACACACACACACAAACCAAGGAAAGTATTCTTCCTTTCTAAGTCTCCCCACACCCATGTTGGCTTGTGTCTTAGAGGAACGTAACCTGTCTGGCCTCCTCACCTTTGTTCTCTGAGACTTTGGACCTGTAGGAAACAATTCTAAACTAAGGAAAGTTAAGTTGGTTTCAGATTTATTAAGGGAAAAATTATCAGTGTTAGTGAAAAAAAAATGTGAATGGGTGCTTTTCTCCAGGAGGGAGACAAAAGGCTGAGCACCAGGAAGTTAGCTGCTCCGGGAAGGCTGATAGGATAAGGATCACGACGTGTGCACCAGAAAACCAGAGACTCACACACACTGTTCTTAGAGTCACCCTAAGGGCGGCATGTGCGAAAGGATCACCACTTCTGAAGACTAACAATAAAAGCAGTTACTGTGAAAAGTTCAGAAAGTGTAAATAAGGGGATGGAGAGGTGGCCCAAGGGTTAAGGACATGCACTGCTCTTGCAGAGGACCCCAGTTTGGCTCCCAGCACTCACTTGGGCTCCAGGGGAATGGATGCTCTTCTAGCCTCCGCAGGCACTGCATTCATGTGCACCCACTCAACACACATAACTAATAAAATGCTGGGCACAGTGGCTCACGCCTTTAATTCCAGCATTCGGGAAGCAGAGGCAGGTGGATCTCTATCATAGCCAACCTGGTCCACAACAAAGAGTTTTAGGCCAGCCAGGCTAAAAGTGAGACTATCTCAAAAAACCAAATTAATAATACTAAAAGAATTTTAAAGTTAATAAGAAAAAAACAGGAGAAATATCACCCTTATTTTCACAGTCTACCAACTGTTACTTAAGAGAATCTCCTTTCAGACTTTTCCCTCAAGGAACAATCCCATATAAATTCCTTTCCATAAAAATCAGATCATACTTATCTGAAAACCTGTGCTTCTTCATTTAGCATTTCCAAACCATCACCTTTTTCTTTTCCTTCTTCTTCTTCTTCTTCTTCTTCTTCTTCTTCTTCTTCTTCTTCTTTTCTTCTTTTTTAAAGATTTATTTATTTATTATGTATGCAACATTCTGCCTCCATGTATGCCCACACACCAGAGGAGGGCGCCAGATCTCATTACAGATGGTTGTGAGCCACCATGTGGTTGCTGGGAATTGAACTCAGGACCTCTAGAAGAGCAGTCAGTGCTCTTAACCACTGAGCCATCTCTCCAGCCCCTTCTTTTATTCTTCTTCTTCCTTCTTCTTCTTCTTCTTCTTCTTCTTCTTCTTCTTCTTCTTCTTCTTCTTCTTCCTCTTCCTCCTCCTCCTCCTCCTCCTCCTCCTCCTCCTTCTTCTTCCCCAAACCACCTTTTCATACTGATAACTTTTTTTTTTCAAGACAGGGTTTCTTGCAGAGCAGTGGTGGTACATGCCTTTAATCCCAGGACTCAGGAGGCAAAGACAAGTGGATCTCTGAGTTTGAGGTCAGCCTGATCTACAGAGCAAGTTCCAGGACAGGCTTCAAAAGCTACAGAGAAACCTATCTCAAAAAACAAAACAAACAAAAGACAGGCTTTCTCCGTGTAGCCGTCTTCTCCTGGAACTTGCTCTGTAGACCAGGCTGGCCTCAAACTCACAAAGGTCTGCCTGCCTCTGCCTCCCAAGTACTGGGATGAAATGCATGTGCCACCACCGCCCATCCCGGTCTTGACCATTTTTTTAAAAATATGAAACACTATTATTGCATGTGTGTATGGTGTGTGGACACGAGTGCCATGACATATGTGTGGAGAGTAGATGACAATTTTGTGGAGACCACTCTCTGTCCACCTTTGTATGGATTCTGGGGATTGAATTTGTGTCTTCAGACTGTATAAGCTGTATAAGCAAACACTTTACCAACTGGGTCACGTCACTAGCCTTTTTTAACCTCCTTAGTAAAGTAAAATCATTTGATTAAAGCAATTAGTGTTGAGTCAGGCAGGCCTTTAATTCAGCACTTGGAAGGCAGAGGCAGGTAGAGCTCTGTGAGTTCAAGGCCAGCCTGGTCTAGAGTGAGTTCCAGGACAGGCTCCAAAGCTATACAGAGAAACCCTGCCTTGAAAAACAAAAAAGTATTTAGTATCACCTGATCTACTGCCTGGCATTTAAAAATATATATCCTGAATATTTTGGGATATTTCCAATTTTATATTTTGGCACTACTTCAGAAACACCAATTACAACGTTTAATCACATTTACCCAGAATTGTACACCCTGAGTTTGAAAACCACATAGCTCAACTGCAACAGCTCCCCAAAGTCCAGAACACATTTGCTGGCCCTATTCTGATGCCAGCCCGTATATCCTAAAATACTCTCAGAGCAGCAGGTTCTGTTTCTCAGTTGTTGGAGACCTGGCTTGAACTCCAAACAAGAGCAACTCTTCTGGGTAGATGCCATTGGAGACTTCCAGACTGCAGCTCTATTCACTTTGGGTACTTTTCTAGATAGCTCGGTTCTCATTTTCTTGAAATCAACATGAATATTTTACAAAGTTGTGTTCTTAGATTCCTCTTGAAGCCTGGTTGACAGGTCTCTATGTAGACTGAGGACAAGTTTTAATGCCCTTTAAAAAAACTACCTAGATGGCGCACACCTTTAATCTCAGCATTCGGGAGGCAGAGGCAGGCAGATCTCTATGAGTTCGAGGCCAGCCTGGTCTACAAGAGCTAATTCCGGGGCAGGCTCTAAAGCTACAGAGAAACCCTGTCTCAAAAAACAAAAACAAAACAAAACAAAAAAAACCCAAAAACAAAAACCTACCTAGAATGGCCTAGAATGGGCTGGAGAGACGACTCAGAGGTTAAGAGTATTTGTTGCTCTTACAAGTGAATCACTTTAGTGCCCAGTGCCTACACTGAAGGCTCACAATCATCTGTAAATCCAGCTCCAGAAGACCTGATGTCCTCTTCTAGACTTCATTAGCAGCTGTACCCACAAATGTACATGCCCACATGCACTCACATACACATAAACAAAAATAAAGTCTTAAAAAAATAAAACCTGTCCAAGAGACAATAACTACGGAAGCAGGAACATGCTGGTGCTGAGACAGACACTAAAATAATGTATCATGATTAAATAAGTTTTTATTGTCACATTTAACTGCTTTGTCAGATATACACTGTATATTTCAGTATGGCATAAAAATAAGAATATTTTCCTGAATGTCAAAATCTGAACAGAGGAGATGGCGATGGCACTTTAAAAAACTGGAATTCATACCATGCTGAAGCCGCTAATAGGTAGCTGATAAAAGCTGGAACGCACTGCAGATAAAGTGACCCTCGACATTCAAATCAAACGGCAGTGGTGGAAGCCCAGCAAAACCAGGACAGCAGTTACAGTGCAGACCCTGGGGCACAACCAAAGCACGGCAGTCCAGGATCTCGTTTCTAAGCCTGTATCTACGGTCTGAGCCTGGGCGCTGGAGCTTACGAGTAAACAGCGCTATAAAACAAAACGAATCCTTTGGAACCAGATTTTAAGCCTTTTAACGACCTCTTCATCCTTACGTGTTTTAACTAGTTCAAGGAAAGGCAGTTCAACAGGCATCATGGGCTGATTGACCACCATGAATGGTAGGTCTTGCCATTTCCAATCCAGTAGCCCAATATATTCTAAAATGGTTTTAGTGCTTTCACACATTCTGGGCAGAACTAGAAAACAAGCTGTAATTAAATAAACACGTAAGTGCATCCCAATGGTCTCCACACACCTGCAATTATTCCCAAAATGGCAACTTAAAAAAAAGGGGGGGGGGGGCTTATTCAGACCATTGAAGCAAATCTTATTCACTAAGATTCCTGGATATGATCTTTAAAATGTCCTTCCTCCACAAGTCCAGTCCCGGATCTGCCAGACCTAAGTGCACTGCATGTCTTACACAGGAACTCCGCTAAATCCACTGCGTCTGTGACCTGTTCACCACAGACCCAGGCCTGGCATCTCACTCCTTTTTGCCATCCACTGCCGTGTGGCTTTCCTCAAAGACTCCAGAAGAGAGGCCAACTGTGCTGGTGTAGGGCAGCAGTCGCTGCTGGACACCAGAAGGAAAGGAACTGACTTCGTGACACTGGTCTGGGTGAGTACTCATGGGGATTAGTGTGTCTACATTTTAAAAAGGCAACCATTTTAAGTGACAATACATATCAGGCTAGTAGAAAAAGGTTGAGACAAAGCCCTCTCTCTCCTCTTACAAAGTCATGCAGACAGGAGAAGCAGTGTCTGAATTGTTCCAATCAGGCTTCTTGGAATTAACAAAATTTATTTTCTGGCAAAGATGAATTTGGTTCATCATAGAAAGTTCTTTGAAGGCTGCTGCTAAACTCATTTCCCTTTGAAAAAGCAAATTTCAAGGCATGATAGTGCAGAGGTAAGTTTCTGACTTACAGAGTATTTATAGACTAATTGTGCTTAGTCTCTGATCTCCAATTTAAAGAACAGACTACACTGAGGAGTTTCACTCTGCCTAAATTTACTAGTACATCCATGAATCGCACCAGAATTAGGACAATTTGATTATCGTAATGATTCTGCTGTGAACCCATGCACTGCACCCAGAGGTGAGGACCAGTGGACAGAGGATTCTGGGGGTTCTGAGCATGGGGTGCTCCACTCGGGAGCCACGGCATCTGAGAAAGCAGTTCTCCCCACAGATAAAGTCCTCAACAAACTCTCAATAAGCCATTAAGAAAAGCAGTGCCAAGTGGAGAGAGTGTCATTTGTTTACTCAAATCTGGGAGGTCTGAGTGTTCCTGGGGTCCTCATCGGGATGTGTCACGGGCCGTGAATTCTTTGAATGTGAGTATTCACTATGATGGGACTCTGCAGGGTCAATCAAATTTTCATAATCACTATCGTCTGACTCCTCCCCACTGTCTCCAGCTGCTCTCTGGGAAGGAAGAAGATCTGCTCCACTTCCAGAGAACTTCAGTCCGGCACTGGTGGAAGCATAGTTGGAAGAGCCCACAGCTTGAGGCCGAGGCATGAAGACACTCCTTTCCATGCGAGAATGGCTCAGAGTACTTTCTTGATTGTTTGGGTGAAAATCAGAATAAGGTGGGGGAGGATCAGAGGGCTCGGTGTCTGCTGGAGTACTTCTCCCTTTGGCTGCAAACCCAGAAAAGGGCATCCGAGGGCTGAATGCTGGCTCCAGATTCTCAGATGGCATCTGTCTGCTTAACAGGGTCTGCTGCAATCCTGCACGGAAACAGGAAGAATGTTTTAGCAAGTTCTGTACCTTCACATCTTTTTACTTCCACTCAGTAAATGGTCAACCTGAGTGTTTTGGAAATGACCAGCAAAGTTATGAAGTGATTGTTGCTAATGTTTTATAGATGATTCCTCTATACATCCATTTATTTGTATACCAAGTACCAGGCCAACCATGGTTACACAGTGAGACCCTGTCTCAAAAAAAAAACCAAAACATATAAAAACAAAAACCAAATAGTTGAAAATCCAGGCAATTGGATGCAGTAGTAACCCCAAGATGTAAAACATAGGTTTGTCACTCTAAATGATGTGCTAATTTGTCCACCTGTTTCCCACTGTGCTCAAAAATTTAGGTCTACCAGCTGGCACTGAAAACCATTCTCACCACCTTTACAAGTCCCATGAAAATGGAACATTCCTAAGACAGGATCCTTTCAAATACCACATTGCTTTTCTTTTAATGTGTATTTGTGTCTGTGCTGGATCCTCTGAAACTGGAGTTACAGGTAGTTGTGAACTGCCCTTTGTGGGTGCTGGGAACCAACTTAGTCCTCTGCAGGAGCAGCAAGATGTCTTAACTGCTAAGCCATCTTTTCAACCCCAGAGTTTTTTGGGTTTTTTTTTGGGGGGGGGGGGGGGATTTTCAGACAAGGGTTTCTCTGTAGCTTTGGAGCCTGTCCTGAAACTAGCTCTTATAGATCAGGCTGGCCTCAAACGCACTGTCTCCCAAGTGCCGGAATTAAAGATGTACGTTGCCACCACCCCCCCCAGCCTCAAGTTACGAGTCTATAATGAACATAAGACACCATCCTGATATGTGCAGTATGCCATAGTTAGTATGGTAGCAATTATCACAGTTGCTAGAAACAGATAATATTGTCAATATATACAAAAATCTACATCAAATTTTTTAGACCTGTACTAACTTCTGCTCCAGCTTTTCTCTTTGGTCCTCTTGTTTCAGTTTCAGAAACTTGAGGAATACCATGAAAAAAGCACTTCTCATTAAATGCTTAATGAGAAGGAAATGTCATTCCTCCATCACGTGAACCTTGTACTTGCTTAGTACAGAAGGATTTATGGCAAACTGAAGATATGGCTCAGTGGGTAGAGGCTTGCCTAACATGCACAATGCCTGGGATTTAGTCGCCACCAGTACATAAAAGTGTGGTGGTACTGGTACTTGGGAGAAAAAAAATCAGGAGAATCAGAAATTCGAGGTCATCTTCAGCCACAAAGTTCAAGGCCAGTCTGGGATGTTTGAGACCCTTCCTCACAAGCACGGGGATTAGGGAAGGCTTGAGGAATGGCCGCATGACACTGAAAGGATGATTTGATAATTAAAGTAGTAAATAGTTCAGCCAGGTAGCAAGACCTGTAATTCTAGCTACTCTGAGCTCGGCATGGTGACACATGTCTTTAATCCCAGTAGAGGCAAGAGGATCTCTGAGTTTAAGGCTATCCTGGTCTACAGAGCAGAGTTCCAGAACAGTAAGAATTACATAGAGAAACCCTGTGTCTAAAAACAAACAAATAAACAAAAACCCCAAAACAAAAATTGTAGGTACTTTGGAGACTGAGGCAGGAAGATCACAAGTTTGATCCCCTCCTGGACCATACAGTAAGTTCAAAGCCTATCTGGGCAACTTATGGTTATGGACTCAAAAAATAAAAAGTAAGGCCAGTGAGATGGTGCAGTAGATTAAGGCCCGGATCTCCAAGCCTGACAACCTGAGTTCAATCTCTGTGCCCATACACTGGCGAAGAAAACCAACTCCTACAACCTGACCTCCCACTGGTGCTCCCAACAAACAAATAAATACAAGCCTGAAAATAAACAAAAAGTAAAGCTGGGCATGGTAGCTCCTGACTTTAATCCCAACACTAAGGAGGTAGAGTCATGTGGATCTCATGAAAAAACCAATCTTCATCAGACATGGAAGCACATACCTGTAATCCTAGTACCTGGGAGCCTTTGTGGGGCAGATCTCAAGGGAGTCTCAAGCCTACCATGGATACATAGTGAGACAGTGTATAAGATAAATATAAAATAAAATGAATGTAAAAAGGGGGCTGGAGTGTATTTAGCTTAGTGGTGAAGTACTTGCCTAGCATGCGGGAAAGCCTATGTTCAGTCCACAGTATCCCACCCCAATGAACAAAGCCACTTCTCTGATATGGAATGGTAGACTCAGCCAGAAGCTTACTTCTTTCTTGTTCCTTTTCATTTTTCTTCTGAGTGATTTGTCTTCTTAATTTGTTCACTTCTGCCTGACAAGATTCAACAACTCGCTCACTCTTTTCTACATCTGCACAGACTGCCTGAGGGGAAAAAATACAAGAAGGTTAGTTTCAAACCAGGCAGGAGGTAATCTATAAATTCAGTCTTATTACAATCCCAGGAAAAACGGGACTGGAGAGATGGCTCTGCAGTTAAGAGCACTGGCTCCTGCTCTTCCAGGTTCGATTCCCAGCAGGCTCACAACACCTGTAACTGCGCTCCCAAGGGATCCACACCTTCTTCTGGCCTCCAAGGTAAGCAGAGCAGTCTTGAGTGCCCACAAGAGCAGGGCTGAGTTCCCCCATTCTTCTTTATGAGACAAGACCTCCCTATGTCTCTCCCTAACATGGAGCTCCTGAGTTTTTCTGGCTAGACTGGAAGCTAGTAAGCTAGTGATCCTGTCTCCGCCCACTAGGTGTTAGGGTTCTATGCATGCACAGCACCACGTCCAGCTTATTACATGGACACTAGGATCCGAACTCCAGTCCTCACACTTGAGCAGGGAGCACTCCCTAACCACAGAGCCACTTCTCCAGTTTGCTGGTTTATTTTTTTAAAGTCTGTGTCCTAGAAGCTACATTATATTAATCAACACATGAGGAGTCAGTTTTAGACATCTTTAAAAAACTTACTATCATTAGGGGGCTAGAGAGATGGCTCAGTGGTTAAAGGTGGGACTGCTTTGCGGAGGACTTGAGTTTGGTCCTAGCACCCACTGTGACTCATAACTGAGTTCAAGAGAATTTTCTGCCCTCTGTGGGCACTTGAATGCACATCAACACACCCTCTCTCACACACAAACATAATAAGTTAAAAAAATTAATAAGTGTTGGCTAGGTGGTGGTGGTGCACACCTTTAAATCCAGCACTCAGGAGGCAGAAGCAGGTGGATCTCTTTGGGTTTGAGGCCAGCCTGGTCTACAGAGCAAGTTCCAAGACAGCCAGGGCTGTACAGAGAAGCAAGCCCTGCCTCAAAAAACTTAAAAAAAATTAGTAAGTGCAAAATTAGTGTGTGTGTGTATGACTGGTTGTGTATAACTCTGTGTATGTGTGTCTGTGCACGCACTTGTGCCATGACCACATGTGGAGGTCAGAGGGAAACGTGGTAGAGTCAGTCCACCTTTGAAAGTGTTCCAGGAATCAAACTCAGGTTGCCATACTTATAGGACACATCAGCCTGGAGTTCACTGAATAGACAACACTGGTTCATCAAGTAGCCCCAAAGGTTTTCTTGTCTCTGCCTCTCTGATGCTGGTGTATGCTACCATGGCCAACTTTTTCAAGATTTATTTTTATTTATGTGTTTCTGTGTTCTTGTGTGGGTGCCCTTGAAGTCAGAAGAGAGTGTTAGATCTCCTGGAGCTGGAGTTATGGATAGTTGTGAGCTACCCAATAAGATGCTGAGAATTAAACACTGGTCCTTTGCAAGAGCACCAAGTGGTCTGAACTGCTGACCGTCTCTCCAGCCCATGCCCAGGTTTTGGGGCTCAATTCAGGTCCTCATGCTTGTGTAGCAGGAACTTTACTGACTGAGCCATCTTTCCAGCCCTACTGGACTGTTATTAATCACTTTCTTAATTTTAATCATTTTAAGATGTTGTGCAGACTGGAGAGAGGGCTCAGTGGTTAAGAGTACTGACTACTCTTCCAGAGGACCTGAGTTTAATTCCCAGCACCCCCATGACAGTTTACAACTGTCCCTAACTCTTAATATCTGACACCCTCACACAGACATACATGCATGCAAAATACCAATGTAAATGAAATAAAAGTAAATAAAAATTTTTTTTTAAAAAAAGATGATTGTGCAATTCAGCTTAAAGGTCTTTTAAAAGGCTAGGGTGGGAAAAATTGAATTTATTCCCTTGCTTAATCAATTTTATTGGATCAAAGAGGGAAGTTTTGGTACCAGTCTAGCTTACAAAGGAAGGAAGAATAAAAGATAAGCTGGAACAAAATGTTTTCACCATTCATTTCTACCAACAGTTAAAGACGGATAAGATGGGCTGGAGAGATGGCTTGGAGGTTAGAAGCACAGGCTGCTCTTCCAAAGGACTCAAGTTTGATGACCCGCACCCACATCATGGATGTAACTCAGGCTCCAGGAATCTGATGCCCTTTTCTCGCTCCATGGGCACTGTTTGCATATGGCACATATTCAGACACACAGGCGAAAAATCCATACATGCAGGCAAAAATATCCACATGTATAAAATTAAAAAACAGATAAGACAGATTTATTTAACTGAAAATAATTATAAGGGAAATCTGGAAAAGAATGTAAGTTTCAGAGTTGAGTTTGCATGTATATAATTCAGTTACCAATAACCACTATGAGAGCTGGCCCTCCTAATCAGGAAGGTAATGCGTGATACCAGTTAGAAGTCTTTTGGCTAGTGCTAACGGGCTGAAAGGCCATGGTCATGAATTTGGGATAAAGAGCTGTTTTCCACTGCACATTCCTCCCATAGCAGAAATAGCAGAAACTTCCAGAAGGCAAGTCTGGCACCAGTGAGCATGAACAGTATTCCCTCCACTTCCAAGTATACGGTGAGCACAAGCCCTGGAAACTCCCCAGTACTGCTTCGTCTTCTTGTCACCGAGGCTTCCCCTCATTTTAGATGCTACCTTCACTCCTCCCTCTACTCTCTGGGGTCTTTCCCGGGCCTTGGAGAGCTCCAACTTCACACTTTTCTTCTAGTTTTCAAATGTAAGTACAGTGGGAAGCACTGTCAGCACGTAGCTGGCAGCTGGAGGTGGCGCCATAAATATTTGCTAAATGAACGACTCGTAAGAAACATTCCACTTCACAGTGGCAGCTGGGGACAAAGACTCAACTAGATGGAAGCAGAGCTAGACCAGGCTGCAGGCTTTTGACATTGTCGCCACTGCGAGTATAACTGGCAGGGACAACTGTGTTCTCAGCATCCCTCTTTACACTCACTTTTGAGGATGCACTTCCCAGAAAAGGCACAACTGCAAAGGGGTTATAAGTGTTTTAAGAAGCAGCATTAATAAATTACTTCAGTGTCTCTACCTCAGTATACGAGGCAGGCTTTGTAGACTGACATCTGACATTATCTTAGCAAAGTCCATTCTGACTTTTGATTTTTTGTTTTGGTTTTCGAGACCGGGTTTCTCTGTAGCTCTGGAGCCTCTCATGGAACTAGCTCTTGTAAGCCAGGCTGGCCCCTGCCTCCCAAGCATTGAAATTAAAGGCATGCATCACCACCACCCGGCTACTTTTTTAAAATCCTATGTGTACATTTGTCTGTGTGTGGTTGTCGGAGCCCTGAAACCGGAGTCACAGATAGCTGCCCTGTGGGTATTGGGAATTGAACCTGGCTCCTCTTCAAGAGCAGCCAGTGCCCTTAATCACTGAGCCATGTCTCCAGATCCCCATTATGACTTTAGAACCACAGCTATTCATTTGTCAGTTAAAAGATATATACTTGCCGGGCGGTGGTGGCGCACGCCTTTAATCCCAGCACTCGGGAGGCAGAGGCAGGCGAATCTCTGTGAGTTCGAGGCCAGCCTGGTCTACAAGAGCTAGTTCCAGGACAGGCACCAAAGCTACAGAGAAACCCTGTCTCAAAAAACCAAAAAAAAAAAAAAAAAAAAAAAAAAAAAAAGATATATACTTAAAAAACAAAAAAAGTAGGCTTTGAGCAATATAAACAAGATGGAAACACCAGTTACCTGTACTTTCTCCTGAAGTGCATTATAAACCTGATAAATTGCCCTGATGTCCTTCATGACTCCATCCTTGTCAAAAAAGTCAGTACTAGAAGACAGGAAAAGGATGTCAGAGTTATTAAAATCACCATGAACATAGGAGGCATTTTTGTTGTCCTTCTACCTCACAGTACTAATTAATATTTGCTCTGACTCAAAGGTGACAATGTCTAAGCAATAATGTGCTAATCCTTCTAGAGTTATAGAAGAGAAATAAAAAACACATCAATAATTAAAAACAACATTTTCCAGTGACTATGTTTATCTCCTTTTTTAATTATTTTTATTTTTAGACAGGGTCATTCTATGTAGTCCTGGCAGGCCTGAAACTTGCTATGAAATCCTGGTTGGCCTGGAACTCAAAAATAAACCACCTGCCTTTGCCTCCCAAGTACTGGGTTTAAAGGTGCATGCAACCACACCTGGCTGTTTTTCTTTTTAAAACCTGAGAAAAGCCGGGCGGTGGTGGCGCACGCCTTTAATCCCAGCACTTGGGAGGCAGAGGCAGGCGGATCTCTGTGAGTTCGAGACCAGCCTGGTCTACAAGAGCTAGTTCCAGGACAGGCTCCAAAACCACAGAGAAACCCTGTCTTGAAAAACCAAAAAAAAAAAAAAAAAAACCCTGAGAAAAGCAGCTTAAAAGATGGCTCAGAGGTTACAAGCACTTGCTGCTCTTGCAGTGGACCTGGGCTCAGTCCCAGGACCCATAACTCTAGTCCCAGAGGAGTCAATGTTCTCTTCTGGTGTCCTCAGGCACTGCACACACAGCGCACATGCAGACAACCAGGAAAACATTCACATACATCATTATTTTTTTTAAATCTTTAAAAAGTAAATACAATCTTGAGAGAAAATACAGTAACATTAAATTATCTTCTCAATAAGAATAAAAAACTTAATACTTTCAGGGATTTTTTTATTTGTGTGTGTGAAGGTGCACATGCATGTTTGCTCATGTACATGTAAAAGTGCACTGCAGTGTGCATGCTTGTGTTGGGGCCATAGGTCACCGACAGGGGTTCTCCTATTTCTCTCCACCTTATTGTTTGAGACAAAGTTTCTTACAGAACTTGAGTTTACCATTTTGGCTGTTCTGCTGGCTGACCAGCAAGTCCCAAGCACCTGCCTATTTCAGTGCTCCTAAGTGCTGGAGTCAAATGTGCTCTGCCCAGCCCAGCTTTTTATTTTTAATTAATTATCTTATGTATATGAATGTTTTATTTGCTTGCATGTCTGTGAATCAAATGTATGCCTGGTACCTGCGGGGTTCAAAAGTGGGCACTGGATCTCCTACGACTGGAATTACAGTGGTTGTGAGTCACTATGTAGGAGCTGGGAATAGAACCCAGAGTCTCTGCAAGAGCAACAGGTGCTCTTAATTGCTGAGCCATCTCTCTCCAGCCTCCTACCAAGCTTTTTTGCATGATGAGACTACAAATTCAGGTCTCATGCTTGCACAGCAAATAATCAGCACTAAACTATCTCTCCAGTTGTTTAGATTTATTTTTATCTTTTTGAAACAGGGTCTCACTATGTAGGCCAGACTAGCCTGGAACTCAACAAACGCACACTGCCTCTGCTTCCTTGTGCTGGGATGAGAAATATGTGCTACCATGCCCTACAGAGCAGCCTTGTTTTGTTATGGTGTAGTAATAAGGGCGGCGGGGCTGCGTCCCCAGCACCCCGGCTGCCTGGCTAGCGTATGCCCGAAATAACAACACACAAACTGTATTCATTTAATCACTGCTTGGCCCATTTCTATCTAGCCTCTTCTAGGCTAATTCTCACATATTAATTTAGCCCATTTCTAATCATCTGTGTAGCGCCCCTAGGTGCGCTTACCGGGAAGATTCTAGCCTATGTCCATCCTGGGTCGGAGATTCATCGCGTGCGTCTGCCTGGGAGCTGGGAGCATGGCGTCTCTCTGAGGCGTCTGCTCCCGAGAGGAGAGCTGTGGAGTCTGAGCTCACTTCCTCTTCCTCCCAGCGTTCTGTTCTGTTTACTCCTCCCACCTATCTTCTAACCAATGAGGGCCAAGCAGTTTCTTTTTATTTAACCAATGACCTTCCTCCATCATTATGGGTTGTTTCAGGTTTTTTTTTTTTTTGGTTGTTGTTTGTTTTGGAGGAAGGGTCTTACTCTGTAAGCTGGCCTTCAACTTATGACTCCTGCTTCAGCCTCTCCTGTGCTGGGACTGCAGGTGTGAGCCACCATACTCAGCTTCAGGGATCATTTCTTCTTCTTCTTTGTTTTGTTTTTGGAGACAGGGCTTTTCTATGTAGCCCTGGCTGTCCTGGAACTAGCTCTGTAGACCTGCCCCTGCCTCCTAAGTGCTGGGCTTAAAGGCATGCACCACCACCGCCTAGCTACAGGGATCATTTCAATAGTTTACTCAGAACGGATTCTGATATATGGTAGTGATAGTGGTGGTGGTCTAGAGAACTGTCTGTTTTCTTTAATTTCAATTAAAATAAACTTGATTGTACATTTCTCCTTACACTTTAAAAAATATTAACAAAGAAAATACTGTTGACAAAAGCACTCATTTTACCTTTCAACTTACCCATGCTCTTTAATAACTTTGGCATAACTTTGAGAAGTGTTTGGCACTGAAGACACTTTGTACTCTTGCTGGCTAGTATTGCCTAGATTGGGAATAGCAAGTGATATTCTTTGATTATACCTGTAGGGAGAATTGAGAAAAACAGCACTTAATTAAGTATACTTCTTTGTTTGTCTGAGGCAGGATCTCACTATGTAGGCTAAGCTGGCTCCAAATGCACATTTGGCCTGCTTCAGCCTCCCATGTGCTGCGATTATAGACACATGCCACCACACTTGGCTCTACCGCTTTACTCCTAAATAAGTGTTGACCTCATGGGCTCAAACACTCTGCTCACCTTGGTACCTCATTGCTGGATTTACAGGTATGTGTCATCATTCCCAGTTTTAAAAGTATTTGTTTAAGAATTGGGATTGACAAGTCCAGGTCGGATTCTTAACACCCACATGATGGCTCACTGTCATCTGTAACTCCAGCTCCAAGGAATCCAACAGCAGCTTCTGGGCTCTGCCAGCATCAGGCACGTATGTGCATGTGTTATAAATATAGAAATACAAACAGGCAAAATACCCACATACATAAAATTAAAAAAATATTTAAAGGACTGGGATTAAAGGCTGTGGATGTGGCTCAGCTGGCAGAGTACTTGTCAAGAGTGCCCAAAGCCCTGGCCTCAATACCCAGTACCACATAAACCAGGTGTGGTGGCACACATCTGTAATCTTGGCATTCCTTTCGAGGTGAAGGCGGGAGGATCAGAAGTTCAAGGTTATTCTTGGGGTGAGTGCTAGGTCTGTCAGGGATCCACAGGGAGGTCCTGGAAATCCAGGAAGATCACCAGAAGTTAAAGGCTGACCTTGTTTACATAGCAAAGTGTTATCTGGACTACAGAACAAGACCCTGCCTCAAAAAAAAACAACAATAACAAAAACAGAACAAAAGGATAAGGCTGACAGCAGGCTTCTGTGTCTCCAACACTGGTAAATTAACACATAGAGGGCTACAACCACCTAAGATGCATAGTCAGCAATCTTCCATTCCCTTAAAGCAGAAACTCGGCTGTAGTGGGTATGGCTCATATCTTGTATGCATGCCCATGGTTACTGAGAGATCCTAAGGAAACATCTAGCAGAAGATAAACAAAACCCTAGAAACAGCTCCCTAACAATAACTATTTTCACTGACAGTGACTACTGATGCTATTAGCACATTTCCAGAGCCAGAGCTTTCTGCAACTCACAAGCAGAAAACATGGTCACATAATGTTGGTTTTTTTCTCTTTATCAAGGCCACAATGCAAAACCCCCATCACCAATAATGGATCATTTTTACAATTTCTGTCTTTGAATTATGTGTTTTAAAGTTATGATTAGAGTCCAAAAGTAGCATAACTCTATTTTTGCATAATGGGCCAGGAAGAAGCAAATGAAGTTTCTACCTGTAAGAATACAAACATGTCTAGATGATGCTTATTGATCTCCAAACTATTTTAATTCATTTAATTGGTAAGCAAGCCCCTGAGGATCCACTTGTTTCTGCCCACCAAGTGCTGGGTTACAGATGTAGGCTGCCATGCCCAACTTTTACACAGGTGCTAGGGAGCCAACTGAGGTCCCCACGCTTGGCTTGCTCTATCCACCAAGCCCTTTTCTGAGGCCCCACATCTTTTTTTTTTGTACAGTGGTGGGAAGCTTTCTTTACCTGCGATTTGGTCTAAAAAGAACATATTCTAAAGCATGAGTAGAATTGTTGGCGGTAGAGATGAAGCTGAAGAGAAGGAAGACGAGGTCTGGCACACCAAGGATGCGGGTGAGCTGCTTGTGGATAACCTGCTCTCTGTAGGACATCTGTTGCTGGGTGTTTCGACGGAATCTGTACCACCCGATAACTTTCTGCAATAAGAACAGAAGAAAGGAAAGTATTAGAGCTTATTTATCTTGGGAAAAAAAAAGGCTGGTTGGTGGTGACGCATATCTTTAACCCCAGCAGTTGGGAGGCAGAGGCAGGTGGATCTTAGATGACGGCCAGGATTGTTACACGGAGATTCCCTGTCTTGGGGGAAAAAAAAGTTTATTTAATTCAGAATGCCTCCAAATGAACACCCATAAACAAATGTACATGATCATTTTATATTGACAAGTCCAGAACTAAAAACAACCACCAGTGAACAAATGAATGGATGAACTGGGTAATCTGTGGTATATTGGAATCATATGCAGTAATAAAAAGGAACAAATCACCATGGAGAAATCTCATAATAAGTATGTTCAATAAAAAAAGCCAGATGCAAGGGTATGGAGTGTATATGCTAAAGGATTTTATTAGTATGAAAGTCTAGAAAGTGAATCTACAGTCACATACAGCATAGCTTCTTACACCGTGTCATGACCCCAGATAGGGTCACATAACTGAATATGAGGTTAAAAAAACATAACTAATCGGGAGGCAGAGGCAGGCGGATCTCTGGGAGTTCGAGGCCAGCCTGATCTACAAGAGCTAGTTCCAGGACAGGAACCAAAAGCTACGGAGAAACCCTGTCTCGAAAAATCAAAAAAAAAAAAAAAAAACATAACTAAATGTGAGGTTAAAAAAAAAACTGGGGGGCTGGAGAGATGGCTCAGAGGGTAAGAGCATTGCCTGCTCTTCCAAAGGCCCTGAGTTCAATTCCCAGCAACCACATGGTGGCTCACAACCATCTGTAATGAGGTCTGGTGCCCTCTTCTGGCCTGCAGGCATACACGCAGAAAGAATATTGTATACATAATAAATAAATAAATATATTTAAAAAAAACTGGCAACAGTAAAAAGTTTCTGAATGTAAAATGGCCAGAATTTAATTAAAAAACAAATATGTAAAGCTGGAAAGATGACTCAAACAGGCAAATGTGCTTGTCACCAAGGCTGATAACCTGAGTTTGATATACATGGTAGAAGAGAAAAAGTGACCTCTACATCTGTGATATGGCACAAAATGACTGCACAATGAGTGTGTGCACACGCAGGCGCTCTCTCTCTCTCTCTCTCTCTCTCTCTCTCTCTCTCACACACACACACACACACACGATGAATCTGAGATGTCTGTGGCATCACTCTCCAATGCTGCACTACAAGGTTTCATCACAGCCTGGCTTCTGAACATAGCACAGACACTGCACATGCAGCACAGCATAGGCACTGCACATGTAACACAGCACAGACACTGCACATGTAACACAGCACAGACACTGCACATGCAGCACAGACACTGCACATGTAACACAGCACAGACACTGCACATGTAACACAGCACAGACACTGCACATGTAACACAGCACAGACACTGCACATGCAGCACAGCACAGACACTGCACATGTAACACAGCACAGACACTGCACATGTAACACAGCACAGACACTGCACATGTAACACAGCACAGACACTGCACATGCAGCACAGCACAGACACTGCACATGTAGCACAGAATAGACACTGCACATGTAACACAGCACAGACACTGTACATGCAGCACAGCACAGACACTGCACATGTAACACAGCACAGACACTGCACATGTAACACAGCACAGACACTGCACATGTAACACAGCACAGACACTGCACATGTAACACAGCACAGACACTGCACATGCAGCACAGCACAGACACTGCACATGTAACACAGCACAGACACTGCACATGTAACGCAGCACAGCACAGGCACTGCACATGTAACACAGCACAGACACTGCACATGCAGCACAGCACAGACACTGCACATGTAACACAGCACAAACACTGTACATGTAACACAGCACAGACACTGCACATGTAACACAGCACAGACACTGTACATGCAGCACAGCACAGACACTGCACATGTAACACAGCACAGACACTGTACATGTAACACAGCACAGACACTGCACATGCAACACAGCACAGACACTGCACATGCAGCACAGCACAGGCACTGCACATGTAACACAGCACAGGCACTGCACATGTAACACAGCACAGGCACTGCACATGTAACACAGCACAGACACTGCACATGCAGCACAGCACAGACACTGCACATGCAGCACAGCACAGACACTGCACATGCAGCACAGCACAGACACTGCACATGTAACACAGCACAGACACTGCACATGCAGCACAGCACAGACACTGCACATGTAACACAGCACAGACACTGTACATGTAACACAGCACAAACACTGCACATGCAGCACAGCACAGACACTGCACATGTAACACAACACAGACACTGCACATGTAACACAGCACAGACACTGCACATGCAGCACAGCACAGACACTGCACATGTAACACAGCACAGACACTGCACATGTAACACAGCACAGACACTGCACATGTAACACAGCACAGGCACTGCACATGCAGCACAGCACAGACACTGCATATGTAACACAGCACAGGCACTGCACATGCAGCACAGCACAGACACTGCACATGCAGCACAGCACAGACACTGCACATGTAACACAGCACAGACACTGCACATGCAGCACAGCACAGACACTGCACATGTAACACAGCACAGACACTGCACATGCAGCACAGCACAGACACTGCACATGTAACACAGCACAGACACTGTACATGTAACACAGCACAGACACTGCACATGTAACACAGCACAGACACTGCACATGTAACACAGCACAGACACTGCACATGCAGCACAGCACAGACACTGCACATGCAGCACAGCACAGGCACTGCACATGTAACACAGCACAGACACTGCGCATGCAGCACAGCACAGACACTGTACATGTAACACAGCACAGACACTGCACATGTAACACAGCACAGGCACTGCACATGTAACACAGCACAGACACTGCACATGTAACACAGCACAGGCACTGCACATGCAACACAGCACAGACACTGCACATGCAGCACAGCACAGACACTGCACATGTAACACAGCACAGGCACTGCACATGCAGCACAGCACAGACACTGCACATGCAGCACAGCACAGGCACTGCACATGCAGCACAGCACAGACACTGTACATGCAGCACAGCACAGACACTGCACATGTAACACAGCACAGACACTGTACATGCAGCACAACATGCCATGTCAGTGGATGCTGCCAGAAGCATCTCAGCTCTGATTGCAGACTGGCGTTTCCCATGATTTGAACAGACAAAGCTTTTAAAACTGGTAGAAACATAATGGTTTAATTATGGAAAATAAAACCAACATTTTCTACTATCATCCCTCAGGGCCTAAATATCAAATTAGTGTATCTTTGAATTGAACTGTGTTAAAATGTTGTCTTTATAATTGCTGATTTGGACTTAATTTTTAAAAAAATCATTGAATGAATTTGGTTTGGATTAAGACAGAATTTTCAGCAATACTTGAAATATTATGTAAGGCTATTTTGCACATAGTCAAGTGTAAGCCTTAAAGATTATAAAATCTAAGTATTGATCAATTTGAAATATATTGAAGATTCCTATGCCCCACAGTATCAAAAGTCTAGCAAAAATAAAATGCTTTATGTAAAATATAAGTAAGAACATCATCTCAATAGGAAGCAAGTTTGCTTTCACTTCATTGTCAATAAATGATAAAATTATATGTACAACAATGAATAGTCTTAAAATCAATTTCTTTTCTCTCTTCTTTTTTTTTGGGGGGGGGGGGAGAGGTTGAAACAGAGCTTTTCTGTGTAGCTTTGGAGCCTGTCCTAGATCTATCTCTCTCTGTAGACCAGGCCTGCCTCTGATTCCCAAGTGCTAGGATTAAAGGTATGTGCCACCACCGCATGGCCTAAAATCAATTTCTTTGTGACCAATTATCAGTAAATGCTTGATCTGTATACCTAAGGTCATGTAAATCAATTTTAAAAAAAAGGTTTGTGAGTGGAGAAATTCAAGAAGTCCTGACATAAGCAGTTCAGAGGCTGACAGACAGGAAAAGAAGGTGCGAGGAGGAGAGGGCTGGGAAGTGGAATCAAGGGAGATTTGCAGGTGGTGGGAATGTCCACTATCATGTTAAGGTGAGGGTGTCGAGCGTGTGCACAAGATCAAACTTAGGAAAGCACACATGAAGTGCATTTGTCACATACCCACTGTACAGTCAGGTTTAAAGGTTAGCATTACTAGTGCTGCGTACAGCACAGCCAAGCTGGCTGGTGAGCTAGACTTTCAGAATACGCCTCATAATGTGGCCCGCTGAACACACAAGAACATCTCTACACAAGAATCTCAGCTATTCAAATTACTGAGTGTGAAGAATCTTAGAAGTATGTTAAAATACAATACTTTTGAAAACTCTGAGAAGACCTGGGAGTACTGATTTACTGTCCCTAAATCTCAACAGTAACATGCCAGTAATTTGAAAACACCGAGAAATTTGTTTTTCACTTCATGTCATAATTCTACATTATACCACTGTTAATGAATAAACATATTTTGTTTTTTAATTAAAAAAGCATGTGTACACAACACACATATAGACACAGCCATACACAGATTTGATGATTAAAGACTTTTATCTTTCATTGGATCTATTGTTTGTTATGTTTTACCATGTTCTTCTCTTAAAATATACTATTTGTAACACTTCCCTGAGAATTTCATACCCGTGTCAACTCCTCCCTCTAACTCCTCTCAGATCCACTGCTTGCTAACTGCTAGTTATTCTGTTCGTCGATTTCCTCTATAGTATTAAGCAATCCTTAATTCAAAATCCATACCAAAAAAAAGATGATTTGACATCTGTTGGCAGTTTTAAGCGAATTTCTCTCACCATTCTAAGAAGCGGAGGTGAAGTTGCCAAATTCATACTGGCGATACCTACAGTTCTGTATTTTTGGGTTAGTAGATAGGCTACTTGGAAGCTCACTGAGAAACTAGGTCACCAGCACTAAAAAGCACAGTTTGGATGGCTGCATCTAGGCCAGGACGAAGAATCAGGGACCTCTCTCCCTAAATCTTGTCTGTACCCTTTCATAGTTGAGTTTTCACAGACTTTCCTCTCATGCCTCAGTATCCACTGACATTTGGGCACACTGACCAACTTGCTCTAGTGTTCTCCTGGTCCTTACAATGCTACCGAAAAGCTGTTATGTCTGTTATTGTCTATTTCATAAAGGATGCTCTGATTTTAGAAGACTCAAAATCTCACCCACATGCTTGTCTTAACCTAAAACCTGAGGCCTACAAAACTTTGCAAGCACAGGATGTATTCTACTAGAATTGTACACTACTAGAGATTTTTACATGTATGTATGTATGTATGTATGTATGTATGTATGTATATGTGGGTGCATATGTGTACAAGTGCATGTGCACATATGTGCATATATATGATTATGTGTGATTATATATATATGACTATCTGAGAGTGAATCCATGTATCTTTCTATATTGAAGTGCAGTCTTTCACTGGACTAGAAACTCTAGCCTAACTAGCCAGCTTGCTCTGTAGAGTTTTTCTCTACTTTCCAATTGGAATTACAGGTAGCTGCCACTCCCAACATACTTTGTGTGTGTGTGTTAAGATTTATTATTGGTTTTTAAAGATTTTCTATGTATCTGAGTGTTTGCCTGTAGGTATCTGTGTGTAACCATGTGTGTTACAGTACCTACAGAGGCCAGAAGAGGGCACTGGGTCATCTGGAACTGTAATTACAGACAGTTGTGAGCTACCATGGGAACAAAATCCAGGTCCTCTGGGAAGAGCAACCAAACACTGCTTTTAATTGTGGAGCTATTTTTCCAGTCCTTACTATTTTTTTATTTTTTGAGAAATGGTTTTTCTATGTAGTACTGGCTGTCCTGGAGCTTGCTCTGTAGACCAGACTTGCCTTGAACTGCCTTACTATTTCTTTTGTAAGATTATTTATTTACTATGTATACAATATTCTGTCCACATGTATGGCTACTTGCCAGAAGAGGGCACTAGATCTCATTATAGATGGTTGCGAGCTACCACATGGTTTCTGGGACTTGAACTCAGGACCTCTGGAAAAGCAGCCAGCAGCCAGTGCTCTTAACTTCTGTGCCATCTTTTCAGCCTCTCCCTTACTATTTTTTAATGAGTATTTTGCCTGTGCAAAAATTTAAGTGTACCACAAGTGTGCAGTGCCAATGGAGACCAGAAGAGAAAGAGCATCAGATCCCAGAACTGAACTACAAATTGAGAGCCATCATTGTGGGTGCTAGAAACCAAACTTCAGTCCTCTACAAAAGAGGCAAGCACTCTAAACTGCTACGCTATCTCCCCAGCATACCCAGCTTGTATGTGGGTTCTGGGAACTTGAACTCCTGTCCTTATGCTTGCAAGGTACACACTTTATCCACTGAGCCTTCTCCCTTCCCAATATGAGAATATTAACATTGTAAGTGCTCCTTTGTAGGTAGCACACTCTTTTGAGGCAAAGGTTTAATTTCGTGCCTTTCCTGAGAGGGTGTGAACCCAAAAAGAATAAACTAAAAAGTCTTTACGAAGTTCCTTCAAGATGATTTTCTGTGCATTTGAACTCTTCGCTCAAACTCTATCAAGCTACATATAATACTGCTTTCTCCTGGGACTACTTCAGTAGGAGGGTGCTAGAATGTATGAGGTTCAAGTTTAACTTTACACTCAAAAAAACAAGGAAAAGGCACCAAATTTGAGGACCTGAGCTTGATTCCTGGAACGCATATGATCGAGAGAACTTCTCTCACAAGTTGTCCTCTGACCTACACATGTGCTGTGGTACATGCATACGTATGTGGTGTAGGAGGTCCTTTTGTTCATGGGCTGCTTTCATTGGTTAATGAATAAAGAAACCGCCTTGGCCTTTTGATAGGGCAGAACTTAGGTAGGTGGGAAAAACAGAACTGAATGCTGGGAGGAAGAAAGCAAAGAGAGAGAGAGATACCATGGAGCTGCCAGAATCAGACATGCTGAATCTTTCCTGGTAAGCCACTGCCACGTGGTGATACAGAGATTAATAGAAATGGGTTAAATCAAGATGTGAGAGTTAGCCAATAAGAGGCTAGAGCAAATGGACCAAGCAGTGTTTTAATTAATACAATTTCTGTGTGGTTATAGCAGGGCTAAGCTAGCTGGACGGCTGGGACAAACAAGCAGCCTCTCTCCTACAACATGTATGTATGTCATGTGCATGCACACAACCATGCAAAAACAAATGTAATAAGACAAACATACAAAAACAAACCCGCTGTTTTCACTATGTAACTTAGAGACCTGTTACTGCTTGAAGACCTCCCATGTTCTTTTTTCTTAAAATATTTATTAATTTTTTTTGATATGGGTGTTTTGCCTACATATGTGTTTGTACATCATGTATGTATCTGGTATACTCAGAGGTCAATGGATTCCCTAGAACTGAAGTTATAAATGGTTGTGAACCACTATGTGTGTGCTAGGAATAGAATCCAGGTTTTCTACAAAAGTAGCCAGTGCTCTTGATTTCTGAGCCATCTCTCCAGTTCCTCCCCCATTCTTTTTAATGGCTGCTTCAAGTTCCATAGCATGATGTATGAACGTAATCAACTTGATCTAATCATTCCCTGCCAGTGACTTTTAAGAATGAAACAACAAATTTCCTTGTACATAGGATCATGACAGTAGACTTTGGTTTGTTTGTTTTTTGTTTTGTTTTTTTCGAGACAGGGTTTCTCTGTGGCTTTCTCGAACTCACAGAGATCCGCCTGCCTCTGCCTCCCGAGTGCTGGGATTAAAGGCGTGCGCCACCATCGCCCGGCGACAGTAGACTTTGGTATAAGCCTTTGTTCAATCATTAATCACTAGAGTCTTAACAAATTACTTGAGTAGCTTAAAGTGTCAAATGTGTGATCTGTCTCACGGGCTACAGCAGGAGTGTGTCAATACATGGCAAGGGCTTAGAACACAGCCTGGCAGGATTAAATAAATGTTCAATAATTCAGCTGTTAGTATAATTCTTTTCTTGGGTCACATTTCTTTTCTTCTTCTTCTTCTTTTTTTTTTTTTGGTTTTTTTTTTGGGGGGGGGGCATTCAAGACAGGGTTTCTCTGAGTAACAGCCCAAGCTGTTGTGGAACTCGCTCTTGTATACCCGGCTGGCCTCGAACACAGAGAGATCCACCTGCCTCTGCCTCCCAAGTGCTGCGATTAAAGGTGTGCACCACCACTGCCCTGCCTTGGGTCACATTTCTAAAGGCAGGGCTGCATACTTAAAACTGTTACTATAAACACTCTTCTAGGTAGCTTAGTTGGTAAAAGCTTGTCTAGCATGCACCAAACTCTGGGTGAGCTCAGAATGATGTAAGTGAGGTGCTGTGGCTCATGCCTGCAATCCCAGCACTAGATTGACACAGGAGGATTACAAGTTCAAAGCTCATAAATAAAAAAAGAAGTTCAGTGTCATCTTTAGCTACACACCAAGTTCAAACCCTGCTTTGGACTATTGCACACCCTGTCTCAAAAAGCAAACAAACAAAATCTACCTGCCAAACTCCAGCATTAACTTTCATTCACCAACCTCTTCCTCCTCACTCCCACCATGTTGTCAGTGCTGTCTTCTAATTCTTGTGCCAGTGTGATGTGCCAAAATGGCATCTCATTATTTCAATGTGTGTTTTTGGTTGGGGTAGAATTCCTTTCATGTGTGTCTTGGCTATAATAGACTTCCTTTTACATCTTGCAACTTGCCTGTTCTTTTCTGTTTCCCTCCTTTCTTAAAAATAAAACAACAGTGTGGAGGACTGGTGAAATGGCATAGTAGGCAAGGTGCTCACGGGGCAAACCTTGAATCCCAAACCCTAGAACCCATATGTGGTGGTTTGAATGAGATGTCCCCCATAGATCTCATGCATTTGAACACTTAGTCCCTAGTTGTTGGTGCTCTTTGGGGAGGTTTAGTGGATATATGGCCTTGCTGAAGGAAGTGTATCACTGGGGGCTTTGAGGTTTCAAAAGTCACAAGCCACTCCTATCTGTTTGCTGTTTGAGTCTGAAATGTATTCTCAGCTGTTTCAGCCTCCATGCCTGCCTACTGCCATGATGTCCAGCCATCACAGACTCTGACCTCTGGAACAACAAGCCCTAAATAAGCCCTTCTGTAAGTTGGCTGTCCATGGTGTTTTGTGACAGCCATACAAAAGTAACTAATACATCACATAAAGGTGGAACGTGAAAACGGACTCCACAAAGTTGTCTTCTGAGCTCCACATCTCCTGACATACACATTATGCACACATAACCCAAAACACAAATACTAATAAAATTGCAAAGTTTTTAAATATATTGTGTACCTTTGTGTGTGCAAATGCATTTGTCCATGCATGCATGTGGAAGGCATACTTGTGTCTGGCTTTTATGTGGGCACTGAGGATCTAAACTCAGGCTCTCTTGCTTTTTGTTGTTTATCTATCTATCTATCTATCTATCTATCTATCTATTTTTTGGGACAGGGTCTCTCTGTAGCTTTGGAGCCTGTCCCGGAACTAGCTCTTGTAGACCAGGCTGGCCTCGAACTCATAGAGATCCGCTTGATTCTGCCTCCTGAGTGCTGGGATTAAAGGCTTGTGCCACCGCTGCCCGGCAAGGCTCTCATGTTTATACACCAAGCCCTTTACTCATTGAGTCACCTATCCAGCCCCTCACTAACTACTTTTTTTTAAATAAATATTTATTTATTTATGTGCATTGGTGATTTGCCATGGGTGTTGGGTCCCCTGGAACTAGAATTATAGACAGTTGTGAGCTGCCATGTGGGTGCTGGGAATCGAACTCGGGACCTCTGGAAGAGCAGTCGGTGCTCTTAACCGCTGAGCCATCTCTCCAGCCCTAACTACCTTTTTTTTAAGACTTAAAAAATTTTGTTTTATGCCGGGCGGTGGTGGCGCACGCCTTTAATCCCAGCACTCGGGAGGCAGAGGCAGGCGGATCTCTGTGAGTTCGAGGACAGCCTGGTCTACAAGAGCTAGTTCCAGGACAGGCACCAAAAACTACAGAGAAACCCTGTCTCGAAAATCAAAAAAAAAAATTTGCTTTAAAGATTTCATTTATGTGAATGTATTTGTGTTTATGTAAGTGTAGGTGCTCACAGAGGCCAGAATAAGGCATCAGATGCCTGGACCAAGTGATTGTGAACTGCTTGACATGGGTGCAGGAACTAAACTTGGGTTCTTCAGAAGAGCAGCAAGTGTTCCTAAATGCTGCCTGTCTCTCCAGCCCCCTATTTTATTTTAAATTATGTGTACATGTATATCACTGCATGTAGGTATATACTCATGAATACAATTGTCCTCGAAGGCCTGAAGATGGCACTGGATCCCCTGAAACTAAATTGGCTGAGCTGGTCAGTTTTATGTCAATTTGGAATAAGTTAGTCATTTTAGACAGGGGAACCTCGATTGAGAAAATGCCCCCACCAGATTAGCCTGTGGGCAAGCCTGTGTACATTTTCTTGATTTATGTGGAAGGGCCCAACTCAGTGCTACCCCTGGGCTGGTGGTTTTGAGTAGTATAAAAAAAACAAGAAACAAACAGGCTGAGCAAGCCATGAAGAGTAAGCCAAGAAGCAGCAGTCCTCCATGGCCTCTATATCAACTTCTGTCTCTAGGTTGCTGATTTCTCTGGATAATGAACTACACGCTGTTAGATGAAATATATCCTTATTTTGGTCCTGGTATTTTCTCACACCAATAGAAACTCTAAGTAGTTGGCATGTAGGTGCTGGGAATGGAACTCAGGTCCTCTACAAGAGTAAATATGCTCACTGAGCCACATTTTCACCCCACCATTTATTTTTTAAAATCTGATGTATATGTCTGTGTGTCACAGGCAGTTGTGAGTTGCCCAACATGGGTGCTGGGAACTGACTGTGGGACGCGTGGAAGAGCTGCCCGTACTCTTGGCCTCTGAGCCATCTCTCTAGTCACTACATTTTTGGGGGTTTGGCGTGTGGATGTTGTTGTTTTGAGACAGGGTGTCAAGTAACCCAGACTGGCCTTCAGTTTAAAATGTAGCCAATGATGACCTTCAACTCCTGATCCTATAATCTCTGCTTCTCAGGTCCTGGGAGTATAGGCATATGCAACCATGCCCAGCATGATTTACATTTTTCAGGATTATTGTCTTGAATATAATATAAATAATATCAGTATATCTTTATGAGGTTTTACCCTAAGCTGTCCCTTAAGAACAGCTGAGGAGCTATAGCAACTGAAGGCTGCTGAAGAAGTGGAAGTCATTTTTCTTTGGCTCCGTGAAACACTGGTAGATTACTCACGTACATCTAGGCAGAATGAACTGGACTCAGTGAGTTAAAAAACCAAAGAGGAATCCCAGCGCTTGGGAGGCAGAGGCAGGTGGATCTCTAAGTTAGAGACCAGCCTGGTCTATAGAGTGAGTTCCAGGACAGCCAGAACTACACAGGGAAACCCAGTCTCAAAGAACCAAAACCAAACCAAACCAAACCAAACCAAACAAAAACAGGACACGATGAAAGGGACAAAGGCTAGGGAGAGGTCTAAGTGGACTAGGGGAGGTTAGAGTGAGACATGATCAAGATACACACTACAAACGTATGAAATTGTTAGTTTAAAATATTTCTAAAACTAAAAAAATTCTAAAAAATTACTTTTCAGATTATAAACTAAAAAGAATGAACCATCTAGAGTCATTTGGACTACTGTTAACTTTCTATACTAAAGTTTCTTTTTTCCCTCTGAGACAGGGTTCTCTGTGTCCTGGCTATCCTGAAATTCAGTCTGCAGACCAGGCTTGCCTCAAGGCCACAAAGATCTGCTTGCCTCTGCCTCCTGAAAGCTAGCATCAAAAGTGTATGCCACCACTGCCTGGTTTAAAGCTAATTTTCTTGCTTCCAAATTTTCCTAAATGAGATCACATTATAAATACCCCCCTCCTGATACACTGTAATGTTTCAAATCTGTAATTTACCTGTAAAATCTACTTACAATGCTAGGCAGTGGTGGTGCACGCCTTTAATCCCAGCACTCGGGAGGCAGAGGCAGGTGGATCTCTGTGAGTTCAATGCCAGTCTGGTCTACAAGAGCTAGTTCTAGGACAGGCACCAAAGCTATAGAGAAACCCTGTCTCAAAAAAACAAAACAACAACAACAACAACCCCAAATGTACTTACAATGTCAGAGGTGTAGCTCAATGGCAGAGCACTTGCCTAATGTGCCCAAAGTCCTGGGTCTGATTTCCAGCACCAAGAGAAAATACTTGATACATACTGGTTATCATGAGCTCTAACTGCTCTTCCATTTGTGTGCTAAGGTATGACTTGAAAACAGATCAAGCAATACATAAACATACCTTTCTCCGATCTTTAAGGATTCTGTCCAAACTCTCTTCATTCACTTTGCTTGCATAATCATAAAAACTGTCGTTTTAAAGAAGGAAAAAAATTAATTAAAATGCTATAGTACTGTGACATAGGCATAACCACAGGGCCCTACAGAACATCTATCCCTAATAGATGCAACTGCTCCTTCTCAAAGGTCCTAAACAGAAATCAGTTTAAGTGCTTTCTTGATAGGAAGCTACATTTTGTTAACAAATACTACTCAAGAAATTGCTACATTCAAAAGACATTCCTTTCATGTGTGGGAAGTAATCAAGTAATTACAAAAATGTGTGGTTTCAAATGGCTCCACTACTTGTTTCTACGTATCAATTACTTATGAAAAAAAGATAACAGCAACTCATTTTCTGAGAAATGAACATTTGTGGAATGTTTAACAAACCCTCCACTGGATGCTTTTTTATTACATGTTCTAGCTACAGCGCTGAGTATAAGTTCAGCCCAATTCAACCGGGTTTTCTGCTATTTTTGTAGGAAGAGACAGCAAAGCTAACCAACTGGTCCAAACTGCAGAGCTAGTGGGAACAGAACAACAGGACCGGAAGCCAAGTCTGGCAAGCTTCAAACAATGTGCTCACCTCCAAAACAAACCAACGAGACCAGTCAGATGTACTGACACAAGGGTCCTTGTCCCTGGTTATGGTCTTAGAAATGCCATCCTCCTCCACCACATACCCAGGCCCTAAAGGCAGGAAGGCTTCCAGGATACAGGGAAAGAACTGACTTGGCAATCAGGAGATGCCAGCTCCAGCCCAGCTGCACTTCTCACTTCAGGATCTGGGACAGACTACTTACCCTACCTGGTCTTCTCCCATTTTGCAAAGTAGGAAGCTTGGAGTACATAGGTGATTTCTAAGATTTCCTTCAGCTCTAAGTAGGAGTCAGTCCCTGTTCTGAATGTTCTGTACCGGCAATGCTTGTGGGATTACTCCGGAGGGAAAGACAGAGCATGTCCAATGAAGCTCTGACAGTCAGGCCAGAACACATCCACAGCCAGACAGAGGTAATATATGGACCAAAACCTCATCATCTTTCCAGATGAACCCAGGCTGCTCACCTGGTGTCCCTACTCCTCTTTCAGTTAAATAGAAATGGAAAGAGTTGAGGTCCTTGGCTACTTTGTGGCTTCATGTGAATACAGCCACCATGCTTAATGTCATTCCTCTGAAATAACTGAGGAATAAGGGTGTGTGTGTAGGGTGAGGAGCGACAGAAGTCCCCAAGAGAGGCTGGGTACTTGTAGAGGAGTGAGTGTAAAGGCAGAAGGGGACAAACAATAGGAAGAACCAGGCAAAGTAACTAGAAGGGATGAAAGAAGTGTATGAATAGTAAGAACACCAAAGACAAGATGGGCATGGTGGCACGTATCTTTAATTCTAGTACTTGGGAGGCAGAGGCTGGGGGATCTCTGTGAGTTTGAAACCAATTTGGTCTGGTCTACAGTTAGTTCTAAGTCAGCCAGGGCTACATAATGAGATCCTGTCTCAAATAACAATGAGTAATGTTTATGTGGACACACTGGAAGGAATGCACGGGCCTGGCTTTAGGGAGGGAAGGGGGAAGAAGCAGAGCCCGGAGAGCTTTCTGTTCTTTTTTTTTGTTTGTTTGTTTTTTGAGACAGGGTTTCTCTGTGGCTTTGTAGCCTGTCCTGGCACTAGCTCTTGTAGACCAGGCTGGTCTCGAATTCACAGAGATCCGCCTGCCTCTGCCTCCCAAGTGCTGGGATTAAAGGCGTGCGCCACCACCGCCCGGCCCGGAGAGCTTTCTGAAATACACATACCAGTCCTCAGGTGGAAGGGTATGGGTTAAGAAAGAAGA
The DNA here is from genome assembly GCF_018167655.1 of Microtus oregoni. NCBI lineage: Eukaryota > Metazoa > Chordata > Mammalia > Rodentia > Cricetidae > Microtus > Microtus oregoni. Next base: position 12,114,817 of record NW_024543075.1, read on the forward strand.
GACAGATGACTGGGGATGCACATCAGTGGTAGAGAGCTTGCTCAGCAGGACCCTCCATTCATCCAGTCACAATGACAGAGGCCTGGTGCTGGTCTGGGAGCATCTGCTTTTCCCTATAGGTGTCATTCTCCTGCTTCTTTCCTTCAGAATGTCTCTATTACAGAACTGATGAATATTAACTTAAATACAAAAACGAAACTTACGGGTTTTTGTTGTTGTTTGAAAGATAAGCTCTCACTGTGTGGCCCTGGTTAGCCTTGAACTCACAGAAATCTACCTGCCTCTACCTTTCAAGTGCTGGAATTAAAGGCATGCACTACCACTAACTGGCTCTTTAAAATAAAAGCTGATCACTGAACATTTTTTTCCTCAAAATCAAATTTACATCTATATGTGATGTCTCTAAATAATTTTAGCTATACGTCATCTTTGATTAACTTTCTTTTCTAAGTAAAGAACTCTTGACAGGGATGCTGAGGGAGAGGAAAGCTCAATCTAAACCACTGATACAATGATTTGCCACATCCCTGCTTCCCTTTTCCCACTCAAGCACAGTCCCTCAAACACAGTTATTATCCAATAAATATGATTTTGGAACCAGCTGTAGTAGTGCAGTTGAGAAGGAAGATCATGAATGCGAGGCTAGCCTGGGATACACGGCAAGATCTTTGGTGAAGCAACAAACAACACATGCGCGCACACTCACACACAAAACAAAACCCAAAAAAAAGCTTTAAATAGATTCTGAATATCCTTAATTATATTTATAATCAATTACAGGCCTAAATTTACTAGTTTCAAACAACTTTTTCAATGAGGACCCAAAACTACAAAACCACATGTGGCTTACCTAAAAAGTTTTGAGCAGGGCTGATGGTTATGAATTTCTGTAATCAGACAAAGGGGGGAAAATCAGTTAATCATGTAAGGCACAGGCAATTATAAAATAGCTCAGGATTTTTTTCAAACCCAAAATTTAGGATAACCAAGACCATTTTCTTCTTGTAAACAGTGCCATGTATATGCCATGAAGGCAGTTGACTGCTTCCCACTATGGCAAGAGACAGAGTCTCGGAACAAAGCAGACCGGAGAGTGAGAGCTCCGCCTCCGCTTCTCTGTGTGATGAGTGCACATCTGACAGCTTTTATTCAGGAACACGAAGCTATTGTACAACTTACTCAATCTTACCTATTTAAACAAAGCATCACAGGAAAAAGTAGCCACTGACTGGAAGCATTTAATCAAACTGGATAAAAGCTGTGGGGACAGCTCTGGAAGAGAAGGGCCTCAACTTTCCTACCATTAATAACCCTCTAATCATGCCTGACACTTGGGCCAGGTGTTTGGAATGCTGAATGTCTATTAACTCTTTCAAAGCTGGTTGGTATTAAGGGAAACAGTCATTTATAAGATAGATCCTAACAGCTTCTAAAAAAATGCTGGGATTAAACAGAATGAACAATTTCTTCAGCCACATCAGGGGTCCACAAGCTGGTTTTTTAGGAGAGCATGAGACTAACTGACTATTCAATTCTATTTACCACATTCTCCTAGAGAGTGACTCATCACCTGCTGTTTAAAAAAAGACACAGTCTTGGGATTTTAGGCAATAGTTTTACCTCAATTAAAATAAAACCAAAGCCTTTGAGGCCATGCTATTCTCACTAGTTAAGGCTCCCAAAACACATGTATAAATGCAGAACTGTCACCAAAAAGAAGAGTTCATTCGCTTCACTATGACATCAATACACAATGCAAACAAGAAAACCTCATCTATAAAATTCCCTTCTTTTGGGGCTTAAAATGATACAGTACACTACCTTAAGTTATTTTAGACACTGTTAGTCACTGAGATCTGGAACATGGTTAGCAAAAATACTACTTAGGATTTAGGAAAAAGAAAACTTATCTTTTACTTTAAAGATAACACTATTTTGTTTATTGAAAGTCCTGGAGGAAATTCTGAAGTCTGAACAAGTAGTCCTCAAGCTAATTGTCCAGCAGTGTCCTTTTTAATCTACAAGTCAGATTAGAGCAGTGGTTCTCAACCTTCCTAATGTGATGACCCTTTAAGACAGTTCTTTGCTGGGCAGTGGTGGTGCATGCCTTTAATCCCAGCACTCAGCAGAGACAGGTAGATCTCTGCGAGTTCAAGGTCATCATGGCCTACAGAGGGAGCAACAGGACAGGCTCCAAAGCTACAGAGAAACTCTGTCTCAAAAAAAAAAAAAAAAGAAAGAAAAAAAAAACCCAACAAAACAACAGTTTATCTGTGGTGACCCTCAACCATAAAATTATTTTCATTGCTACTTAATAACCATACTTTTGCTGTTCTGACTCGCATTGTGGTTATCTGGTATGCAGGATATTGGATATGCAACCCCTATGAAAGGGCTGTTTGAATCCCAAAGGAGTCGTCACCCACAGGTTGAGAACCACTGGATCAGCGGCATACAGACATGCTCTAGGCATGTAGTTCATGGTAGAAAGTTTGTCTACTACATGTGGAGGCCTGGGATTTCATACCCAATACTTAAACAAGTAGCTAGAATATATACTGGAAGTGCAACTCTTGCACTTACTTAACTGCATCTGGGAATTTAGATATTTTTAACAAAGCATTTTTGTGTTTGCAACCATCATGGTATGCGTGTGGAGGTCAGAGAACAATTTAGTATTTCCTATCACTACATGGGTCCAATGGCTCAATCTCAAGATATTATGTTAGGAAGTGCCTTTTCCTACTGAGTTATTTCACTGGCCTTGCATCTAACAATTTAAACTTTATTTACTACATGTATTTTGAGAACCTAGGTGCAAATAATAAATAACAACATACAAAGACACCTTATGAAGTAAAATTCTACTACTCAGAATTTTAATATGCATTTGTGTCTGTGTGTGCACCTGTGTGTGCCATGACATAGGTGTGGAGGTCAAAGGACAACTTTCAGGAGCTGGTTCTCTCCTTCTATCACGTGGATTCCAAGGCTCAAACTCAGGTTGTTGGGCTTAACAGCAAGTCCTTTTACTCAGTGAGCCATCCTGACAGCTTTTAGAATTTTAGAGAGTTAAGCAAAATGAAACCCAAACTTCGAAATGAAAGGCACTGCACAAAACATGCTTTGCATTGCAGGGAGGAGCTGTGTGAATGCTATTATAGTTTTTACTCTTGCAGATGAATCGCCTGTTCTCCCTCAAGTCTAACTCCACCTCGACTCTCACTCTTGCCCCAACTCTCTGTACTGAAGGCCATTAGAACAGACTTTAAGTTGATGATTTGGTCCCAATGTGACAACTCATCCTGCACTCAGCTTCACTTTGAATCCAGTGTTTCAGCTACACAGAAACAGGGCAGATTCTCTGATGCTTTAGACAGCCTTTATTCAGTGCTCCCCTCTAACCCTATGTTTCTTCCTTCGTGATGTCTGGTTTTCCTCTACCAGTTTGTCCCTTGACTCAGACACTTATAGGGTTTTGTTTCTTTTTTTTTATAGCTTTGTCTTGTGCTGTGTGGTATTTCTCTGTTTGTCATATCCTTCCCACGATTTCTCTACCTACCTTAGGCCTCCATCATACCAAGTCTTCAATAGTGTTAGCAAGATGGTTCAGTGGGTAAAGGTGCTTCACCATGTAAGCCTGACAATCTAAGTATGATCCCTGGAACCCATGTAAAGGAGGCAGAGAAGTGACTCCACAAAGTTGACCTCTGCCTTGGCATGCCTCCTCCATCATGCAAACACAATTTTATTAAAAGGGTCTAGAGAGAAGACCCAATGGTTAAAAGCATGAGCTGCTCTCATAGAGGACCCTAGTTCAGATCCCAGCACCCACATCAGACAGCTCACAACTACCTGTACCTCTAGCTCCAGGGGAAGCTGATGCAGGCACCTGCAATTATATGCACATACTCATACACATAATTTATAAAGAGAAAAAGAGAGAGAGCCCTTTAACACATTTGCTACATAAATAAATGAAGCATCCCTTGCTCTATTTAGTTTATCAAGACGGCCACTTGGTGATGTGTCTAAGGTATTCCTAAAAAGACTATGCTATTTATCAAAAAGAAACTGATTAAAAGGGAAGGGCTATATCCATAAACCCTCCTTCCTCTTTCTCAGCAATCTTCCCCAGAGAGACTGTTGAGTGTATCCTTTGGACTCCCGTGTAGGTCTAGCAAGCGTCTTAAGAGCATGTGGAACTGTCTTTGCCAAACCCCTCTAGGGGTGAAACAAGCAGGGGGACAGACTGATCTACAGGTTTTAGGTTTACTGTGGTCTTGGACAGACTATCAAGTAGTCACATACCAATTCAGTAAAAGTCAGACTGGTTGCTAAGTAAGAAATAGCTTTAGAAAAGACCCATGTTTTCAGCTGTGCACTGTAAGTGACAAAACATTGTTGTGAAATAATCTTTGTACAATGTAAAGATGTGTCACTCTGATTGGCTTAATAGAAAAATGAATGGCCAATAGCTACACAGGATTTGGGAGCAGAGAGGATGCTGGGAAGAAAAAAGACAGAGTTGCCAGCAGATGCAGAGGGAACAGACATACAGGAGAAAAGGTAAAAGCCACAAGTCACGTGGCAACACGTAGATGAATAGAAACGGGTTAATTTAAGTTATAAGAGCTCATTAGAAACAAGCCTAAGCTATTGGCCGAACCTATAGACCAGGTTGGTCTCGAACTCACAGAGATCTGCCTGCCTCTGCCTCCAAAGTGCTGAGATTAAAGGTATGCACCACCACTGCCTGGCTTATTTCTATTTTTTAAAAAAGATTTACTTAAGGAACTGGAGTGCTTCCTTGGCAGTTAAAAGCATGGTTGCTTTTCCAGGGCCTGGGTTCAATTCCCAGCACCCACATGGCAGCTTGCAACCATCTATAACTTTAGTTCTAGGGGATCCAACACTTTCTTCTGGTCTCTGGGGACACTAGGCATACATGTGGTTCACAGACATACTTTCAGGAAAGCCACCCATACACATAAAAACTAAAAATAAATAAATAAAAACAAAATTTAAAAGATTTACTTAAGGTCAGGTATAGTGGTGCAGGCCTTTAATTCCAGTGTTCGGGAAGCAGAAGTAGTCAGATCTCTCAAGGCCAGCCTAGTCTACAGAGCGAGTTCTAGAATAATCAAAGCTATACAGAGAAATTGTCTCAAAAAATTAATTGTTTTTATGTATATCTATGTGTATAAGTACACTTGAGTACAGGTGCCTGTGGAGGCCAGAAGAGGACATCAGATCCCATGGAGCTGCAGTTGCAAGCCACTTGACATAGGCACTAGAAGAGCAACAAGTTCTCTACTCTATTTATTTTTGTGGGTGGGATAGTTATCTTATAGCTTGCATGTGGAAATCAGAAGACAATCTGTGGAAATCAATTCTCTCCTTCTACCATGTGGGTCCTGTGAATTGAACTTGGGTTATCTATTGAGTTGTTTCACAAGACATTTTATCATTAATCATAAAATTAGTGGATCTGTGAAATTTTTCTCTGCCATGTGGGTGCTGGGAACTGAACCCAGGTCCGCTGGAAGAGCAGCCAGTGCTCTTAACTGTTGACTCTCCAGTCCCCTGTGTACCCTTTCAATGTTTTATTTATTTATTTAACCTTGAGATAAGGGCTCAAATTACCCAGGCTGGTTTCCAACTGGCTAGGTAGCAAGGGCTCCTAAACCTCCTGCCTCTACCTCCAGAGTTAGGCTTGATTCTAGAGGACCTGGGTTTGATTCCCAGGACCCACATTTACATTGTCTGTAACTCCAATTCCAAGGTAACAGAAGCCTTTCTCTGGCCTCTACATCTTCAGGTTTCCAAGGGCACCAGGCACACACACACAATACACAAACATGGGTACAGGCAAAATGCCCAAACATTTAAAATAAAAATTATATAAAAAAGATATTTCTAAGGACAATGACAGGCTTACCAATTACTTGCAGAAACTCTGTATTGCTGATCTGTGAGTCACTGATGCTGAACGTCTCCTCTTGTCTTACCTCGCCCAGCAAAAACCCTTCCTAAAACAACAGGAGAAAATAACTGGTTAAACTTAAAGATAATTTTTACTAAAATTAAAAGGAAATGAGGACTACTATTTTATATCAATTTTAGCAATAATCCAAATAAGGTATGTAGCATGTGAAGTGTTGTTTTATAAACCAGGGACACAACCACAGCAAGCTTGGACGCCTGTTAATTGGATTGTATTGAAGAAAATGTTCCCAAATGACATATCATTGTAAACCAATAAGCATTTCTTGTTTTTAGATGAGTTCATTACTTATCCTAGTCAGTCCCATAGCATGCTAGACACTCTCAGGAAGCAAAAATATGCCACAGTTGTTTTCTTGAAACTTTATATAACTTACTTTATTGGTTTAAAAAATACCACTAATGATGAAAAAATAAAAACAATGACAGGATAGAGTTGGCATGAGAAATCAGGATTTCACACAACACACTCGCTCCCATCTAATAAACGCAGATCTTTATTTACACCTGTGAAGAACATCTATCAACACAGTCAACATAGAATTCCTTTGCAAATTACCAGTTTGAGCACTTGCTGCTATGCTCAGTATAAACATGGCTGGTAAGAATATACCCTATAAGTCAAAATAACCCTCCTGCAGAGAGGATGAATTGCAGAGAGATTACATTGTCTTGTAATCTCTCTCCTGGATAACCCAGGGCTCACTCCTTCCCCTTGCTCAAGTGGCACTTCAGCTAGGAAGCTTTGCCCGACTAACATGGGAAATCACATCTGCCAGGCACTCTGTCCCTTGTACCCCACCTTCATTGTCTTCTCATTATCTACTTGTTATAGACTTACAGACATAAGCAACGCCCACTCTGGTTAAAATGTAAGCTAAGGAGCAAGCATCTGTGCTTGTTTACTGTTAGATCACTACACTTATGTCATGCCCAACCTTAGAGTTCACCAAATACCAATTGCGTAAATTTGGCTGCAACAAGACCTTGTTCTACATAATCCTTCATTCTATGCTGATCCACCACACCAGCCACAGAAGCTCCCCAATTTAAAAACATTTTCAGTTGCAAATGCACATCTATGGGTGAAAGGATGCTTTGGGGCCTCACTTTTGTATTTGACTTGGGGAAGTGTCTGCTATGAGAACTTGCTGGGAGATGTGAGGCCCTGAGTTCAACCCAGAGCACTGCCAGCAACCCCAAAAGAGATGAAGAAGTGTCTCAAATTTCCCAAATACAACACTCAGGGCATTCTTTAAATGCTGTGGAACAATCTTTGTACACTGTAAATATGTATTGTTCTCATTGTTAATAAAAAGCTGATTGGCTGATGGCTAGGCAGAATTTTGGGGGTAGAGAAAATGCTACAAAGGAAGAGGACAGAGTCAGAGGAGATATCAGCCAGACAGAAAGGAAACAGACCATGCAGGAGGTAAAAGCCATGAGCCCCAGGGCAGCAAATAGATTAACAGAAATGGGTGAGTTTAAGTTGTATGAGCTGGTTAGTAATAAGCCTGAGCTACTGGCTGAGCATTTATAACTAATAATAAGTCTCTGAGTGGTTATTTGGGAAGTGCTGGCAGAACAGAGCTGATCATAGACCTGACGAAAAACTCCACCTACATTTAACTCTAACTAATGTACAGGTTTCATTTACAAAAACAAATCTTGGGTTGGGAATGCATGTGACTCAGTAGTAGAATACCAAGGTTCAATACCCACACTGCAGAGAAAAAGACAGAAGAATCCCCTCATACTCAAACAGCTGTCTATGACTACTAGCTTGAGAAACACCAACTAACTGGTTATGGTGGTTCAAGCCAGTAGGCTATGTTGAAGAGGTTGATGTAGGAGGATTATGAGAAACACTAATAAACCTGTCTTATCAATTCTGAGTTTCATTACAAGGTATGTACCACTATGCCTGGCTGCAAACAAGCTTTTAATATATCTTAAATGTTACATAAAATTATTTACCTGAAATCCAAATTAAACTATGTTCTATATTTCCCTATTAGCCATAATAGTCCTCCAGCATGAGAAACAATGCTAAAACTCATATGAACCTGGGCATGGTTGCACACACTTTTAATTCCAGCACTGGTGAGGCAAAGGCAGGTGGCTCTCTGAGTTCTAGGTCAGTCTGGTCTACTTAAGGAGTTCTAGGACAGCCAATGCCACATAGAGAGACCCCAAAACAAACAAAAAACTCACATGACATTAACATCCTAAAGTTAACTAGGACTGTTTATTTATCACTGGTCTGGATTATCTAAGTCACTATTACATCAACATTTCTCAACCTGTGGATCATGACCCCTTCAGGTCAAATGACCCTTTCACAAGGGTTTCATATCAGATATCCTGCATATCAGATATTTACATTATGATTCATAATGGCAGAAAATCATAGTTATAAAGTAGCAATGAAAATAATTTTATGGTTGGGGGGGTCACCACAAATAGGAGGAACTGTATTAAAGGGTTGTGACATTAGGAAGGGTGAGAACCACTGCATTACATTATAGCAGGAAAAGGCAAACCACAGGCCCACTCTGTTGATACATGGCCTGCAAGCTAAGAATGGTTTCTACATGTTCAAATGGTTGCAAAAATTAAAACAGATGTTCCATGAACTGTTAGAATCATCAGCCACTCAAGTTTCAGTGCTATAAATAAGCTCTTATTAGAACACAGTCACCTCATTTGTTCACGGTCTGCACTTCGTCTCCCCTTACAACAGCAGAATTGAAGAGTTGCTAAACAGACCATGTGGTTCCAAAACTTTTTAAATAGAGAGAAAGTATTATCCTTTATTTTCTGATCCTTTTCAGAAAATGTCCACTTTCTTCCACGAGTCAACAACCCACTTAACAAAAACTCAACATCAGGCATAAGAAACTCTTTTGAGTTGTTGGTCAGACTTCCAAGACTGCAGTCTATTGCTATTGCCCTTGGTCGCCCCCAAGAGGTGGAAGAAGTTCCTGTTGTTGAAGACACACCTTACACTTAAGAAATTGAGCTCAGAGGCCCTGAGCTGGGACAGACCTGAACACTCCCACCCCCATGCCCTGAGGGCTAGCTTTCATGGCACCAGAAGATACCATGCAAGCTTCCAAAGGAAGGAGGCAACCAACAGTCCTACCCAGCTGTAACACATCAGCGATCAGAATGTCCCAATAACCCTGTGGGTGCATTAGTGACACACATACCTCGACAGTAACCAACAGCTCTCTAGTTGGACTTAATTAAGATCTACGAAAAATGGAAAGCCATGCCTGGTACCACACAACTACTCAGTGCTAGTGCAGTCATGGATCTTGGAGAAGCTACAACCACTTAACTACACCAGCATGATCCCTAACAATAATCTAAATGTCTGTCCCTAACTCACAGAGAAGTAGTCCTCACCCCGTGAAGGAAACACCTCTTTGCAACAGACGCACATCATTAGAGAAAACTACATCGACCCTGGAGCCCAGTTCCAGTCTATTCCCACACCCAAGGCTCAGAACATTGTGGAAAGGGGGCAAAAAGACTAAGCAAAAGAGGATCATGGAGTTTGCTGTGAAGAGTGTTAGAAGCTAAGCCCACAAAGTCTCACAAACATGATTGGCTAAACATGAGCTGAACAAAGATGACACCAATAGACAGACCAAAGTGCGAGAGAGGAAGCCCAGAAGGCCTCAGCCCTACACAAAGAACTACAGGTCACTAAGGAATGATGAGAGGGGGTGAAACAGTGTTCCCTAGGGAAAAGCATACCAATTGGCTATTCAAAACAAATGGTCAGCTTGAAAAAACATGTATGAGTAACATTATACAGACTGAGCAGGTTATATTTAGGAATAGATATGCATACATATATAAAAAAATAAGCATGTAATAATGATTAATTTAAAAAAGAGACCATTGGAGGGTTTGGAGGAAAGAAAAGAAATGATGTACTTATATTAAAATCTCAAAAAAGGAAAAAAATTTTTAATTGTTTGCTAACCTTAGCACTATAGAATAATTTTGGCTTTCAACTAATTTTTGTAGACCAAACAAATGTGTAGAACAAACTCTTGGCTCTTCAACTTTAAAAATGGCATTACTTTTAAGCATTCCACACTCATAACTGTGGTAAGGTTAATAGAAACTAGTATAATTGCATAAAACACAATGCTAACTATGTACTTTATATAAAATTTCTAGCCTTATGCTTGGTATGAAATAAATATTAAGAAGATCACAATTAAATGACAAGTAATCTAAAGCTGGGTATAATGGCATACCCCTAAAATTTCAGCACTAGGAGGTTGGAGATAGGGTCAGGAGTTCAAGGCCAGCCTTGACCATGTGACTTTACCTCAAAACAGAAAAAAAAAAAGAATAACAATTGCAAACAGGACCACAGCAGTTTCTAGAAATACTGTTGAAGCTTCTTATCCTTACAATAATCTTGCCTTATACATAGACTAAGATATTCCTAGGCACTCCATAAAAGAGCAGAGTAAAGTAGCACCCCTGAACTCCCAGCTGTAGTCCGTGGATACTAGGGAGATCACAACCACTTACGTTACTACGTGGCTGGCTGAAATACCAAAGACTACCACTGTTCAGAGCTGTCACTGAAAGAAAGAAAGAAACTATGCTGAATATATTCCTATCAGCAATCTCTACCATCAACACTACAGAGCTGAAAAGACAAGGGAATTCATTCCACTCAATTTGCTAATGGAATCATCTCTCACAATCAGTTCATATTAATGGAAGCGAAGATTGCTGGCATCAAAACAAATCCAATCCTCCTCCAGCCATCGTTGTTTTGTAATGACAACCACAAAAGCCCACTCTCTTATTTAATGAATTTGAATCGTTCACCAATAATATCACTAAAAAAAAAAAAACCCAATTGTGGACAAATTAATTATGTCCTGTAAAAGCATCTATGTCACAAAGAACTTCCAGTCGGAGGTCAGTGTAAAATAAAGAGTAGCTATGCTCCTCTGGACGCCACGGTCTGTGCGTTTCTCATCTCTCATATGTGGGCCTGTCTCTTCCCTAGAAGACTAGTTCCGTGGATTAGAATGTTCGCTGAGGAACTAAACAAGCAACTTCAAGGAAGTGCGAACAGACTCTGTAGACGCCAGTTCCCATTCTCCATTTTCCACTAGGGTGAAAAAACACACGCACGACTGATAAGGATGAACGGTGACAGCCAAGATAACCCGGGAGGCCGGCAGGCAGGACTTGGTTCCTCTCCTTCTAGACTACAAGCCTGATCTCTTACTCCTTCCCGACCCGGGGGTGCTCCTCGAGTCTGTAAGCCCGACTCTCAGCGAGCGGTAGGCACTCCTGACACCGGCGGGGCCCGGCACTAGAGGTCCGCCGCACTGACAACAGCTGTGCCAGGACCCGCCCGAGGCCGAGAGCGCCCTGGGAAGCGGCCGCGGGGAGCAGGAGCTGGAGGGGGGCGGGAGCCGCCTGGGCCACTAGTTTCTCGGCTTGGCCCCGGTACCGAGGGCCAAGCCTCCAGCGGTCCCCTCTAAGCCGCAGGCGCCGGCTCAAGGAGGAGGCCGAAGGCCCCCAGTGGCCACGGCAGGGGGCCCGGCACCTACGTGGTCGGCGTTGCTGTTGGCGCTGTGGAAACACACAGCGCTGAAGGTGTAGCCCGAAATGGAAGCCGCCATGATGGAAATCTCCACCTCCCCCATCATGCCCCGCGGAGGGCGCAGAGGATTCTGGACGCCCCGGTGCTGAGCATTCTGGGAAATGGAGTCTTCCAAGCTGCTCCAGGCGAGGACTGGGGAAATTAAGGATGCCAGATCACAGAGACCCAGCACTTTCTGTTTACGTGTCCCTCAGACGGCTGCCTGTCTGCACAGCCTTGTTATTGAAAGACCCTACAGACCCCCTCCTCAAAACCCGCAGCTAGCATGCTCCCGGGGGAACGTCCTGTTTGCTTTAAAAAAATTCTTTGTCCATTCTGCAAATGAGGCTGAAGGATGAAAGGACCGGAGATGATTCAAGCAATTGAACAGTTTGAGATTTGACACGGGAAAAGCACGATGTAATTTTATTCTGAACAGACCACTCTGCCTGCCTGGTTGAGACTAATGTCTAGATGTGGAAAGGAAGGGAGGTCTACAATAATCCTGACTGCTGTAATGACAGGAGGACTTTGGTCAGAAGTAGTGGAGCTGATAAAACGATAGGATTCTGTATTGAAAAGTAACTCAACTATGAGCTGTGTGGTGGCAAAAGGGTTGCAAATTTGAGGCCAGCCAAAGCTACATAGACTTGTTTCAACAAATAAACAAAACCTACAAATATAGGAAAAGTCATAGAAGATAAAAGCAAGTAACAGGGAAAACTAAACTATAAAGTTAGAAAAAAAACTCACCCCTCTCCCCCAAAAGGAAGACAGACAGACAGGGAGGGAGGGAAGAAGGGAGGGAGGGAGGGAGGGAGGGAAGAAGGAAGGAAGGAAGGAAGGAAAGAAGGAAAAAGCTCAGGGAAGTAATTAATTTTTTTTTTCAAGACAGGATTTCTCTGTGGCTTTGGAGCCTGTCCTGGAACTAGCTCTTGTAGACCAGGCTGGTCTCGAACTCACAGAGATCCGCCTGCCTCTGCCTCCCGAGTGCTGGGATTAAAGGCGTGCGCCACCACCGCCCGGCTAGAACTAATTTTTTTGCAACTTGTTGAATCTTCAGTGTTCTAAGGTGGCTCCTGGTTTCCCTATAAAGCTGCTTCTCCTTTCCCAAGTTCAGCAAATTAAACTGTTTCTGACAATTGCTCAAGGCAAAACCCTTGCAGTGAATCTTGACAATTCTTTGCTCTTGTTGCCCACATCAGATCAGCTAAAGCAATCTTCAAAATACAGTCTTACAATTCACTACCAGCACACCTGCTACCCTGAGCCAAACACCATCATCTCTCTCTTCATTACAGTAACAGAGTCCCAGTTGGTGGCAATTTTGCCCCTAAAGGGCACTTGACATTGTTAGCGGATATTTTCCAATGCCAAACTCTGGGGAAGGAGCTAAACTCAGCAAAGGCCTCACAACAGAATTAACTTCTTCAGAATGTCAAGATAATGAAGTGATGCTGTTACCCTTCCAAATATGTGCTCAACACAGCCAATGACAGGTCATGTTAATGTTTAAATATAAGGTGTCAATCACACTTGGCCAGCCTCCAAACCCTACACTGACAGATCCCCCCTCCCTGCCCCTAATTTATGCTTGTATTTTCTGCTTCTGCTATCTTGGCTGGCTTGACTTCAGCTATGGTAGTGGCCCTTTTGCTTTCTGGAAGCACTGAAATTTCAATCAGGCCACAGTGCCTTGACTTTTGTTGTTTCCTCTGCCTAGGATGCTGATCTCCTGGACAACTAACTGCATGACTCCCTGTTTTATGCCTGCTCTAGGTGTTCTGAAAGGCCATCCAGCTTGCTGGAGTGATTGGCTTAGCCTGGCTACTGGGGAAGTTTTCCATTAACAGCTCCCAACGTACATCTCCTGAAACTATTCCCTGAGAAAGACGACCTCATTTTCCAGCAGCTGTCCTCTTCAGCTCAGCTACTTCTCTCGGTTTAAGACTGCATGCCTAGTGCCACCCACAAAGGGCTGGGCCCTCCTACATCCATTAACAATTGTTAGACATTAAATCTGATGGTTCACTTTTCAAAGTTTCCTCAAGCCAGCTCAGATCCAGCTAGATGTGAACCTGCTAGCCTGTCTAGTCCTCCTACCCCTAAACTTTAATAAGCTACCCTCCCCAAATGTAAATTTAGAGTAGAAAATCACAAACATCCAAGCTTACCTACAAGGTCATGTGTTTGATAAGCTTTAAAATAAGCAGGATGTGAGGTGATGGTGGAACATCCCTTTGATCCCAGCACACAGGAGGCAGAAGCAGGGTAAGACTCTGTGAGTTTGAGGCCAGCCTGGTCTATGAATAGAGTTCCAGGACAGCCAGGGTTATGAGAGAAACCCTGTCTAGAAAAACAAAAATAAAATTAAATAAGCAGAATGTAAATCATGGAGATAGACCCACACATGGATTTTATTGTTAGGATTATACCCTTCTAATTCTTCAAAAAAAAAGAAAGAAAGATCATTTGTTAGGGTGTATAACTGTGTTATGCACTCAGTTTGTAGGCCTGCAACTTGTTGAATCTTCAGTGATCTAAGGTGGCTCCCAGTTTCCCTACAAAGCTGCTTCTAGGCTCACACAGGAGTTTCCAAGGTTGCCAAATAAACTGCTTCACTTTCTTTTTCTTTTCTTTTCTTTTTTTTTTTTTTTCGAGACAGGGTTTCTCTGTAGCTTTGGAGTCTGTCCTGGAACTAGGTCTTGTAGACCAGGCTGGCCTCGAACTCACAGAGATCCACCTGCCTCTGCCTCCCGAGTGTGCACCATGACCGCCTGGCTGCTTCATTTTCTTTGCTGAGTCTCCAGTACTCTTATTATAACGTGACTACTTCTTCTGACACTCTCAAGACAATCTCCTACAATTGTGCCCAGCAAGCCAATCTGACTTAGGCAATCTCTTGATTGAGGGTCTCTTCTCAGAGAATTCTAAGGTGTGTCGAGCTGACAAACCTAACCAAGACAAACGCCCATCACGATCTAGCCATATCTCTATGTTTATTCCATTTTCCTGGATTATTGTCTTTCCCCCGCTAGCCTATTCTGAAATTCGTCAAGACAAGGGTTCATGTTTTCTTTGTTTGCTGTTGTATTTTCATCCTATGGAGTAATGCCAGGCATGTAGTTACTGCCCAACTCGTTGCTTGTAGTACGAATAATACAAACCCAGAGACAGATATTTGGGTTCAAGCTGATGATCAGAAAAGCAAAGTAGTCAACCTCTAAAGAGACCTTTTACCTCTGCCACGGCTCAGGCAAAGGAGCGATTCTGCAATGCTCTCCACCACCCTCAGACTCCATACTCCACTGAGTTCTTGTCTCTTCCCCTTTATATTCCTCTCTCTGCCCGGTCATATCATTCCTGTCTCCACCTCCTTAGTGCTGGGATTAAAGGCTTGTGATTCCATGTGCTGGGATCACCTTTGTGTGAGCTCTGTTTCTCTATTATACAGAGTCAATTTTGTGTAGCCAAGGGTAGCCTTGATCTCACAGAGATCCGTCTGCCTCAGTTTCCCTGGTCCTGGGATTAAAAGTGTGTTCCACCACTCCCTTGCCTGTATGGCTGACTAGCATAACTGCTTTGCCCTCTGATCTTTAGGCAAGCTTTATTTATTAAAACATGAATAATATATCACTATAGTAACTGTTGAGTAAATATTGTGTAAAAAAGTGAGGAGTCCAAAGAAAGATGGTTTCTCTTCTACCAGCAGGTTGCTGTAGGGGAATGGAGATGTCCTGGGCTGGCAGTGCCTGCCTTTAATCTTAATACTTGGGAGGCAGAGGCAGGTACCACTAACTCAGCACAGAGTCCAATCCCTGGGCCCCACAAGGTAGAAGGAAAGAACTGGGTTTTAGCATATCAGATATTTACATTATGGTTTGTAAGAGTAGCAAAATTACAGTTATGAAGAAGCAATGAAATAATTTTACAGTCGGAGGTCACCACAACTCAAGGAACTGTGTTAATCACAGCGTTGGGAAGGTTGAGAGCCCCTGAGCTAGCCGGTCCTTTACCTGATATACTTAAGACCAGAGTTATTTCAGATTTTGGAGCTGTTCAGATTCCAGCTGTTTGGATTAGTGATCATGATGGTTGGTTTTTGTCAATTTGACACAAATCTAGACATACCTGGGGAAAAGGGAATAACAGTAGAGAAATTGCCTTCATCAGATCAGTCTTTGAACATGTCTATGGCTCATTTTCTTGACTGCTAACTGAGTGAGAAGGATTCAACTGTGAGCAGGCCCATACTTGGGCATGTGGTCTGGGCAACTTAAGAAGGTAGCTGAGCCGGGCAGTTGTGGTTCAAGCCTTTAATTCTAGCACTTGGGAGGCAGAGGCAGGCCAGGCGAATCTCTGTGAGTTCCAGGCCAGCCTGGTGTACAGAGTTAGTTCCAGGTCATCCAAGGCTATAGAAACTCTGTCTCAAAAAACCAACCAACCAACCAACCAACCAACCAACCTAACCAAAGCAAACCAAACCAAACCAAACATAAGAAGCTCACATCAAAGCAGAAGTGAGAAAAGGAGTGGGGGAGGCAAGGAGGTTTTTCTGGAAGTGTGTTCTCTGGTACTGGCTGTTGTATGGTCAAAGAAGGAAAAGTTCTGCCCTTCATCTTGGATTTGTCAAATGGGAAGTGCTTGAGGATTCTGGGAAGCAAAGTTCATAAGGAACTGTTGCCAGTCAGCAGGGATCAAAAAACAAAACAAAACCAACTAACCAACCAACCAACCAACCAACCAACAAAAACCAAAACCAAGGCTGGCAATCTCAGGTTTTGCAGGTCTGCCTTTGATCTCCTGAAACTGGTACTCAGTGGGAGGGGCCGTGTTCCTTATATAGTTTTGCTTTTATCTTGTGCTAGGCAGTTTACCCAATGGAACTCCCCCCCCACTCCCCCTACCCTGGGTAATCAGAGGTGGTGCTCCCACAGCCCTGGGGACTAAGCAGTCAGAATAATCCTTCCTGGAGTCAGGGAAGGGATTTGGTATAAACCATGGTTTTTCCCCGGGCTCCATACCAAAAACTGTTTACAGCTCTCATCGCACACACAGCGAAAGCATTTCAAGTGTTGACAAGACACTGGGCTGAAGGCAGGCTTATCTTTCACGGCTGCTTCTTTTAAAGAATCAGTCCCTCACATTCAGGCTTGCTTTCTGTATCATCTACAGTCTAGAAAAGATGAAAACAGCTACTTGCCCAGGGCGGCACTAATTGACTGTGGTATCCGGTGGTTTTATTGCTCTGTAATAAGGTTACTTACTCTTTCCCGAGTTCTTTAATCACTATGTACATGGATTTCCATCTGCCCTTTCCTTTATTCTTTATTGCCAGAAGATCTTGGAACACCATTTGTAGAAGAAGATGAACTGCAAACCGGGAGGGCAACCGTTGCTGCCATTTACCTCGCGGGACTTGTTATTGGGCTTCTGTCTGCGGAGTCAACAGAAATGTAGCCTTGGAAACAAGTTCTCGTTGGAAGGCGGCTTGTTAGGGGACTCTTGAGATCCTTGCTGAGGACATTCGACCACGAGTGCTTTGACAATTTCATGGCTACTACAGAAAATATCCTAGGTGCCGACACATAAGATCTCTTTCATTGTATTACAGAACTGCTGGCTGCAGTCAGCAGAAGGCAGAAGAAATCTCAGACTCATGAAGTCCTGAGGAAGAAGCCACCTTTTATTTTCAGCAAACTACAGTGAACAAACAAATGCAGAGGTAGAGATTTGCATGGGTTCAGATGCCTACCTGGGGCAGAGGAAGACCCACCGAGGCCGTACCATTCATTCCCCTACTCATTTTATCGTAACTCCAAGGCTGGCATACTGTGGGTGGCCCCAAAGGCATTGATTTCCTAAAGGGTCATCAGGTTACATCAAGTCACTTTCCAGAATTCTAGCCACACATAAAATTAGTCTTTTGGTCTGGAAGCCAGTAATGCGATGGGCTGACCTACCTACCTACTTTCCAGATCTGCCTCACTAGAGAGATAAGAGGACATGTATTAGGACAGAGTGGTGTGTGTTTCATTTTTGTGGCTTCTGACAGCGTGTTTCCCAAAGTGCAGTACTTTGAACCATGTCAACAAACAGCAGTCCCCAGATATAGTCACTTTGAGAGCAAGAGTGTAAGAGGTGCAGGGAAAGTTGGCTGGAGGAAGATGGCTTAGGCTCTTGACTGTAGGTCGGCCTCCCAAGGCCTGTTCTGGAGCATTAGAGAGAGAGAGAGAAGGTCTTCCATTGCCTAGAGAGGCCAGGCAGGCGCGTCCCCTCTGCTCGAACCGCGTCTCTATGGCGGCTGCGACAGCCCACAAGGCGCAGAGCGACATGAACGCGGATGCTGACTGTCAAGGCGGTGCTGTGCTCCCTGCGCAGTCTCGAGAGGGCAGTCCCGTGGCGTGTGACTTCGTCCCATCGGTGCTGGGGACACGAGAGCAGTGAGTGTGTGAGGGCGGGTGAGCGGGAGCCTGAGGCCCAGAAGGAGATGGGGACCCCTCACCCCCACCCCGGCTTGGGAGCCTGAGGGAGGAGGGTGGAAGCCACCTGTGGGGACTTAAGGGGCGAGACCCCAAGCGCGCCCCGGGGAGCGGTTAACCCTCTTTCTAGGGATTCAAGACCACCCGAGGTCCTTGGGGAGCCGGTGTAGGGGTCTGGAATCTGGACGAGGGCCCGGGGAGGTCCCGGGAGAGCTGTGGGATCAGGCTGCTGGAGGAGATCGGAGTGGAGGATGCTGTGAACTGTGAGCTAGTGAGATGGCAGGGGTTCTGGGAGAACCAGAGAGGAAGTGTCCTGACCTAAAGTTGAGGCTAAGAAATTAATGGATTGGAATATACGTGAATGAATGTAGGGAACAGGAATTAGGATGGGAAGAAATTTGGGGGAGGGAGCAGGGGTTGTAGAGATGAAATAGGAGGAGAAAACGGATGGTAAGGGGCGGGGGTGGGGAGTTGCCGCTGTAAGGTTTAAGAGATTTAATGGGCAAGCTAGAATACAGGGAGAGGCAAAGACTGTTTTAGCACTTAATTTAAATTTTTATCTTCGCTGTGCTCATTGTGAGCAAACCACTAACCTACTGGCTAGAAAATCCTGTATCTGCACATTGATGAGCAAATTTGGAGCCACAAGCTCAGCTTGTGCAGTCCAGTTTTGAACTTGGGTCTGGGATTTAAGAGATTTTTGGACAGGTGCCTGTTTTTATTCTTTAAACTAAAATGTATATAGGATTGTGCATTGCATGAATATAAGTACTTGTTTATTTTGCTTGCTCATAGTTCTCATTCTTTTAGCCCAAGGATATTTTTTAAAAAATGGGTTGTATGCGCTTATTGATAACACTAATAATGTTTTAAGGCGATTGTGAGTAGCCATGTAGTGCATTGGAAATTATTTAATTCACAAAATACAGTTTAATTTGGGAATCTTGCTTCACATTTCATTGTTTATGTAGTTGGGATGCTGTTTATGAGAGAGAACTGAGAACATTCCAAGAATATGGAGATACAGGAGAAATCTGGTGAGTTAAACCAAGGATGGTTTTTCTGGGTATGAGAGAGTATGCTTACAACAAAGACAGTCTAGGCGCCTGGGTTGAATCTGGCTTCAGTAGCTTTAAAGGATCTCTTTTCTTTCTTTCTTTTGTTTTTTTTTTGTTGTTTGTTTGTTTGTTTGTTTTTTCAGACAGCATTACCCTGGAACTTGCTCTGTAAGGCAGGCTGGCCTCAAACTCAGAGATCCACCTGCCTCTGCCTGACTTTTGCTTCAATGACAGCTTTAAAATGTCTTTTTTTTTTTTTAGTGACCCAGATTTAAATTGATCACAGTACTAGGAAGTTACTTCCATTCCATAGTTGTAATTTTTCAGCAAAGTAATGAAGTTTTTAAGTACCAGTATTTGCTGATGTCCAAGAAGGCAAGTATTAGGACAACGTTTTAAAGGATTAATGTTAATGTAGATAGAGTATGTGTGTATGTGTACATGTGTGTTTATAAATGCTCATACCTCTTCTTATTATTTATGTACATATTATGTATAATACATACCTTGGGTATTCCATTTTTAGAGGCGTGTTCTTCTAAATACCAATAAAGATGAAGCTTAAACTAGTTATAGTCAATATTACTTCTCATTTTTCAAAAAAGACTTGAGTGAGTATATGGTATAAACAGGTGAAGTGGAATATAGTTGTAACTTCTGCTGTATCTCTGCTCTTTGTATTCTGTTCCTAACAGGTTTGGGGAAGAGAGTATGAACCGACTTATAAGGTGGATGCAGAAACACAAGATCCCATTGGATGCCTCAGTGCTTGATATTGGAACTGGAAATGGTGTTTTCCTGGTTGAACTTGTTGGTACTTTTAGTATTCATGTATTTAAGCCAATTTTTAAAATGAAAGTTTTTTTTTTTTTTAAAATGTTGCAGTTAAGAGATTGCCATCTAAATGTGAAATAGCAAAACAGTTGGGAAACTCTGAGTGTTCACACGGGAGGAAAAGGAGACTGCATGGATGTTAGGGAAGTAGTAAAGATAGGGTTTCAGGCATGATCCTGGAAGCTGGACTCTCCGATGCTAGTGAATGGTGAAGTCCTAGAAGTGCAAAACCTCAAAAGTCATCGTCCTCAAAGAGTAAAATCTTAAATGTGAAATTCTGGGAAGCCAGAATTCTGAAAACCTCAATCCCTGTATTCTTATGGCAGAAAGCAAAAGGTTTATGAGAACATTGGTGGTCCTGTGCTTGGTGGTTGTATCATATTAGGTATAGCAATACCAAAAATCTGGGTCGATTATTAAGATGTGTATGTGAGGTTTTCAGAGGAGATTAATGTCTGAGTGTAGATAGAGTATGGGAAGAGCTGTCTCAGTATGGGTATACATCATCCAGTAGGTTGAGGCCTGTCAAGGACAAACACAGAAACTAAGTTGGTCTTTCTAAAAGTTAGGACAGTTATCTCTTGCTGTAGTGCACTTCCAAACTCTTGGCCTTAGGATCCTAGGGCTTACACCAGTGCTCCTGGATCCTTAGGCTTTGAGCCACAGACTGAGAGTTATCTCATTAGCTTTACTGGTTCTTAGGTCTTTGGGCTTTATCTGAGTCATTGCTACTGACATTCCCTTGCAGACAGCCTATGAGACTTCTCAATCACAATAATTGTGTGAACCAGTTCCTCCAATAGACCCTTCTTATTTCTGTATCTCTTTATCTGTGTCTCATAAATGGTTTTTGTCTGTGTATATTTTTACTGATACAGATTTGGTATTGGGAAGCAGCATCATTCCTTCTTACTGTTTTCCCTAGAACATAATGAAAGAAATCTGCAAAATTGTTCCCTCACAAAAAAGTTTTGCAGTATTTTAATTTTTACATTTGTTTATTTGTATATATGTGTATTAGACTCGGCGGCCAAGTGCCTTTACCTGCTGCACCATCTCACTGTCACAGAGGCTTTGGTTATTTGATTGCACAGGGCTACTTAATGGTTAAAGATAACCATTTTAAAGCTAGGGTCAGCGAGACAGCCCAGTGTGTGAGGGTGCTTGCCCCAAGCCTGCCCACCTGAGTTTGATTCTGAAATTCATGTGTGGAAGGAGAGAACTACTTCAGCAATGCTACTTACCCTCTGCCCTCCATGCACAAACAAACAAAATAAGTATAAAAAACAGTTTTTTAAGTTGAAGGTTTTTTTTGTTTGTTTGTTTTTAAAGATTTATTTACTTATATATACAGTGTTCTGCCTGCATGTATGCCTACAGGCCAGAAGAGGATGCCAGATCTCTTTATAAATGGTTGTGAGCCATCATGTGGTTGCTGGGAATTGAACTCAGGACCTCTGAAAGAGGTCCTTTAATGCACAGAGATCAAGTTAAAAAAAAAAATTAGAGGGGCTGGAGAGATGGCTCAGCGGTTAAGAGCATTGCCTGCTCTTCCAAAGGTCCTGAGTTCAATTCCCGGCAACCACATGGTGGCTCACAACCATCTGGAATGAGGTCTGGTGCCCTCTTCTGGCCTAAAGACATACACACAGACAGAATATTGTATACATAATAAATAAATAAATATTAAAAAAAAACTGTTAAAAAAATTAGAAAGCTAATTATTGGTGCTGTGATTACTTCTTATTTGCAACAATTAAACAATAATCATACCTTCAAAGGGACACTTATGCTTACTAGAATCTGACAACTGAAATAGTCTTCAAATGACAATGTAGTGTAACCCATATTGCAGTGAAAATGTTGGCTTTAATGCAAATTAATCCAGAATTAATCTGTTGTGTGCTGCTGCAACTTCTACACAGCACTGTGCTCCTTGCAAATAATGCCTGTTAGAAGGAGCTTGAAAAGTTTAGTGCCCTGAACAAAAGCACATGAACATATAATGAGAGCCTTTGGGGTCCAGCCCCAAGACTCTTTTCAGGGTTCAGAATGGATGCAATAGTAAGCAAAACGGACTTTTGTTCTGTTTTGTGTAAATGGAGACTGCGCTTTAGTTTCCTCGACACCCAGTCCTGAGTAATCACAAAAACTATGTTAATTTTTTTTTTTTTTTTTTTTGGTTTTTCGAGACAGGGTTTATCTGTGGCTTTGGAGCCTGTCCTGGAACTAGCTCTGTAGACCAGGCTGGTAGATCCGCCTGCCTCTGCCTCCCGAGTGCTGGGATTAAAGGCGTGAGCCACCATCGCCCGGCTAAAAAATATGTTAATTATAACAATATTTGGCCAACTGCTCAGGCATATTCCTAGCTAGCTCTTATATCTTAAATTAACCCATTTTATTATCTTATATTTACCACGAGGCTCATGGTTTGTTACCTCACATCTTCGTTCTTGGGCAGTTACATGGCATCTGCTTGACTCCACACTCCTTTTTTTCTCCATTCAGTTTAGTTTTCCTGCCTGGCTATAATCTACCCTGCTATCGGCCAAAGCAGCTTCTTTGTTAACCAATGGTAATAAAATGTATTGATAGCATACAGAGGGAAACCCACATCAGTTTTGAATTTTTTTTTTTTTTTTTGAGACAGGCTTTCTCTGTGTAATAGCCCTAGCTGTCTTGGAACTAGCTCTGTAGACCCATCTGACCTTGAACTCACAGAGATCTGCCTGCCTCTGCCTCCTGAGTGCTGGGATAAAACCCATGCAGTCACCAGTCCTTGGCGCAAAAAGGACTTTTTGTAAGGGTGAACGAACTCTCACACATGCTTTTTCAAATCAGTCTCTTTATTGTTTTACTTCTATTCTTATTCTCCTGTCCTATTTCTAATTTCTTTTTAGCTTCTTTTCTTCTCCTCTAATCTAAAAATTTCTCTCTTTGGAGGAGCCTTGAAACGATAAAAAACAATTACAAGAGTTACTTCTCATTGGTCAAAAGCACATCCCTAGGTCAGTGATAGGGAGCTAAGCCATTGCCATGACAACATAAAGTTCCAAGGTTACGGGAGTGAGACTGTGAGTAGAGGGCAGGGGTACAGTGCCCAGTGAGATAAGCTCCGAGACAGGTCTATTGTCCTCAGACTTGGCAGGTGAAGAATTGGCAAGCTTTTCTTTGCGTGCTTTGTGTAGCAACCTGGTTAGACATCTGCACCTCTGACCTTATGCATAGCTGTAAAGTTTTAAACTTATGATCCATTTATAAAATGCCTTTAGTCTAGTTTGAACTTGCTTTCAGGTGAAACTGAGCAAATTATATGCAGTTAGCCTGAGTAAAAAGGAACAAAGCAGCCTTTTAAGTGTCTATAGTCCTCATGGACAAATAGATCGAGTTATGAAGCATGTCCCACTATATAGTTTATATGAAAATTATATAAATAAATGAAAAGTCATTTTCCTGATCATCCACACATATATGTGTCCATAAGACTGAGGCGTAGCTGGGCGATGGTGACTTATACTTTTAATCCTAGCACTCTAGGAGGCAGAGACAGGCAGATCTTTGTGAGTTTGAGAACAGCCTGGTCTACATAGCGAGTTCCAGGACTGGCTCCATAGCTATTGAGAAATCCTGTCTTGAAAAACCAAAAAAGAGAGAGAGAGACTGAGGTGCAATCATGAGATTACACATTACATGAAAATGCATGGTAGTGGGGAGATATCATAACACAAGTGAAATTACAGATGAAAACAACAGTTTTCAGAGTCAGTGGTCTGCAAGCCTTGCTAACAGGTAGCTCTTCAGGGAATACTTCTCTGGTGGGTTGACATCTGAATTATCAATTGCTATAAGTTGTAATTGTGTCGTGGCCCCCAGTAGCACATGGTAAACACTCTGTGACAGACAGAGAGCTCTGTTTGACTACTGAAGAAGACAGGCAGGCATACTTACTATAAAGTCTTAGCAGCAGAACACCTGTTGGGCTAATGCATGGCCCAAACTATTTTGAAACTATCTCCATTTAAAAAAGATACAAAATTCTTGCCTCTGTTAGGCCTGAACATTTTAAAACTTTTTTTGTGCATTAATAACTGGGAAAGTGAAGCTTTGAAAAGACTTTGAAGATTGGAGAGAGGTTTTAGAAAATGAACTTACATTGCATCCCAAAGCAGTAACAACAGATGAGTGAGGCTTTAGTGAACTTCCCTCCAGCAGGTGGATTTTACAGTGTGATCAGTAAAGTGGTGTGCTGTTTTCAGCCAGTGCCTTGGAGACTTATTTCAGTTGTGATCAAGTGCTGCCAGTGGTAAAGCCATAGACAACAGAAAACTTCCACTGAAAATGTGTTATTTTAGTCAGGTGGTGGTAGTGCACATCTTTAATCCCAGTACTTGGAAGGCAGAGGCAGGTGGATCTCTCAGTTCCAGGAAAGTCAGGGCTACACAGAGAAGCCCTGTCCTGAAGAACAAAAAACAAAAAACAAACAAAAAAAATCTTTTTTTGAACGTACCTAGTGTTCCCAGTGTTGACTTTTGGCCTTTACACTCATGAATGCACACATAAGAACACATGTGTACCTGTACCACATACGTGCACACGAAAAGTGTCATTTGTCTTTATTGGCATTACTTCTAGCTAGTGCAGTTCTAGGAGCTCTTGATGAACTGAAGCATATTTGCATGATGAAGCCGGTGATATTACTGAGTGGTCTGAAGATAATTAAGGGCCTGCTCATGGTGTTGTTTACTCATCAGTTTAGTGTGTTGAATTTGTGGCCCATGTCTGAATGCACTGGGAAAGAAATTGCTAAATGCCCAAAACAACACAGGCATGATGCTAACAGTGGAACTTATAATTTTATTATTATTTTTTAAGATTTATTTTTTAGTTAGGTGGTTGTGGTACACAACTTTAGTCCCAACACTCAGAAGGCAGAAACAGGTGGGTCTCAAGTTTGAGGCCAAGCTTTGTCTATAGTGCAAGTTCCAAGGCAGCCAGAGTTACATAGATAAACCCTGTTTCAAAAAAAAAATTTTTTTTTTTATTGTGTTGTGTGTCTGTGTGAGTGCTGCTTTATGTGTGGGGATGCCCACAGAGGCCAGAAGAAGTTGTTAGATTCCCTGGAGCTGGAGTTGCAGGCAGTTGTGAGCCTCCTTATATGGTTGCTGGGAGCTAAATTCAGGTCCTCTGGAAGAATAGCAAGCACTCTTAACGTCTTAGCCAAGAATTCAGTTCAAGGTAGAGCTTTTTGATAGACAGGGAGTGATCACATTGCTTTATATGAGTCATAGAATTTCAGAAGAACAGCATCCAAGAAGATAAACTCAAGCATATTCTCTAAGAAAGGCCAATTCTCTTCTTTTTTTTCTTTTAATTTATTTATTTTTTCCAATTCTCTCTCTTTTTTTAAAAAATATTTATTTATTTATTATGTATATAATATTCTGTCTGTGTGCATGTACACCTGCAGGCCAGAAGAGGGCACCAGACTCCATTACAGATGGTTGTGAGCCACCATGTGGTTGCTGGGAATTGAACTCAGGACCTTTGGAAGAGCAGGCAATGCTCTTAACCTCTGAGCCATCTCTCCAGCCCCCTCTCTTTTTGATGTGAGACTATTTTCCTGTATTTGCCCATAATCGATCCTTTTTTATTTATTTATTGTTTTGGTTTTCAAGACAGGGTTTCTCTGTAACTTTGGAGCTTGTCCTGGAGCTTGCTCTGTAGATCAGGCCTTGAACTCATAGAGATCCTCCTGCCTCTGCCTCCCAAGTGCTGGAATTAAAGGTGGCACCACTACCGCCCACAAATCTATCCCCCCCCCCCTTTTTTTGCACTGCTATATATCTTATCTTTTGCATCATTTTGTATAAAATGTGTAAAAACTTAAGAATTGTGATTTGGGCCAAGTGTGAATGGCACACACCCTTAATCTCAACATTTAGAGTCAGGAGGATCTTTGTGAGTTCAAAGGCCATCCTGGTCTATGCAGAGAATTCCAGGCCAGCCAAGGATATATAGTAAAAACCTGTCTCAACAACAACAACAAAACCAGAATAATGGTTGCTTTTATACCTTTTTGCAAATTTGAATTATCACAGTGTTATTGGTATGTAGCAGTAAAATAGGCTTGTTCCTGGAGATTCTGATTAGCAAATGAAGAGGTGGGGTTTTTTGGCATCTGTGAAAATTTCAGAAACTTTTTTTCTTTGTTTTCAAATTATTAAGAAAACTATCTTTTTTTAACTTTAGTTTTGTTGGGTGGTGGTGTTGTATACCTTTAGTCCCAGCACTCAGAAGGTAGAGGCAGGTGTGGATCTTTGAGTTAGAGGCTAACCTGGTCCACAGAGTGAGTTCTAGAACAGTCAGGGCAACACAGAGTCTTGAAAAACAAAACAAAAAGTCCTTAATTTTTATTTGTTTTATGTGTATGATTGTTTTATCTACATTGAGTTTATGTGGAGTTATAGATGGCTAGGAGCCGTCATGTGGGTGCTGGGAACTTGACCTCCATCCTCTGCTGAGCCATCTCTCTTGCCTGTGTTTACTTATTTTTTTGTCCTTTGAGACAGAGTCATTGGAGAGCCCTGGCTGGCATGAATCTTGATTTGTAGACGAGGCTGGTCTTGAACTCACAGAGAACCACCTGCCTCTGTCTCCCCAGTTCTGGGATCAGAAGACTGTACCATAATGCCTTGCACCTGTATTGTTTTATTTTGTTTTTGAAGTAGAATCTTGCTGTGCTATCCAGGCTACTGTTTAACTCAGATCCTGCTTTTGCTTCCTGAGTGCTGGGATACCATGTGTGTGCCACAATGCCAGATGACCTGTTTTTCTATGGATATAGTTTGTCTAACATAAGTTATATATCCAGCCCTTAAATAAATGTCTTTTAAACATTTTATTTATTATTATTTATTATTTGAAATAGGGTCTCATGTAGCTCAGACTGTCTGTAGCTTATGGTGCAGCTGAGGATGTTTGGAACTTGTGATAGTCCTTCCTTCCTTTCTTAAGTACTGAGATTACAGATGTGCAGCACTATAACTTAAGGGTTTTTTTTAAATAAATTATTTTCTCCCAGAGTTATTCTGAGATCCTTCTTTGTTTGTTCATTCTTTTTTTTTTGGTGTTTGTGTGTGTGTTTTTGTTTGTTTTTTCAAGACAGAGTTTCTCTGTGTAGCCAGACTGGCCACAAACTCAGAGGTTTACCTGCCTTTGTCTCCTGACTGCTGGGATTAATGGTGTGCACCACCACTGCCTGGCTTTGAGACTCTTGATCTTGCATATTTTGTATTTTTGTCTTTTGGGGTTTCATTATTTGGGAGTGTGGTGTTTAAGATTGTGTTTTTGAGGGATTAGGATGTAAAGGCCCAGGGATCTGAGTCCTAGTCTTGGTTCTTTTTTTTTTTTTTTTAAAGATTTATTTGTTTATTTATACAGTATCCTGCCTGTAGGCCAGAAGAGGGCACCAGACCTCATTACAGATGGTTGTGAGCCACCATGTGGTTGCTGGGAATTGAACTCAGGACCTCTGGAAGAGCAGTCAGTGCTCTTAACCGCTGAGCCATCTCTCCAGCCCTTTTTTTTGGTTTTTCGAGACAGGGTTTCTCCGTAGCTTTTGGTTCCTGTCCTGGAACTAGCTTTTGTAGACCAGGCTGGTCTCGAACTCGCAGAGATCCACCTGCCTCTGCCTCCCAAGTGCTGGGATTAAAAGCGTGTGCCACCACTGCCCGGCTTAGTCTTGGTTCTTTTGATCACAACCTCATAAGTGTGTGTTTGTGTGTGTGTATAATTTATTTAATTTTACATTAGTGTTTTCCCTGTTTGTTTATGTGAGGGTGCTGGGTGACAGACAGTTGTGAGCCACCTTGTGGGTGCTGGAAATTGAACCCAGATCCCCTGGAAGAAGAACCAGAACTCTTTAATGATTGAGCCATTTCTCCAGTTCCCTTTGGTTACAGTCTTTACCTGAAGCAAGCCCGCATAATTTTTCTGGGATTCAGTTTCTCCTGAGGGTGTAGGCTGGGTGATCTATATTAGCTTCTTTTAGGTCAAAACTTTAGAAATATATGTATATTAAAAAGAGATGGGGATGGAGAGGTGGCTCATTGATTAAGAATACTTGCTGTTCTTTCAGGGGACCCAGATTTAGTTCTGG
Organism: Microtus oregoni; assembly: GCF_018167655.1. Lineage (NCBI taxonomy): Eukaryota > Metazoa > Chordata > Mammalia > Rodentia > Cricetidae > Microtus > Microtus oregoni. Next base: position 12,142,990 of record NW_024543075.1, read on the forward strand.
CATGGGGCTCACTCACTACCACCTGCAACTCCAGTTCCAAGGCATCATTCAAGACTTCTGACCTCCACAGGCACCAGGCATATTTGTAGTGCACATAAATGCAGGCAAAATACCTATGTATGTAAAATTTTAAATATAGTTTAGAAATATATTTGCAATTCTAATAGAGCATGTATTCCCTATCTTAGGTAATCATATGATTTAACAAAAATAAATTGTTCATGCACTTATGTTTTGATACAAGTTCCTTTATCAGTTTTTGTCCTGTGTTTGTAGCTGTTGTTATGTAGGAAGTGTAAGATGGAGTCTTCAAAGCTGGGGGGTGGTGGCACACACCTTTAATCCCAGCGCTCTGGATGCAGAGGCAGACTTAGTGAGTTTGAGAAAAACCTGGTTTACAAGAGCTATTTCTAGGACAGCTAAGACTGTTACACAGAGAAGCCCTGTCTCCAAAATAAATAAATAAATAGATAGATAAATAAATAAAATTAAAAAAAAAAAGATTGGATTGAGTCTTCATCTTAGATGGTTTACTGTCATTTCTCCTCCCCCTACCCCAGGGTTTCTCTGTGTAACAACAGCCCTGGTTGTTCTGGAATTCACTCTGTAGATGAGGCTGACCTCAAACTCAGAGATCTGCCTGCTTCTGCCTCCCAAGTGCTAGACCTAAAGGCATAAGCCACCACCACCTGGCCAGTTTTTGCTTTTTAAGGGGTAGTGAGGAGAGAGAGAGAGTGAACTTTCTTGAAACAGTTTGAAATACCAACACAGAACATATGTTCTTTAAAGTTAAGGGATGAATGTCTGCATCTCAGTGGATTATCATGAAGTGAATACCATATGCTGGTCACGGTGGTCAAGTTTCCTCTTTTCTGAAAGTAACCACTGTCCTCTGCTGGTTAGCCAAATGGGTCTTCACTTTCTAGATTGGCTAGCCTGTTCTTAAGTATGCCAGTAGAGCTCAGGTCTCTGTGCGGTGTTCTTGAGATCTGCTGTTGCTGAGATTGCTGTGTGACAATGTAGGGCTGCTTTTATAGCCATCTCTCACACAGCTATTCACCTGTTCATTTTACCTGTAGATTCTTTTGGGTTTCTACTTATTCAGTTTTGTGTTTCAGGGATTAAACCCAAGGTCTTGTGCTTGCTAGGCACTCTTATCACTGAACCATTGTCCAAGCCTTTTGGATTGTAATAGCTTACTTGTAGATGCTAATGGTTTAGCCTTGAGATTATAGATTCTTTTATGTTTTCTCTGCTATAATTATGTGCTTTGTGGTATGTGGTAATTTTAGTTTTCCGTTTTTAATTTTTTATTGCTTCTCTACTCTCTTGTGTGCATATGTGTTCATGTGGATGTGAATGCATGTGTATATATGTGGAGGCCAAAGTTAACATTGGGTGTCTTTTTTAAAATCATTCTCCATCTTGTTTTGTTTTTTTTTCTCCTTTTTTTTTTCCAAATTCATCTATTTATTTTATTTTACATCCTGTCTGCAGCCTACCCACATCCTCCTTTCCTAGCTCCTGTCCTCCATTCCCTCTTCCTCACCCCCCAGTCCTTTCCTCTTCTGTCTTCATCCAGGAAAGGGCAGGTCTCTTATGGGTATCAATAAAACATGGCATATCAAATTTCAGGAACACCTTCCCATGTTAAGGCTGGGCAAGGCGACCCAATATGAGAAGTAGGGTTCCCAAACCCAGTAAAAGGATCGGAGACAGCCCCTGTTCCTGCTGTTAGGAGTCCCACATGAGGACCAAGCTACACACCTGTAACATATACACACAGTGCCTAGGTCAGTCTCCTCAGGCTCCTTGGTTGTTGGTTCAGTCTCTGTGAGCCCCTATGAGCCCAGGTTAGTAGATTGTGTGACGCTTCCCATGGTGTTTTTGATCCATCTGGCTCATACACTCCTTTCTCCTCTGTAGGGTTCCCAAACTCCACCTAATGTTTGGTTGTGCATCTCTGCATCTGCCTCCATCAGTTGCTGGATAATGCCTCTCTGATGACAATTGGGCCAGGCACCAGTCTGGTCACAGGAGATGGCTAGTCAGGCTGCTTATCCACTATTGCTAAGAGTCTAAGGTGGGAGATTCCCCTGTGCCAGGCTTCTGCCTGACCCAGAAATGCCTCCCCTAGCGATCCCCCTCAGCACTCTCCCCTTTCATGCCCACCTCCATCCCGATCACTCACGTTTCTATTCCCACTTGCCCTCCGCCTACTCATGAAATCTCTTCTATTCCTCCCTTCCAGGAAGATCTGTCTCCAGATTATTTTTAAAAAATTTCTATCATTTATTGTGTATATGTGTGCTTGTGTTTGTGTATAATAAGTGTTTTGGGGTGTGCATGTGGAGGTCAGAGGACAATTTTTTTGGAGTTTGTTCTGAGGATCAAATTCAACTTGTCAGGTTTGGTAGTGAACTCATTTGCATGCTGAACCATCTTGCTCTCCCTTTCTACCTTATTTTGAGATGTTGTCTTACTGAACCTGGCTGGAGCTTGTTGATTCATCTCCTACCTGGCTCCAGGGATCCTCCTGTATCTTCCTTCCCAGTGCTGGATTATAGGTATATGTTACTATACCATAGGTGTTGGGTATTGAACTCAGATTTTCATGCTTGTACAACAGGCATTAGCAATTGAGACATCTCTCTAGTGTCCTACATAGTCAAGGTTTTGTTTGTTTGGACAAGGTCTACGTAGCTCAAGATGGCCATGAAATTGCTATTAGCCAGATGTAGCTTCTAGCTCACAGCCCCATCCTTTGCCTCCCTAGTGTAGGATTATGGGCATGCTGAATATGGGATGTGTTTGTTATTGCTGAGAAGCATTCTGTTGCATGGCTGTGTTTCACATTATTTATCCATGCCCTACTTTATTTTTTGTTTATTTATTTTTATTAATTTTTAAAAATTTTTTGAGACAGGGTCTCACTATGTAGCCCTGGCTGTGCTGGAACTCTGTAGACCAGGCTGGCTTCAAACTCAGAGAAGTCTACTTGTCTCTGCTTTCCAAGTGCTGAGATTAAACGTACACCATCACTACCTGGCATGCTTTTTTAGAAGGGTCTCGCTTTGTAGTTTAGACGAGAACTTACTAAGTAACCTGGACTTTATGCCAATTCTCCTGTCTCAGATTACAAGATTGAGTACTGGATTACAAGCAGGACTCATTACAACTGGTTTGTTTGTTTGTTTATTTCTCTTTTCTTTAAAAAATTATTTTTATTTTTTGTGCATAAGTGTTTTTGCCTACATGTATATCTGTGTGAAGGTGTTAGAATTCCTAGAGATGGAGTTACAGGCAGTGGTGAGCTGCCATGTGGGTGCTGGGATTTGAACCCTAGTCCTTTGGGAGAGCAGCCAGTGCTCCTAACTGCTGATCTATCTTTCTAACCCCTACATCTGGTTTCTTTGATTTGCCTTGCTTTTAAAGATCTTTGTAGGGTAGGAGTTTAGATTTTTACTATTCATTTCTTTTATGTGTATGAGTGTTTTGTCTGTATATATTTATATGCATCATGTGCCTGAGGAGGTTAGAAGAGGCCAAGTGATCTCCTAGAACTGGAGTTACAAAGAGTTGTGAGCTGCTGTGTGCAAGTGCTGGGGTTTAGACAAGGGTCCTCTGCAAGAGCAACAAGTGCTCTTAATTGTTGAGCCGCTTGTCCAGCCCTGGAAGTTTAGATTATTGATTCAAGACTTCCACTATACTCAGTAAAAGTGATAAATGCTGTGAGTTTGTCTGGAAGCAGATGCTGGCATGGATGTAGGAAACGGGGACAGTTTTGATGTATTTGTTTTCCCCATCCAACGTGTTTTCTATTTTTTTAACTATCAACTTAGAATTTTGTTTTTTCATTTCTAAATACTTAAAGCTTTTCAAAGTTGCCTTAATGTTACAGATTTATAGTGGTAATGCATTTATTAGCAGGGAATATACTTTGTGGGTTTTAGTGCTTTTAAATTTGTTATATAGTTTGTTTTTGTCCTCCAGCACATACTCTGTCTTATATGATGTGCACTTGAGCGTGTGTATTGCAGTTAGTAGAATATCCTATAAATGTTAAATACATCTAATTTTTTGGTGGTATTTTGTAAACAGAGATTGTACTTTTGCTTCCTGGCTGACCAGACCCAAATAATCTCACAGAAACTATATTAATTACAACACTGTTTGACTGATGGCTCAGGCTTATTTCTAGCTAGCTCTCATATCTTGAATTAACCCATTTCTATTAATCTGTGTTTCACCACAAGACTGTGGTAAGGTTCTGGTGTCTTTCTCCTTTGGCAGCTACATGGCTTCTTCTTTCCTCCTCTATCTCTGCTTGTATTTCCCACCTTGCTATATTCTGCCCTGACATAGGCCAAAGCAGCTTCTTTATTAACCAGTGGTAATAAAACATATTCACAGCATGCAGAGGGGAATCCCATATCATCTCCCCTTTTTTTTAATCTAAATAAAAAGGAAGGTTTTAACTTTAGCACAGTAAATTATGTTTAACAAAGCAGGCATCAAGCAAAAATTAAGTTATAATATTTTTTTGTGAGTGTAAAGGTTTATATCTTATTTGTCTCTTATCATAACTAAGGAAAACTATAACTATCTGTCTTCAACTCCATCAAAGACCTGGGAAGGGAAATAATATTATATGAGTAAACAGGAAGTGCAAGCAAGGGACTTCCAAAAGGTATAAAAATGACCGAGACAACTGGCTACCTGGGCAGTCATCCAAAGTCTCATTTACAAAATTGGGGCAACCAACTTTGGCTAAGGCCTAGAGTGTCTGACAGACCATTTTTAGAGGCAAGAAAATTTGAAAGACCGTCCTACCTTGTCTTGACAAGATTTGGTAGTTGTTTTTGCTTTTATCTTGCTTGTCCAGTTTGGACACCATGCATTTTGTTAGTAGTCAAGGCAATGGCAGTTTTTTGCCCAAAGGCAAGTTTTGCCAGGAAGAAATCAAGCACCAAATGAAGTATCTTTCATGCCCATTATTCTCTAGGGAATAGGTGGGTGCTGCCAGGAGCAATCTTGCCTCACATCAACAGAATCCTGAGTTATTTAAATGCATATTTTACAGTTTTTTGAAGTATTTGAAGATTACCTATCTATGCGGAATACAATCTTTGTACATCTAGAGAGCCTGACTAGTCTAACTATAATTATGACAAATGTGTGACTATTGACCTGGAATTTTTAATACCTATATAGCTTAAAGACTAAGGCTTCATGTTAAAAAATTAAACAATCTTTAAATAGATGCGTAGCAAGTGAAGACAATGACCTCAAAACATAAACAATATATATAAGTATCTTGATCAGAGGTAGTAATGTTTAGTGCCTATGATAAATATCTTACAATTGCATTAATATACAAAATATTTTAAGCAGAGGTAGAAGCATGCATGCATACAATACGACAAAATAACTTGCATATGTGCACAATTATTGTAAACAGAAATAGTAACATAAAATATAACATATAATTTGAATTTGTGTCAATATACAAATTATCTTAGGAATACAAAGATAATTTTACATATATATATATCAATATACAAGAATTTATACCAGTGTAAATTGTGTATAACTAATAGTTTACAAGTAGATACATGACCTACATTTAGTTCTATCAATTACTGAAACAGGAGTATAAAACCATAGTTGTGGATTTATATTTTTCTTTGATTTTGTAAATTTTATTATATGAACTTCCAGGTTCTATTAGGAACATATACAAATTAAGATGCGTATTTTGTGAATGAACTGATTAACTGATTTATTATTGTATAATGTTTATCTTTTCTTTCTTTCTTTTTTCTGGGTGGGGGATTTAGAGACAAGGTTTTTCTGTGTAGCCCTGCCTGTCCTGGAAATAGCACTATAGACCAGACTGGATTTTGAACCCAAGGATCTGCCTGCCTCTGCCACCCAAGCGCTGGGAGTAAAGGTCTGCACCACCATGCCTGGCATAATGTACCTTTTTAGTTTTTGTAGTTTAGTTTGCTTTGAGTTTTATTTTGGTGTTAATAATAAGTTCATTTCAGCTGTTTTATTTAAATTGAAATATAACTCATGTACTAGAAAACTCAGCCTTTAAATAAAGTATGTAGTCTGTGCTCTTTTGTGTAGTCTCGGTTGTGTAGCCATCTTCAGTGTTTTAAATTTAAAAATTGTCACTTCAGAAAGGAGTCCCGTGCCCAACAGCATTGATTTCTGCATGCTCCCCTTTTTCTGTAATCTCTGGAAATCACTAATCTGCTTTGAGAATTTGTCTTTCCTGTTTTGTTTGTTTGGTTGGTTTTATTTTTAGAAGGAGAAAAGGCTCATTTTGGCTCTCAGTTCCAAGGTACATCCATCATGATGGGGAGGTCCTAGTCGCAGGAGTGTGAGGCAGCTGCTCACCTTTTGTTGAATATGTTGTCAGGGAGCAGAGAGGAAACACCACTGCACACTAGCTTCCTCCTCTTCATGCAGTTCAGGACCTCAGTCCAGGAGAGAACATCATTGATCATTTACTTTCAGTGTGGGTCTTCACACATCAACTAACCTAACCAAGAGAATCGCTCACAGGTATTGCCATAGTCTTGTCTCCTAGATCTGCTGAGATTGTCTTGAACTTGAGCACTTGTAGGAGAGCTGTGCCGGATGGTTTTGCAGGTTTCTTCTTGGCTCATTCCATGAAAAATTGTCTCCTAAGGAAGCTCACTGGATTGCTTAGTTCAGAGGTTCAGTCTATCATGGTTGGGAGCATGGCGGCATGCAGGCAGGCATGGTGCTGGAGAAATACCCAAGTGTCCTATATCTTGCAGGAAACAGGAAGTCAACTCTATTTTGTTGTTTTTAGAGATAGAGTCTTATATATTCTTGCTGACCTGGTGCACTTACTATGTAACCCAAGCATTCTTGAACTTGCTGTGATCTTCCTGCCTTAGCCTCCTAAGGGTTGAAATTGCAGATGTGTGCAACCATATTAGCTGGTTTGTCTGTTTTGGATATTTCATATGTGGCCTCTGTGTCTGGCTTTTTTCACTTGCATAATTTTCAAAAAGACCCATCTACATTATAGCTTGTCATGACTTTGCTTATTTATGTGACTGAATAATATTCCATTGTATGGCTATACCATTGCTTGTTTATCTATTCATTGATGAATTTTAGGTTTTTTTTCTTCTTGCTTTTACTATTGTAAAAAAGTTTGTGTGGAGATACATTCTCATTCCTTTGAGTATTTACATAGGACTGGAATTGCAGAGTCAAATTACTGTATTAATACCATTAGAGTATTTTCTTCATTGGCTGCTTTCTTATATTTCTACTAGCAGTCAGTATGAGTTTAAACTTCTCCATAGTCTCACCAGTATTTTTATTTATTTATGCATTATGAGACAGTATCTCACTATACAGTCCTGGCTGGCTTGGAGCTCATTTTCGAAACAAGACTGACCTTAAAATCATAGATATCTGGCCCATCATTGCACTGGTTTTTGTCCTTTGCCCACCCTTGTCAGCCTGAGTGTATGAATCATTTCCTGGTTGCTTGGAAGCAATAGGTATTCCCACGATGCCAATGATGGGTCCTTCTCCTCCTGGGATGATGCCTGGGGGACCTGCTCCTGGAATGAGGCCACATGCCCATGATTCCTGGACCTCCAATGATAATACCTCCTGTTCTCCATATGATGGTACCCACTTGGCTTGGTATGACTTGGCCAGATGGATAAGAGTAGGTCTCTTTATCAGTTTTGTATTTCTTGTTCTGTTTCACCAGGAGATCACAGTGCTGAGCCTGAGTGTCTTCTAGCTGCGTGACAAGGGAGGCTTCCCCTTTCCTGACAGCATAGTTTTGAAGGAGAAAAGTGGGATAAAAAAGTACAGTTTTCATTGTGAAATATGAAAATAAAATTGTCAGCTGTTTTTGTAAAAAAAATCATAGAGCTATGCCTTTCTCTGCCTGCTGAGTGCTGGGATCAAAGATGTGCACCATCACATGTGGCTCACCAGTGTTTTTTGTCTTATATTTTAAACTTGCTTGTGTGTGTGTGTGCACGGGTGTGTCAAGGTACTTGTGTCCAGCTTGGAACAGCCTTGAGTGTTCATTCTCAACTCTTCACCTTGACTGAGAAAAGGTCTCTTGTTCTCCGCTGCCTACTCTGGGGATTCTTTTGTTTTTACTTTTCATCTTTCTCTGTAGTGGTTCTCACCCTTCCTAATGCTGTGACCCTTTAATACAGTTCCTTGTATTGTGGTGACCCCAACCATAACATCATTTCAATTCTGCTTTATAACTAATTTTGCTACTGTTATGAATTGTAATGTAAATATCTGATATGCAGGATATCTGATATGTGACCCCCTAAAGGGGTTACAACCCACAGGTTGAGAACCATTGCTCTTGGAATACAAGGATTACAGATGCATCCTATCCCATCTGGCTATTTGAGATTCATGGGTGCTTTGAGGTTCTGAACTCAGGTTTTCAACCCTTGTGTAGCAAGCACTTTACCCACTGAACCATCTCTCCAGCCCTGATTCTGAGATTTTTTTTTTTGATTAAGGTTTTTGGCAGGTGAACTTAGTTGTTGGTATATATTTTCTTTTTCTTTTTTCTTTTTTTTTTTGGTTTTCAACACATTATCCATGTAGCCCTGGCTGTTCTGGAACTCACTCTGTATACCAGGCCAACCTCGAACTTATCAGAGATCCACCTGCTTTGTCTCCAAGTGTTGGGATTAAAAGCTACCACTGCCTGGCTTGGTATGTATTTTTCTATATGTTATGTGATATCTTTTTGTTAACAGCCATTGCTGATCTTTGCTTGTGTTTATCTGCTACTAATCTTAGATTGGTATTTTTTTTTTTGGTTTTTCGAGACAGGGTTTCTCTGTGGTTTTGGAGCCTGTTCTGGAACTAGCTCTTGTAGACCATGCTGGTCTCGAACTCACAGAGATCCGCCTGCCTCTGCCTCCCGAGTGCTGGGATTAAAGGCGTGTGCCACCACCGCCCGGCTTAGATTGGTATTTTTATTTGCTTGTTTTCTCTCTTATTCTTTGTGACTCACTGTCATCTGTATAGCACCCTTGTTTGGTCTTCGGGAGTAATCTGTCTTCTTGTTCCTCTATTCTTATTCCCTGGTACTTTCAGGATTTCTCTTTTTGGTTTTCATCAGAAAAACTGTAATGTGTGTGGTTTTGTTTGTTATCATCTCAGTTTGCATTTGCAGTGCTTTGGGCCCTTTATTCAGTATTGGAAAAATCTCAGTGATTTCTATTTCTTATTCGTGCCCATTCTGGTTTCTTCTTCTCCTCTGATCTCTTATATCTGTAAATATTTTAGTTTTCATGTTAGATCATTACGTTTCTTTTCTGGTTTTTTGAGACAGGATTTCTCTGTGTAGCTTTGGAGCCTGTCCTAGAACTAGTTCTGTAGACCAGGCTTGTCTCAGACTCAAAGAGATCTACCTGCCTCTGCCTCCCAAGTGCTTGGGTTTAAGATGTGTACAACCACACCCAGCTCTTTAGGGTTCTTTCTCATTTGTCATTCTGTTTTAAAGAGGGATATTTTCTTCACTAATTCTTAAAAAAAAAAAAAAAAAGAGCCAGATCGTAGTAGCTCAGGCTTCTTGTTAACTCTTACAGCCTACATTAACCCATAATTGTTGTCTCTGTTAGCCATGTGGCTTGGTACCTTTTATCAGCGAGGCATTCTCATCTTGCTTCCTCTGTGTTGACTGCAGACTGACTCTTTCCTCTTCCCAGAATTCTCCTGTTCTCGTTGCTCCGCCTATACTTCCTGCCTGGTCACCCTGCTTAATACTTCCCGCCAGGCTACTGGCCAATCAGCATTTTATTAAATTAATACAAGTGACAAATCTTTACAAAGTATAAGACCATTGTCCCACAGCAATGCACAAGCTGGGCATGGTGGTACTTGTCTTCTCGCACTTCAGAGGCACAGTAGATGAATCTTTGAGTTCAGTGCCACCCTGTTCTACATAATGAGTTCCAGGACAGTCAGAGCTACATAGTGAGACCCTGTCTTTAAAAAGTGTGTGTGCACATACATAGGTGCACTTATATATTAAAATAAAAAAGCATATATATCTATATACTTGCTGTATCTAGTTGCTATATCCATCAAACCCACACTTGAGTTTTTTGTTTTAATTATTATACATTTCAGTTCTATTTTTATTGTTTGGTTTGTAATTAACATTCACAGTTCTTTAAAATCTGCCTCTAGTATTTCTTTTATTTTTGTCTTTGGGGCCTGTTCCCCCCTCCTTCCTTCCCTCCCTCCTTCCTTCCTTTTTTGTTTTTGAGACAGGGTTTCTCTGTGTAGTCATGACTGACCTGGAACTCACTATGTAGACTCAACTGCCTTAAACTCAGAGGTCCATCTGCCTTGTCCTGAGTGCCTGAATTGAAGTCATGTACCATCACCACCTGGTTGGGGCCTGTTCCTATCTTCAATTTCCTCCTTGTTTTTTTCTGATTGTTTATTGTTTCTTAGAATGTCCATTCATTTTTCAGCTTGGGGAAAATATTCTGTGCAGGAACTGAATATGAAAAGCATTGGTGATAGTTTCTGGCTCTGAGTGATTGTTATGGAACCCAAAAACATCAGCATAAGTTTTATAAGTTGTACTGAATAGTCCACAGGCATGGGAGAAGGAACTGCCAAAAGTCCATAGAATCTTCTTACGTTTTTAATCTTCTTAGGGAAGAAATTGTGAGAAATGAGAAGAAAATGAACGTTTCCAATGGTTAAGGTAGAGGCAGCTGAGAGGATAGGATAGTAGACCTTCCATCAGAAACAGAATAGAGGTGGGTGTGGTGGTGCTCATCTGTAGGCCCTGTACTCTGGAGGTACAGGAAGGAACCTCCTAAGTAGGAGGTAAGCTTAGGCTATATAGAAAGTTGAAAGTCGGCCTAGACTACAATGAGAGAGGCTGTCTCAAAACACCAGGGAACGCAAATGATTTGTGGAAAATAGCTGGTCTTGTGTGGCTACTGAGCTTAGAGGATAACTCAGTCTCTTAAGGTTGAAAAGTGTTTTCAAAATACAGTTATTTTTAAAAGTCTAAATGTAGGCTGCCTTTTTTTATTGATGTTTTTGTTTGTTTGTTGAGACCTCAGAGTCTCCCTACATATCCTTGACTGCTTGGAGCTTCTGGCTGGCCTCAGACTCACAGAGATCTTCCTGCCTCTGCCCCCCTGTTCTGGGATTAAAGATGTGCACCACATTATTGACATTAGGTTAAGTTTTGAAGGACGTAGCCATTTCATAAATAGTGATGCCCACCATGAGAATTTCAGACCATACCATAGTTTGCAACCTTTGTTGTTTTTCTTTGAAATTCCTGTAGTATAATGAACAGCATAATTGGTGGTGGTGGTGGTGGGGAGAATGGCAGTTACTATGCTTCTGCCACAGGTACATACATGTGAGGAAGGTCCATGCCCAACAGTAAACCCTCAAGCTCAGTGATCCCTCTGCAGTTCCTGCCCAGACTACCTCACAGGCCTTTCACAGAATGTGTGAAATAGTTGAAAAAAATGGAAAAGTACTATAAAATATAAGGTGATTTAATTATGTGACTGGTAGAAAATTAAATAATTTATAATTTGCTGAAGGAAAACCAAGTCATGACATATGCATTTAATTTATTCTTATAGCTTACTGGGTTAAGTAAAATGTGAGCTAATTCATGTGTGAAATTGAGTATAGCAGCATCAGAAATTAATACTACATTTTCAGCTCAAGGGCTATACATTATTTTTGAGAAATGAATTTTTTGAAGAGAAATCAGATATTACAAAAACAAAAAAATGTCATGAATTTAAGCTTTTTGTTTCTGTTTAGAGTACAATAAAATTTAAATATGGATAATTGGATATTCTATGACAATTGCCCTATGATAAAGTTAAAATAATTCTAGATTCAAAGAATATTATAATTCATAACCAAAATACATTAAAAGTTTTAAAGTAAATTATGAAATTATTTCTCTGTCTCTAGGTGAAACATGGTTTCTCTAATGTAACTGGGATTGATTATTCTCCTTCTGCAATTAAGCTTTCTGCAAGCATTCTAGAGAAGGAAGGACTATCTAACATTAACTTGAAGGTAACTATTACTTATTACTATAATATTTTAAGTAATATTTTAAAATAAGCTATAATGTTTAAATATTTTTAAAGTATGTTAATCTGATGACCTTTTTGAATTTGTAAATTAAGATCAATCATAAATAATCTAAACTGAAACATTTAAAAGTAATCATTAAAAATTTAATCTAGAGGTAGAGAGATGGCTCATTGGTTAAGAGCACCAGCTGCTCTTCGAGAGGTCCTGAGTTCAATTCCTAGCAACCACATGGTGGCTCACAGCCATCTATAGTTTTATCTAATGCCCTCTTCTGGAATGCAGGTATACATGCAGATAGAACACTCATACATAAAATACATAAATAAATCTTTTAAAAAATTAATTTAGTTTACAGAAATTACTCTTTCTTTTGTGTGTGTGTGACAAGAGTCCTACTGTATAACCCAGGCCAGTCTCAAACTTGAAAACTCCTGCCTCAATCTAGCTGGATTATAGGCATATACCACTGTGCTTTGTGGGAAAGTATCTTCTTCATTGTGTATGTATATATATTTGTGTGTTCATACAATACCATCCGTGTTTGCAAAAACATACAGTACCTGACTTTGGATTAATCATATCAAAAAGTTATAAGTGTTGGGCGTCCTTTCTGCAGTGCTGTTCTCTGACTCAGATTCTGTTAGAACTGGAGGCTACAGCCACTTCAGCTGTGACTATGGCAGGATTTGGTTGTTTTTATTTCTCAAAGAAAATGACTTATGTTTTAGAAAAGACTTGTAAATGCATAGGATGTTACTAATGTAAATTCAGACATTTTTATTTATTTCTTTGTCCCACTTGGCTTTAATTGTCAATTTGACATAGCCTAAAGTCGTCAGAGATGAAAACCTCAATTGAAGAATTGTCTTGATTAGATTGGCCTGTGGGCATATCTTTGAGGATTGTCTTGATTATTAATAGATATAGGAAGGCCCGGCCCACTATGAGTGGCACCATCCCTAGCATAGCTGGACTATATAAGGAAGCTACTAGCTAAGCTTCAGCCTGTGAGAAAGTCAGGAAGCTTCAGGTTCCTGCCTTGAGTTCCTGTCCTGACTTCCTTCCTGGCCTATGACCTGGAACTAGAAGATAAAATAAGTCCTTTCCTCTCTAGAGTTGCTTTTCGTCTGAGTGTTTTCTCACAGCAACAGAAGGAAATTAGAACACTTAAAATCCAAGGAGTCAATCTTGTTTCTTTGCCTCACCACTCCCATGCTACAAAATAGTCAGAGTGAATTAAATGAAAATTGGCTTACATCTCTGTTTTTTTTGTTTGTTTTTGTTTTTTGAGACAGGATTTCTCTGTGTAGTCCTAGCTGTCCTAGAACTCGCTCTGTACACCAGATTGGCCTCTGCCTACTGAGTGCTGGGATTAAAAGTGTGTGCCACCACCACCTGGCTTTCATTACTGTTTTGCTTACAGACCTTCATTGGCTCCCCTTTGTATTCAGCACGGAACCTAGATGGCACAGCTGGCTTTAGAAAGCCCTCTTCCTTGTGCTGGAGTCCAATGTGTTCCTTTTAACCTGTTAGATAAGAACTCTGCCACTGAACTCCATCTTCAGCCCTCTTCTCTTTTTTCTCTCCCCCCTCTTTTTTTTCTTGACATGATTTCTCTGTGTAGCTCTGGCTGTCCTGGAACTCTCTTTATAGACCCAGGCTGGCCTCAAGTTCAGAAATCCTGAGTGCTGGGATTAAAGGCATATGCAATCAAGGCCAACTCAGGCTACCTTTTTTTTTATATATACAAAAAATTTGTCTTCCTAGTTTACCATGCTGAGCTTTTATTTATTGTGTGTGTGGTGGGCAGATACATGTTCCATTGTGACAGTGGTGGGTCTCCTTCCACCAAGTGTGCTCCAGGGATTGAACCTTCTAGTTTGTCGGATTTGGTGGCAAGTGCCTTTATCTACTGAGCTCAGGCCCTATTTTTATTTTGTTTAAGATTCACGTATTTTTATGTGTATTGGTGTTTTGCCTGGGAAGGCCAAAAGAGCTGCAGACCCTCTATGTCTTGAGTTACAGGTGACCATAGGCTGCCATGTGGGTGCTGATAACCGAACCTAGAGTCACTGAGGAGCAGCCAGTGCTCTTAACTGGTGAGCCATCTCTCCAGTCCCAGTTTTTGTTTTCCTAATAGTACTTTATTTAGAACATGTTTTAAGAGATATTTTATGGTATAATATTATTAAGCATTTGTGATTTGTTTTTTAAAATTTAAATTGCATTTATTTATTTTTGTATATGTACTTGTGTGGACATTCATGTGTTCATGAATTGAGGTAGAGTACAACTTGCTAGAGTTGGTTTTTGCCTTTCATCATGTGAATCCTCAGGCTCAAGCTTAGGTTTGGTGGCAAGGCTTTACCTGCTGAACCATCTTGCTGGCACTATCTGAAATAGTATCATTATCTATCTTATTACATTTATTTATTTGTTTATTTTGTGTGCTGTGTAAATGCATTGCAGCATACTTGTGTAGGTCAGAGGACACTGTGGGACTTGGTTCTTGCTATCATGCCAGTCTTAAAGATCCACTCAGATTGTCTAGTTTGGTGACAGACCTTACCCATTGAGTCTGAACCTTAAAATACTATAAAGTTTTAAAAAAAATTACAGATCTCTGTGTGAGTATGTGATTGTGAGTGCAGGAGAGTTCAGGATAATTCTTACATGATGTGGTGAGGGGCCTTCTGCATCATAGCAGACCAGTGATCCAGAGAAAGCGTGCTTTATAACAATGCCAATCCCTCATTAATTCATAATCTGTTCATGAGGAAAGAGCCCTTATGATGTAATCACCTTCCAAGGGGCTCTTCCAAATACTGTTAATATATGATTGTGTTTAGATTTCCAATGTGTGTATTCTGGAAGATGCTCTTAAACAGTGGCAGCTTATGTATTGTTTGTCTCTCCCTTTATAAAACACAAGGCTACTGTATTCTAACACAGATTTCTTTACTCTTCTACTTACTGTTATATCCTGTATCTAATGAGTAGGAATGTCATGAAATGCCTTTGGAATCCAAGAATGTTTTGTATAGGTGTTTAGCAAGAGGATGTCCCCAGAGTGAGCTCTTTTTGTAGTCTTTATTTTGACTTACATGTAATGAATTCTGTGCCTTGGCTATGAGAGCAGGAAAGGTTCCCATCTTCAAATAGAAGGACATGATGAGTGTACTGTGCTGGTGTGTATCTGCAGTTTCATTCAGCATTGTAGCAGAAGCAGATCTAGGAGAGCCTGGGCTACATGTGTGAGACCCTCTCTCCTTCTCTCTCTTTTCTCTCTCTTCTCTCTTCTCTCTTCTCTCTTCTCTCTCTCTCTCTCTCTCTCTCTCTCTCTCTCTCTCTCTCTCTCTCTGGGTATGTGTGTGTGAGGACCTCCCCCCCCCCCACACACACACAAAAGAAGCACACATGCCAATACATAGTATACATTTTAAGGGTTGATTTAGGTATTTACTTCCATTACTAAAATTGTATCAATGATGAGATTTCTGTGAGTTCAAGGCCAGCCTGTTCTGCAAAGTGAGTTCTAGGATAGCTGGTACACAGAGAAACCATGTCTTGAACCCCCTCCCCCAAATTTTAGAATTAAATTCATTAGTAACTTTTTGTATTACAAAATTAAGGCACATCACTATTTCAAATGCTGAAATCCTATTAGGTGGTTAAAAGCAGGATGCTGATGAATTATTAAAAGCTAAAGCACAGGACATTTAGCAAGTAGAGTAATCATAGTTTAAATAGTCCCTTAATTTCTTAAGCTTTATGCCTGTTGTAATATCCATTAGTAGCTTTGTGAACTGCTGAATCAAAACAAAGGAAAATTTGGTAATTCTTTATTTACTTTAGGCCTCTCAGTGGGAGTGTAAGTCATAAGTTTTATTTGCAGTGGCCTGGGTCCAAATAAATTTTATCATTTTGATAGATATGTTAAATATTTTCTTAAGAATCAACTTTTTGTATACTGGGCTTTTTATTTGTTTCCAAATTTGTAGAGATTTGAAATGTCCAGGAAACATTATCAAACTCTCTTCTAATTTTGGCTTTAATGATCTCGGAAATAAAGCACATAAAAGTGAGCTATAAAGTTGAAAATATGTTTATTATATGTAAAATGCCATCATAATGGACTCTTTTATCTCTAGCTTTACATGTTGTCACTTAAGTTCTATAAAGATTGTGTTAATTGTTCTCATATGAACATTCATTTCTAATATAGGTAGAAGACTTTTTGAGTCTTTCCACAAAGCTGTCTGGATTTCATGTTTGTGTTGACAAAGGGACTTTCGATGCCATAAGTCTTAATCCTGACAATGCAGTTGAGAAGAGGAAGCAATATGTGATGTCTCTCTCCAGGGTGTTGGAAGTAAAAGGCTTTTTTCTAATAACCTCTTGTAATTGGACCAAGGCAGAGTTGCTAGATGTGTTCAGTGAAGGTAACTGGCTGTATGGGATTGAATGTTTACTTCCTTGGGTTTTATACTTCTGCTTGGCTCCCCTGTTGGGTACAGTATTTTACATTTCTGGTTGTGGGAATTGCCTGCTTTTCTTCTGTGTTAATGACCTTGGTCATAACTTTGAACTGTGTATACAAAGCACAGAGAAGTAAATTGGTTGGGATCCAAGGGCCTTTTTAACCTTTTTCCCAGAAATCCTGGCAGTTAAGTACTAAAATTTATGAGCTTGTAAAGACCAAGCTCTTTATTTAAGCAATGCAATCTTTTATTTAAGCTGTATGATCTATCCTGAGATTCAGAGCACATGTGCTGTGCTTTTGACTTTAGTGAACTAATTTGTGAATCTACACTCACGTAAATGGAAGTACATGAGGAATGATTTAGTTTTCTTTTCCTTTTTTTTTTTGGTTTTCTGAGACAAGGTTTCTCTGTGTAGTCCTGGCCATCTTGGAACTCTTTCTGTAGACCAGGCTGGCTTCAGACTCACAGAAATTTACTTGCCTCTGCCTTCTGAGTGCTGGGATTAAAGGTGTGCACCACCACTGCCCGGTGAATGTTTTAATTATATGTAGTTTTTATGGTTTGCGTTAGGGGTCATTTAAGTATTTAGGATTTGTCTGTTTCTTTCTTTTTTTTTTTTTTTTTTTTTTTTGGTTTTTCGAGACAGGGTTTCTCTGTGGCTTTGGAGCCTGTCCTGGAACTAGCTTTTGTAAACCAGGCTGGCCTCGAAGTCACAGAGATCCGCCTGCCTCTGCATTTGTCTGTTTCTAATATATAGAACAATTATTTTTAACATTGCAGAAAAATGGAATGGGGAATCAATAATCATTCTGCATACTGATTCTTGAGAAAGTTCCTTTCTATCTTGTGTGTGTGTGTGGGGGGGGTTGTGTTGAAGCAAAGCTTCTCTCTGTACCCCTGACTCTCCTGAAACTTGATCTGAAGACCAGGCTGGCCTCTAACTCACAGAGATCCACCTGCCTCTGCTTCCTAAATGCTGGGATTAAAGGTTTATGTCATCACTGCCTGACTCCTTCTGCCTTTTTTTATGCCAGGCAGGATTTTTTCCTGCCCCATTAGCCAAAGGTAATACTCGTACTGTCTACTGAAAGGGAGTTTTGTGAGCCTTAAGAATCAACTATCTCCATACATAGAACATTTGGAATTTTCTCAGACTCTTTCTTGAACACTTCAAGAAGTATTTTACCTTCTAGTTTATGTAACTGGAAGTTTCTGTCCTGCCCGCCAGTTCCCAAGTAACCACTCTGAGGCTTACAAACTATTTGGCCTATTAGCTCAGGCTCATTATTAACTAGCTCTCCCAACCTAAGTTAACCCATTTCTATTGGTTTATATTTTACCACAAAGTTTGTGGTTTGTTAACTTATATCTTGCTTCTCCGCCACTGCTATTATCTCCCTGACTCGGCTCTTTTTCTCTCTGTATCTGTTTGGATTTCTTACTTGGTTCTGTTCTGCCTATTGGCCAAATTAGCTTCTTTATTAACGAATGGTAATAAGACAAAGGGCATCCCACATCAAGTTTATCTATGCAGCGTAGAAACATTCCTGGGAAAGTACTTTGAAAACTTTTTGGTATTTGTTTACCTTTTCCTTGGAGTCTTTTTCAGGGTTAGTACTAATTATTTTATAGAGGAATGGAAGGAATTTTCAGGATGAAGTATTAAGCAAATGATTCTAGACTAAATATTTGGTTACATTTTGACCCCCTCCCACAAGTTAATGAGAAATCATTTCCCTTATTAGAGCTTACTGCCCAGTTTTCTGTAACCGTGTTGCATCTATCTTAGATTTTGTTTACTTTTTAGTATTAAAGGGTTAGGCAGAGAGAACATGTCCTGTGTCTTCTCTTGTACATTCAATGGCTTTGGCAGGTTTTATAATGAAAAACCTGAAGCATTTATTACTGAAAATGTGAGCTTTTGGCTTCATAACTGTTACTTCCAGCAGCCAAGAACTGTTTGTGATTTACTGTCTTTTATGTCATCAATTTTAGTATCTTCCATGTTACATTTATTTCTCTTAGAACTGTTGGGTTCTAGCTCTGCAGTTGTGGTACACCCCTTTGGTCCCAGCATTTGGGAGACGAAAGCAGGCGGATCTCTGAGTTCAAGGATAGCGAGGGCTACATAGAGAAATCCTGTCTCCAAAAAAAAAAAAAAAAAAAAAAAGAAAAGAAAAGAAAAAGAAAAAGGAAAAAAAGCAACCAAACCCCAAAAAACAAACAAGCAAACAAAACCCCCAAAAGAAAGTTGTGTTCTATCGATAGCCTTTCTTTCTGAACCTCAACAGTTTTTTAATAAATGCTCAGTTCTGCTGCTGTGTGGGGCACGTTTTCCGCTGGTTCTTAAATACAGGTGTTCTCTTTTACCCTGGAACCAGCAGACATAAACACTTTGGCTGTCTGTGGTAATGAGGAACAGACTTTAGCCTGGAATACTGTGCTTTAAAATGTTAGTGTGGGGGCTGGAGAGATGGCTCAGTGGTTAAGAACATTGCCTGCTCTTCCAAAGGTCCTTAGTTCAATTCCCGGCAACCACATGGTGGCTCACAACCATCTCTAAAGAGGTCTGATGCCCTCTTCTGGCCTGCAGACATGCACACAGACAGAATATTGTATACATAATAAATAAATAAATATTTAAAAAAAATGTTAGTGTGTCTGAGAACTGTTGAGTAAACTCTTTAATTTCAGTTTTAGAACTAAATGGAGAATTAAAATAAGGAAAATGTTCTAATAGGATGTGTTAAAAACAATTACATAACATTAGAGACTTTTATGATTGTATTGCTTAGAAAATGATGCTTGGACTTAGATGCAAGATAGCACCAGAGTACTCTGCCTCATGTCACTGCTGAAGGCCTCCCTGTGAGCTGCCTAGATGGGCTGCCACAATCCATTGGCTTAGAATGAAGCTTTCCTCACCAGTCTTTTTTTCTCATACAATGTATTTTGATCATGTTCCATCCCTCTCCCAATTCCTCCCAGATCCTTCCTACCTCTCTACCCAACTTGATGTTCGTTTTCTCTTTAAAAGCAAATAAAACCTAAAAGTAAAAAAGATCAAGAAACACAAACAAATCCCCCCAAAACAAACAAACAAACAAACAAACAAACACACCAAAAATCTCATAAAAATGGAAATAAAAATAAATAAGCCCTAAAGCCCAAACAGTGTAATGAGGCAATCTACAAAAACACTATTGAGCCTGGTGGTGGTAGCGCACACCTTTAATCCCAGCACTTGGGAGGCGGAGACAAGCAGATCTCTGTGAAATTGAGGCCAGCGTGGTCTTCAGAGCGAGTTCCAGTACAGGCTCCAAAGCTACAGAGAAACCCTGTCTTGAAAAAACAAAATAGAACAGAAAAACCAGTCCACCATTGAGTGTGCTTTGTGTTGGCCAACTACTCCTGTACATGGGACTTGTCCTGAAGTGTGGCTGATACCGTGAGAGTCAATTGGAGAAAACTGAATTTTTCTTTGCCAGTGGGTATCAACTACAGGTAGATTTTTGAGTGGGAGCCTGTGTCTATTTCCCTCTCAGTGCTGAGACCCCCTCTGGCCTGAATCTTTTGAGGCCTGTGTGAGCTGCCTCTGTCAGCTCATGTGCCTCACCAGTCCTTAAAGGTTCTTTTTTTTTCTTCCATATTTGAAATGAATTGTGCAGTTTTCCTCAATATTACTGTTTATACAGTGCAAATGTTTTTCTCAACATTTTTATTACAATTTATTTAGCTGCTGGTAGGGTATGTGTCAGAAGATAATCCCTGGGAATCAGTTCTCTTCTTCCATTATGTGGATCCTGGGGATCGAACTCAGGTCCCCAGGTTTGGTGGCAAGTGCCGTTACCTGCTATGCCATCTCTGCAGCCCAATGTATCTGTTTTGTTGTTTAGTGACTTTTCTGCTTTGTTTTACTATTTTATTTTTATAGGCTTCAATTCCAGACCCAAGCCTTACACATAGGAGGCCAGTATTCTACCACTGAAATACCCTGGTGGTTTTTTGTTTGTTTATTTTGAGACAGAGTTTCTCTCTGTAGCCCTGGCTAGAATTCACTATGGTGACTAAACTGGCCTTAGGCAGTAGTGGTGCATGTCTTTAATCCCAGCACTTGGGAGGCAGAAGCAGGTGGGTCTCTAAGTTTGAGGCCAGTCTGGTGTATAAAGCAAGTTCCAGAACAACCAGAGCGACATAGTGAGAACCTGTTTCAAAAAACAAAACAAGGCAAAAAACTCAAACAACTCCCATAAAATATACATTTACAGCTCATTTTATAGTTTAGGGAAACACTAGTTATTTTATTTGAATCTTTACAAAGTCACATGGAGGTTTTGCTGTCTACCATCTATGAATAAAATTCAGGCTCATGGAAAAGATTGCTTGAGCAAATATATCTCTTAGAGGTAGGAAAACAGACTTGAACCTAGGACATTGGGTTTTAAATAAGCGTTTCTTTTAAAAGCATTCTGTGCTCTGAAAGTTATAATTTCTTCTAAGACAGTAATTTGGTTTGGGTATTTTCATTTAATCTTCTAAAATTTGTGATAAAACACCCATAAGATTTTTACTATTTTAACTGTTTTTAAATGAATGATTCAGACTGAGCATGGCAGTGTATACCTTTAATCCTAGTATTTGTTAGGTGGAGGCGGGAGGATCAGGAGTTTGAAGGTCATCTGTGGGTATATAGAAACTATAGGACCAACCACTGCTATATGAGGCCCTGTCTCAGAAAAACCAAATACAACTAAATCCATAGATCATAGGTAATGAATTAAGTGTGCAGTTCGGTAACTTCATCCATGTTATGTAACCACGAGAGGTCTGTTTTCAAAACTTTCTCATCATTTACAAATTCACTTTTTCTTTAAGTTTTTTAACCTTTCTGTATTACATGCCTTTGTATTGGTGATGTGGTTGAGTTCCTACATAGAAAGCCACATAAGAAGCAGTGCTGGCACACGGCAAGAATTCAGTGCATCACAGCTGCTTCCTACCAAGGAGAGAGAAATAGACTAAAGGAGGTGGCGGGGAGGTAGGGTAAACAGGACTAGAGAAAATGGGGGGTAAGGCTTCCGTGCTGATTGTTTTTGGTCCTTTCTGTCCCTGATCATTTAAAAAAGAAAAAATGGGGGATGAGCTGGAAAAACAATTGCAAAATTAGGCTCAGTTACCAGTTTGAAATCACTTTTAGAAACAATTTGAGGCCGGGCGGTGGTGGCACACGCCTTTAATCCCAGCACTTGGGAGGCAGAGGCAGGCGGATCTCTGTGAGTTCGAGACCAGCCTGGTCTACAAGAGCTAGTTCCAGGACAGGCTCCAAAGCCACAGAGAAACCCTGTCTCGAAAAACCAAAAAAAAAAAAAAAAAAAAAAAAAGAAACAATTTGAAAGAATGTTGTTGGTACAGATATCTCTAACACAGATATTTTAATTTTGTCTTACAGGATTTGAGCTTTTTGAAGAGCTGCCAACACCCAAGTTCAGCTTTGGAGGTAGATCTGGAAACACTGTAGCAGCTTTGGTTTTTCAAAAAAGTGAGACTTCCTTGGACAAAGTCAGTTAGCTTTCTAGAAGAAACTGTACAGCACAGTGAACCTGATAGAGAAGAAGCAAGTACAAATAGTGCTTAGTAAGTACTTAGTAAGCACCAAGGCTGCGCAGATTGAGTACAGATAATGGGGTGGTGGGAAACCACAAGTATGGGAATCACTATTCAGATATCAACTAAGAATAATTTAAAATTGTATTTTGTATTTGACATATAAATATTTTTTTCTTGTAGTTTATAGCAGTTTTCTGTAACTATTCAACAGTTGAAAGTCTCAAGGCAGTATGAATTTACAGGAAGCATATATTCTTGTTTTTTTGTGTGTTTATAAAAGTAGAATTGAAAATGACTTTTATGAAGATTCGACCAAGCTGTTTCAAGACCAGAATAGTTAAGAATTTTCTTATGTGTAGTAGACTATGAAGTATGTTAAGCAATGCCATTTTGTGATGATAATTTGGAGAGCTCCCTGATTGTCATGTTATTAAGCAAAATCAGAGAAATTGATGAAATATTTTTATTTACATATTTATTTTTGAGACGGTGTCTCGCTGTGTAGCTCTGGTTGTCCTGGAACTCGGAGATCCACCAGCCTCTCCCTCCCCAGTGGTGAGATTAGAGGTGTGAGTCACCACACTGGTAACTCTCTAGTCTTTACCCTGTGGAGGAGAGATGGGTAGTTTAAGGAGATAGAATAGTTCCATGTTAACTAATGATGTTTTATTAAATCATTGAGTCCTCCAGGTATTTTCCCAAGGTTTTACTTGTTTATGCGTAGGAGAGCTGCAGCCAAGAGTGAAGACACTTTTGATGATTCCTTTTTATTTTTTACATCCATTGGTGTTTTGCTTGCATGTATGTCTGTGTGAGGGTGTCAGATCCCCAGGAACTGGAGTTGCAGACAGTTGTGAGCTGCCATGTGAATGCTTGGAATTGAACTAGGACCCTCTGGAAGAGCAGCTAGTGTTTTTTACCTCCGAACCATCTTTTCAGCCACCCCCCATATTCTTATTTTAATTTAAAAAGAATTATTTAATGTGCATTGGTGTTTTTGCCTGCATATATGTATGAGGGTATCAGGTCTTGGAGATATAGACAGTTGTGAGTTTCCATGTTGGTGCTGGGAATTGAACCCAAAGTCCTCTGGATGAGGGCCAGTGTTCTTAACTGTTGAGCCATCTCTCCAGCCCCTAAGTGAAGACACTTTTGCGAGGCCAGATAGTACCTAGTGAAGCCAAGATTCATAGTTGGGTCTGGCTGACTTTAGAATTCTTCTTCTAATGTAGTAGTCTACTCCCAGGTGCTAAATCTTTGTCTTTATAGTATCTAAGTCAGTGCTACATACAAAATTCAGGTGGACACTTACTTTTAGGAGCTGTGTAGCCCTTTGTTAGTGTTGATCACTAACAACTGACTGACTAGTGCTGGACTGTGGACTTTGAGAATAGTGAGTTAGTCACCTGAGTCTCATGACATCCATTATTACTCTTTACTATCTCTCTTTGTTTTGAGGGACTGTCCTTTCCCAGGAACTGAATTTTATGCAAGGCATGACACACCTGTAGTCTTAGCACTCAGGAGGCTGAGGTAGGAGGAGAAACTGGAGTTAAAAGGCTGGACTACACAGTGAAACCCCTTCTCAAAAAAAAAAAAATGCCATGTCAACATGAAGCCCTAAGTTCAGACCCCTTGCGCCTGTGTAAAGTGCTGTGTGCAGCAGCATTGCTTATAATCTCGGTGCTGCTGAGCAGAGACCAGAGACCCTGAGGCGTGATGGCCAGGCAGCCTAAGTGAATCCGTTGGCTCCAGGTTCACTGAGACTAAAATAAATCTACAAAATAAGTCATAAATCATAAATTAATAAAATAAGTTCACAAAAAATAAAGTTGAGGACGACTGAGAAAGATTCCTTGTTTCGCATTCACTGTAGTGCTGGCACCTAAAGCAGCTGCTTTCCCGACTGGCATTGCAACTCGGCACCTACCAGCAGCAGTTCTGATGCCGCACAGCCAGCTGGGATATCCGTTCCTCAGGCACCGGCTCTCTCATGGCTGTTAAAGGAAACTTGATCTAAATCTCTATTCTAAAGAACTCAGGATTCAGAGTTTGAGGAGAAATCCTGCTACCTCAGAGAGGCTGAGTAGCAGGTAGCTAAACTCCTCTCCTTCTTCAGTTCTCCTGATAAAGGGCCATCCTTCTCCTCAGCCCCCACCAAAGAACCCTCGCTTCACTCACTTAACTAGATTAATTTTATTTAATCAAACAAATGTGACATATCTGTGCATCACTTACAAAGGCAGAAGCAAATATAACATATCTTTATAACTAATATTCCACAACAATACCTGATGATCTCTGACTTCTACATACATATCCGTGTGCAGTGCACACATGTGCAAGCATACACACACAAAAGAAAAGTGAAAACTGAGTTTTGTCATTATCTTTCTGTGGAAGGGGATTGTCAGTTGTGTGAACTTAGAGGGAGGTAGAGACAAGGTACTCTTTCTAAGAGCTCGTTTATCTGGAGGGCATTTATAGATTGAAAAAGATAAAGTGTATCGTCTATATATATCTAGTATTTAAGGAAACGGTATTTGGGATAATATTTTAGCATTGAGTCTTAATTTTTTTTTTTTAATTATGTAACTTTGGGAGTACTGGAAAGCAGTTAAGAGCACTTGTTGCTCCTGCAGAGTACCTGGGTTTTTGCCTAAAACTCATGTGGTTCACACCATCTGTTACTCCAGTTTGTAGGGGTCCAATATCTTCTCTTCTGGCCTCCTTGCACACCAGACAGGCATGTAGTGTGCAAGCATCCATGTAGACAAAATATGCATATGTAAAATAAATTTTTAAAAGTTATATAACTTTTGATGATTTTCAGCTTTTTGGGAATATTGGGTTTAAAAACCTTTTCTTAAATGGTAAATATTCTT
This sequence comes from Microtus oregoni, assembly GCF_018167655.1. Classification (NCBI taxonomy): domain Eukaryota; kingdom Metazoa; phylum Chordata; class Mammalia; order Rodentia; family Cricetidae; genus Microtus; species Microtus oregoni. The sequence goes on from NW_024543075.1 coordinate 12,168,119, forward strand.
TTAGTATTTAGCCTACCTAGTCCTGCATTATATGGTTTTTGTTCTGAGGGGTAGAGGAGGAGGACAAGCCTGTAACTTCTGTCAGCTTGATCATTAAGGCTAGTTGTCTTTTCAGTATTTGGAGACAATTATATAGACTTTGAATAAAAATATTGATTTTGGAATAGCTTTTATTTTAGAATGCAAAATGTGAGAAGTTACTTTAAAATATGTACAATTTAAGCTTTTCAGAAAATTGTTCTTTATGAGATATGAGATCTTTTTAGTGTGTACTAACACACACATGCAAGTGCATAGGCTACACATGTGGAAGCCAAAGGAAGACTTTGAATATCTTTTTGTTGTTATTTTTTTGGGGGACAAGATCTCTCTACTTAGTCCTTGCTGTCTTGGAACTCACTTTGTAGACCAGGCTTTGAGCTCAGATCCACCTGCCCCTGCCTCCTGATCAGGTGCTGGGATTAAAGGCAAGCGCCACCACACCCAGCCCAAGTATCTTCTTATATTGCTGCTTTATATTGTCTTCCTTATTTCCTTGGGGCAGGGTCTCCTACTGAACCTGAAGCTCAGTGTTTGAACTAGGTAGCTGGCCAGCAACCTCCAAGGACCTGCTTGTTTGCGTCTGCCAGCTCTGAAGCATACACCCATGCCTAACTTTTCCATAAATGTTGGGGATTCAAGTTCATGCTTGCACAGCTTGCCCTCCCTAGGCAGAGGTCTTTAAACTGTAGAGTTGTATCGTTTTATAATTTATTGAGATGGTTTTATTTTTTTTTTATAAATAAAAGGTATTCCAAAATTGCCTTTGGTTTAAAAAATAACAGTACTCTACATGGCAAGTTCCAATCCAGCTGGGACTATTTAGTGAGAATTTGTCTAAAATAAATAATTAAATACATAGAAGTAAGTACTCTTAGAATTTTAAGAGGGTAAATCTGAAGTATATACTAAGTATCAATCCAATAGATCACTTTTTTTTTTTTTAATTTGGAGACAGGGTTTCTTTGTAGCTTTTTTGGTTCCTGTCCTGGAACTAGTTCTTCTAGACCAGGCTGGCCTCGAACTCACAGAGATCCACCTGCCTCTGCCTCCCAAGTGCTGGGATTAAAGGCGTGCGCCACCACCGCCCGGCTCAATAGATCACTTTCTGTTTGAGCAAGTTGGCTCACAGTTAGCTTGGAATGTTTCTGTTGTTGTTGATTGAGTCCCTTTGTGGGGCATGTTTGTTCTGTTTGCAAAGGTAGAGGTTTTTTCTTTTTTCACTGTGAAGCTGTTGATAAGGTTTAAAGAAAAAAAGAAAGGACTTGCTATTTCTTCTTAGTACTTTAATCTTTCTAGAAGCCAGACATTTAATGGTTGAAATCATAGCACATAGAAGGTTTGAAAATGCTAACAAGAAATTAGTATTTTCAGATAGTACCAAACTATTAAGAACCTAGTCATTAAATATCTCTAAAGTTGATTAAATAAACTATAAACACTTAATTTTAAAGTTTAGTATTGTTACCTCTTATAACTATGTGGGTCCGTGAATGAAATGATGGGTGTACAGAGAAGGGTAGCACGTGATGGAATGATGCCTGTGTTCTGTGGATAAGAAATTGGAATTGGCTGGGCAGTGGTGGTGCACGCCTTTGATCTCAGCACTTGGGAGGCAAAGGCAGGTGGATCTCTGAATTCGAGGCCAGCCTGGTCTACAAAGTAAGTTCCAGGGTAGACAGAGCTGTACCACAGAGAAATCCCATCTCAAAACAAACAAACAAACAAACAAACAAACAAAAAACAGAAACAAAAAAAGAAACTGGAATTGTAGTTTCATTTAATCAAAAGACGTTTTGAGGGAACTTGTTTGAAATGCAAGCAAGAACTGGGGCTACTGCAGCACAACAGGCCATGTCTGTAGGAAGCACAGGTCCCCAGAGAACCTGCTGGTCCATGGGGAATCAGGCGTGAGTGCTGCAGGTCAGGGTCCATGAGCAAATAGAAAGTATTGAGAACATGTTGTTTTAACCAGGTATACAAGTTTCTTTTGGGGACTGACACTTCGGTCTGTGATTCAAACCTGATACCATGTCTTCGCAGCTTGACTAGAGCCATTTTAAAATAAGTACAAATTTAGTTGATCTTCTCCCCCCTCCCCCCTTGTAGCTTGTTTTTCTTCTTGTTCCTCTTCGATGTGCATGGAATCTTCTGTTTGAGAAAAGAAGGGAGCCAAACATATGTAAAAGACCGTAATATCTTTTATAAATTTTTAGAATTTCTGTACCACTGCAGTGTACCACTGCATGCTGACAGGGTTCATTCTCATCCAGATGACAGTAAAACCTCAGTTTTGAGGCACATATATAATTGTTTGATTTTATGTTTTTTTTTTTTTTTTTTTTTTTTTTTTTTTTTTTTTTTTTTTTTTTTTTTTTTTTTTTTTTCCGAGACAAGGTCTTCCACATAATCTAAGCATGCTCTGACCTTCCTTTGCAGCTATGGATAGCCCTGAGCTCTGATCCTTGAACTTTCTGTCTCTATGTGTTGACATTACAGGAGTTTGTCGCCATACCCTGCCCAAACCTATGCAATTTCCCCAGTTTATAGATTTGTGTCTGTATATAAGTAGTATGAATTTGTCTGACGTTTTACTGTCTGGTGTCCTACATTGAAAATAAGAACCAATACAATCAATTAGTTTGTCTCCATGGGAGAGACTGAATTTTGACTTCCTGTGCTTGCCTCTGTGAACTAGGATCTATCTTCTGCAGAAACAGCGCTCAGTTTTCAGGGTAGGAGACCAAGTGTCTTGAGTTGCACGGTCGTAACCGCTCCAGCTAATTACAGGGGGTGTGGATAGCCTCTGAAAGGAGTCTTGTCCAGTATATTCTACTGAAAAAAGGCTGCCACAACCTAGAGCTTGGCTGTGGGAAACAAGGAGCACAGGAGATTTAAAGACATACTGGGGGGAAAAATGAGAAAATCCTTATCATTTCTTTTAGTTAGGCAGGAAACAGAGATGTCCTTAGACGAAGGGAGAATGCAAGAACATGTTTTATTAACAGTTAATGGAAGAAAATTAATGCTAATTTATTCTTCATACATACCATGCAATTTGTTAGAAAGTGGAGGAATAGTTTGAAATTCTTTGGTCAGTTGATGGATTCTTATGTTAGGGGCATAGAAATGAAACTCAACATTAAGCAGACAAATACCCTAGCCCACAGGCTGCATAAATGCTGAATAAAACCAGTTCTACAATGGAACTCTGAAAAGCACTGGGTACCAAGCCTAATGAATGATTGAATATGACCTTACCAAAATCCCTGGGGTGTTGTTGAAAGATCATTCATTTCCAGCTTAGATGTCAAAATGGGCTCTAGTAGCCAGGAAAAAAAAGAAAAAGAGCTTGAGTGGGTACTTACTGAGTTTAAAAATCTTATATCACAGTGAGTTAGAGGAATCATTAAAAGGGCTTCTCTAGTGGCGTTCCAAGCTATTACTGTGGACTTGTAGTTTAGGCCCAGAGAAGCCAAACTAAAAAGATAAGAAAAATTCCTAAAATGTGAATGTATCAGTAGTCTGCTTTTGTGGAGTAGAACTCAAAAAACGGGGAAGTATGAGCTGATAGAATGTACTTTTGTTGTGCTGATACTGTTGTAAGAAAGACTGAAGACCTAGCAATCTATTGTATCTTAAAAGTGTTATCAATTATTGCCTGGCTTTCCTGGAGCAAGCCATAGAACCCTCAGATCTAGTTTTCCTTTTTTTTTTAGAAGAAACTATTTTCTTGTTTTCCTGAAGAAATGGCACATTTTAAAAAACAATTTTTAAATTTATTTATTTATCTCTGTAAAAATACCCCATTTTGGGGAGTGCCCATGTAGGTTAAAAGAGGGTGTTTTATCTCCTGAAACCTTGACAGGCAGTTGAGAGCTACCTATGTAAGTGCTTGGAACCAAATCTCCAGAAGAGCAGCAAGTGCTCTTAACTGCTGAGCCCCTGTGTTACAATTTTACATGTTGTTATTACTGTATCAGAAAGCTATAAACATTTCAGTGTCTGTTTTTTTATTGTGTGTGGTGTCTTGAAGCTACTCTTAAAAAAGTGAGTATAATCTCTCCATTTCCCCAAAGCCATAAGCATTGACACACGATCCAGCAATTATATATCTTGGAGAATACCAGAGTACTTTAGAAAGAAGTATGAACTACTCCGGTTGACTAGGGGTCTTCACTGATACCTTGATAATGTAGTTTGTTGTTAGGGATGGTAACTGGGTAGAAACCGAACACGCATAGTTCCTGCTGTTGCCTCTCTTGCTGCTTTAGAAAGGAAAGATGAGGAAGAGACCAAATGTAGATGAGTGTGGGTGCTTCAAGTTCAGATTTGCTTCCTAACCCCTTGCTAATATGAAAATGTCAGGCCTTTGTTCCTGTCTAATTTTAGTACATCCTGGCTAAAAAAAAATTTAGGATGATTTCCAACCATGGAACTTGGAGAGGCGGGGACACAAGGAGGAAGAGTGGAGGAAAGAGCAGTTTATATTCCATATCCGCCTGCCTTTCTGTGACAGCATGTAGCCCTTAATCTGTTGAGTTTTGAGGAAATAAATTTAGATGCACTGAAGCAGTTACCGTTCTGTAGGAGCCTCATTGGAGTTTGGGGAAAATTATGGTATGGTATTTAATAGATTATCACATTGTCTGAGTTAAAGAGCCACGTGAGAGCTTTGGGAGGAAAGCCTAGAGATGTGAGGGATAACTTATATCTCTGTCCTTTATAAGGGGAACATTGGAGGTGTTTCAGTGGACGTATTTTTATGCTGTTTTTCTGAATGAGAGTGATGTTTGCTAATTTTGAGTAGTTCTAAGTAAGACACAGTTTTGATGTGTATATCCCCCGCAAACCATAGCAGGCATAGAAGGAAGAGGCAGCTTTCCTACGGGATGCTCCTATGCTAAAGATTCTACATAAGCAGAAGAGTACATTTTGTTAATTTTATTTGACTAAGGACTTGCAAATGCAATAGGTTATTTTTGAATTTGAAATTTAGTTGATTTGTCCTGGTTCCTTTCATTGAAAAATTATAGATAGTTTGTGTTTAAAATCTGTTTAAGTGGTCTAGGAGAGCAGCTTATTGGCAAGAGTCCTTCCCTGGCATGTTTAAGGTCCTGGGTTTTGTCTTCAAGCAGCACAAACTCAGTGACTCAGTCGATCTGTGAATCTGTTGTAGAGTAGAGTACAAATCAAAGGGATGGGAGCTAGAGAAACCATGTTCCTCTCTGTAAATCATGGGCATTCTATAAGTAAACTTGCTGGGTGGTTGTGGCACAAGCCTTTAATCCCAGTACTGTGGAGGCAGAGGCAGGTGGTGAGTTCAAGGCCACCATGGTCTACAGAGTTAGTTCCAGGACAGCCAGGGATACACAGAGAAACCCTGTCACGAAGGTAGGGGGAAGGGGGGAAGATAAGCTTTAAGAAAAAAATGGTTGTTTATTTGTTTCATGCATGTACATATATGTCTATGTACATGTTGGTTTGGGTGGGCTGTGGCAGGTGTGTGGAGGTCAGGCATCTTTCAGGAGTTAGTTCTGTCTTTCTACTATGTGGGCCTCAAGATCAAACTCAGGTCATCAGGGTTGGTTACCGGCACCTTTTGCCACTGAAGCGTCTTGCTAGTGGTGAGTATTTTAACTTTTAAGTTCCTTCCTACTCATGCAGCTCAGATACCATTACACTATAAACTGGGTGCGATAAACTGCAGACAATTCTTTCTAAGAGTTCTGGAAGCTAGAATTCCAAGACCAAAGTGCTGACAAGGTACCATCACCATTTCTTTTTGCATTTATTTATTTTGTATGTGTGTGAACTGCATACACATGTGGAGTTCAGAGGACAATTTGTGTGATTTAGTTTTTTCCTTCCACCAAGTGGGATTGCATTCAGATTGCTGGACTTGGTATCAGGTACCTTTACCCACTGTGCATCGCCATGCCTGTGTCCAGGTTTGTTTTATTTTGAAGTCTCATTTCTTGGCTTTTAGGTGGCTGCTATCAGTGTGTTCCTATGACCTCTGTGTGTAAAAGATAACAAACACATAACCTCTCAGGGTCTCTTTGTGAGGGCATTGATCTCATGACCTCTCCTAACCCTGGTTATTTCATGATGACCTCACCTACAAATACTATTGCATTGGGACTTAGGGCACCGATGTATGGTTTTGGGGAAGGAACCAGCAAAGATCCCTGAAAATTGAGAGCAAATGAACAATGCCTACAAAATAGATTTCTAGGATGTGTGAGGACATAACACATTCCATTTAGTAAATGTCGGTTGTTGGGTAACTTGATGGCTCTTAAACCAAGGTATCTGACTATTAAAAAATGTGTATGCATGTGTAATAAAATATTTGAAACAAATGAATATTTTTTAATCTGAAAAAAAGTTGTGCTTGGTTACTCTTTCTGATGTGTGTTTGATTATTCAGTTTATATTTATTTGACCATAGGGATGACTTGACCAATAAATTCAGAAATTTACATCTTATTGTTTAATCTGCTTCCATCTTACATGTAGAAAGGTAGGATTAAGATGAAGTCCAAGGAACAATCATGATACTCTAACGAATCTTCCTCTGATTCTTCTGTGCCCCAGATATATGCAACAGAATGCTCCTAGATGACTTTGAGATGCTTCTCTTCTGCATCACATAGACTCTTGAGTCTAATCTGTGGGTCTGTCCTTTTGTACCCACTGCTTTGGCAGCCTGTCATTTTGTCCTGTAACTGCTTATCCTGCTAATGAAAAAGAATTTCTTTTTTCTTTTTGTTTTGGTGGTACTGTGGCATAAACTCTAGGGCTTTGGGCATGTGAGGCAAGCATTCTAATACTAATCCCTATTTCAGCCCTAAAACTGAACTTTGATAAAGGCGCTAACAAATTACCTAATATGTAATACTTAGTCAAGGCTGCTTTACTGTCTGCCCATTTCTTTGAAGCAGCTTGATAGGTGGAGAGAATCAGGTGTGGACTCTACTCAACAGGACTGTGACTATTGCAAAGATACATAGCAAGCAGCTTAGTGCCAGAGAAATGCTCTTTCCTCCAAGAACCATTCTCCCCATAGGAACTAACATTCAGCATTTTACCCCTCAGAGCTACCACGTTAATACATTCAGTTCCGTTGAAAGGTGTTTGTATTGTAGGAGTGATTAAATGAGTGTTGAGTAAGAGAAGGAGCATCTGGAGCAGGTGGACCTTTCAAAACATCTTTAAAAATCATTCTGTGTAACACATTCTTTAGTCTCTAACTCAGACTGTGCTGCTGAAGCACCTTTTTACTTACCAAGGGAATGAAGTTTAGATGCCACAGTGCAGAATTTTTAGATGTTTTCTCATGTTTCAGAGTGCATGGAGGAACACCTTTCAGATTGAGAACATGATCTTTTAAGTAGTAATAAATGGTAAGACATGTAGATGTGGTGGTGAAAATGTTAATGTGGATGTATTTGAACTGAAAACAAAGGGGCAAGGTTACTGTGCACTTTCCTTCATTAGATCTGAGCCAAGGTCTAGCAAACAGGGACACAAGGTCTAACGGGAATAGTAAATGTACCTGGATATTACTGGCTAGTTAAGAAGTAGTGGACTGACATGTTACAGATAGTTCCCACTTTCTATCAGCCAGGCTTGATTTCTTTGATTGCCTGCGGTAAGTTAACTACCGTTTATATTGTTTGATGTTGAGTAATAGTAGTTTATCCAATTGGTCCTTAGTTGACAAAAGAATGTGTGACAGCACAGTGAACACTGTTTATGTTAGTCTACAAAACATGTCTTCAACCTTCTCATTGATGACTAAGTGAACAGCTTCAGAGTGCCTAGCATGTTTGTAGAACTGTCAGACCAGAGCCCTGCTGCTTTTTTAGTTGATCCCAAGAAATTTCAGATTTTCTTTTGATCATCCCACTCCGAGTCTTGCTATGTAGTTCTGACTGCTTAAATTCACTGACTTCAAACTAACAGGGAGCCTCCTGCCTCTGCCTTCTTACTTCTAGGATTACAAGCCTTTGTAGTAAATTGTAGCTTTTGAATCTTTATTTATTTTCCTGAGCATTACTGTAGTCCTGGCTGCCTCAGCTTCCCAAGTGCTGAGATTATTGCTGCCATGCCCAGCAAGTATTTGTGCCATTTTAAAGATATGTCTTTAAAGCCTGAGGTCTTTTTAGAACAGGCTATGATCAAGGTGGTTTAACAGAATAATGATAGAGTAACCTTGTTTCTTAGCAAGTCTTGAGATGTTTTTCTTTTGTCCCTCACCTGTAAGTTCTTTAAAATAGGAAGTCAAGTTCTCATTCATATTAACCCTAGGACATCATGCATGCTGGTCAAGCACTCTGCCCTGAAGCTAACACCTTCCCGCTCTGTAGTCATACCCATTCCTTTATGCTTCAGGTGTGGTGAACTACACCTGCAGGAGAACTCATACAAAACTGGCAGGGAAGGGAAACAAAGAACCAGGTGAGCCGGGTGGTGGTGGCGCACGCCTTTAATCCCAGCACTCGGGAGGCAGAGGCAGGCGGATCTCTGGGAGTTCGAGACTAGCCTGGTCTACAAGAGCTAGTTCCAGGACAGGCTCCAAAGCCACAGAGAAACCCTGTCTCGAAAAACCAAAAAAAAAAAAAAAAAAAAAAAGAACCAGGTGAATCTCATCCTGAAAATGACAATGGCGTGAATGGAAACAAAAGGCCTTAGCGTTTGGATACAGCAGAATGACAAACTGTTGGAGAGTGAAAAGATTCACAAGCTTGCAGCCTGGGTGAATGTTGTCATGGTGTTCCAGTCCCTCCTGATAGACCCAGAGACAAAATTCCCCCCTTTGGATTTTAAAACTAAAGGATTCAGGATTTAGATTGTAAATTTAAACCTGTGAAATCATGAACTATTCCTGGTTCCTCGATAATGAATGGAAAATGTCCTTTTGTCCTTTTGAGGGGAATAGGAAGGATATCAGTAGTTTTTAACTTACCAGCATGGCCAAATTAAAAATAGGTTTACCTTGAGGCAGTGCCTTATACAATAGGTTCAACAGGGAAAAATAATTTGGGTTTGTATTGTAAATACTAAATGAATTCTAAAGAATAAGAAAAAGCTTGAAGTGTTTTTCTGTTTTGTTTTGTTTTATTTTGTTTGAGACAGGGTTTCTCTGTGCAACAGCCCTGGCTGTCCTGGAGCTTGCTCTATAGATCAAGCTGACCTTTAACTCACAGAGATCCTCTTGCCTCTGCCTCCCGAGTGCTGGATTAAAGGCGTGCACCACCACTGTGCCTTGTTTTAGCTGCTTTTGGTGGAGTGACAGGAAAATTTTGTAAATGACTAGTTGTGTGGTAGTGACGCTAAAGTCCACTTCAGTTTCTGTCACAAATACATCAGAGGGTATGTTTTTTGTAAAAATTTTTTAAGAATTATTCTGTGTGTATAAATATTTTGCCAGCATGTTTATGTGTGCACCATGTGTGTGCTTGGTGGCTGTAAAGGCCAGAAGAGGGCATCAGATCCTCTGGAACCATCATTAAAATGGTGGGATTGAAGCCAGGTCCTCTACAAAGGCAATAAATAAGTGCTCCAAACTCTTCAGACTCCAGCCCCCTAGGTTTTCGAAGCTTAGTATTGGACTAATAAGACTGGTTTAGTAAGCTTTCATATGCTTTTATTACACTTTTCCCTATTTGTTTACTGTTAATAAGCCTCAATGTCTGCTTTTCATCCCTCTGTTTTCTTGTAGCACATCATCGTAATAATAATAGTCAGTAGGAACTTTAAAAAAAGTTACTACCAAATTGTTTGAGTTTTCAAGTTTTAACTCTCACTGAGTTCTTTTTAGCTTGCCTTACCCAGAGGTCTTCCGTCCAGAGTTGCAAGCGTGACATTTGCTGTGTTTTCAGCACCTGCCAACTTGGAAACCAGGATTTGTGCTCAGGACATAGGCTTACAACCCACACTTTGTGGTGCACAATGCCGTCCCAGCTGGCATGCTTTCGTACCTCAATGGTGCTAGACATTCGGTTACCAAGCAGCACAGCTTCGCATGTGCAGATTTCAATAGTCATTGCTCTCCAAACTGCTTTCAACTCTTATTTTGTATCAAAGGATTGAGATTAGTATCGTTAAATTCACTGCTGTGGTTATTTTTCAATGAAAATAAATTTGATTTATTTTTGGATTTAAAAATACAATTTTCCTCTTAAGAATTGAAATGCTTCTAAATTGGCTAAAATGTCATGTGCTTTATATATCTAGCACACAAATATTATAGCCCTAAGGTTTTAACTTATTTTCATAGGTGGATAAAAAGCATAGGAAAAAAACGAAAGGATCTGTGTATTATAACATGTTTCTTACATAGGTAGGCCTATTAGTTGTAATTCAGTGTAGATGTGGTAAAAAATGCAGACTTTTTCTGAGTAAGATTCACATAAGAAAATTGCCCCATGATGGGCCCAGATTTTGCCTTCTAAATCTGACCAAAAACTTTACATATTTTCCAAAGAAGAATTTTTTATCAACTCGCTCTCAGTAGCCAATCTCTTTGAAAACATTTCAGGTGGATTTGCTGATGTCTGTCTTCCCATAATCTATTATAAGCAATTTAAAAAGGTTTTACTTGGGAAAAAAAGGTCTTTTCAGATGTAGAAAGAACAGTGTGAAATGTGAGTGACTGGCTTTTGATACAACAGTGTGACAAAGAGGCAGTGGCTTTTAGAAGCTGAATAAAGGGGTTGGTACACAAGCATCTGCATACTGCTGTTGGGCCCAATGTAGAACATGTCTAACATGTTTAGTTCACTTTGTTACCCTAAATGAATTCCTATGGTTAGTCTCTTACAAGTTTTAGTGGTGTACTCTTAGACATAGGTATAGATAGATGTGAAACTGAACAGTTACTGGCACTGACTTCAAACTTCAAAGCTTAGTTCTTTGTTGTTTGAACATCACAGAACATCACACTGATGTGGTTCTAAAGGCATAAAAATAAAACATACACTAACTGCCTTAGACACTCCTTAGTATATATCAAATGCAACCTTTACCCTCTCCACAGATGTGCTTAGGTGAACACTTCTTTAGCTTGTTGATACAGGTTATAGTTGGTTACACCCTTTCTTAATAAAATACACCCTTATTGTCTCCTGTTGCTTAAGAGGTCTGAGCTTGGAATCGAGGAGCTGTAACAGGGATACTCAGTGACAGACTGCACACACAAACAGCCCTCTATTTGCTAGTTCTTCTTTTGGGGGAAAGCCAAAAGAACCAGTATTGCTTTATTTATCCCTGGGTCCCATATTGGTCTTAGAGCAAGAGACAAAGTAATCCTTGCATTTTATACTTTCTGGGGTGTTGCATGGTTTTAATCAGGTTAGTATTTATCCAGGATAGTGGCAGAGTTACAAGTGGTCGTTTTTTAGATTTGTGGACTTATTTCTGAATTGGCCTATGAATTTGTGTTTAGGCGTCTGGTTGTACTCTATAAATCTGGTTCTGATTTGGTTGACCATTTAAGCGTGAACAAAGGTAGACAGTCGAACTCCCTCCCTCTTCCCAGCTGCTGTTTACCTAATCTTAAATTCAGTTGACTGGCTTTGTGTCTATTCTAAATGAAACAAAACTTTAATACAGCAGCTTTGTGGACAAAACTTTTTATAATAAGAGACCACATTTAACATTAAGAATCAAATGTGTGATAACTTTTATAGAGGACTTAATGTATATGTCTTTTTAGTGTTGAAGATTGAGATTTAGACAACTACATTGGAAAGTTCAGCTCCTTAAGCAGGAGTTTTAGTCCTAGGTACTGTCAGGAAAGGCTAAGAACCAGAAAAACAGGCTGTTTAGGGTTGGAAAAAGAGGTGTTAGAGCAAAGGAACTGCCCCATAACCCCCATCTTTGGAATTTCATGAGACTAACATGGTCCTGAAAGCTACAAGAATAATGGTTGCAATAATTGTTTCCAGGCGTAGGACCCCTGGCATCTTGATTTTTTAAGTTGACCCAATGAACTAGTAATTGCAGGGATAAACTGAATGTTTGCCAGCAGGAGTCACTCTAGGCCTCCCAATAAAGTTAGTGCATTAAACTCGATCCTTAACAGCACTTGGAGGCTAAGGTGGTGGTACTGAGATAAGGTGACTTTCTGGAAGGGAAATGACATTAAGTATACCTTCCTTTGACAGAACACGTGGTTCTTATTCCTAATTGGCTCATAACACATTTTAAAAAAGAAAATAATGTATTTTGGATATGAGCGTCTTTGTATTCTAGATATTAGGACACTTCGGCTTCCTTGGGGTGATCTGATTGTGTTCACATCATCTCTGAGATGAACAGACTTTTTCTGATGAACATCTTAATCTTATGGCAGAATCTCTAGAATGAACTGTAGTCAGTCTGAATGAGGTTAGCTCATGCTCTTCTGGAAAGAATAGGTCCAGTGTGGTGACAAACTGAAATATTTCAGCAATAGCCATGAAATCTGATAGTTTTCCCAAGTGCACACAAACTCAAAAAGTTAATTGTTCATTTATGTTTGATACTGGGATTTCAACATTGGATTAAAACCAATTAAATGTTCCTAGAAGCAACAGAAAAAGTTTCCTGATTTATGAATAGAACCATTCAAATGGTGCAGACACAATCCATGTAAAGTAATGAGGTGTTTTGTTTTTTTGGCAAAGGGGAACGCAAATCGGGCATAGGGACTTAAAAAACAACTCTAAAAAAATCTCTTTTTGGATACAAGGTTAATAACACACATCAGCAGGAAGGAGTGATAGGAAATCTAGGACTTCGTTTCACAAGGAACATAGTCCCCTCCCCCAGGTGAGCCGCACAATGAAAATACTCTGCTTATTCTATCAGGGTTACATTCCTGCACTTAAGTCAACATCCTAAGTTACAGAACTAAACATGCCCTGCCTCTGCTTAGCAACCGCAAATCCTTCCTTCGCCAGTTGCATGTATTTTGGATGTGGCATCTGAAGAACAAATTCCTCTATTTCAGATCGCACCCAAAGTCAGGAACAGTGCTTTATTATCCCAAAGTGTGGCCGTTCCAGGGCCCTCCCCCATCCCTTGCGATCCTGTTCGCCCTAGATAGGATCCCTTCTTTTAAACTGCGAAGCCTAACCCGGAAGCTGGCCCATGCGGCCTGGGTTTCGGTCTTGACTCGTGCGGGGCTATTTCCCGCGAACGGGGCCTCCAGGCGCGAGGGACGCGCGGTGTGGGTTCGCTGGACACCCGGCACCCTGCCGGAGGCGCGCCGCGACCCCCCCCACTCCCCGCCCACCGGCGGCTGCGCGCACTGCACCTCGTAGCGGCACGCCGGGCGCCCGGGCCGCGACGCCGCCCGCACAGCGCCGCTGAGTTCACGCAGCCGCGGTCGGGCGGCCCGGCGGCGGCACTGTCGGCCTGGCCGAGGCCAGTTAAAGGGACGAGTTGCAAACAGTTCAGGAAGTGACAAGTCGATTTCCTCCTCCCCGGGAGCCGCTCGGTACAAAGCGCTCGGCGCCGGCAGGAGAGCGTGCGCACGGCAGACGCGGGCGGGCAACCCGGACGACTTGGCGAGCACTAGCTGTGACGGCCCCCGTCCGGCGCGCACAGTAAGCGACCGGGCTGGGCAACCGCGCCTGGGGGCTGGTCCGGAGCGGGGTCGGTGCGTGCTCCGGGCGCCGGTGGGGGAAGCCCGGTTCGCGTGCGCTGCGCTCGCTCTTTTCTTCCCCAATGCTGCTGGCTTTCTTCCCCTCTTTCTCCTTGTTAGGCGGCGGATCGGGTGGTTTCTGCTGGCGCCCAGTCTGGTTTGCCCTGGTGCAGGCGTGAGACTTGTCAGCGCGCAGGCGGGGGAAGAGCAAACCTGGAGCTGCAGAAAAGTCTGTGCTCCGCGGGGTGGGCAGCCGGTCGCGGAGACGGCTGCGTCCTGGGCAGCCTCCTCTGAGGCTCAACTTGAGCCACGGCTTGTGGCAGTAGCGAAGGCGCTGAGCCCCGAAGTTCTGCATCGTTTGCAGACAACTCTTTTGTTCGCGGAAGTTTACACCCGCCACCCCCGGGATGTGGGTGCGCAGGGACGACTCCAAAACTGCCCGACTGGCCCGAGAGGTGGCGAAGGGGGTGAGAGGGCGCTTTGCCTCGCGAGGGAAAGCCGGCGGCGTGGCTGCGGCCAGAGCTTGCCGAGTGGGGGTCGCCTGTGCTGGCGTGGTTTTTGCACATGGCGAAGAGGGCCGTCCGTCACAGGATACTAGTCTAGTCACATTTTTTGCCATTCCTTGATTTGCGAGCCGGTGGAAGTCAGGTTCCCAACTAGGGGTTTCTCTTGGTGGGACCGGGACGAAAGAGGCTTGGAATCCCAGAATCCGAAGAGGTCTGTGGTTTGAGTTGCCCTCAGTGTCTTCTCGGGCACCCCCCACCCCCACCCCCCGTAGCTCCTCTTACACCTCCGCACCAGGGAAACAATGCTTGGGGTGCGGGACATGGTTCTAGAATTGCGTGGGCAGGCTTGCTCTGGACCGTCGCCTTCGGACGCTCCTTGATGCCAAGCGTGCTCCTTCTGACCGCCGGGTTCATTAACACGTACTGTACTTAGTACCATGGCGAACAAAGAAAACCTCTTTGCAGCATTTGGTGAATGGGATTCTGCCTCCTATAGGCCACACTCTTGAGTATTCCATACGGTAGAATCCGGACTCCGTGGTGTTGGGAAAGTGGCCCCCGCCGTGGGTTGCATTCCGGTGTTGGCCCCTGGGCAGGGCATTTGTGCCGCCGCCACCGCCACCGCCTCCGTGGTGCTTGTCTCGCAGGAGTTGGTGCAGATGGAGCCTGGCTGAAGGTTGTTCAACAGGAACAAATGTTTGTTGAATTGTTGGACGGTGGAGAAAAGGGGCTGTTTTCTGTTGACTGCTTCAAGAGTTGGAATGGCATTGTTTATTGGCTCAGGAAGCCAGGCAAACGTCTTGTGCTCCTTCAGCTTATTAGCAGACCTCCAAATGACATGCTAGCATATGTGTTCCCAGCAGTCTCCACGCCTGGAAGGGGGAATCCCTCCTTGCTGAATCCTGGACTCCAGTTTAAAAAGATGCGATTTGATTTGAGGTCCTAGGAAAGAGTGGAGTTTGCCCACCCCTGAAACTCACTGCTCCTGACCGGGCAAGGTTTTGGTTTCATTTTAATTTGTCCACTTAGCAGGGATTTATCTCAGTTACAGTTTTGAGAGTGAGTTGAAGGTCTGGAGCTATTTCACCACCACCACCACCTGCCCTTTGCTGTGCACTAGATTAGCAGAAAACAACTAACTTGTTCCAGGTGATAGACCCCTGTTAGTTAAAGATGCTTTGAGTCGTCAGTTTACTAACTGTAGCTGTACATCCAGGAGTGTACAGATCCAGCTTCTGGATGCTGTGGTAAGCAAGAAGTGTATCTAAGAGGCTTGGGGAATGCCTATGGGTTTCTCCCAAATGTCCAAACAGGGACCACGATGCGCCGAAGACCAGTTCAAAGCTGCTCTGCTCGGGGACTTGTTATTTTCCCCCTCAGAAGACGAACTTGTTGTATGTTCATTTTAACATCAGAGCAAGTATCATGGAAAAGCTGACGTGCGATTGCTGAGATGTGGATTTCAGGGTGTTCTAGGCAGGATAAGTGGGGTAGTTTACTGTTTTGATTGATAATGATTCTAATCAGTTTCTCCCCTTTTAGCATAGTAGGTATGTGAGGGAAAGGGCTTTAGATAGATACTTCAAGGGGAATCACTCAACTGATATTTTTACAGGAAACCCTGGTATTTCCTGGTCTGTCTGTCTATCTGTGTGTCTCTCTCCCTCCCTCCCTCCTAATCTTACTTTTGCACCCTGTTGATTGCTTCGGTATCCCCTAGCGTTCCCGTCCTTTAGTTCCGTAGAAGCTGGGTTTGCTTTAAGTGAGTCCCTTTAGCCAGTGTCTGACCCTTGGTGAGAGCTCAGCCAAGGCTGTTCTGGCCAGCTAGCTCTCTCCTCCCCTTCATGGGGAGCTGTGTTTAAATACTGTCAGCAGGGGACACTGTGGAGCAAACCTGGTGCCTGCAGAGCGCTTTAAAATGCACACCCTTCTCAACCCACTCCTCTCCAGCTGGCACTGAGGACTGAGGGCTGGGTCCACAGACTTGGTTGATCTGTCATTCGGGTGTGAGACTTTCTAGGGTTAAATTATTCACAGTCTGGAAAACTTCTTATTTGTGCCCTTGAGAGGAAAAAAAAAAGACTTAAATCCCCAGGTCAGCCCAACCCCCATCATTACCACAACCACCATGCACACCTCTCTGATGTGTAATAAAAGAAACCTGCAGGCATAATTTGTTATGTAATATGCTGATAGTACAAGTTTTGGTTTTATATGGAAACCAGATGTGGACAGATGTGGACAGGCTCTGTTTAATTGATCCAGCAATGAGGGGAGGGGGTGTTAATAGATTAAGTAGTTCTGCAAACCCCAAAGGTGGTTTGTTTTTGTTTGAACTTCAGGGGATAGCCCCAATCTCGGGGCTTTCTTGAGGTTTTTGCCTCTCTGCTTTTGCTTTGCTGCAGCTGTCCTTTTCGGAGACTCCTCCTCTCTCGAAAGAACCGGTTTGTTGCCAACACGAAGCACATGGCTGGGTCTGGCTGGGCTCAGGGCTGCTTAGCTCTGCTGGGCTCCATTCCTCCTCTCCTTGTCCAGCTGCTGCCCTGCCCTCCACGCTTCAAAACAGAGCCTGCCCAGGGACTTGGGTGCTGCCAGAAATGCTGACTGCTCTCCTTTCTTAAACATCGTCCCAGAGGCGTTTGTGTTCACACTTGCTCAATGAATACATTTTTCCAAAACTCATGCGCTCACTCCCCTTCTCTGGTTAGTTTCTGTTTGTTTCCTGCCTGACTTCATGAAGGTTTTTTTCTTCTTTTTCTTCTATACACCACAGTCACCTTTATTATTCTCCAGGGTTGGGGCACTGCTTAGTAATAGCTGACCCCATTAACAGTAGCTTCACTGCTTGCTGGGATGTGAACTCTGGAAACAAACCCAGGGGCTTAGATATGCTGATGTGCCCTGAGACTTGCTTAGAAAATTTTTGTTTTAGTGCGGTTTACATTAACATGATTAATGACCACACCGCTGAAAAGTTTATATTCAAAAGCAGTTTCCATTCCCTTGGGTTCTTCATATGGTGACGTAATTGTCTGTGCCAAACAACACTGTTTTCAGGTAACTCCTTGGACTTAACCTCCAGTGCACATGGTTTTTGCTGAAGGTTCGGCCTTTGTACATTTGGGGCTGTGGTTTTGATGGTTTCTGTCTTAATGTTAAGGAAACCTGGGTCAGAGGGAACTTGTATTCTTGTCTACGAAAATATTCTGAGGTTCTGAGCAGAAATTAATGCCTTGCTGATAAAATGGGAGAAACTTGGCTTCAGGATGTTTTGGAGCGGGTGCTGGGAGGCTGGAGCCAAGGACAAAGTTATCCCTCCACCTCCAAGCGAATGGTGACACTTGAGCTTTTCTGGAAAAAAAAAAAAATAGAGATGTCCTTGATCCCCACCCCCCACCCCCATGGTAGTTGTTAAATGCCAATTGATTGAGAGGGAAAATGCTGATGGGTGGGTCTGAAAGCAGCCTTAGGAACCCGAGAAAATAAAAACACATTTGAAGGACTCTGGGAGATTTTGCATTTCAAAGGGTCTACCTTGTAGACTTTCACATCACGTCAGGGGTTACAGAGAAGTGTGACAGGCACCCCCACTCTTTTAACTGGTCTCTCTCTCCTGCTGTGGGGGGCTGTTGGGGAAGCTGTCTTTTGCATGGGGGGGATGGGAGCAGTGTGGCCAGATCTTGCTGGGACATCGTGGAAAGCAGGAGCACCTCCGAGGCATTTGTGGGTCTCTAGAGGGGCTTTTCCCGAGGTAGCACTCTCCGGGGGGTGACAGCAAAGCATGTTGGTAAACAGCCAGTTTGACCCCAGGATGGGGCGGCAAGCCAGCCGCTGACTCCTCCGCCCGCTCTTTCCATCTCCCATTGTACAAAGAGAGATTCTCTCTCTGTGCTGATGGGATGCTGTCCCCAAGGCTGTAACCCAGACAAGCCCCCCCCCCCCCCCCCCCCCCGCCGCCCCAGCCTGGCCTCCCCGTGCGCTGAAGAAGAAACTGAGGCTCTGCTAGGCCGGGTACCTGATCCAAGGCCACACAGCTAGAAGGCAGAGAAGCCGGTAGCACCAGCTGAGGCTGGCCGGCCCCACAGCCTGCTTTTCCCCTACCCTACGCTATCTAAGTGATACCAGCTAGAGAACTTAGAGGCTCTCATTCTGTTTCATCTCAAAGCATAAATTTTGTTTGGTCTTGTTAACACAGCAGTGAAACTTAGAAATTTTAACTGCCCCCCCCCTTCCTATGGTTTTTCTTTTTCTCTTTCTTTCTTTCTTTCTCTCTTTCTTTCTTTCATTGAACTCTGAGTTGTTTCTTCTGCAGGCCCAAAGTCAGGGCCTTAGCTGGGAAGACTGAGATGTTTTGCTTGAACTTTACAAAAGACAGATTCACAAGAAAATGTAATTATTCCCAGTGACCTTCTGGGGGAAACAGGAAGTAAATTTGGCAGCTCCAGCCTCACCATTTATTCAGATTCCATTTTTTTTTTCCACTCAAGAGGTTGTTAGAAGGGCTTCCAAAGCCATGTGTGTGCATGCTTTTTAATCTAGCTTTTTATTTTTTAAATTTGTAATTCAGACGTCTCAAAGTAAATTACGTTGTGGTCCTTGCCACCCCAGGTTTGTACAGTATCATATTTTGTTTGCATGTCTGAAGTAATCAGAGAACACAATTGCACATCTTCCAGCACAGGGGAACTGGGTCTGCCCCTGCCAGGGCTGGGCAGACTCCTCATCCCCAGACAGATGGTTCTGCGCTGGCTAGTCTCAGTGTGGACGTGCTGTGGGGGAGTGGCCCTCAGCAAGGCCTGCCTGCCTGGGTCTCCGACCTTTCTCTAAAGAGCCTGTGGGGGAGGGCTAGCTCCCTGTGTGCTGAGTTTCTAGAAGGCAGTCCTTACGCATGACTGTGAATTACTTACTGTAGAGGTTTCAAAAAAGCCAGTTGCTTGGACTCAGGCCTGATTATGTCACGACTTGTGCGAATGGCTAGGGCTGGGGGAAGGGATCAGGGACTCAAGCACTGGTATTTCTAAAGTTCCTGAGTTGATTCTGTTTGACAATCGAGACCAGGGACCAGAGTAGAACCTGCCTATTTTGGTCTCTTTAGCCGGGGTTTAGGAGCCTTCTTGTAAAGGAGTGGAGCAAAGTCTTTGGAATTTTCCACTGCTGTCTTGTCTCTGAAGAAGGATCTGAAAGGTACCCACCTCTGGGCGAGGTGCCCGCTGTGGATGTCACCCAGGTAGTTCCTGTTTCTCTTATGGGCACCCAGTCCCTGCTTAGGGTTCCTGAGATCTCTGAGGTATCTTCCTCAGACCTGGGGAAGGCCAAGAGGCTGCCCAGACTGTGGTTTCGGGGTAGTTTCTCAAGCAGGCTTTCTCTGCACTTTCTGGAAGAGGTAGTACATGATGCTCCCTTCAGGAAGGCAAGATGCAGTTTAGGTCCAGAGCACATCTTGGTAATCTTCCCATGAGAATGAGGGTCAGACCTGGCCACAGCTCACAGCTCCGAACCATCCTCCCACTGCCATTCTTAGGATTACAGCACGGAGACTTGGCCAGTGGCCTTGGCGAGCAAGAGCTCCTTTCACCTCCCAGTTCAGGCATTTGGAAGAGAGAGGTAAGGTGACTCCTGGGATCACATGCCAATCCTGAGAGGAGTAAGCCTGCATCTCTGCAATCCGTAGCCCTACTGCCCTACCACTGTGATCTCATCCCGGCCTCAGACCATCTGTTTTCACACAGGTCAGCGGGCTGACCAAATCCCACATTCTTCAGCCAATCAGCGCACACTCACTTGCTTTGGGGTGACAGTGACTGCCGTGGTCTTCTCTGCCTACACACCCTTAGCTCAGCTGAAAGGCAGGAGGGTCAGTGTGCCCAGTTGGTACTCTAGTGTTCCCTGCCTCGGAGATGGGTCTGGATGGAAAGGCCCGCGGGGAAGATGGACTTCCAGAAAAAGGCGTTGACCTCTTGGTCCCAAATCTGTGTGGCAGTAGGTTGCTTGGTCCTAGTACAGGGCACAGAGAGGGGAATTCTCCAGGACAGGTTTTTCCACGTTCATCTTTCAGGTGTTCACTGGGCCCTCCTGAGTGTCCGCCTTAGAGGTGGACGCCTTACTTCATTAGGGCTTGCCGCTCAGCGTACTGGCCCTGTGTTGTTTAGAGAAATCTCTTGCTCTCTTGAGAGTGTGGTTGGGATGTGATCCCAGCCTCTACACCATTCCTTCCCATCAGTGCAAGGGAAATAGGCCTTCGGCTATAAGCAGTGTGCATTCCTGCCTGGAGGGGCCTTGGGTGGCCATGTGGTAGGTTGCTGCTGTCTGCTCTGTTCACCTTGTCCAATGGAGGCCACCTTCCCTCCCAGGCTGAAGCACAAAGTGCCCTGCCAGACAGAGCCCAGCTGGAAGAGGCCTTGCTTGTTCTGGCAGTCACACTGGCCAAGGGCCTAGGACTGGAGGGTGGTTCCACTGGCCGACTGGAAAGTCTTTATGCTTGTTTAGAGGTGAAAGCTAATGTCTCTTGCTGCTACCCATCCTTTGGGTAAGAGAAGAAGTCTGTCTCCTAGGGCCAGTGGGTGGGGTGTGTGTCTGTGATTCTGCATTTTTAAACGGTGTAGAGAATGCAAGGTAGACCCTCTTGGCATGGTTCGAGGGACTGGGCCCTGGGAACTGTGCCTCCTTGAAGTCCCCCTGGCAGTCATGTGACTTTCCTGGTTATAAGGTAATGGGCATCGGACTGCTTCCTCGCTGGGCCTAATTTGTCTGCTATTGTCTCTGGGCCGCAGATGCCACAGCTTGCTTGCTTGGCTCCAGTGTTTTTAGGAAGATAAGTTAAGTATGTTTGTGAAACTACTGGCAAATAGGAGGCAGGGGACAGGGGATGGGACAGGACAGGGGCTATTGTTTCCACGTGAAGGATGTAAAATAGGAGGTGACTGGCAGACAGAGTTCTGTCATGGTCCAGGGCAGTGTGCGGTGTACCGGGGCCTTTTTATGGGAGGAGGAAGAACTGGGGATGTTGAGTATCACAGAGGGACTTGGAGCGAATTGTAGGCAAAACCGTTCCCATGTCATTTCGGGCAAAGCTAGCATTCGTCTCTGGGATCGGTGCCAGATTCAGATCCAAGGCCTGTTGTAGGCCTGACTGTGTGCCCTGGAGCAGGTAACTCTGCCTCCTTGGCTTCCCTCATCTGGAATATGATAACCTTCACCCTCTGGGTTGGGTACATGTAGAGTCCAGTGGCCATTAGTAGCAAATGTGTCACTGAGAGGACAGTCAGAGGACTCCTGGACTCATCCAGTAAAGGACACAGGGCGGAGCACGGAGACCTTAAGCTCTTCTAGACAGGCCTTTCCTCTGACCTGATAGTTTCTGCCCATAGGGCTTATGGCTTTTTCAGGAAGATGAGTCGAAATTATGCATTATAATTTAGTTTGTAGTGTGTGTTTTAAACAAGAGTTAGAAGTAGTGACATCTTTTAAGCTTTCTTCTTAAGAAACTAAATCTTTGCTTATCAAAAGTGATTTCTCTGGGCTCATAGAAAATTAAATGTATGCACGGATGATGATGATGGTGATGTGGCCTCTGGATCTTGGCTCCTCTCTGCTTGACCGCTGTGAGTAGATTCTCTAGAAACCGTGACTGCGTGCCCCTCTGGACAGACGGCGAGGGGCCCATCATCACTTGTCAGTTTTGGTGGCTGAGCGTGTGCAGTTGATGTCACTGATAGGTGCCCCCTCCCTTTGGCTGGGGCACGGTCTCTGATGGTTTGTCAGCACCCTCTCACTGGAGGCTGTGGGGTTCAGTTGGAGCACTCTCCCCACCTCCTCTAGAACCAGCACCTGAGCATGACCGCAGTCTCTTCAAGGAGCAAGAGTTCACTTCAGCTCATGAGCCCTGAGCCAGTGACACGGGGCAGAGGACTGTATGCCTGGAATGCCTCTGTTGATGGGGGCGGCCCATTCCTGTGTGTATGTGTGGGTCCACCTGTGTGCAGGTGCATGTGGAGGCCAGAGGTCAACTCAATAGTGTTTGTTTCTCAGGAGCTGTTCATAGTTGTGTGTGTGTGTGTGTGGTGTGTGTGTGTGTGGTGTGTGTGTGTGTGGTGTGTGTGTGTGTGGTGTGTGTGTGTGTGGTGTGTGTGTGTGTGGTGTGTGTGTGTGGTGTGTGTGTGATGTGTGGTGTGTGTGTGTGTGTGTGTGTGTGTGTGTGGCCTGCTATAGTGCACATCTGGAAGTCAGAGGACAACTTCATGGAATTGGCCCTCTCCTTTTCCCTTTATGTGTGTCCTGGGCATGGAGCGTAGGCTGGGCCGTGTCACTGGCTGTGTCTCAGGAGTATTTTACTACTATTAGCCACAGCTCAGCTTCCTGCAGGGAGGATGGAGTAGACAGTGTTGTGTTATGTTTTTTCATTTGTTTCTTCTGTGAAACAGTTTTCCTGGGCTGGCTCCAAACTCACTGTGTAGCTAAGACTAGTTTTGTGGTCCTCCTGTCTCATCTTCCAGGAAGAGTCTAGAATTTTAGGTATATGCTACCATACCCATCCACGTAGACATCTGCAATTTTCTGCTGTGCTTTCGGCAGTTTGGGGGGAACATCCCTTGAGAGAGGAAAACTTTTTTTTTGTGTGGGATTCTAGGAGGGGCTTAAGTTCCATACTGTAGCAGCCCCTTCCCCTTGGGGGTTGGCCTTGGTCTTCTGTCTTACTGTGTTCCCTCTTTGAACCTGTCTCTGTTTCTGTGGAAAGCATGGAGCCTGTCTGCCATAGTGATGGTATAAGGGCTCAGATGAGTTTGTCAGATCTGGCAGGTACCAGTCTGATACACTGTTAGGCCCTGAAGAGCTAAGAGGTGGAAGAATCAAATTCCATCTTCACAGCACTGAGGCTTGGGTTGTACCAGTCCAACTGTGGTTTTTAGCGGTTTCTGCCGAGTGCCCCACAGTGTGATTAATGTAGTGGAGATATGCGGACACTGGTACCCATGAGTCACACAGTCCAGTGGAAGCTTAGGAATGTCACTTAGATCCAGCCGAAGGGTAGAGGCCAGGCCACCTTCTTGGAGGAGGTGGCATTTGACTTGAATCTTAGGGATGAGCAGAGGTGTGGTCAGATGAAGATGAGGAGCCAGGCCGGCCAGAGAAGAGTTGTCTGTGCAGAAGGCACCGCAGCACCAGGAAGCCATCTCTCAGACACTTGGGACCCTAGCACCAGGTGAGAAATGTGCAGATGGGAAAAGCTAAGCTGGCTGAGGCCGGGGTGGCCTCGGAGTATCAAGTTGAAGGGGTCTGGACTTTGAGCGCCCAAGGGTTAGGAGCTGGGAATGCCAAGCTAATGCTTGCGGGTTCGAAGGCTCTGTGTCTGGGGAGTGACAGCACAGGGCAGACCGGAGATCACTGAGTGACCTAGGAAGGTTGTGGTCCACAGTGACAAGGGACAGGTGAGGGCCAGTGGTAAACACCAGGTGGTTAGACGCCACCTGATGACTGATACACTGAAGCTGAGTCTGCCTGTGTGGATATCTGTGCAACTCTGGAATGCAAGCCACAGGCTTGGGTCCATCATCTCCAGTCGGCTCCACCAGGTGCCATCTTCTTGGTAATACTGACTTAGGGTCCTGCTCTTTTGACTTTGGAACAGGCTCAAGACTATCCCTACACTGCCCGTATGACCCATGGTGACACGGTCTAGTTTATTTTAGTCACAATGAGCATTCAGTGGGCCACCTGGTACTCTTAGGAGTGGCTCGCATCTCACCCATGCCTGGACTGTAACAGTGTTTCAGCTTAGCAAGCATTAAAGAAGTCTGATTCACTGCAGAGCAACCCCACCCCGCCACCACCAAGGGGAGAAAAGCATCTCGTGTTGGTGCGATTGAAAAGGAGCTTCAGTGCCCCTTGGGCTCTGTTGAAGCATGTTCTCCAAGGGTGGGGGAGTTGCTGACACAGGCACTGGGGAATGGCCTGCCCAGGTCACCTGACTGCTGGCTGCTGGCCCTTCTGAGCCTCATGGCCCTCAGATGCCAGCCCAGATTCCAGGCCCAGTTGACTGTGTGGCATGTGACTCTGGCCCAGAGGAGGAGAAGGAAGAAAAATAAGGAAGCTGTGAGGAGGTAGCAGCCCGGCTTGGCTCTTTGGGTGTCTCTTCCAAGCCCTGTCGGCTTTGCTCATCATCGTGGACTACTGAGGTGGGACGGGACACTGAGCCTCCCGTTCCTCTCATTCCCAGGAAGGCTGGCACAGATTGGGCCTGACTGAACCTGGATCAAAGGTGAGCTGTACTCTGCAGTGAAAGGGATGACATGGCCAGAACCGGAGGTGAGACCCAGTGTGGATCCGATGGCCAGGCCACTCAGTGCGGTAGACCACAGCTGAACGGGGTGTAACTTGCCTTGGGGAAGCACTTTTTCTTTCTTTTAGGTTGTGTGACTTTTAGGCCTAGCCTTGTGCATCCTAGAAAAGACTGTAGGAAGGTCACAGTTATGTGGCCTGGTTCTCTCTCTGCGACATAAGTGCATGGCCAGCAGTCTGCTCTCTTCCTCTGCAGAGAGCTTCCTGGCCTGGTAACTTCCTGCTGGGCTTTGAACCAATGATGTGACAAGCCTGACCCAGCCCAGTCCTTCCTCTGTATTTGGGAGAGAACAGCCAAGCACAGCCACGCCTGTGCAGTTGGTGGGAGAATTGAACATCGGAAGGGACATGGTGAGATGTCCGGACAGCTGGGCTTCAAGGATCCCTGGAGAGAGAAGGCCTAGTTTTCAGTGCTGAGCTGGGGCTGAGGAGAGAGCTGAGCCCAGTTGCTCCTCCCTGTGAGGCAGAGTGCCTACTCCCTGATTGGCCGTTGTTTAGTTTTGGGGGGTTGCTGCTGGTGCTAGGTTTGGCTCATAGTTGGTTGTGTTTTGCGGTTCTGGAGAAGGGGTGGTCCAAGTGACCTTTTCTTTGGTGCTGATAACCATGGTAGATAGACTGAGGAGAGGAAAAGGACACTGGGTGGCCCTTTGTGCCTGGGTGGGACCGAAAGCTCCATCCCAAGTAGAGTAAGGAGCAAGTTTTCACTCTGTTCCTGTTGGAGCTGGCCTGATCCTGCGGAGGTCTGTGTGACTCTGGAAGGCGGTTCAGAGAACCGTGGCCAAGAACAGGACAGCCGTTTTCCATTTTGGAGGCCTCGTGGGAAGACGGTGCTGTGGTCAGCAGCCTGAATTCACCTGGCTCTCCAGTGTACCAGAGGTCGTGTGACCCGGGATCCTGCATGGTAGAAGGGGAGGTACCATGGAAGGCTGTTCCTGCGCCTACTGGTGATGGCACGGAGTCCAGAACTTTACCCAGGGGAACTTGATGTCTTAGAACCCTTAAGATGTTATTGGCTCACTCTTTATTTTTAAAAACTTTTTATTTGATGTGTGTGTGTGTGTGTTTGCCTGTGTGTGTATGTCTGTATAGCACGCATGTGCCTGGTATCTGTGGAGATCGGAAGAGGGCCTCGAACTGGAGTTACAGATAGTTGCGAGCTTCCAGGGAGGTACCGGGAACTGAAACCCCATCCTCTGCAAGAGTAGCAAATGCTCTTCAACACTGGGCATCTCTCCAGCCATGACTGTGTGCTTCTGTATGCTTTCTTCCGCTGAAGTCCAGCATGGTACAAATGGTACAGTTGGTCAGGCAGTGCTTTGGTTGGGCCACAACCAGTTGGGGTGACTTGAGAACAAGAGATCCTGGCAGAGAGCCAAGAACTAGGAGCCTGGTTGCATTTGACCTTGAGACCTGGTTGTATTTCTCTGGCTGGATTTTCCTCACCTGTAGCCTGGGAACCCACAGCAGTGGCATACATAATAGAGACATAGGATGGCGTGGGGCAGAGCCTGCAGGACTCTCCTGCTTTTGTTTAGTCCATCAACATGGCTGGTAGAGCTCCAGTGCTTACAGGGGTTGGGGAGGGTGGGCGAGGTGTTGAATGTGTTGTAGTCTTCTCTTTTAGTCCCTTAACCACAATGGGAGGTGAGTGCTGTTGTTTTCATGTGTGTGTGTGTGTGTGTGTGTGTGCGCGCGCGTGCGCGTGCATGTGTATCAGACCAAGACCACACACATGTGCCAGCCTGTGCTCTCTCATTGAGCTGTATTGATACCTTTAAGGGTTAGCAGAATGTGCAGGTCTTGGCAAACTGTAACCATATGACAAAATCTGGCCCTCTGCTTGTTTGTTTGTTTTTTGTTCTTTGAGACAGGGTTTCTCTGCAGTTTTGGGGCCTGTCTTGGAACTAGCTCTTGTAGACCAGGCTGACCTTGAACTCACAGAGATCCACCTGCCACTGCCTTCCTAGTGCTGGGATTAAAGGCTTGCGCCACCACTGCCTGGCCTCTGCTTGCTTTTATAAATAAAGTTGTGTTGAAAGACAGCCACACCCATTTCTTAAAAAAAAATCTATTTTTGTTATTTTCGGTTATGTGTAGGTGTGGGTATGTACCTGTGGGTGCAGGTGCCCTCAGGTACCAGAGGCTCCCTTGTAGCTGGAGTCAAAGACAGCCGTGAGCCATCTGACATGGCTGTTGGGAATCAAACTCAGGGCCTCTCTGGAAAAGCAGCAAGCTCTCTTAACCACTGAGCCATCTCTCTAACCCCAGCCACACCCTTTTCCATGACTGCCTTCAAGTTGCTACAGCAGTTTCTAGACCAGATGGTCTGCGAGGCCTGAACTGCTTCCTGTCTGGCCCTGTGCAGAAAGTCCTGACCCTCTCCTTATATGATGTTCCGTACTCCAGATTGTACCGTTCAGGGTGGTAGTCACAGGCCACATGAAACCAAATGGAATGCGAAATTGAGTTCTTCTGAAGCATTGACCACATTCTCAGTGTGAAGCAGCCACTGCGAGTCTGCGTATTACAGAGCATCGACATGCAACCTTGTCCTCCCTGCAGACTAGGCCAGGTAGAGGGCCCTAGGCTTGTTTCCCAGCGTGTGGAGAGTCTAAATTTCAGAGACCCAGCAGTGCGGAGGAGACAGTCTGGTAAGAGGATGGACACCAGAGCTCCTTGGCCTAAAGACACAGACTTGGAAATGAGCTCATTTCCTCTGAGGGCTGGGGAAGTATCTGCCCAGGCAGAGGGCCTGATGTGCAGCGCTGCCCCCTGACCTGTGATCCTGTAAGTAGTCCATAGCTCCGTCCCTCTTCATACTGTAACCCCAGCTCCTCCCTCTGAGCTCAGAGCTCCCTCGGGCCCTTTGACCTCTTTAGCTAAGCCCACAGGAGCCCTGAGCGTTTGCATGCTGGGCCCTTTGGAAATCTGCAGCAGTCGGTTTTCCTGTATACAGAATATGCTCTCTGCTTCTGCAGCTGGACCTGCCAGAATCGTCACTGTTCTGTTGGGATGGGATGGGAGGGTCTCTGACCTGGTGCTGTGGCCACGCTTGCTGCAGGCAGCATATAGGACTCCTTTCTCCACTCAGAGTGCTGGCTCCTGTGCTAACTGATGTCTGGGGGCCTTCTGAAAATGTGGCAGTGGCAAGCCCCAGTGCACCCTGGTGAGTGGTAGGAGGTAAGGCTAAAGCGTGGTTCTGGGCTTGCGTGGCCCGAGTGTGCGTTCCCACATGGGAATCTCTGGGGAGGCAGATCAGGGTCAGAGTCAGCCTGGGTGTAGAGATGAATGAGAGGAGCATGGTTTCTGGTTCATTGGAGCCAGTTACTGAGGCAGGAGTGCCAGGACCCTCTCCATCTTACTGGTACCTGCTGATGGACTCAGCATGGAGGGAAGCTATGAAGCTGCTTGCTACCGGGCCCAGCCTGGCCCTGGTCTGAAATGGGCTGTGGTGTCAAGCATAAAGCCAACGGGAATCTTCGCTCCGTCTGCAGATCATCCCCACTCCCTTTCTCTCGGAGTGGAAATGTTCTAAAATGCATAAGTCAGATGCACGGAGAATTCTGGACCCTGGGCTGGAGTGGAAAAGGAGAAGACTGGACAAGTCTGATAAATTGAGCCCCGTAATAGTTTCATGAAAGAAGTTCCGAGTGGTAGGGAGGAGGGCGTTGGGTGTTGGGAGGATGTATGTGAGAAACTGTTCCCAAAGGGGAAAAGATCCTGGGATAGCCTTGGGAGGGCAAACTTGACCGCAGGCTGTCCTGTCATTCCTCTGTGCTTTTGGCAATGTTTGTCTCCAGCTAGCCACTCCCACAGCTCCTCTGGGTCCTGCTTTAGCCAGTGGCCAGGGAGAGCATGGAAAACTGCTGTCCCAGCACTGAGAAAGGGGGTGAGTTTTGTTTGCCTTCAGGAAGAACCTTGGTTCCGCTGTGTGAGGGCTCCCTGCTTTTCCCTTGCAGAAGTGGCATTGGTTGAGTGTCCGTGTGTACATCCGTATATTGTATTGCAGTTGGACTGGGCCTGACTCACAGGGATGAACCAAGCTTGAGCCTTAGGCCAGAGAGTGTGGACCCCGTGGGATGGAACCTGTCTTTCTCACCTAGTTTGGTCCCCAGTCACAGTCCAAGTTGCTCTTTAAAAGAGAACACTTTGGCTCTTCTGGATGGCTTCGCCGACCACATTTTTTTTTTTTTTTTTCTGTCACAGACAGTGGGCAGAGATGTCGGTTGCTCTCTGTAGGGTGACATTTTAGAAATCAAGCTCTATACAAGTTTCCCTTTGACTGTGTTGTTATGGTACAAGAAGTTTTCACTTGTCCTAGGATATTTTGAATTAAAGGAAACTCCCCTGCTGTTTCTGTATCTTGCATCGAAGTCATCAAAATAGAACCCTCCATTCTCTGTAGTCAGGATGGAGGGAGCAGCTGTTCGTGATGCTGTAACCAAAGCCAGCAGCCCAGAGGGGCGTCTTCATCAGCCCAGATAAAACTGTTTGACATGGGATTTCTCTCTGTCCCCAACCCCATCTTAGGGGAGAGGCCAGAGGAAGATGTCCCAGGGATGTGGTACAGAACTCAGATCCCTCTGTTCGTATAGTGTAAAGGTACTCTTAGAAAGAAGACATGGCACAGCCTAGAAAGGACTGGATTCACCATCTCTCCAGTTCGTGGTTGGAGGGGCAGGCCTGCCCCGGGCTTAGGAGACTCAAGGGTCAACTTTGCTGCACACAGTTTCTCAGTCTGAGTTTCCTGTCTCATGGGCTGAGCTGGGGAGTGATGCAGATGGGTCCACATGGCTGTGGATTTCTAAGACCAAAGCTGGTCCATATGGCTGTTCCAACCAGTAGAAAGCTTATAAATGCCTGAATGTCTTCAGGGATCCGAATAGTTACCAGCATTCAGACCACAGTTTGCACAGTGGTGGTCTGGGGGCCAGATGTGGTCCTCACAGTTCATTTGGCCCAGCAATTAACCAATGTTTGGACTTCTGTCTGCCTGCCCCCACTCTTTGCTTGAAAAAAAGAAAGAAAAGATTTATTTGTTTCTCATCGTGTGTGAGAAGAGAGTGTGTGCATGTGTGTCTGTGAGAGGTGTGTGCATGTGTGTCTGTGAGAGAGAGTGTGTGCATGTGTGTCTGTGAGAGGTGTGTGCATGTGTGTCTGTGAGAGGTGTGTGCATGTGTGTCTGTGAGAGGTGTGTGCATGTGTGTCTGTGAGAGGTGTGTGCATGTGTGTCTGTGAGAGAGAGTGTGTGTATGTGTGTCTGTGAGAGGTGTGTGCATGTGTGTCTGTGAGAGAGAGTGTGTGCATGTGTGTCTGTGAGAGGTGTGTGCATGTGTGTCTGTGAGAGAGAGTGTGTGCATGTGTGTCTGTGAGAGGTGTGTGCATGTGTGTCTGTGAGAGATGTGTGCATGTGTGTCTGTGAGAGAGAGTGTGTGCATGTGTGTCTGTGAGAGAGAGTGTGTGCATGTGTGTCTGTGAGAGGTGTGTGCATGTGTGTCTGTGAGAGGTGTGTGCATGTGTGTCTGTGAGAGAGAGTGTGTGCATGTGTGTCTGTGAGAGGTGTGTGCATGTGTGTCTGTGAGAGGTGTGTGCATGTGTGTCTGTGAGAGGTGTGTGCATGTGTATCTGTGAGAGGTGTGTGCATGTGTGTCTGTGAGAGGTGTGTGCATGTGTGTCTGTGAGAGAGTGTGTGCAAGTGTGTCTGTGAGAGGTGTGTGCATGTGTGTCTGTGAGAGAGAGTGTGTGCATGTGTGTCTGTGAGAGGTGTGTGCATGTGTGTCTGTGAGAGGTGTGTGCATGTGTGTCTGTGAGAGGTGTGTGCATGTGTGTCTGTGAGAGAGAGTGTGTGCATGTGTGTCTGTGAGAGGTGAGTGCATGTGTGTCTGAGAGATGTGTGCATGTGTGTCTGTGAGAGATGTGTGCATGTGTGTCTGTGAGAGAGAGTGTGTGCATGTGTGTCTGTGAGATGTGTGTGCATGTGTGTCTGAGAGATGTGTGCATGTGTGTCTGTGAGAGATGTGTGCATGTGTGTCTGTGAGAGAGAGTGTGTGCATGTGTGTCTGTGAGAGGTGTGTGCATGTGTGTCTGTGAGAGAGAGTGTGTGCATGTGTGTCTGTGAGAGGTGTGTGCATGTGTGTCTGTGAGAGAGAGTGTGTGCATGTGTGTCTGTGAGAGGTGTGTGCATGTGTGTCTGTGAGAGGTGTGTGCATGTGTGTCTGTGAGAGGTGTGTGCATGTGTGTCTGTGAGAGGTGTGTGCATGTGTGTCTGTGAGAGGTGTGTGCATGTGTGTCTGTGAGAGGTGTGTGCATGTGTGTCTGTGAGAGAGTGTGTGCATGTGTGTCTGTGAGAGGTGTGTGCATGTGTGTCTGTGAGAGAGAGTGTGTGCATGTGTGTCTGTGAGAGGTGTGTGCATGTGTGTCTGTGAGAGGTGTGTGCATGTGTGTCTGTGAGAGGTGTGTGCATGTGTGTCTGTGAGAGGTGTGTGCATGTGTGTCTGTGAGAGAGAGTGTGTGTATGTGTGTCTGTGAGAGGTGTGTGCATGTGTGTCTGTGAGAGAGAGTGTGTGCATGTGTGTCTGTGAGAGAGAGTGTGTGCATGTGTGTCTGTGAGAGGTGTGTGCATGTGTGTCTGTGAGAGATGTGTGCATGTGTGTCTGTGAGAGAGAGTGTGTGCATGTGTGTCTGTGAGAGAGAGTGTGTGCATGTGTGTCTGTGAGAGGTGTGTGCATGTGTGTCTGTGAGAGGTGTGTGCATGTGTGTCTGTGAGAGAGAGTGTGTGCATGTGTGTCTGTGAGAGGTGTGTGCATGTGTGTCTGTGAGAGGTGTGTGCATGTGTGTCTGTGAGAGGTGTGTGCATGTGTGTCTGTGAGAGGTGTGTGCATGTGTGTCTGTGAGAGGTGTGTGCATGTGTGTCTGTGAGAGAGTGTGTGCATGTGTGTCTGTGAGAGGTGTGTGCATGTGTGTCTGTGAGAGGTGTGTGCATGTGTGTCTGTGAGAGGTGTGTGCATGTGTGTCTGTGAGAGAGTGTGTGCATGTGTGTCTGTGAGATGTGTGTGCATGTGTGTCTGTGAGAGAGAGTGTGTGCATGTGTGTCTGTGAGAGGTGTGTGCATGTGTGTCTGAGAGATGTGTGCATGTGTGTCTGTGAGAGATGTGTGCATGTGTGTCTGTGAGAGAGAGTGTGTGCATGTGTGTCTGTGAGATGTGTGTGCATGTGTGTCTGAGAGATGTGTGCATGTGTGTCTGTGAGAGATGTGTGCATGTGTGTCTGTGAGAGAGAGTGTGTGCATGTGTGTCTGTGAGAGGTGTGTGCATGTGTGTCTGTGAGAGAGAGTGTGTGCATGTGTGTCTGTGAGAGGTGTGTGCATGTGTGTCTGTGAGAGAGAGTGTGTGCATGTGTGTCTGTGAGAGGTGTGTGCATGTGTGTCTGTGAGAGGTGTGTGCATGTGTGTCTGTGAGAGGTGTGTGCATGTGTGTCTGTGAGAGGTGTGTGCATGTGTGTCTGTGAGAGGTGTGTGCATGTGTGTCTGTGAGAGGTGTGTGCATGTGTGTCTGTGAGAGGTGTGTGCATGTGTGTCTGTGAGAGGTGTGTGCATGTGTGTCTGTGAGAGAGTGTGTGCATGTGTGTCTGTGAGAGGTGTGTGCATGTGTGTCTGTGAGAGAGAGTGTGTGCATGTGTGTCTGTGAGAGGTGTGTGCATGTGTGTCTGTGAGAGGTGTGTGCATGTGTGTCTGTGAGAGGTGTGTGCATGTGTGTCTGTGAGAGAGAGTGTGTGCATGTGTGTCTGTGAGAGGTGTGTGCATGTGTGTCTGAGAGATGTGTGCATGTGTGTCTGTGAGAGATGTGTGCATGTGTGTCTGTGAGAGAGTGTGTGCATGTGTGTCTGTGAGATGTGTGTGCATGTGTGTCTGAGAGATGTGTGCATGTGTGTCTGTGAGAGATGTGTGCATGTGTGTCTGTGAGAGAGAGTGTGTGCATGTGTGTCTGTGAGAGGTGTGTGCATGTGTGTCTGTGAGAGAGAGTGTGTGCATGTGTGTCTGTGAGAGGTGTGTGCATGTGTGTCTGTGAGAGAGAGTGTGTGCATGTGTGTCTGTGAGAGGTGTGTGCATGTGTGTCTGTGAGAGGTGTGTGCATGTGTGTCTGTGAGAGGTGTGTGCATGTGTGTCTGTGAGAGGTGTGTGCATGTGTGTCTGTGAGAGGTGTGTGCATGTGGTGCAGCTGTCTGAGGAGACCACAGGCCTCCGATGCCAGTGGAGCTGGAGTTCCAGGCAGTTGTCAGCTGCCTGGCATGGGCACCGGAAGCTGCACGCAGGTCCTCTACGATAGTAGTACCCTCTCTTAACTGCTGATCTTCACTCTAGCTCCACCCTTTGATTTCTTAATTAATTAATTAATGCATCTATCTATCTATTTCTCTGTGTTTCCCTGGCTGTTCTAGAACTCACTCTGTAGACCAGGCTGACCTCAAATTCAAAGATCTGCCTGCCTCCTGAGTGCTGGGATTAAAGGTGTGACCCGCCACCACCTGACTTAAACAATTTATTTTAAAATTTTTATTTATTTTCGTTGTGAGTGAGTGTCTATGCCATGGAGGACATGTGGAAGTCAAAGCAAAATTTTCTGGACTTGGCTCTCTCCTTCCACTTAAAAAGTTTTTTTTTTTTTTTTTTTTGGTTTTTCGAGACAGGGTTTCTCTGTGGTTTTGGAGCCTGTCCTGGAACTAGCTCTTGTAGACCAGGCTGTCCACTTAAAAAGTTTTAAAAAATTAATTGTTTTATATGTACAGGTATTTTGTCTACATGTGTGTCCGTGTACTGCACATGTGCAATGGCTGTGGAGGCCAGAGGAGGATGGCTGATCACCTGAAACTGGAGTTACAGATAGTCGTGAGCCATCATATGTGCTGGGAGTTGAACCCAGGTCCTCTGGAAGAGCAGCCGGTGCTCTTAGCCATTGACCCACTCCTCTAGCCCCCTTTTGTTCTACCTTTACATGGATGCTGGGCATCAAACTCAGGCTGTTAGACTTGGCAGCCAAGACCGTTACCTTCTGACCCAGCTCCCAGCCCCTACTCACCACCCTGTTTCTAGACTGGCTGGCCATGGAGCTGAGGTTGGCCTCCAATTTGTTAGGTATTCAAGGCTGGTCTTGAACTCTTAGTCCTCCTGCCTCTACCTCCCAGTTTCTCAATTACAAGCATGTGCCTCCAGGCCTCACTGATGATTCAGTTGCTTGACAAGCTTTAAACATCACAGGATTGTATAAAGGAGTATAGCATTTTTGGCATCTCTTAATAAGCTTGGTTCTTTTTTGGGGGGGTTAATTGATATTTATTGAGCTCTACATTTTTCTCTGCTCCCCTTCCTGCCCCTCCCTCCCCCCTTCAATTCTCCCTCAAGGTTCCCATGCTCCCACTTTACTCAGGAGATCTTGTCTTTTTCTACTTTCTACTTCCCATGTAGATTATGTCTATGTAAGTCTCTCTTAGTGTTCTTATTGTTGTCTAAGTTCTCTGGGATTATGGTTTGTAGACTGGCTTTCTTTGCTTTATGTTTAAAAACCACCTATGAGTGAGTACATGTGATAACTGTCTTTCTGTGTCTAGGTTACCTCACTCAAAATAATGTTTTCTAGTTCCATCCATTTTCCTGCAAAATTCAAGCTGTTGTTTTTTTCCTGCTGTATAGTACTCCATTGTGTAAATGTACGACATTTTTCTTATCCAGTCTTTGATCAAGGGGCATTTAGGTTGTTTCCAGGTTCTGGCTATGACAAACAAAGCTGCTATGAACATAGTTGAGCACATGTCCTTGTGGCACGATTGAGCATCCTTTGGATATATACCCAAAAGCGGTATTATTGGGACTTGAGGAAGGTTGTTTCCTAATTTTCTGAGAAATCGCCTCACTGACATCCAAAGGGGTTGTACCAGCTTGCATTCCCACCAGCAATGCAGGAGGGTTCCCTTTCCCCCACAACCTCTCCATAAGCTTGGTTCTTGATATCGTCTGTTCTCTCCCCTCACAGCTGCGCAGCATTCATGTGTACTAAAGCTCTTCACTGTTGATAGGCACGCCCTCTGAGTGCAGTGTTGTTCCCACCCAGCCAGCTCCGAGCTCCTCGTCTGTCCCCTGGGCGGCCCCAGACAGCATCCGAATCTGAGGTCTTGGCGTGGTCAAGGCATTCAGAAGACAGATTTGCTGCTTTTCTCATCAGGTTATTTGGTGCTGGGTTAGCTATGGCTTGTGAAATGCCCAGCAGATTGTTCTTTCCCGTGCTCAGGGCCATTGCGAACACAATCCTAACTGTTCCACCTGCAAGGAAATGCCCCAGTGGGTGGGAACGCAGGGATTGTGTGTTCCCAAGGTAACTGTTTCTAAGTCCACAGTTGTTCTCTACGTTTCAACAGCCAGGCTTAGCCTGGGACTCGTCAGCTCTGTGGTCTCTCTGGGTCACTTCATGAGGCCAACCTAGGAGGTTTTTTTTTCCCTGTGAGACAGGGTTTCTCTATGTAACAACTCTAGCTATCCTGGAAGTCACTCTGTAGACCAGGCTGGTCTCGAACTTAGAGATCTGCCTGCTCTGTATTAAAGGTGTGCGCCACCTGCCTGGCTAACCCAGGGATTCTTTTTGTTCCTTCCCCTCGTAAAGTCCCTCAAGGTGCTTTACCCATTTAATCTTCCCCGTCTGAAAAGTACCGTCATGATCTTCACAGCTGCTGCAAGATTCTTACTAAAGTAAAGATTTTTATCTGTACCTTCTCTTGACTGACTGTCTAACTGCCATGTAAAAAGAAGCTCATTTCTGCTGGTCGTAAAGGGCCGCTGAGGCTAAACTAAGCATGCCTCACAGAGTCTTCTAGCGTGTGCTTCTCAGCAGAGGTTCAGTGAAACTAGTGGGAGTGAAGACTGCCCAACGACAGTGCATATTTAGGGATGGAGCAGGCCTGGGGAGAGTGGCACACTCGGGAGGCAGAGGCAGGCAGATCTCTTGAGTTCGAGGCCAGCCTGGTCTACATTGTGAGTTCCAGGACAGTCAGGGCTGCAGAGAGAAACCTTGTTTCAGAAACCTAAACAAAACAAACAAGTGGAAACCAGAACTTTTCGGGCTGGACAGATGGCTCAGTGGTTAAGAGCACTGACTCCTCTTCTACAGGATCTGGGTTTGATTCCGAGCACCCACACGACAGCTTACAACCATCTGTAACTCCAGTTCCAGGGCAT
The DNA here is from genome assembly GCF_018167655.1 of Microtus oregoni. Lineage (NCBI taxonomy): Eukaryota > Metazoa > Chordata > Mammalia > Rodentia > Cricetidae > Microtus > Microtus oregoni. The sequence continues at coordinate 12,203,859 of NW_024543075.1, forward strand.
CTGATGCCCGCTTCTTACCTTCCTGGGCTCTGTATGCACACAGTGCACAGATATACATGTAGGCAAAACACCAAAACTTATAAGATTAATATGATAAATTAATAAGATTTTTAACTAAAAAAAAAATAGAAATTTTTCTTTCCGCATTCTCCCACATATCTGATAGATAGCAGCCACTCTTTTGTCACTGTTATTTCTTCCTCTGGTGACAGATACTCTGCAGATTCTTTGGGCTTCCCAGTGCCAACCTTGATTTGCAGCTGAATTAAGATGTGTATGGCACACGCCACATTGTCTGAGAGCCCTTCTTGCCTGCCCTGTTTCAGTGGAAACTTGGTATTCCTATCTGGGTCACCTTCCACGCTAGTCAGCACATCCTAAGTTTCAGGGCTCGTCTGTCCCTTGGTTTGCTAGACTAAGTCTCTGGAGTCAAAGTTTAAAGACCCTGGCAATGCCAGAGTTGTCCTTGAGTGCATTATGGACATGGTTGGGAATCTTTTTGCCTCAGGCCCTGGCCCAGAGGAGGTTCTGGGTGGACTGTGGGCCTCCTGCCCCTTACTGGCCTCTTTGGATCCCGGCTTTCTCTTTTGTAAACTGACATCCCAGTTGCTTGGGTTCTAGGACTGGATCTAGTTGAATGGTGACTGCTGGCCACAGCCGAGTCTTTCTGATGCCTTTGGTCCTGTTTCTAAGGAGCTCTCAGGTGATGCTGCTATTGCTGCTGTTGACCTGGAGATGACACTTTGGGACCATGCTGTTATAGTAGGTGCCAAGGTCCGTGTTTACCTCAAGGGTGCAGGCTGGCCTGTGGGTTCTCACCGGCCTGCTTTGTGTGAGATGGTTCTCTCTTATATGCATCACCCACTGTCCATTCCTGTCCCCTCACTTTCCTCGTGGGGACCCTGGATGCCAAAGGAGATGACCAGAGGGAGTTTGCGTTTGAAGCCTTGGCTTCTCAGAGATTTATTTTACCTATCCTCACCAAGGAAGACTGTGTTTGACAGGACTAACAAGCATTGGATTAACACTCAGGATTCGCCTCAACTGCTGTCAGTCTGTGTTGAGCCTTTATTGTCCTAGGTGGCCCAAACTCAGGGACCCCATGTAGTAGTGGGAACTGCAGTGGCAAGAATCAACTGCTTCAGCCCTTCTTCTCTTACCCAGGCTTCTGGAAGTGAAAGAACCCTGTAATGGCTGGAAAATGGAGGTCTAGAGCCAAGAATGTGTTTGAGACCATGCAATACCAACCGGGTGACTGGGAGATTTGGTGCTTGCTGAGATTGGTCCCATCATCTTTGTCTGGAGTACGTTTGAAATCATGGCTAGCCTTGTGTACTCTGAAAGGGATGAACTGGTTAGTAGGCAGCCAGGAGTCACTTTGCCAGCTCTGCAATCTCTTCTCAGTTATTATTTGTGTGTGTGTGTATGTGTGTGTGTGTGTGTATGCACCGCAACATTCTTGTGGAAGTTAGAGAATTACTTTATGGAGTTGATTCTCCTTTCACTTTATGTGGGTTCTGGGAATTGAACTCAGGCCACCAGTATTGTGTGGTAAGTGCCTTATTCTCTGAGCCATCTTGTTCAGTTTTATTTGCTTGCTTGCTTGCTTGCTTGCTTCCTTCCTTCCTTCCGAGCTGGGAGATGCTAGGTTAGTCGTAGTTGGAATGATTCCCCTCTGCTGCCCCAAGTCCTGCCCTCAGCTTCTAGCTCCCAGCAGCTGTGGCACATGGGCCCTTGTGCTTTCATAGCTATAAGAGCACGTGGGGAGCGCGTGCCCTGCACATGGCTTGAGCACATATTTATAGCTGTGGAGTCTGAGACCATCGTGATGTTCTCACATGGGGCTCTTTGTAGCCGTTCTCCTTCCCCAGGGGAGAACACAATTGTGGTATTGTCTGTGGAGTTCTGGGTGAGCCGTGTGGGTCAGCACGGAATTGTTGGACTAGAAGATGGAAATAGCTGTTTTGCAGCTTTGAACCCTTATGTAGCTATTGTGTGAGTTGGGGAGTTTTGGGGACACTCCCAGGATCCCTTGGGTCATCTGACTGTGTTTGGTTGAGTACACTACAGCCTGTAGCTCAGGTCACTTGTCTGGAAGTCTACAGAAGAAGCGAGTGAGCTAGGGTCTGGTGGGCAGACTCTGCAAGTTAGAACAAGACAGAGTAATGAGAGTGGGCGGCTCCTTGGCCACCCTGTGAAGCAGACACCTCCCTCTGGGTCTCATGAGGGCTGCTGGTATGTGCCCTGCCTGCCTAAAGCTAAGAGAGAGCCCTCAACTCCCAGCCTCCCTGCAGCTTTCTGGATGGAGTGTCAGACAGTTACTTAGTGACTTCCTCTTCGCAGTCTCCAAGCCCAGCTCTGACAGTTGAAGTCCTATCCATCTGTTACAGCCCAACATTCATGCCACCCTCTCCAGGAAATCTCAGCTCTTTTCCTCTCTTCATTTTTCTGTGTTGGACATTCATCTTGTGGTATCTCGCGTGCCTGCGGTTGTCGCGTGTGAACATTAGGTCCCTAACACAGCTCAGCGAGGGTTGTTGGGTTTCGGACAGGACTCTGGTGCCAGGAGGAAATAGTGATGGATGGAGGAAACATAGGAAGGGTGTGTGCAGGGTCTTCCTGTTCAGTTGGAGTCACCCAAAATGCTCGGCTCCCTGGGGGCAGCTCTGCCCCCTGGCTCTCTGCTCTTCCCAGTGGAGTTCCTACGAAGACTTGGGCTGTGCAGGCTCTGCCTGGCCCAGGGCTAGCCTAGAAGCACTGCCTCACCTCTGCCCTGCTGTTAGCCAGCTTCTTCTAAAAGCAGCTGAACACAAGAAACAGCTTTGGGGTGGGGCTCTGTGCTCCAGGCTTGCTCTGTGGCTGATTTTGAGCAGGCTTCTCTGGCTCTAGAAGCCCTAGACTCTGTTGCATTGTGGAAGGCCCATGGGGTTTCGGGGAGGGGTGTTTAGCTTGCCAGTGGGCATTCTAACCTACTCGGCTGTGGTGCTGGGCGTCAAGCTTAGTCCTTTGTGAATGAGGCGGTTCAAGGCTTTGAATTAGTGTTAGCATCATTTTGATAATGTGGGAAACTCCACAAGCAAGAGACATCTCAGCACCTCTTGACAGCTAAGCTGAGACTTGACAAAGTGTGGTGAGTGTGGGGTTCACCATGTCTAAAATCACAAAACCAAACCAGGCTGTGCTGTGGAGCCCAGGCGGCCCTCCGACGCCTAGCGTTCCTCCTGCTGCAGCTTCCCAAGGGCTCAGATCCACAGGCAGGCACCACCACACCAGGCTCTGCCTCTCTGCTTCTCTCCTCTTGGCAGACATCTTCTGAGTAGCCGTGCCTGCCAGGTACCGGGATGGGACCTACTAAAAGTGGGGTCGTGCCTTCTAGAAGCTCCCTGCCCATGGTGATGATAGATAACTGTAGTTGAAACACAGAGTGAAACCCAGCGCGGGCCTGGCTAAGGGTAGAGGGGGCTTCCTATAGTTGGATGTGTGAGCTTGAAGATGGTTGGTTAGTCTGGAGTCCAAGAGGGTAGTTGGAGTGTGAACAAGCCCCAGCCAGCCAGTTAGTGGAGGTCTCAAGGTATGAGATAGTAAAGAATATTTAGGGACTATAAGGACTTTCTGTGTTTTAAGTGACAGACATAGTATGTACATAGCACCAACTCAGCCATGAAAAGCGTTCTTCCACTCCTCCTGAACCCCTAACTGTGCCCATTTTCTTGTTAACTTCCCAGAGCTAGTCCCTGCTTGTGCAAGCTATTCTGTAAATATGTTAGCATCTGCATTTTAATCTCTGCATGTGTATGGAGTCACAGCCTGTCTGGCCAGCAAGCCCCAGATGAAGGCAGCTTCCTCTGCCTTCTTTGCGCTCCTCTGACGCTGTGCTAAGGTTGCAGACACACTGCAGTGCTCTAGTTTTTACATAGGTGTTCAGGTTCTGAACTCAGGGCCTCACGCTTGCATGCCAAACACTTTACTAAGTCATCTCCTCAGCCCCTATATTTTATTTATGTTAGTTTCTAAAAATGTTGTGTATTTTTGCACAGATCGATGCGTTAAAGGGCATTCCTTGGAGAGTGTCCTGTTCCTGGATCCCCAGTTGGCCTCCCCGCGGATAACTGATGTTAGTTCTTTTATATCCCGCGAGAGGCTTCTGTCCTTTAGTGGTCTCCAGTTTCTCCCAAGAGAGAGCTGCTGTACCCATTCTTCTGATTCCTCCCTTTTGACGTGGTGCTTTTAGGAAGGTGTTCTGTTGAGCAAATTGTGCTCTCGTAACCCTTTGCAGACTGCACTTGGTGCTTGGAGTGAATGCCTCGGCGCTTGTTTAAGCTGCCCCTCTGGTTAGGTGGTCAGGGTACTGCCTGGCCTGGCTCTACCACGTGGCCTGAGTACTTTGCACATGAGTAGGACTGTCTGAAGGACAGGTATGGATAGGCACCCCAGGCTTCTGTGGTACAGAGGGACAGCAGGAAGGGTAGCAGCAGAATGGGATTTGGACACTGGCACATTATCCCCCAGTGCCTCCCAAATGGGGCCTTCTCCTTATTGTGCCAGTTGAGTTCTATCGAGTTTTGGAAGAAGCGGTTTTGTTCCTTAGCTGCCTCTATCTGTGATTTCTTTTCAGAGGGGCCCAGGCCCCTATGTGGGCTCTCAGAGAATAAGGCTTACCCAGGGGTGTGGTCAGTATTGCTCCAAGACTTCTGTGCTGACTATGACCCTTAGGCCACACCCAGTGACAAGCATGACCAGGCCAGCCGGGCTGCTCCAGCCTGGCTCCTCCAGCCCTGCCCTGCGGGACTTCGTGTAGGCAGACGCTCCTTCCGGGCACTTGATAGGTTTGTGCCACATGAACATCACAGCTGTAGTACGTGTTTGTCAGTTTGTTAATAAGTGAAGTGAGCAAGGACCTGCACAGGCAGAGGACACATAAGGGCGTGGGAGGGAACAACCCAGGAAGGCTTTGTAATCCTTACAGCACTGTGGTGCAAGGTTCTGGACCTCAGAGAGCCCAGTTTTGTTCCACTATTTGTTTTTAAGCATGCACTTTCTCTTTTTAAAAATTATTTTACTTAAGTGTGTGTGTGTGTGTGTGTATGTGTGTGTGAAGGGGCCAGGGGTCAAACTTGGATATTGCTCCTCGTGTCTCATCAACTTTGTTTTTTGAGGCAAGGTATTGCCTTGAGTTTTGGAGCTCACTGGTTTGGCTATACTGGGCAGCAAACCACAAGAATCCACTGGATTCTGTCTCTTCATGGCCGGGATTACAAGTGCACACCACTATGTTCAGCTTTGTTTTTTTTTTTTTTTTTGTTTGTTTGTTTTTTCAAGATAGGGTTTCTCTATGTAGCCCTGGCTGGTCCTGGAACTCGCTCTGTAGACCAGGCTAGCCTCAAACTCACAGAGATCCACCTACCTCAGCCTCCTAAGTGCTGGGATTAAAGGAGTGTGCTGCCAACCACCCGGCCTGTGTTCATCTCTTTAACCAGATGTTGGGAATCAAATTCAGGCCTCCAGCCCCCACTGGGACCTGGAGCTTGCCAGTTAGGCCGGCTGGCTGGCCAGTGAGATGCAGGGATCTGTTTTCCCTGTCTCACCAGAGCTGAGGTTACAAACCTTCGCCTGCCCCCAGCTCTTCACGTGTGTTCCAAGGGCTCAGACTCAGGCCTTCATCCTTCGGTGGAAGGCATTTGTATACCTTCCCTCTTGGTGCATTCTGTTTTGCTTTTTAGTTACCTGCATCAACCATTACTAATTCTCACTTCTTTGGAAGCAGAGAATGTGGTTCTGGATGACTGTGTCTTCTACCTTACTGTAATCCTAGCACACTCAGAATACTCCCTTAGTAAGTAAGCTTGGCCAAATGAATTGATGATGATTACTGACCACATAGATTTTCCTGGACTTCAGTGTACTGTTGACTGAGCATGATTTTTGTGAGCAAGCGCTGGGCTTGACCTATCTGTGCCTGTTAAATTTCATTTGTTTTGATCTCATTTGTAGTTAACTCTGTTGTTATTATGATTTAAAAGATTTATTATTTGTATGTAAATGTTTTGAGCCAAATGAGTTTATATGTACTGTGGGTATGCAAAGAGCCCTGGAAGGCCAGAAAACCATGTTGGATCCCTTGGAACTGGAGTTAAAGGTTATGAGCTACTGTGTGGGTCCCGGGACCCAAACCTGGGTCTTCTGCAAGAACAGTAAGTGCTCTTAACCAGTGAGCCATCTCTCCAACCCCTGTCATTATTTTTAAGTCTGAGAGCGTGAAACACCTCCCAAGCCTGGCTCATGGTCTAGGCTGCCCGTGTTGGTGGTTTGTACAACTATCCTCTTCCATATGGCTGTGTATCTGTGCCACTTGGTTCGGGAGGTGTGTGGAGGTGGAGTGCTCAGCGCCCGCAGTGAGCTTTGCTACTGACGCAGTGAGTGGGCTTCCTGAGAGCAAGGACATCTGCACCCAAGCCTGGTTCAGATGGTGCCGCTGGGGCATGACGACAGCACCGTGAAAACTGCAGCAGCAGCTGGCGCGCTTGGCGGTGTGTTAGGCATTTTAGGGTATGTTTTGGACAAACAGGAGAACGAATTTCTGGAACATAGGCCATTTTTGATGAGGACGATGATGTGCTCATCTTTGGGACTTGGGTTAACTCTTTCAGGGTCCCTTGAATCTCTAGAACTATGCAGAGATTGGCTCGGGGCTTGGAAGAGGCTATACAGCTTCCCAGTTAGAGCTAGGCTGTTTCCCCTTTAGCCTGGAGCTGACACCCCCCCCCCCCCGGCAGTCTATACTCTCTTCCTTTCCTGGACACTTGGTGTAGAAGGAAGTGGAGAAGAACTTATAAATGAAATACCTGTCCTTCCTCCTGACCCCACATCCTGCCAAACTTTAAAAGGGAGATCGAGACCCAGTGAGAGCTGCTCCTTCAAATTTCTCCTATTAATTCCATGGCCTGTTCAGTAGACCAAATGCCTGGACTGAGTTTGGAATTAGGACTTAGTGAATCCCTGAGTTGGGAGTCTCTGTCTAAAGATGAAAGAGTCTGGTGCTATTTTGGTCTGTCTGCTGACAGATGGCTGCTGTTGTACATAGAGGTTCCCCCTCTGTGATGCTGCAGCCGATGTGGGAGTGGGTTCCCTGTAGCTGATCCTATCCTTGCGAGCCCTCCCCACCATGGGGACCAGATGGATGGCTCTGGCAGTCTAACCCGAGAAGTCTACTAGTTTACTGGTTCTTGTGTGTTTGTCATAGACAGACCTGCTGGGCAACTCTGAGACTCTCAAATGTCGTTTTGGCCCCTGATGGAGTTCTTGAACTTGAAGATGTCATAGATCTTGCAGTGATATAGGGTAAAGGAGAAAAGACGAAAGCTCAAGTGTGATTGGTTCCTCTGATTAATTTCTACACCACCTCTGCAAAATAGATTGGGTATGACGCCACCAGATCAGGAAGGGGAAGTCTTGAAGTGTGAGCCGAAGTCAGGATATGTTCTGTGTGTGGGTGGCAGATGGGAAAGCTGGTGACCTTCATGTCTATAGTGGTTTCTGCAGTGCTCATATGTCTGCCTTTTATATCACCTCCAGTGTTCTGGTGTGATTCTGTTTTGGATAAGGATGCTATGTTGGAGCCACTAACCTTAGTGATAAAGATTGCTGCCATCTTGGCTGTGTTCTGAGTGACAGTGGTTAAGAAGCTATCTCCTTTTGGTGCCTCGGCTTTGGGGCTTCTGCAAGCACAGGGCCAGTAGGAATGCTTTTCTTTGCTTGCCAGATCACTGAAGCCATACTGTTAAGAAAGCTGCGTTGCACCTTGGGCTGGGTGGGTTGGCCTGCAGGAGGGAGAACACATTGTTGCAGAAGAACCCTCCCTATGCCTCATAAGCATTTCCTGGGCTGGGGAGACGGCTGAGTGGGTAACAAGCTTGCCATACAAATATGAGGAGCTGAGATCTTGAGAGCCACAGAACGCCAGTACAGTAGTGCACCTCTTCATCCTGGTGCTCCCAAGGTGAGATGGGAGAATCCCTAGAAGCTTGTGTGCCAGCTATCTTAGAGTTGGAACAATAAGAGAAAGCAGGGCGCAGGTAAAGACCAACATTCAGAGTTGCTGTCTGATCTCCACGCATATCATGGCATGCATACACCTGCCTGTCACACATTCATGTGCATATACATGTAGATACACATGATACTTTTTTTTTTTAAAAAAAATTAAGTTTTATAAAGGAAGAGAAGGGAATTATTGTCCTGACAAGTGTCAGAACTGGCCAATGGTGAATTTGTTCCCCTCCCAAGAAACTCTTACAATTTAGAATACTGTTACCTTCACCAAAATATGCTCGTGTGCTCTTGTGTGCCTAGAGAGTGAGCTTTGAAAATACACTCTCACAAACATTGCCATCCCCTCCCACTGGTGTGCAGGAGAGGGCTGCCAGCCCCTCCACCTGTGCATTCAAGAAGATCTGAACATAGATTTGGCTCCCTACCCCCGTGCACCTCTGGGGGACGTCACATTTTGAGCCCTGTGGCACCAATGAGGATTTGACTTTTGCTGTTGCTCAGCTTCCTGGGGCCTTGAACACTGCTATCAGGTCTGAGTGCTACTAGGATGGTGGGACTTAACACAGCCCAGTATACTAATTGTTCCGGGGCCAACGTGGGGTCCCCATGTGCATGAGCCTGGTAAGGAAACTGAGGCTCAAAGAGGCAGAGAGCCACATAGCTGATATGTACCGCAGATAAGGCGTTGCCGGCCAGTGGCACTGCTTAGGGCCAGAGTCCACACTTCCCAAGCCCCATTCTGCCCGCACAGTCCACACTGCCTCTTGTTTGAACTTCTCCATTTTTAGTTTTGTCTTTAATTTGTTTTTAAACCCCTCATCTCTTCTTTAAATCATGGGTGGATTAAATTCGATGTAATGTAAATAGGCGTGCTGACGAGCATGTCATGATTGTATTAGGCTAAGTGGCTTAGCATTGCTGTAGCTTATCCTAGGCCCCTGGCTGTCCTATCACCGTCCTCGTCTCCCATTCCGCTCTTCATCCTGGCTTGGAAGAGAAAATGCTGTTTAGCTCTGTGCTGTTAGTAAGTACTAACTCCCTGTGTCCTGTTCCTGTTTCCTTCCTTTCGGTTTGTTTAGCAAACTCTAGTCTGCAGCAGGCTCCCCCACAGTGGCTGGTGACGAGATCTGCGGGAGTGCACCTAGGAACCCATCTCTCTGTTATTTCTCATTGGGAAACAAGGCTCTTGACAAGTCATGCATGTCGTCACCTTAAGTTTGACGACACAAAATGGACCCTCTTGTTCCCATGTGCAGATTTGTTCTGCTCTCCGTCACAGCACTTCTGTCTCGGAATAATGTCATTTCTGTCCCTTCTCTTGAAATGTTAGCTTAGGAAGAACAGAAACATCCCTGTGACACTGGGAGGGTGATGGGGACACTAGAAAACAGTCGTGGGTTGGTTTAGCAGTTCAACCTACTATTGTGTTTTGTTTCCTCCCATCCAGACCCAGAGAGAATCAGGGGGAACCTAGGGCAGATGTCAGGCCCCTTTCTTGCTATGCACTGTAACTACAAGTCCTTCCCCAAATGTGAGACTCTAGTGGACTTTGATTACCAAAATTCTGGGCTAGGGAACATGTATTCACCCCAGTGATTCAAGAGATCACCTCCTAAGACATGCCTTATTCTGAAGCAGGGACAGGAGTCAGGGTGAGGAGGCCCCCTCCATTTAAGAGTGACAGGTGCTTTATGATTGCATAAGAAAATACTTCTCGGGGCCGGGCGGTGGTGGCGCACGCCTGTAATCCCAGCACTCGGGAGGCAGAGGCAGGCGGATCTCTGTGAGTTCGAGACCAGCCTGGTCTACAGAGCTAGTTCCAGGACAGGCTCCAAAACCACAGAGAAACCTTGTCTCGAAAAAAAAACAAAAAACAAAAAACAAAAAAAACAAAAACAAAAAAAAAAAAAAAAGAAAATACTTCTCATCCCTTGAGTGCCCAGCATTAACAGTGTGGTGGCAGGATTTTTTTTTTTTTTTTTTTAACCAGTTTGTAGGCATTTAGTATAAGTGTCTACTCTCTGGGAAATTGTGCTGAGGGTTTCAGTAGATCTAGGGATATTTTTGTGCTCCTGCCAGATAGGACATTATTTCTTAATCTTACACCTGAAGGCACTAGAACACAGAGTTCCTATGCTTTGCATTGTATTAGCAACAGAATATAGCTTGTCCAGAACCAGATGGCTGACCTTAGACTGAGCTTGGAAAGACCACTTTCCAGCCGTTCCTCAGCTTTGATGCTGGATTAACAGATAGTCATTGATGAGGCTCCTGCTGTGTGGTTTAGCACTGAGGTTGAGGATCACTGAGGCAGGAGCAGGGTAGGGTGTGCCCTCGTGGGTATACAATGGGAGACAGAGACCCAGGGGAAACTGGGAAGGTGGATGAGCAAAGATGCTGGCTAGAGTAGTGATAAGCAACGTGGTCCCTCCATGGCTGGAAGTACCAAGTTTCTCAGATGATGTGTAGCCTTCTGGGTGTACTTAGCTTAGCTATGCAGATAAATGTGGAAAGTGATGACTTTTTATCCCCCCCTTCACCTTCAAGACCGCCCTCACTCGTCCCTGCCTGCAGCCTGCAGTGTGACCTGCGCCATGTTCCAACCTAATTCCAGAAGACTGGTGCTTGCCCTAGATTGCTTAAGAAGAGCTGCATCCAGGAGGCACATGCACTGCTTCAGTGTTAGAGCAGTGTGCCTGTTTGTACATGTGCATGTAAACGTGTGTGCATGGGTACATAGATAGGAATTGTGAGTGTGTGTGTGTGTGTGTGTGTGTGTGTGTGTGTGGTGGTGGGGGGTATGTGTTTGGTTTTTTGAAACAGAGTTTCTTTGTGTAACAGCCCTGGCTGTCCTGGAACTCGCTTTGTAGACTAGGCTGGCCTTGGACTCACAGAGATACATCTGCGTCTGCATCCCAAGTGCTGGAATTCAAGGCATGGTGTGTGTGTCTGTGTCTCTGTGTGTTTTAAGACAGGGTTTCTCTCACTGATCTGAACTTGTCAAGCAGGCTAGGCTGACTGGCCAGTGTGCCTCAGAGATCCTCCTGCCTCTGCTTCCCTAGTGCTGGGATTATATGCAAAAATGTACTTTTGTGGGGTGGGGTTGTTTGTTTTGTTTGTTTTTCTTTCCACATAAGTTCTGGGAATTACAGTCAGTTTTCCATGCTTACAAGGCATGTACTTTGCTCTCTTAGCCCAGGGGCTCGTAGATATGTCAACCTTTGGAATTTAGCAGATGTAAATTGAGGCTGTGTATTTTGTGTCATCTCTGGATAACCTTGGGCCTGAACCTCTTTCCTACTCTGGAAATGGCATGACCACACCTCCTTTCTGTAGGGACCTTAGTTTTACAGTCAGTACAGCACCTAGCATGGCTTCTCTGGCTAATATTTTATTCCTTCTGGGTTGAAAGGCAGACTCTGTGTCAGTCCATTTCTGCAGATAGACATGAAGAAGAATTTGGAACATAGTTTTGAAAATATATGTTTGTGAACTGGGAGAATGCCACAGCCAGTAAAATGCTTGCTGTACAAGAATGCATAAAGACCCGAGTTCAGATCCCCAACACTCAGGTAAAAAGCTGAGCATGGTTGAGTGTGTATCTATAATCCCAGCACTGGAGAGGGAGAGACAAGAGGATCCTGGAGTTTGCCAAAGAGCTAAGTTTCAGGTTCAGTGAGAGACCTTGTCTCAAAGAATAAGATGGAGAGCAGTAGAGAAAGTATGGACACACACACACACACACACACACACACACACACACGCATTTCCTTGCTTTTCTATTGTGGGATTTTCTTAAATCAGGATTTGGTTCTGAGCACATCCTTAATGTCTGGGCCTAACTGAAATGTGAACTGTGGCGAAGCTACACATTCCCAGCACCTTTCTCAGGTTGGAATTGCAGCTTCTTTCCAATGTCGTCTTGGTTTGGAAGATAACACTCTGGATGAAGTCCCTAAGCAGCTTTTCACGCTCATCCTTCAAATACAGGTTCCTTAGTTAGACCATCAGGAAGGAGAAGCGCCCTGTGGATGCAGCTCCCTTCTCCTGGCAGCTAGGAAGCAGGCCTGCAGGGCTTGGCTGCCTCAGCTCTGCTCACGCGTCTGAGTTCTGAACGGAATTTGATAGAAGATGGCGTGATTGTGGAGACGTGCACTCCTCCAGATGTTTCCAAGTTTGTTTCTAGATCCTGTCTCCAGATGACTTGTCATGCAAGTTTAAACGTGCATGAGACTTTCACAAAGACCTTGTGGTCTTGCTGTCCCCTCCTTCTTCCTTTGCTTAGCGAGAGGGGAAGTAGGACACTAAGGACTGTCAGGAAAATCAGTGTCTGTGGCCAAGTCCACACTTAGGTTTCGTTCAGAGTTCTGTTTTTAAGACACTGAGATGGAGCTATGCGTACCACCCACATCGGCTGAACAAAGATGATAAAAGGGGGAAAAGTTTAATTGTCTTGGCCATTTCTAGTGTGGTTAGTTCCCTTTTAAGGGATAGCCTTTCAAAGTGGATGAGGGACACCTTCCCTCAGTGAACTCCTGCCGTCTTTCTAAGATGCACAGGGAACTGTGAAGTTTGCAGAACTCTGGGTGTGTTAACTCATTTAGCATGCACTTCTGCCTCAGACGTGCCCCGTGCGCTTTTTATCCTTCTAAGTCTAGTGCCTGGCCTGCAAGTGCTATCACGTGGCTGCATTCAAGGGTGCAAAGCCATGGACCTCACTGAAGTCTGCAGAACAAAAGCAAGACAGTTTCCTGTTAGGAAGGACTGTGTGAAAGAGCAAAGCTGTCCCTGTCCCTGTGGTATCAGAGGGAGGCCCATGCTAACTCTGCTAGTGCACACCTCTAGTTCCAGCACTTGAGAGACTGGGGTGGGAGGGTTGCCATCAGTTTGAGGCCAGCCTAGGCAACAACATGAGTTTCAGGCCGTCATGGACTATTGCGTAAGACCCTGTATCAAAGGAGAGGTAGAGGAGAAAATACATGTACACAAGGGAGGGAAGTACCCAAGGAACAGGCCTGGGTTTGAGTGCCGGCCTTGTCCTGTTAGCTGTGTGGTGCTGGCAGATGGTTGGGTTTATGTTCTTCTAGCCTTGATCTCCCCTTATGGAAAACAGCGTTACACAGCAGTGTTTCTTCATAAGAATGTAAGGAGATTAAGTGAGACACCTGCTTGGGGTTGATGCTCAGGGAGATGAGTTGGCAGCTGTGGTGCCCTGGTTGTAGCCCTGGGTCTCTCACCTTGAGGTCTTTCTGGCCACAGCACTGGGAAGTTTAGGTGGTTTATTCCCTGGGGAAAGACTGTTATTGAAGCTAATTTCAAGCTCTTTGTCTTTATATCTCAAAGGCTAGGGTTATAGGCATGTAGTATGTGCCCAGCTTCTGTGTTGTTCTTATGTAAATGTACCGTTGGGGTGAGGGCTTGAGGGTCGGCAAGGAGTTTCTGCTATTTCATTGATGCTGAGTGATGTGAGGTCAGGGGACAGTGGAAAGTCTGATGTGGGCTTCTGCTCTTGTGGTGTAAATCCTGGGGAAGGTGAGTCACTGAGTGGGTCTCATGTGGTAGGAGCCAGAAGGCACCGTGTCCCCATGTTCACCCTGGAGTGATAGTCAGGGGAGGCCCTCCGCAGACACTGGGTGGCTTAAGGAGTGTAGAAACAGAGCAGGAGAATTGTCCGCGTTGCCCAGGACTTCATGGCGGTCAGGAAAGCTGTTCGCGCTGCCCAGGACGTCACGGCAGTCAGGTGGGTGTAGACTGTAGGGACTGGGCAGTGACAAAAGAGAATTTCATTACAGACCTAGAGAATCAGAGGAGGTTCCAGGTGAAATGAACAGGTGAGAAGCGTGGCCTATAGCCCTGCTTGCACAAAGGGGTATAGAGACCCGTGGCCAGGGCTTTCTAGTATAATGCACTCTTAAAGTATTTAGATCTGTGAGTTTTAACATGCACACTAAAAATTTTAATTAAAATGTTTAGTTTGGAGGCTAGTGAGAGATTCCCAGGACCCACATGGTTGAAGGAAAGAGTAACTCCTGCAAGTTTCCCTTTGACCTCCACATGTGTACCATGTCCTGCGTATGGACTGTAAAAGATTTTAGTTTGAAATGATGTTATTTTATATTCATTCAATTGTAAGAAATGAAACAGAAGCGTGGGCAGTTTTCACTGTTTCCCTCAATAGTAGCAGCTTGTAAGATGGCAGCCCAACATCAGAAACAGGAAATAGATATGGAACAGTGGAGGTCAAGGTACTTCCATCTTCCACAGAGTACCTGGTGTTGCTTTTGTTGACACCGCCGTCTTCTAAACTACTGACAACTGCTGTTCTTCAATTCTATAATGTTATCATTTTAAGAACTTGATACAAATGATATCCTATAGCAATTAAATCCTAGGGGGTTTGCTTCCCCCTGCCCCCCGAATAATTCTCTGGTGGCACGTTGAGTTCTTACGCATGCCTAGTTCCTCCTCTGACTGCTGACTGATATTCTCTAGAGTGGATGAGCCGCTGTTTAACCATTCACCAGTGAAGGACGTTTGGCTGGTTTCCTGGTTCGGCTGTTATGAATCAGGCATTTGTGCACAGGGTTTGAGGTGAACACATTTTACTTTTCCAGGTAGATGCAGAGGAATGCCATTGATTGCTAGGCCATGTGTTAGCTGTCTGAGTGGGTCTCTGAAGGGCACATATGAGATAGGCAGGTGGGCAGCAGTGGGGAGATGCAAGCCTGGGAGCTGGTCCACCAGGGATCCGACCCCAACTTTCAGCCTAGGCGCTGGTGAACTGCTTCCTGTGCTGTGGAATGGGGGGTAGGTGAGCCTATTACAGCTCATATGTATAAAACAGCTTCTACTAGCATAGTAGGTGTTTAGTAGATGCTAGTCTATTTTATTTTATTTTGAGATGGTGCTGGTTTGAGGCAAAATCTGATGCAACTGAAGCTTGTCTTGAACTCTTGTTCCTTCTGCCTCCACCTCCCAAGTACTGGGGTTGCAACATGAGCTACCATGCCCGATTTATTAGTTCATTTTCTGCTGCCATGATTAAATAACTGAAGCCGGGTAACCTTATGAAGGACAGGCCTTAAGAGGGAGGGGTTCACACTGTGGCTGGAGAATTGGCTCAGCTCTGAAGGACTCCTGGCAGACGCTGTCACACTGTATATAGGGAGAGGACAAATGGTGAGACAAGAGTGACTGGTGTGGTGGGGCTGGAGAGATGGCTCAGCGGTTAAGAGCATTGCCTGCTCTTCCAAAGGTCCTGAGTTCAATTCCCAGCAACCACATGGTGGCTCACAACCATCTGTAGTGAGATCTGGCGCCCTCTTCTGGCCTGCAGGCACACATAGAAGCAGAATATTGTATACATAATAAATAAATACTAAAAAAAAAAAAAAGAGTGACTGGTGTGGCCAGGCGTGTGATCTTTCTTTGTAGCTTTGGATTTCTCTGTAGCTTTGGAGCCTGTCCTGGAACTCGCTCTGTAGACCAGGCTGGCCTCGAACTCACAGAGATTCTGAGTGCTGGAATTAAATGTGTACACCACCACTTCCTGACCAGGCATGTTATTTTATGTTTTTTTTTTTTTTTTGGTTTTTTGAGACAGGGTTTCTCTGTGGTTTTGGAGCCTGTCCTGGAACTAGCTCTTGTAGACCAGGCTGGTCTCGAACTCACAGAGATCCGCCTGCCTCTGCCTCCCGAGTGCTGGGATTAAAGGCGTGCGCCACCACCGCCCGGCTAGTTTTTTTTTTTTTTAAAGAAAATTCACCTAGTCACACGACACCTACTAATGAACAATGTCCTTGCAAGACCTGATTGATGATCTCTTACTGTGTCCTACACCCCCTTAACATGGCCACAATAACACCACCTTAACAGGTGACCCCTTGGAGACAGACACAGTAGTGCTCAGTAGATGTAAATATTTCTTCATTGGTTATAGAGAAAGCCAACAGGCTAAGGAGGTCCTGTGCTCAAGAGGTAGCTCGAAGAGGGCATTGCCAGGCTTATGTCTTGTCACCCACCCTTCTGGGACCCCCCAGTACATTCCCTTTCTCTCTGGAAAGAGTCTTCTTACACTGCTCTAGGTCACTGAATGGACACCAGCACACTCTGATGGGGTTGGGTAAACCTGTGCCAATGGGCAAAGGAATCTCAGGCAGAACCGGATGATAGTTGCACACCCCTTTAATCCCAGCACTTGGGAGGCAGAGGCAGGCGATCCCTGTGAGTTCAACGCCAGCCTAATCTACAGAGTGAGTTCCAGGACAGCCAAGGCTACACAGAAAGACCCTGTACCAAAAGAAAAAAAAAAAATCCCAGGCAGTTTCAGATTGGGCTGGCTCTGGTGGTCTGGACTAGCCTCTCCGGGTCTGAGAATGTACCCGGACTCACAGAGGCTGCTGTGACTTAGCCTAATTCCAGAAGTGTGTGCTGAGCCTACACTCTTCAAGGGACTGTACTGGGGCAGGTAAAGGGCAGAAAGACTCTTCCAACAGATCCCAGAAACCAGCTCCAGCGACAACTCCTCTGGGAGCCAAACCATGTTGTAGAATAAAGTCTGCATTCAGCATGGCTTTCAGAGCTCAGGGTCTTTCCAGCTATTTGTCCCGTTGCCTTCCATGTACCCCGTCCATGGCTGCCAATGTGCATACCATTCCCCACTTCATGTTCTGACTGCTTCATTAAAACCATTTTAAAGGCCACACAGTATTCTGTCACACAGCAGTACTGTAGTTTATTTAACCAGTCCCTTGTGAGTGGGCAGCCAGGGTGTTCCCGCTCTGCCCCACCCAGGCAGAGGCGTCTTTAACACTCTCCCTTCCGCTGCTCTTCCCTCTGCTCTCAGTACGTACACAGTGCTGCCTCTTTTCAGAGCTGCGAGGGCAGGGATGGTCCATCCTTCTTCCCGACTACCCAAGTACTCAGGTGCTTGTAGTGCTCCACCCCTAGTGCGGCCCCTGCCACCCATGGCCCTTTGTAGGGGCTACCGTGGGGATGGAGCTGGAGATAGCGGGAACCCATTGCTGTCTCAGTCCGCTTTGCAGCTTTGTGCAGGGCTGTCGTGTTTCTATGGCAATGCATTTCCGTAGCATTGCCCTTACTAGTCTCACAGTTTCACTAGAGGGATGGACCGTAATACAGCCAGGCCTCTGCTGATGGAATTTGAACAAATTAAGGAGGATGACTGCCTGGATGTCCATTGCTGGAGAGAGGATTGGGGCTCCCCATGAAATAAAATGAACAGTAGTTTCTACCATCTGTGATTTTTTCAGATGAACTGGGCACTAAGCAAAGGGCTTGAGCTTTGCTTTTCTAGGATACAGTAAAAAGAGGGAAACTGAGTCCCTTAGAGAAATAATATATTTCAAAAGTGGGGATTTTAACCCAGATGTGCTGGACTTAGCATCTGAGTTGTAACCACTGAGCCTACCAATCACCTCGGAGAAGGAAGCGGGGAGTTTACCTCCCAGGCCTTGTGCCAATGGCTGCCTGCCCTAGGACTGAATTGAGGCTCACACCCAGAAAGGCAATGGCTGCCACCAGGTCTCCCCTGCCTAGGGCAGCACAAAGGGCCCCTTTGAAAGGCGAGTCCAGGGGTACCCCTCCTGGCCTGCTCCTGATCCAAGCATGCAGGGGGCCAGCGGGCCCTTCTGGCCCTGCTGTTGAGCCAGAACTAAGCAGAACGGCTCGACATTCCTTCTTTAAACACATCACACTTGGTTAGGGTGCATGGCTTATAGACTGATGTGGTTTTGAGGTGTGAAGCAAGTCTCCCAGCGCCACTGGGGACTCTAGATCACCCCCCCTCCGGCCTCCTTTCCTGAACAGTCAAGCTTTACAAATGCATTGACCAGCCCCCATCCCTGATTTTGCACTTTGGACGAACCTTGTTTTCGAAGAAGGTAGAAGGTCCTTTTCCTGTGCTCACCAGCTGGCCTATAATAGCAGATTCAATAGCACCCTCTGTAAAGTTTAATAGAAGTAAACAGGAAAATATGATTTATAAGCTGGATGGGAAGTAAATACCAGGGTGCAATTAATTTTTACACCGCAACTTCTAAAACATTTTCCTGCACTGAGCAGTTTGTTTTTAATTACAGATTAGGAACTGCCTTTCTATTTATTTATTGCTATTATTACCATTATTTTTTAGATTTTGTTGGTGACCTTCAGATCCTCATTCATGTTTGTGTAGTTTTCTTTGAAGGGCTAACTAATGGGTTGGGATGGGGAACTAGGATAAGAGAAATCACCTTGTAAGGAACTGCTTTTCGTGCCTACACCGAAGTCTGTCCAGCTTCTGCCTTTGCTCGGTGGGACCTGGTGGACAGAGAGGCGACATGACTGTCTTTGGAGAATGGTAGTACCAAGGCAGTCCAGTCACTGGCTCATAGGTCACTTGGTTTAGTTCACTCTGGGGAGAGGGACAAGGCTACAAAGTCCTCTGGTGTTGTGATTATGTAGAAATGAGGCACTGCTAAGGGTGGGGTGTGTGTCTTTAAATAGGCCCTCCTGGTTTGTCAGTAGTATTTGTTCTTGACTAGGTAGCTGAGGCGAGCCAGCACCCAGCTCTGGATCCCCTGTCCTCCTTGATATTGGATGTGAGGATGAAGAGTATGATCCGTAGCCAGTTGAAACTTGTCTTAGTCTGAGCTCAGTGTGCCTGCAAACAGCCCAGCCAGTGGTAAGATGCTGCATCACCAGGAACCACATATTGCTAGCACCTCAGAACCTGTGGTCTTGAAGATGTCTCATGGCTGGATCCAAATTTGTTGCTCTGTCTAGAAGAGCATTAGCTAGTGGCTATCCTGAGGCTAGCTGGGGTGTGTGTGTGATCTAAGAAAGAAATTCTGGGCCTTGTTAACCTCTCAGAGTGCAATAAAAGTATAGTTCCTTCCCCACTGGGTCCCCTGCACTGTCGGGGTTGAGCTACACTATTGGCATCCCAGGCTTTCCTAGTTTTGAACCCTTTTGCCTGTCTTTTGTCTTCCCAGGTTGTTGACTACTTTTGGCCATTCCCAGAGGACCTTGTCCCCAGACTAAGCATCTGATGGGGAGCTGTTGCTGATGACATCACTCCCTGGGATGCCCAGGTATCACTACTAGTCAAGTCTGCCCACCTAAAGATGGCCTGTGCCCACCCTGGAATGCAGCCCAGTGCCTGAGGTCCTTACCATGGTGATGATCCTAAGGAGAAGCCTCATCATCCAGGGAGCTGACTCCATAGCACACAGGACCTTCATCCCCGAACTGGTGAGGACCCTCAGGGGCTGCGTTTCTTTCTCCTCCTTTGTGGCCCGGTGTGCAGGTACAGCGGGTTTGTGGTGTGACTAACGATGTGGCACCCAGGTTTAGCAACTTGGAAGTAAGCTGAACTCTGCAAGAGGTTCTAGGCTGGGACTATGTGGCAGATGAACTGTGTGGCTACATACTCAGAGGGAGAAAGCTTAGAGCCGCTTCAGTGAGGGGAGAAAGATCATGCCAGGGCATCAGCTGAGCCCAGCATTTCTTTTCTTCCTGCCTGGCTTCCAGGCTGAGGGGTGCCAGAGTGGAGGCCAAGATAAGTTTGTTCCCCCAAAGGGCAGTGCAGGGTGAGAGAATGGTAGATGAGGGAGAAAGGAAGGAAGGAAGGAAGGAAGGAAGAAAAGAAGAGCTTGGCCAAACGATGGTGGGCTTCACATTCAGCCCTTTGGTGGGCTTTCTTTTCCTTGTCTCATGTTGGCAAATACCACATTCTGACTATTGTGTGGACTGAAGCCCCTCACCTCGGTAAATTTGGGAAATGCTTGGGACCTGCATGTGGTCCACAGACCTTTACAAGTCCCTGTCCTATGAATGGGAATCAGCCAAGAGTGGAAGAACCAGCATGATTTAGAGCTGAGCCTTGCCCTGTTGTCTAGAGTGGTTCCCAGAGTAGAGGGAGACTCTACCAGAGAGACAGAATGCAGTGACCCTTCAAGAGCCATTAATGCCAACTCATAGCTGGCACCCTGCTGAGATTCAGGTATGCTGAGGAGGCTGGCTGGGCTATAAGCATATCAGGGTGAGCCTCCCAGAACTGGGGTGCTAGGTGTGGCCTTGAAGGCTGAGTAGAAGTGGGCTCGATCTTACTTTCCACGCATGCATGTAGTTGAGAGCTGAGAGCTGCCGCAGGACACTACTGCCTTGCTGGCTTGCCCACTTACTCACCTCGTTTCAATCCATCAGCCCCACTTCTTGCCCTGTGTTTAGGCTTCCTCCCTCACGGTGGTATAGGGGTGCCTATCTCTGAGGTTGTTCCCTGTGCCCCAGCACTGTAGACACAGGGCAGGGAGAAGCAGCTAAGGCTCCTGGCTGATGGATACCTGGGTCTTTATAGCAGGAGTGGGGCTACTTCAGCCATCACACCCCACTTCCAATCTGCATATAATGTGTATCTTCAGTTTGATCACTTCTCACCGTTACCCTCTACCCTCACCTTCAGCTACCCTCATCCTATCTGCTGGCCTCTCTCATGAAGATTCTTGTGGTAACTGGGCCTCTGCTTCTGGCTCTTAAAACCTCTTCTCTACCCAGCAGCCACGCGGAGTACCAGTCTAGTCTGATCATCTGCTCAGAACCATCCACTGGCTTCATGCTCCACGAGTACTGTCCCCACTCAGTACTCAGGCATCGCCCAGAGATGCCAATTGTGAGCCTGCCTCAGGACCTTTGGACTTCTTCCATAGCATAGAACTCTCCTTTCTGTGGCTGCTCAGCCCAAAAGCCAATCCTGCCTGCCCCCAAACTTTCTGTCTTCTTTCTCCTCATGATATTTCTGCTTGGCTCCTACCACTTCTTAACAGGTTACCTATGCATTGAGTGACTGACTCCTCGTGCTAGGGCATGATTCTTAATAAAAGCCAGGCATTTCATGCCACCAGGGCCTGCACAGGCTCCCATGGCCACAGCTTCTGACCTTGTCATTTTGGTCCCTCCGTTTAATCTGTAGCCGAGATATACGTCATGCTTGTCTTATCTTTTTTCTTAGCATTAACCGTCTTTTGGGGAAATATCTACAGATGGTGCCTTGGACTGAGGGGCTGCCCAGAGATCCCCAGGGTTGTGCTTTCCAGGGTTCAGCTGTATTATTGGTCACCAGCTGTCTCTGTGCCTATCTAGTGTCAAGAGGACTGGTTGGAGCTAGCCATAGAACCAGGGCCTAGGGTCGTGGAAGCAGCCGTTCCTGAGTCCCAGCTGAGGAGCAGGGTCTTGCACCTTTCCTAAAGGAAGAGCCTTGTCTTCCTGGAACAGAAGGGCGGAGCATACTCATCCCTTCCTCAAGGCTCATTTGCTTGTATTCTTACTCCAAGGCCCAGGCTTTGTCTTTCAACCTCTGCTCCCCTTCCAGAGAGCACCTTTCTTGTTTTTGTTCCTTGCTTTTGGCCTGTCTAGGCCCAGAACCATCTATCTCTTCCCCTCTGATCCAGAGGTCAGGTCAGTGGTGAGGGATGGCCTCTTTGGAAAGAGCTCTTCTTGTCTGTGAGTTTGTTGACATCTTTCATATTGACCATTGCTTACATTCTAGGCCTACTTCAACCCAAGTGCTGGCCACAGAAGGTGTGGAGAGTACCATGGAAGTTGCTCAGGCAAGGACAAAGGTGTATTCATCTCTGTCCCTTAGACAGACGGGAACTGTGGCTCAGAGAATTCGGTGTGGGGATGCATGGTCTCTGGCCAGGATCTTCTGACCATGCTTCTGAAGGTCGTGGCCACATCAGGGAGAAACGTTCTGTAAGCGCCTGAAGACCCAAATAGTGCCATTCTAGCCATGTCCTCCCCGAGACAGAGTCTGAGGTCAGCTGGTCCCCTGTGTGAGCAGCAGAGGAAGTTGCTGGGGTTTGCTCCACAGGCAGCCCTGGTAACATCATCCTCACACCAGGTGCCACCAGCTGACACAGAAAAGGTGGCAAACAGTTTCTCTTGTGTTTTCTAATTAGACCAAGAAGATAACAAAAGTGGAGGTTAAGATTTGAAAAGGAAACAGGATTCTAAGGGAGACTGGGAGAAGGTTCCTTAGACTCTAGGACCCTGGAGCTCCTGAGTCCCGGTGAGAAACAAGAAGAGCTGTGGTCCCTGCCCTTCCACAGTCACCTTTTCATTCCCCGTTTGAACAACTGGTGACACACCTGGGATTGCAGGACTTAGGAGGTGGAAGCAGAAGGATCAGAAGTTCAAAATCAGCTAAGTAGCTAGTTAGAGGCCAGCCTAATGTCATGAGAACCTGTCTCAAAACAAAACAGCAAAACCCTAATTCTGGTGACAAAGGTGACCATCCTTACTCTCAAGGAAGGTTCAGGAAAAGGAACAAAAACTGATGAATGCTTAGCATATTCCTTCTGGGCTCAGGAACCCACTTCTCTGGGAGTGATAGGTCTGGATACTGGCTGTGTTCACAGCCCTGGCTTGCCTTGGTCAGGCAGCCATGCATAGGTAACCATGACCACTCCCTGTCTTCTTTCCTTAGTCTGCCTGGTTGCTTTCCTCTGCTCAAGGGCTTTTCCTTCTCATGTTCTAACATTAGCCACTGTCACTGGAAGGCAGCCCAGATGTGTGACCCTGGAGCACTGAACTCCCCCCAGCTCCTGCCCATTTGTCTACATGCAGGCCAAGAACCTGTTCTTGTTTCCAAAGTAACCATCTCCTTTGGCTGGGACAGCTTTCTCTTCAGCCTACTCGAAATCCCGGAGCCCAGAGGAGACAGGCAAGCGGCTGCTCTGGGCAGAGAACAGTACATAGCTATAGACTACTTGCCTGTGCCCAAACCATGCAGCCAGTAGTAGAAGAGACGCCGCCTTCTACCCTTCCACATTCGAGTGCCAGTGCTAAGGCATTTGCCCACTCTGACGTTGGTAGCCACGTTAGGCCTTGTGTTCAGCTCTCTAGGCACAGGGAACACTCATATTCATTGTCAAACCAACCTGGCACTTGGGCCTCAACAGCTCCAACCAGAGTCTCTGGCTGGCCATAGACTAGCTGAAGTCTGGGTAGTCATAGACACCTAGAGGCCCCTGTGCCCAGCTCAGCCTTGAAGTCAGTGCTCCCTCCATCACACCCTTCTCTTCTCAGCTTCTCTTCATCTTCCTGAATTCCTCTCTGCTTCCTGCTCTCTCAGCCTCACTGAGTTCTGTTTGAGAGGCAGGCATGATACTGTGCCTGTTCTTAGTATGTCGTACGAGCATCTCCCCTTCACACTGTGGCTCCCTGGGTACTGTGTCAGCAAAAGGAAAAAGTGGCTCGGTTGTTTTAGGCAGTAACCTTTGAAGAAAGTTGTGAAAGCTATGGGTACGGCCTGGTATTTTCCGTGTTTGCTAGCTTCTCCTTTAGAGCCTTAATTGGGTCTTTATTGAAGTCAGAGTCACCTTTAGTCAGACAAATGTCCCTGAAGCCTCAATTTGATTTCCAGCTTTTGTCTTTCCTTCCAGGACCTGATTCCAAAGACTTCTCTTGTGACGTGAATCGTGTCACTGAGACTGAGCCCTGGTGGGTTCAGGCACAAAGAGGGAGGCGTGCAAAGAGGAAACGTGCTCTCGGCTTCCTTCCCTGCAGACCTCAGCCTGCAGTTGAGCTCACTCTTCTGTAGATTCCGGAAGTCTTGGGGTCCTCACAGCAGAGTCCCTTTGGGGCTGCTGGACCTTGGCTTGGCACAGTGATTCGCTTATCCCTTCTTCCTGCTCTGGGAATAGAGGATCTGAAGAGTTGGAAGCCTGGCTGCAGGAATGGTATCTGCCAGTGGGAATTTTATTGTATTCTTGGTCGACACTGGAAATAGGAAGGCTTGTGTCAGCTTGGAGCCAGAAACTCCTAGGTGTCGTTTTGCCCATGTGAAGTCCCCAGGCAAACCTGCCAGGGGCCAGGGTATGCTTGGCCCTTTGACCCTGGGAGGCTTCGGATGAGATGTTCTGGTGCTTAGAAAGTTCTTCTTCACTTCAGAAGTCGAGCTCAGAAAGCAAGTCAGGGCCCTTGTCCTAGCTTGAGATCCAGTGTGGAACCAATCAAGGTTTCTCTTTCTTTTCTTTTCTTTTCTTTCTTCCTTTCTTTTTTAAAAGTTTTATTTGTGTAGATGCTTTGCCAGCATGTATGTGTTACAGCGTGTACACGCCTAGTGCCCATGGAGGCCAGAGGTGAGTGTGAGATTCCTTGGGACTAGAGTTACAGGTGATTGTAAGCCAAGTTGGTGCTAAAATTGAACCCTAGTCCTCTGGAGAAGCAGCCAGTGCTCTCAACTGCTGAGCGATCTCTAGCTCCGGGGTTCTTTATTTGACAGGAGCTATCTCCAGTCAACTCAAATGAAATGATTACTACTGGAATAAAGGTGGAACATTCACAGGCTGTAGAAGAGTATGTGGCCCAGGCCCAGAATGAGCAGGGCCAGGATGAGACAAGGGTTTAGAAGCAGGTACTCAGGGCCAACTTAGGCCTCCCTTGGCCCTGCACTCCCAGCTTACAGCAGAACATGAGCTCTCCCTTCCTGACAAGGTATAGGTGGCTGTCCTCTGCTTCCTGCTTCTTCACGTGAAGTCCCAAGCTCTCCCTTGTGTCACCTGTGGTCACTAGTACGCACACGCACTGTGCCAGCCTTCCTGTGGTCTTGTCTTGGTGTGGCTTCAGTGGGCTCCTAGCCCATCTGGTTGACACTGGGCCTGGGTGCACTGCGTGGGGCAGACTAGGACCTACCTGAGCAGGTGTTGTCCTTGATCCTGGGTACCCTGTGAGCACTGAGACCTTGTTTCCCTCGGAGGCAATCCCGTACTTTCTCAGAACTTTCCTTGGAGAGTAAGGGGCCTGCCTGGCTGCTGTAGGCTTCTGCCCTTGGTTCTGTGGGTGGTTCAGCCCTGAAGGCAGGCTCTCCTGTGTTGTTACCTGTTCTCTATTGGGTGACTTTGGTGAGGGCTTTCAGCTGAGACAGAGGCAGGTACAGCTCTTTTGAACTCTTTCTAGATGTTTCAGTAGATGGCTATAAGATAGTTACATACCAGAGGGTAACCTGGCCTGGTTATGTTAAGGATGGTTTCAAGCCAAGAAGAGGCTTGGGAAAGGGCTGTCCGTTATCAGTAACCTTCCTGTCTATCAGCACCTGCTCAGGTGTTCCTCTGGAAACTGGCTCTGCTCTCAGCCCACCTCACACATGCTCTGCACCCCACCCCAAGTCCCATCTCTCTGTAATGAAAAGAGTTGGCTGTGTGACTGTGTCCTCCGTGAGGTTTGAGCCCTTCTCCTCCTCTATGTCCTAGGTCTGGAAAGGACCGTTCTGCCCTTTAAACTGTTAACCGGGAGCAAAGGCCCCCAAATTGGGCACTGGGGATGGGGTGCCAGGAGTCTGCCACCTTATCTGGGTGGACCAGGTGTTGCTAGTCAGCCCCGCCCTCCTCCTGGGACTTTGTGAACCAGAGCCAGGCTCCCACCCACTTCTCACCCTAGAAACCCTGCCTCTTTCTGTCATGTGGTAGGGGACTGGAGCTCCTCTCAGAAGCTAGAACCCTGAGAACTTCATTTCCCATTGCATGAAAGCAGCCTGAATGCAGATAACTGTCAGTTCCTGTCTACTGGGTATAGTGGAACTGAACGTGAGGGAGCGAGGTAGCCGGTCTCTGGGGTGCATGAGGCAGACCTTCCTCTTGGGGTCCTGACTGGGATGTCTGATCCTCACTCGCCTTCTGAGTAGGCCACTTGACTTGGACACCAGACTGTTCTGTGCTCAGCTTGCTGTGTGGCTGTGCAGTCTCAGCTTCTTTGTCATCTGCTGTTCAGCTGAGGTAGGTGTGGACTGTGAGGGAAGACAGGAAATGTTCACAGTGGAGGGGGAAGCCCAGTGGTGTACAGAGCCCAGGAGTTGAAAACCGTAACTCTCGGGTTGAGACCTGATAGATCCAGTGAGTGTCTTGTGCTTCAGAGAATGATTGGAAGCTTTGCTGTAGCCATGGCGGCTGTGGAGCTTCAGCCGGCGTTCCCTTCTGCGTTGTGGAGGATGCTGTCTCTGAATCTCCGGGGAGCCGTCAGGGAGTAGTGAGGGTCCATTGCTCCTCACTCCTAGGGGGCCACCTCTCCAAATTTCTTTCTAGCCCCTAGTAGAGTTTGGTTCTATTGTTGCATCAAACCTCCCCATATCCCTCTGTGGAGAGAACCCTCTTGTCAGGAGTCACAGACGTCTTGTATGACTCAAAGGCCTCTTAGCCTGCTCCGTCTGTAACTCTGGGCCTGGGGCAAAGGTCAGGCTCAGTCCTGTGCAGATGTTGTCTCTTGGGCTACTTTCTTCCCCTTTCCTCAACCCGATACTGGCAAAAGGCAGATCCTCCTGTAACTGTGACTTTAGCTCAGTGTCATGAGCTCAGCTCAGAGTCGTGTGCGAACGTGCTTCTGATGACGTGAAGTCTGAATAGCTTTTCTGGTTGTTTTCAGCACACGCCAAAGAAGATGAGTCAAGGACCTACCCTTCTCTCCTGTGGAATTATGGGTGAGTAGCTACACAGCCTGGACATCCTCTTCTAGTCCTTCCAGCCAGGGGAGACTCCAGAGGAGTCCTGGAGAGACTCTCTCCTGCGTTCTAATTGTTTCAGTCCCCAGCGGGGCTGGCGTGGACCAACAGGGTCCTGGGTGTGGGAGTGAGGGGCACTGGTGTGTGGTTTATTGGCACCATTTCCACCGCCAGCATTGAGTTCTGGCTGATTATTAAGTCATTCATGATGATATTTTTCTTTCTATTCAGAAAATATACCATAGGATAGGAAGTAAAAAGCCACCAAATTTTGGTTCTCAGTGATATTGTGTGTGTGTGTGTGTATGCATGCATATGTTTTGCATATTTCACATAGCCAAGTCCATCACAAACGTATAATTATATAAACTGTGTTTGTTTTTGCACTCAGTAATTCCTACAGCATGCAAATGACTCAGGCCCTGCATCCTAATCTGTATAATGTTGCACTGTGTGGATATATTAAAACGCCCTGGGATTTGTGATTCTTATAGTCATGGGGTAAAAGGGCTGTTTGAATTTTCAGTTCTAATGCCCAGGGTTCTCTCAGTCTAAGTTTTTGTTTTTTTTTGTTGTATTTCTTAGGATAGTCCCAGAAGGGAACTAGAGAGAACAGAGGTCAGGAACGTTTTTAAGGCTCTTGTTTATATGGCAAACATCCTGTCCAATGAGCTGCTTGGTCTTGTGTTTCTATGCACACATGATGCTGTTTCTCGTAAAGAGAAGAAAGGATGGTCGTATTGGTTATATGCATTTTTTGGCACTCTGCAGATGGATTCTCTTGAATCGGAGACCAGGCCTCACTGATGGAATAGCCATAGTGGGATTTCAGACTCAGTACCTTGCAGGGTATGTAAATATGAGGTTGTGATCACTCTCCTTTCTCTGTGCCCTGTGGTTTAGTTTTCTAATTTCAAAGCACTTCCCATAGGTGAGACTGAGTGCACAGGGACCTGGGTCCGTCATGTTGAACACTGCTACACACATTGGAAATTCAGAGCCAGGCAGGTGCTTGTTTATACTAGGGGAAACCGAGGCCCAGTGACTCTCTGAAAGATCTCTTAGGACTTAGAATTAGACTAGGTGGCAGAGAAGGACAATTATTTTCTCTTCAGCACATGCTATAGTGCAGGAAAAGCTGGATGTCTGTTTTGATACCGCTACCTAGAGGACATGGAAGCAGAAGTCACCTGGCTGGCACATTTCTATGGCCTGTCCTCACATGACCGTGTACTTCTTTGGTGGTTAATGTCCTTCATCTACTAATACCAGTCCAAGGCACAGAAGCCTGTGGTACTTCCTGCATCCTGAAACAGGTTCACTGCTGAGCTGCCTTGCTTTGCCATGGGGGTGGGGGGTGTCACGTGTGGCCAACCTTCAGCCCAGACCAAGCTCCCACAGAGTCAACCCAGGAACCTGGGTCCCAGGGAAGGCGGGCCTCCATCGCAAGGCTGTTCTGTTAGGCTTCCCTGGCCTTCCACTGTGGGTCTGTATAGTGACTAGACTCTGATGGGTCTGGTCTGTGACTGGCCTCGTTAGAGCTGAACTTTTCAACTTCTCAGCCTCAGTTTCCTCATCTGCAGCGTAGCCTAGCAGTTGTGGGCTTGTGTGAGAGCCGTGTGAACGCTCGTGGCAAAATATGGCACAGGAGAGCGCACCACAGAAATAGTTGCAAAGAGGACTGAGACCTCAGCCCAAGCTACTGTTCCTCAAAAGAGAGACCACAGCGGCTTCCTTTGGGGGTGGCTCTAAGTGACAGAGTTGCCCATGGGGCCAGAGTAAGGCCTGGGGAGGTTGTCCAGGACCGTCTGGCTGCCCGGACCTGTGAGGCAGGCACACAGCCTGCCTGCTCTCTGTCCAGGGTAGCACATGGCTTGGGAAGTGCCAGACTGGGAGCCCTATCCTAGGCTCACTGGCTCCCCACTGGCTCTCACTTCTACAGGACAGTGCTGAAGTCCTGCCACTCAGCCAGAAGAGGTGCAGGGAGTGGCTTCTTAGATGCTGGAACAGCAGCATCCTGTGCACTCTGCTTCTCTAGCTCTATGCCCTTCATCTGCCTGCTGAGCAACCTTCCTAGACTCAGCAGAACTGTGCCCCATGCAACAACATGTGTTACCAGGGCTTTCATTCATCCCAAGTGGTTTCAGGGTCTTGTTCTCATGATTTTCATTGAGAATTCAGCACGTTCTAGGAACTTAATGCTGGGCCAAATGATAGGGACCCTATCTTAACCCACAAGGAACTTTGTGTCTAATGGAAGAGCAAGAACCACAGACGGTAAATCCCCTGTGACAAGATTGGGGAGGCCAGTAGAGACACTGAGCGGTAGAATCCATTTTCCCACTTCTTGATCTCATCTTCCTACAAAGCACAGCTACTGTGGGTAGGAGGTGCTAGCACCTTCTGTCCCATTCCAACAGCTGCCGAACCAGGGGTCTCAGCAGTCAGAGGCCTCCCTATTTCCCTTTGAGTTGGAGCAACCAGCTCTCCAGCCCATTGACTCCTTGAATGGAGAAGTTGGTGGCCTTGCCTTGTTCGGTCCCTGTAGCACACAGGGAGTGTACTCCAGGCAGGGAGATTTCATCTTGGGTGTGCCGGCTTTTCAATAGCAGGGAAGAGAAAACCCTGAGGGACTGGCCAGACTTTTCAAGAGGGTTTTTGGCCCTTCTGGGGCTGGACAAAGCTGAGCAAAGATAAAATGTCAATTATCATAATCACCACTCCAGCCCAGGCTCCTGAAGACAAAGGTCTGTGCCTCAGGGCTTTCCCTCCTAACCCCACTCCAGGGTCCTAGCTGGGAACCAGTGTGTGTGGGTATGTGTGGGGAGCTTCCTGGGTGCTCTGAAGTAAAGCCAGCAAGATCACCAGGGCTCGGAGAACAGCAATGGGCTACTGCTTCTTCAGAGTGCCACCCTTTTGGTGGCTGAGCTGCCTTCATGCCCTCTACGGTTCAGCATCTAGAATCAAGTCCTCTTAACAATGCATGGGCTGTTTTATTTTTTAAAGTACCTCATTCTTGTGATTGTGGATTGGATGCCTGACCCCTCACTACCCTTGTGCTCCACCTCAATTTGGGAACTTGATGCAAAGTATTTTTACGCTTTTCTAAAGTGAGGGAGAGACCAAATCTGGGTTAGATGTGGACTGGAAACACAAGACAAAGTAGAACCCAGCCCTGCCCACTTGCTGTGTGCTCGCTGAAGGCTCCTTCTTAGGGTGCCAGGCCAGCTCCTTCAAGCAGACACCACGTTCTTTTCTCACCTCAGATCTTCCCCACCCACCTCTGCGCTGAGGCAGAGTTTCCCATGCAGGCAGCTCTCTCAGGGAGAGGCATCTCCTCATGACATGAGTTGAGTGGCAGCTCCCAGTCTGCCATCTGGGCTGGGAGTAGCGCCGTTCCTAACACCTAACTGCTGGTGGGTTCAGGAAGTGTGGCAGAGGTGTCCTGTGTTCAGTGAAGCGGGGTCTGCATGGGAAAGCTTAGCCTGAGCCTGGGACCCTTTCGAGATGCTGCTTCGTACTGGCTTGGGGTGCCAACTCCTTTCCTTTCCTTTCCTTTCCTTTCCTTTCCTTTCCTTCCCCCCCCCTTTCCTTCCTTTCCCTTCCCTTCACTCCCCTCTCTTTCTATGAAACAGGGCAAATGGGTGAGTACAGGCCCCATTCATTACCTTTGCCTAATCCCAGCCGCTAAATGAGCCTTCTTTCATCAGGAGAGTAGATACCACACATTCCATCTTTCTCACCACAGCCGGGAGATTAGAAATCACATAAAATGTGAGACAGCGAAGGCAACATCAATTATTCCCAGAAGGCCACTAGGAAAAATCTTGTAAATACAAGTCAGTGGACAGAGAACAAAACAATTCATATGCTTAAAAAAAAAAAAAGGGATGAAAACCCATAATTACTTCAGGAGTTATGGTAATAAATTATTTATTAATGTAAATTATTTCACAGGCAAGGAACATAGAGGAAACTTGAGCAGAAGGATCATACATTATGTATAAAAAGGAATTGTAAAAACATTATAGCGGCCCGACTTGTGCCACTCTGGTTCAGGTTTGTCAGCATTTTAATTATAAGCCTTTACTTTCAGTGTTTAATTACTCGGCTGTTAACGTCTACTCTGAACATAAAAGGGTTGTTCCCGGGGGCACTCTCTGAACGGAGTTCCTCGGGAAACCAGTTGGCCGTGTTGAGCTGCAGAGGGCTAAAGAGATTTCACGTTGAGATTCATCAGGCTTAGGTCCCTTAACTCAGCCCCAGCTGATCACTGCAAGCGGCCTGTGATTGTACCTGCGTGGAGTTGCTGGCATTCGGGGCCAGACAATTTCCATTGCAGTCGAATGACCAAAACAAACTGGAAAACACCAATCACAGTACCAGAGCCATTCAGCCCAGGTTTTTGTGCCGTTTTGAATGTGATCCTTGAGCCAGGGCCTCCTAGAAGAAACTACTCATGAGCTAATACAGACTAGCAAACAATTTGTTTCCAGTGGAAAAAAGTACATCCGCATACAAGTACATGTGTCTGCTTTAAAAAAAAATAACTCTTTACATTTTAAATCTATCTTTGTTGTGGTTACATATGTATGTGATTTTTAAATCCACACAGAATGCTTTCAGTTCTTCCATGTACCTTTTATTGCTTCCAGACAGTGTGTGTGGGATAAAGTCCAGAGTGGAAGTAGATGGGATGGAATGGGCACACGATAGCTGTTTGTGGTGACGACTGAAAAAAAGGCCTCCTGCCTTCTCACGAAGGTGAAGGAGGGGCCATAGTGGTGCCAAGGCCAGGGAATGGCCAGAGAACGGCTCCTGCATTATCTCTGGGTGCTGGCCTCTCAGTGGAGAAAGAAGGGCAGTGGGCAAGTCTATCCTGGTCGCAGGCGTTTGGCTGTGGGACCACAGAGCGTGTTAGGTCTGGGCTCTGCTGTTTGCCAACTGGGTGTGCCTAGCGGACACATGGCACTGTTCTGAAGCCCAGTTTCACCAGTGCAGGGATTGCCATTGCTTAGGGAGCATGTTGGTGTTCTTTGTCAGTTTCAGCAAGAACCTCATTTTGGTAGGTAATGCATCTGTTGACAGTTTCCTGAAGAGCTGCCCTCCCTGCCAGTTCCCTCCTCTAATACAGAGGCACCTGGCCTTGTGTGCGTGGCTTCGGGAACCGTCCATCTCACATGTGCTGTAATATACCCCAAACAGGAAGGAATGAAAAAAAAATGAGGGGACCAACTTGGCCTCTCCGTCCCTTTGGATTTTGCTGCGTGGAGAATACTTGCTTCCCCCACATTCGCACATGCTCCTGGGAGCTTGGGGGTGAAGTGGAGGCTCCTGTCAGAGTTGAGAGGGTTGTCAGGACTCCACACCACCTTGTATAGATGAGGAAACAGAGATCTGTGCCTTCGACCTTCAGCCTGGTGCGGTTTTCTATCTTAGTAGGCCCATTGGCCCATATTTTTTTTTATTCCACGACTACGGGCTTGCCACAAGCCATGACAGCTGCCGCTTGCCGTCCCTGCCCTACTGGTGAAGCAAAGGCCCTGGTAGCCTTTCTGCACCCTGATCTTTGTCCCTTCTTTCAGAGCCCCTGTTTCCCCAGATGTCACCTTCAGCCATCCTAACACTTTGTTTGTGTGAGGTCCTTGTGAAAGAACTTGGTGTCTTGTATCATTGTCCCTAAAGCATGGTGGGGCCAGAGGCTAAAGCAGAGAGGCGCAGGAGCCTTTCTTCCTGACTCAGCAACTAGTAAGTTTCCATTCTAGTGACACAGGCTCTAAACATTAAGATCAGACGAGAAGAGCCATACACAAGGGCTGTAATCCCATCATCTGAAAAACTAAGACAAGAAGATTGCAGCAAATTCAAATCCAGCCTGGGTAACACAGCGAGTTTCAAGTCAGCCTGAGCTGTAGAGTGAGAATCTGTCTTTAAAAACAACCTACACCAACCAACTAACCAGATGAGACCTTGTGGGGAAGCTTAAGTTATTGCTTAGCTTCTCCTTCAATGTTCTTATCAAAAGATCAGTTTAGCAAAGCTGCCTTCAGAAAGACGCCAGTTCTTTCAAAGGTTGGTGAGCTTTGCTGAGAACAGATGTCCTTGCAGCCCTGAGGCCGGGTTAGCACACCACAGCCTGGGGGAAGCGGGGATGCATGAGCATACCTCACTGTCAGTACGAGTAGACAGGTATGAAACCCAGGAGTGAGTCAGCCCCGGGTCAGGCTTGGGGCTCGCTCCCTGGGCTTGAAGGCTGCGAGAATCCGGCCTGTTGGGTCTGTGTGTAACTACTTGAGCTATTCTAGAAACCACATTGTGATCTGGTTATGTCATTTTAAGAGAGTATCGGAAACACAGCACTGAGATCTCCAAGGCTGTAAGCCTCCTCTGTCTTTTGAACATAAGAAGTCATATAGTCCCTCAAGAATATGGGCCCCTGGGAATTTCCCAGTTTAAGTCCTGAAATGGAAACAAGAACATTTGAGGTCAAATGCTATTTGTGTTCCTTCAAGTGTTTTTCTGTCTTACAACTCAAGATCTGTGCATCCAGCAGCCTCTGCTTTCTGGTCAGGGCAGCAGGACTGGGTTCTGCAAGTGTGGATTTGGGGTCCATTTCCTCATCTCAGAGGGTAACTAACTGGTCAGAAACTTCAGGCTCAGTCCTCGAGCTTTGGCTTTGGAAGGGACTTTGGTCCTGTGGTTCACTTGTGGGAAAGCTGGGCCCAGGGTCCATTTATGTCTGTGTAGCTTATCCTCCCATCCATAGACAAGGTGATGTGCTGTCGTTACACACACACACACACACACACACACACACACACACACACACACAGAGCACGCACACGCATTGACACATTCTCACCATTGTATACATTTCACACTTGTGAACATGAATGCACTGGGAACACTGAGGAGCTTTTTGAGATCCTTCTAACAGTTGATACAATAGGGATGGCATAACGTTGGCTGTATGTCGTTTGGGTCAGAACTCCAGAAAGTTCCTGCCTGGCCTGTGAAACATGGATTTCCAAGGACTTGAAAAGCAAAGAGATCCTTTTCTATAGGTTTGCCGTCCTCTGATTGTCCAAAGCAGCAGCAAATCAAACCTACCAGCTTCAAGCTTACGAATCAAATTCGTAGCGACTAGGGCTCTGTATCTTTACTCCCCACCTCCCAGTTCTACCTCCTCCCTTCTTTGTCCAGCAGGCAATTCTGGACCCATATCCTAGAAAATCCTAGAATAGAAAATATTGGTTCCCTTTTCAAGCCTGAGTCTACAGACATTGGTACCAGGTGCGGAAGATCGGGTCTCAAATACAAGCATGTTTTTTGGTGCTGTCCTCTCAGAATTACATTGACGGCTGCCACTTTTGAGAGACTGCTCTGGGTGCTTTGCTGGGCCTGCATCTTCTCTGAGCAGCTGAGAGAGATCAAGAAGTGTGCAGAGCTGAGAGTCAAACCAAGGGCCGTGCCCTTTCTAGCCATATCAAGTGACCATTGCTCAGTGGCCCCTCCATATCCTTGGCCTTTGTCACTTTGGAAAGCCTTCCAGTTGTTTATGCAGAAGTGATGTTGAATGGCAGGGTGGGGGCACCTGCTATCTTCTCTTCAGAGCCCTTTGTGCTCTGGAACGTTGGGGCTTCACACATAGGGCAGTTTGCCATAAAAAATCAGCTTCTATTCCTGTTCTTTTGTCTGGTGACCTGACCCAACAGATTGCTTTCTGGATCCTGAGTGAAGGGTGGAAACATGAGAGCTAAACATAGCTTTGGTTGTTTTTACTTTTTTGTATTGTACTTTTCAAAGTGATAAAGCTAGGAACCGCTAGAATCTGTGCTGCGGGCAGGACAAGTGGTCACACCACATGCTGCTATTGATACCCGCTAGCAATGCTTTCTTTCCTTGTTCAAAATAGCTTTCGCTCGACCCTACCTAGCTGCCTGCCTGTTTCCTATGTAGCCAGTCCATGGCTCGGTAGGTCGTGGGTTTCTGGCATAGCCAGATGGAACCTGCTTGTGTTAAGGACAGTGACAAGAAACCGCAAGTAAACACCCACCGCCTCATTTTGTACCCTCTCCTTCTTCCTGTCCTCCCACTCTCTGCCAGGTCTGCTGTGCCCTACACTCTGGGAAGAACCCCAAAGAGCCTCCCTGGGCTGTACCTCAGAGGTGGTAGTCCAGCAGAATGAAAAGCAAGTGAAATCCCTCCGTAGATGGGACCAGCCTCTTCTAAACTGATGGCTTCTCTTTCTCTGTGTTTGACCAAGGCACATTCTGTTTTGTGTCCCGGGCTCCCAAGCACCAGCTGTGGTGCCATCTTGGTCTTTCGGTGTTCTGTGGATAGGCCCACTGGTTTGTTCCTCAGCCTCTACCACACTCCTGAGCCTTGTGGTGTTTTCAGCGTCTTGGCCTCAAAGGGAAGTTGGTTCCAGCAACTTCCTGAAAACCCGGAGGAGAGAACCTAGAGGAAGATGAGGTTTGGGCCCTGGTTCTAGAGAGGCTCCCTTCCAGAGCTAAGGCAGAGCCCAGCTCTGTGGGCATAGCAGCCGCAGTTCTCACAAGCTTGTTAGTCCAGCTTCTCCTAGGAAGTGTGCAGACAAGGAAAACAAAGCTAAAAAAAGCATAAATTAGCCAGCCACCTGAGGAGCAGCCATTAACATTTTGGTCTGTTTGTTTTTAGTGCATGTGTAGCACACTCTGAATTTTACTAAATAGGAATCATAGGGCTTTATACGAAACTTCTTTAGCAATATCACTGGCCTTTCCCCACGCCTTTAACTGCACTGTTACATGCTGTATGTTATTATCTTGTAGTCTGTTTAACCGGCCACCTGTTGTAGGACATTTTAATTTACTTACCAATTTGTTAACCATTTTTATTTGATTTTCACATTTTCTTAGGATTGCTTTTCTCTTTCCATAATAGACAGCCATGAATCAGTCCGTGTCAGTTTGTATTTCTTCTCGTTCTGTAGCTCAGGCTAACCTTGCA
Source organism: Microtus oregoni (assembly GCF_018167655.1). Lineage (NCBI taxonomy): Eukaryota > Metazoa > Chordata > Mammalia > Rodentia > Cricetidae > Microtus > Microtus oregoni. The sequence continues at coordinate 12,239,392 of NW_024543075.1, forward strand.
TTCAAAGTGATCCTCCTGTCTCAACTTCTTGGAATTAAGCTGGATTTATATTTACCATGCCAAGGTTAGTTTATATTTCCTCTGTTTTGAATTCATTATTTTTGTTCACGGAACTAATGTCAAGATAAAACTGTTTTCAAAGAATGGTAAACATTGAGCAGGGGAGATGGGCCAGTGGGTGAAGCGTGCACTATGCAAGCAGATGACCTAAGTTCAAGTCCAAGACCTTGAGGAGCTCATGTTGGTAGTCTCAGTGGCCCCTCGCAGGAGACTCTGGAAGGTCACTGACTAGCTAGTCTGACATACACATCAGTGGGCAAGAGAGATGCTGTCTCAAACAAGATGGGAGGACTAATACCTGAGGTTGTTCTACTCTGGTTTACACACACACATGCATGTACACATGCACACATGTACACATACTACCCACAAAGTGCACAAACACACACCCCATGCAAACACAACACATCACACAAATAAACACCATACAAACATACCATACGGACATGTTTATACCCACCACATATACACCACCCAAACATACATGCATACACACCACGCTCACATACACACAGTATGCAGAAACACACACCACATACACACACACCCATACGCACACCACATATAAATACACACATCACACTTGGGGAAACGGAGAACACTCAAAAGGAGTGGAATACTGGAAGGGAATGTTTTCCACGGGTAATGAAAGCATACTTGAACAATATAAGCAGCTTGCAAAAAGCCTTTTTTGGGGGATAACGTTTATATTTGAAAGTAATTTATCAAATTCACCAAGAAGAATAGGTATCAGAGCTGCCTTCGTCAGGGTGGGGAAGATTCTGAGTTGAGGTCTTTGGATGTTCAGTCCTGCTGTTCCCAGCTGTCCAGCTAAACTTCCAGTAGTCTTTTCTCTGTCTCTCTAGCTCCTGAGGCTCTTGTTGTTTATAGCCCTGGGTAGTCCTGTGTCCTTTGCCCAGGCTGCAGTCCCCTCAGGCCACCTGTCTCATGGCTTAGCAGAGTCCTGAGAGTCTGGGAAGAAGGAACTTTATGTCTGGCCTTGGTTTGCCTTCCGTTGGCTCTGGGACACACCCTTTTGGGCTGAATTGTTTATCCCTTCACCTGGTGATTAGGTGACGTTTGGGTGACGTTCAGTCCAGGTGTTTCTCAGTGACCTTTGAGAGAAGTGACCCCTGTAAGCCAGGTGTGGTCATGGTGTCTCCTATCTAATTCCATCACTTGGGAAGCTGAGGCAGGAGGTTTGCCACAGGCTCAAGGCCCTAGAGTATAGGGTAGCATCCTGCCTGGAAGAGGTAACAGAGTGATGCTGGGGAGGGAGCTCATTTCACAGTCCTTGCTACCTGAAGTGTGCATCACCTAGGATAGAGCAGTCTTTTGAAACATAGTACATTTTCCATAAGCCTCTTGAGGCAGGGCCAGTGTCAGATTGGCCTGAGTTTTCATTGTGTCATAGAGCTGTATTGCCTGTCCTGGGCCAGGGTGATCCTTCATACAGGATGCTGTGTGGATGTCATGTTCCAAAAAAGGACGCTCAGTGAGTGATTTGCCTGGCTGTGGGTGTCAGTGGGGACATGTAGATGCCTACTGCGTGCCATTTCCAGCACTGTCTAGTGTTTCTCGTTCCACTGACTACTGCCTGACTCAAGCTGTCATATTTGCCAATAGTGCTCATACACAGATTTTCAGAGTTAGACAGGTAACTCCCGACAGCACGTGTTTCTGATCTTTGCTTTTTTTGTATTGTAAATCTGAGGACAGGAACTTTGCCAGATTGATCTTTGCGTCTCCTAAAATTCCCAGCATAGCTCCTGATTCTATAGGAGAGAAACATTAATTTATTCTTATGATTTTACTGAAATTGTAGTTCAAGTTAAGATTGAGCAGCATACCACAGTTGGACCAGCCCATGGATTCATGTGTTGGAACAGAGTTGAATGGCCTTTTTATTTGTTTTTTTTTTTTTAATTTTTTATTGTTTGGTTTGTTTTGGTTGTTTTGAGACAGGGTTTCTCTGTGTAGCCCTGGCTGTCCTTAGAATTTGCTCTGTAAACCAGGCTGGCTTTGAACTCACAGAGATCCTCCTGCCTCTGCCTCCCAAGTGAGTGTGCCACCGCCGCCCAGCTCTAAGTGTTACTCTTGTTCATTTCAAATGCTTCATATATCTCAGGTTCAGCAAGAAATGAAATGACTATGAAGAAAGTTTCTGTGGTTGGCCCCTGGTGTCAATGCTGATATTGTTGGATATTTTGGTGGAAGGCGTCAGTAAAAAATTCTGTATCTTTTATGAGCAGACATTTTAATGATGGAATTCAGATGAGCTAAATTATCGGTATCCCAGCCCCACCTTGACCTTGACCCTCTGAAGTGGCCAAGATTCAGTGTTGGTTGTGGTCTTCCACCATATGCTGACTTACACTGCTCCCCTGACTCTGCCCCCGACCAGGGCAGGACTCAGGACAAGCCACTATCCTGGGATGTCGGGAGGAAAGTTGGATCAGGAACCCCAGGAATGAGTCTGGACCCAAGGACATGTTCTGCTTCCAATTCAGCATGTTGGGCCTCATTCCTCTGGGCCTCAGTTTCTGTCTGTAAAGTAAGGTTGAACTCACTGATTTTTATGAGGGCCTTTCTGGTGCCAAAGTACTACATAGCAAACAGGCTTTTGGTAGAGGAACATAGGGTGTTGGGAAGGCCTCTCAGATCCTGTTTTCTCTTTGTATTTATGCACCAGAAAATGACAGATGGCGAGACCTGGACAGAAAATGCCCTCTTCAGATTGACCAGCCAAGCGCCAGCATCTGGGAGTGTCTGCCTGAAAAGTGTCAGGATGGCTCCCTCTGGCACCAGGAGGCGGTGACTGCCTGTGCAGTGACCAGCTTAATCAAAGACCTCAGCATCAGTGACCACAACGGGAACCCCTCAGCTCCCCCCAGCAAACGCCAGTGCCGGTCACTATCCTTCTCTGATGAGATGTCCAGCTGCCGGACGTCATGGCGGCCCTTGGGGTCCAAAGTCTGGACTCCTGTGGAAAAGAGACGCTGCTACAGTGGGGGCAGCGTCCAGCGCTACTCCAACGGTGTCAGCCCCATGCAGCGGAGCTCCAGCTTCAGCCTCCCTGCTCGGGCCAATGGGCTCTCCTCACCGTGCCACCAGTCAAGCCTACACCAGCCCTTTGGGGGACAGCCCTGCCAAGGAGCACCAGGTTCAGCTCCCTGTGGACAGGTGGGCGATACCTGGAGCCCCGACCCACACCCTGTGGGAGGGGTCCGGCTGGACCTGCAGTGGTCCCTCTCTTGCTCACACGAGCAGTTCTCCTTCCCAGAATACTGTCCCCCCTCAGCCAACAGCACACCTGCCTCAACGCCAGAGCTGGCAAGACGCTCCAGTGGACTTGCCCGCAGCCGCTCCCAGCCGTGCGTCCTTAACGACAAGAAGATCGGTGTGAAACGGCGGCGTCCTGACGAAGTGCAGGAGCAAAGGCCTTCTCTAGACCTTGCCAAAATGGCACAGGTAAGTGTCCCACTGGCCTAGAAGAGTCTCCAGAAGCAACTCGCTGTTCTCTGGGACTTCTAGTCCTGGTCCAGCCAGTTAAGTGCACAGTGATACTTTTAGAAATGTTTGGGACTCAGTTTCCTTGTTTTGAAAGTACTATCCAAAAAAAAAAAAAAATCTTTTTCAAGTTCTTTTTCTTAAGTATCTGGTTCTCTCCACTTAAAATGAGGCGTGTTCTTATCTTGTTAAAACTCATCGCCAGTGGAACAGGAGCAGACAGATGGTGAGAGGCAGCCATTGGCTGGGAGTCCAGTGTGACCAAACACTAATTAATCCTCTTCTGGCCCTTTGCTGGTACCTCTTGTCCTGGAGCCCACACACCAGTGTTCAGTATCACCCAGATTATGCTGATTCCTAGATCAGGGCCATGAGTTAATGACTTTAGGAAAGATAGGAAGGGATCAGTCCCTTTGATTAAACTGTCAAATCTTTAGACTACCTAGAAATTGCCATCAGTACCCTCTGTGCCACCTCTGCAGCTGTCCTTGGTACAGGAGGAGCCTCTCCCATGTGCTCCTGTTCCCCTGTCTTTGTCCTCTTTGTCTTGCCAGCACTTCTCCTGGGTATCGATCTGAATGAGATGGTCTTGGTGTTAGACACCACCATCAGGACAGGGTCAGAGGCTAAGTAAGGGCTGCCTGCATTGATTGGTTCTTACTCTCGATGTCTTGGGATATGATGAAGACGGTGACACCTATGGTGTGACATTGGTCCTTGTGACCGTTAACTCTAGGATGGATGACTGTGGTGGTCAAAACATGGTCCTGTCGGCTCCGTGCCCATCCAGGAGGCCTCTTGCTCAGTGCTGTGATGTATTCACTTTTGGTGTTCTGTATAAAAACATTGGTTACTGCTTGGTTTGAGGAAAACGACGATCTATTTGCTAGTGGGGGAGTGGGCTCAGCAGGGTTGGCCACATTCTTCAGACCATGGGCAAATCCAGGGCAGGCAGGCTCATGGTGACTGTTCTGCACCAGACAGGTGTAGGCAGTAAGCAGTCTTAGGTTCTCCACACTGGTCCCTGCCCCGTGGAACCGCCTACTTTCAAGAAAGACATGGTTTCTATTCATAGAGTCACTTTCTGTTTCTTTCATTCTCCAAGCCTGTCAGTTCCCCACTGAAGACAAGGTACAGTGGCCTCAAAAGTTCAAAAAGTTCACAGTTTTGAGCCTTTCCAGATTAGCCCAGGCCCCGCACAGGACAACTGGGGACAAGTTAGTGATATGCTTGTGCCACTCCTGTGCCTATGGATTGACTTGGGACAGAGCTCCTGGCTCCTCCCATGTCCAGCTTCCATGACTTCCATCTTGGTTCCAACAGAGGCCCTTCCTCCTGGCAGATCTTCCTGGCTTACTCACTGGACAGTAACTGAATATGTGTGTTGGTTACTGAGAGGAAGTTTCCATCTCCAGATAGACTGAAGTAGGTTAAAGGGACAGCACTCAGGGACTTCTGCAGGAAACAGAGCCCTGGGTTCTGGGTACTCACACAGCCTCAGTTAACTTTGCTAGGCCAAGTTGTATTGGTGAATAGCTAGTGAGGTAATAAAACCAGCTTACACGGGCTACTAGATTTCACTGTCCACAAGCTGCATCACTGAAGACATTTTCTGGTCTCATGTGTGTAGAAACTGTTTAAAAATATATTGCTTGGTGGGGCTGTGCCCGTGTGTATGGATTGCCTCATCAGTTCTAGGCAGGCCTTTAATATCCAGGAAGGTTCACTGGAGCCTAAGAAGGCCACCCTGGTTCAGCCGGTCCACCTTGGGTGGCTCCTTGGCCATGAGTGTCCCAGTGGTGGGACAAGGCACAGGGAAAGGAGAGATCCCTTGGGAAGAATGTGCACCCTCTATTGCCAGAGGTCAGGCCCTGAGGATAGAGTTCCACCAAGCCTCTCTCTCTGGCCAGCCGTCTTTCCATGGGGCTCTGTGGTTCTGCCTGCTTTGGCTCCCATGCAGTAGTATATGGTCTCAGGAGGTGGCCCTTACTTGCCAAGGGGCCTGATAATCAGGCCTGAGATCATCCTCCTGTGTTTGTAAAGAGTTCCGGATTAGGGCCCGGAGAGATGGCTCAGTGGTTAAGTGCATTTGCCGTTCTTGCAGAGGACACAGGTTTTCCTCTTGTACCCACATACTCAGAACTGCCCGAACTGATGTCCTCTCTAGCCTCCAGGGGTACCAGGTATGCATGTGACATGCATACCTACATACATACATACAGGCAAAACACTCCAACAGATCTTTAAAAGGAGTCCTGGACTCAGCCAGGACATTGTAGGGTCCTGAGCCTGGGTTCCAAACAGGCAGGCCCATGGTTGGTGGAGAGACCCACACACGTGGCCAGTGGATGGTTGAGGTGGAATGGTAGCCTTCACGCTGTGGTTTCCCTGGACGTTTTCAGCTGAGAAGAGTGCAAAGTCTGCGGGTGGGTGGAGGAAGAACGTTAGGTGATTTTATGTTTCTGTAGGACAGGCGTGGCCCCAGGATTGGTGCAGCCCTCTCTTTCCTGAGCTGCCTCCCAGCTTGCTTCATAGGTCTTTGATCTTGGTTGGTATATTCGCTCTACTTGTGTGTTCCTTTAAAGGAACATCTTTAAAGGCATGTGGTGTCTGGGACCAGGTGTCTGAACACTTTAGATAAAGGTACAAAGTGTCTTTTTGGTTAGACCTTTGGAGCAGCTGGTGTTCTAATAAACCAAGTCCCTCCAGGGGCCCCTTGGGGCCCAGAGTAGACCCTGAGGGTGTGGGCTTGTGGGGCTTCCTATGGCCTTTATGCAGCTGCTGGGAGTCAGTGCTCTCTAATCTGCCAGGAGAAAAGAAACCGGGTCAGGATGAGCTCTGAGAGTCAGACAGCAGGAGAGGGCAGAGAGCCCTGAGGTGGATGCTCTGAGGCCCAGTCTTCCTTGCCCTGGATTTCGCAGGAGCATGTGCCATGGGCATACTCTCTGGTAGAAGTCAGTGTTACATCTCCTGAGAGGACTGAGATTTTGCTGGTTCCTAGACCTGCAGACCCTTTCTGGATAGAGTAGTTACTTATGTATCCATATGTAGGAGGGGCATTGACAAATCAAAAGGCCTCCAGAAAAAGGGTTAAGACATGCTAGAGCCCTTGGCAGTTTGCTTAACATTACTATGTAAGCAGGTCCACAACCAACACAGGGCTGTGGGGGGAGTTAGGCAAATAATCAGTTTGTATATAATATGTGTGTGTGTTCTGTGTAATCTGGAGAATGCTCTAGGATAGCCATGTTTTTGGTTTTAAATGAGTGAATTTAATAGTACATAGCAGATCAGAGTCAAAGGATAAATAGCTAGTAGCAGATAGACAGAAGCAGCGGATAGCAAAACATCAGTCAGGGAGGGAGGCAGCTAGCTGGAGTTTCTGATCTCTCTGCATGAGCTTCCAACTTCCCATTCCCAATGCAGGCACCTTTGTATCATGGGATGAGGGATGGTAACCCCTTTTGGAAATGGTTTACCTTCCTCTCCCCCCACCCCCCAAAACCGTGTTGCTGGGAATCAAACCCGGGTCTTTGTGCATGCTTGGCAAGCGCTCTTGCTCTGAGCTACATCCTCAGTTCATGGTTCACCTTCTGACTGTTCTAAAGGACATAATGTTTTTACTTTTGTATCATTTTCCTCTTCTTTTCCCTGACACTGAGTTGGGGCCAGGGAGACCGTCCACCCACAGGCTATCCTGTAGAACACACGTTGAGATACACTCTCTGAAGTGGGTGGGGGGTAACCACATTTCCCAGGTAGCTTTTCAGTGAGCTCAGACAGCAACTGCGGGTCTACCAACACAATGTATCTTATAGTGTTCACGAATGCGTGTGCCTGTGTCTCTGTGTCCTTCCGTGTGTTTTTGTATGATCTAGAGATTTGTGTCTCTAGCCATATGTGCGTGCACACAACAGCCGTGTTACCCAGCGTACTGTCTCACACACAAAGAGTGCTGACATGCACAGTTCACTATTGCGCTTGGCAGGGCCAGGGAAGAAGTGTGAGCAACAGCAAGGGCAGATAGATACACACGTGCTGAGTGTTCCCAGAGGTGCAGTCTGTCTTCTATTATAGATACTGGTTTTCTGCCTCCTGTCCTAGTGCCGCTTTCTGTCTTAGCCATTTTCCGTCCCGTGTGTGTTCATCCTCTTACTCCATTCTTTTCTCTTGTAAACGGCAAGGAGGCTGTTGCTGGCCATCAGTGTGCCTGTTCAACTCCCTGTTGCGAGCCGAGGGTGATGAAATGGTGACAGAATAGGATTCATCCGCCTCCCCTGGAAGTTGGCCATATGTGAGCATTCTCTCCCCATGCCCGGCAAGCACTCTTGAAACTGAGGCTGAATATCCTTGGAGCCCACAGCCACTCCATCTCCTGACACATCCCTGGGGCACAGCTGTCTTAGCAGCAGCAATGGCCCTTGTCCCTCTCAGCAGTGAAGGTGAAATACAGCAAAAAAAAAAAAAAAAAAAAAAAAAAAAAGCTTTCCGATTGTCTTTGCTCACATCTTCTTAAAATCCCAGTGTTAGGATTGTGGCCAGGGATGCCAGATGAGACCGCAGGTGACGCCGCCATCTGAATCTGGGAGGGGCTGATCGTAGGAAGGAGTACTCTGGACACCTTCCCTGTACTTTTAGTTTTGGTCTCTACTCTGTGATGTGAGCTTCTCTGTGATGTGAGCCATTCAAAGGCCGCATGGGAGTCCATGTGGTCCAGTCCTATCTGGATCTGGTCCTCTGGATCTCCCATGCTTTCCTCCTCAAGTGCTCTAAGGTTCCTGTTGCCTGTGGTGTTCCGTGCAGCTGAGCCTCCTGTTTCCATAGTGCCAGTGTATAGCAACTGAGTGCAGGACTGAGCTGAGCATGAGAACTGCTTAGCAGCAGGACTTTCCCTGGCATTGATAGTTACTGCTTCATTTGAAACCCGGCCTGAGCACCAGACATTGCCTGTCTCCCAGCAAGTACTGAGTTACGCACAACCATTTTAGACGTGGATCATGTGTGTGAGCAAAGACTTCAGAAAAGCAACAATTAATAAGATTGCTCATGAATGCTATGCCCCTGGGTGCTGTGTTTTTCCCTCCAGGCTGGTCAGTTTGAAAGAGAAAACAAATTATATATTTCAACAGAGCTTCAAACAGAAGCAAGACATTCACAGGGAGGGCTCAGGATGCCGAAACAGAGGTTTGATTGATTGCAGCTGCCCACACGCTGCATCCTCAAGCTCCCCGAGGAGGCCCCAGAACAGGCAGCAACTGTTGTGTTAGCAGATGTTGAGAAACTCCTGAAAGCTGGCTGGGGTGCTGTGGGGCAGGAAAGAGCACGAGTTAGAAACAAGCATGCTGGCATATGTTAGGGGAGCTGGGGTCCTGCCCATGAGTTCAGAGGGCCTGGTGGAGTGGGGCCCACAGGACTGTGCCGCCTGAGGAGCTGCTGCTGCAGACAGCGGGGGTTGTAACAGATGCTCAGTGATGACTCCTGGCTCTTGGCTGGGCAGAGTCACCCTTGGATGATGCTCCCTCCAGCCAGCCTCCTCTCTGCTTTGTGTACCGGTAGAGCTGCCGTTAACAGGGGCAGGCTCTTCTAGTCAGCATGTGGAGTGGCTCTTCGTGCTGCCGGATGTGTGACTTCTTATTCAGGCAGTCTTGGCAGTTGTGGGTCAGCCTGTCATTTGCTCGGCCAGATCCCTGGCTGTAGGCCTGGCTGGCCTAAGTCTTTGTGGCCTTCCCTTGTCTACTCTTTCAGTGTCCTCTGCCTCACCTGTGGCTTGCCTACTCCTTGGTCCCCATTGGCCTTGCTGCTTAGATGGGAAGCTGTACTGATGGTAGGGAGAGGAATTTAGGGTTGGAACATCTGCAGCACGAAGTGCAGGCTGGGGTGGAGCTCTGGGTTGTTTGAAATGAAGGAAGTGCCGAATCAAAGTGAAGACAAAGCCCACCCTGCCGTTGCTGGTCTGAGCTGTGCACCCTTGGCATCCACTGGACCCTATATGTCTGTGAAATGGAATTAGCAATTGCTTTTTCTCAGGAGAGCAGAGAGAGGTCACGTACTTGTGGATCCAGCATGTAGTTTTCAACAACACAGTTTTATAGGAAAGAGAGCCGAGGGACCGTGAAATGGCTTAGTGGTTAAGAGTGCATGCTTACAGATCACAGCACCCATGGAAAGAACAGAGTGCGGTCTTGTGCACACCTGTAACTCCAGCTGGGTGGGGGAGGGGCAGAGACTGCCAGCCTAGCTGAAAAATAGGAGGTGGAGGCCTGGAGAGATGGCCCAGTGGTTAAGAACACTTGTTCTTGTAGAGGACCTGGGTTTGATTCCCAGCACCCACACGGCGGCTCACAGTTGTCTATGACTAAAGTTCCAAGGGATCCCATGCCCTCTTCTGACCTCCGTGGGCACCAGGTGTGCATGTGGTACCCAGACATTCATGTAAGCAAAACACTCATACATGTAAACCAATCAGTCAAAAAAGAAATAAAAATGAAACGGAAAGTCACAGAGGGCACTCAGTGCCTTCCTCTGGCCTGCAAACACACAGCTGTGTGCATTTTTAAACATACATGTATTTCTAATACACATGAATATATGCAAATTTCAAGAAAAAGAAATTCCAGAAAGAAGCTGCTGCAGCTGAGGAGCCTGCACTTTTCTCCTGTGCCCATGGATCAGCTCCCCTGGTAGAGCTACTTTGCAACTCTGGTCAGCCTGCTGGGTATGTGTTGCTGGTAGGCCAAGCCCTGCCAACTGTGGAACGGACTGTGTTTGGAATACCTGTCTCATGGCTTTCTTTTCTCTCAGAGATAGGTGTGTGTCCACAGTACCGTAGCACCTTGGAGGAGGAAGTCCGTGTTTCAGGAAAAGCCTCCTCAGACACTTGAATTCCTCCTTGTTCCCAGGCTCAGTCTTTAGGTTGCATAAGCGGTCTACTCTCAGTCACTCAGATCAGGGCCCAAATGTTGACATAATAGCTTTGATCTCCTGGGGAAGAGAAAAAAAAATAGGAGTTCTCCTGGGACTATGCCAGGGAGGCAGCTTCACATGCCACTTGGTGATTTTCCATGCCTCGCTTGAGAGGCAGTGGTGCTCTGGGGGCTCCAGGACTCTTGGGAATGGGTGCCTCTTCTTCCCTGGGACAGTTCGCCAGATGTGAGCTCCTGGAGCTTCCTGATCAAACCCGGAGCACCTTTGGCTCACCAGGCTTGCATGGTGCTGGCACAGAGTCCTGTGAGCCCCTTCTTCTAGGGGCCACAGTCTGTGGGCAGAAGGAAAACAGCCTTTCCTGCTGAGGGCTCAGCACTCCCCAGGGCAGCTCCAGGCTGGCCAGAGGAGGCCACAGAAAAGACCTGTGAGCTGTTGTTACTGTCACATGACTAGTTTACTATATGAGCTGAAGCACTGAGGCTACAGAGGCAGGAGGTAGGTAGGACCTGTTTCCTGCTGGAGCCCTTTTTCTGGGGCAGCCAGGTCTTCATTCTGGGCAATATATGCCACCATTCCATACCTTAGTATCCCTGTCTAGGAGGTAGGGTAGTACTAGGGAGGTGGGGACAGGCAGATCCTGGTCCCACTGGCAAATGCAGTGAGCCTCAGTCTCAAAAAACAGAGTAGATGATCTGGGAGTGGTGGCATACACCTTTAATCCCAGCACTCAGGGGGCAGATTCGAACTTGGATCTCTCAGTTTGAGGCCAGCCTGATCTACTTGGTGAGTTTTAGGACAGCCAGGGCTATGTTGAGAAGGTCTCTCTCTCTCTCTCTCTCTCTCTCTCTCTCTCTCTCTCTCACACACACACACACACACACACACACACACACACAAAGTAGATGGCTCTTGAGAAATGACACCTCTGGCTTCCACATACATGCACACATGCTTGCATACCCACATACATACAAGACGTTTGACTTTTATTCTGCACACAGGGTGAAAGTATTCAAGGGTTTGAAATCCTGGGGCAACAGAAACCCTGAAAATGCCTCTAGACTATGATGAACTGAGGAGCCTGGGGAAGTCAGGGGGCAGTCAAGGTGCTGTTGGCAAGCTTGATTGCGGACTAGAACAGGTGGGCAGTGAACATGCTGATTGTGTTAAGGAATCAAGCTCAAGTGGGGACTACAGGACCCACCAAAGTGCAGTTATTGTTCTTGGCCTCCAACTTCTCAGCTGTAGCCTGTACTTGGCAGAATCAGCCACCCTAATTTTCACCCAATATTCATAACTTTGGTTAGAATATTCTGTTTAGAGTTTCCTGATAATAAGTCCTTGTGATCCAATTTGCACACTAACTTTGACTATCTCTTCTTTCCTTGTGTGTATACAGTGGTATGTGAATGCAGGCACGTAGTGGTCAAAAGACAACCTCAGCAGGTGTTGGTCCTTGCCTCCGACCTTGTTTGAGACCAGATCACTGTTGTCTTTCCACTGTGTATGCCAGGCCCTCTGGCCTGTGAGCTCCTAGACAGTTTCCTGTCCTATCTCCCATCTTCTTGCAAGAGCACTGGGCATGCAGAAACTCACACTACACATCTGTCTATCACATTGATTGTTTTTGGTCCTTGTGCTTGCATGACAAGTGTTTCTACCCTCTGGGCCATCTCCCCAGCCCACATGTTTCTTCTTGCTTGTTCTTAATACAAATGAAGCCTGATGGTTCACCAAGCATCTGTAGAGCCACCTCCCTGCAGTCATTGCGTACCAGGGATTTATCAGCCAGGCTGCCCTCTGGAGCCTCAGTCCTTCTGTTAAAGAGTGTTGTTTTTGTCCATTATAGACTCATGCTAGTCCGAGCTCTAAGCTCAGGACTGGAGGAGAGCTGGGCTGGCATAGGGCCATGGAAGGGTTCTTCCATGGTTTTGAATGCTTGTCATGCTGGATCTCATCTCAGCTGTGCCATGTCTAGTCAATTTACAACAGCTGGGGTAGCATCTCCTGGGGCGGGGGAATGGGGAGGTCTATGGTGGCCTTCAAGTCTCTATATAAACCTGAGTAAACCTCAGTGGGCTTCAGGATTCAGGGAAAAGAATATTTGACAGACTCAGGAAGGAGTTTGGCCTTTTCATCTAGCTCCTGATCCCTCATCAAGGACATCAGAACAATGCTTTCTCTAAAGGATCACCAGGCCCTGAGTAGCCTGGTGCCAGTAGGGCTGGGAGAGCCTCAGCAAGGACCAGCGAAAGAAGATCCTTGAGACAGACATGAGATTGATGGCCAAGTCTGGCCCAGAGCTGAGCGTGGCTGTGCCATTCCTGAGACCCGCAGACTGTTGTTTTGTGCAGGCTCGGGTGGTGGTGTGTCTTTTGGGATATGGTCCTCTGCCACCCCAAGCACTGCCTCAGCAGCCTCTCCCTGTTCATCTAGAACATTCTGTGGTTTCAGCCATCTGGATTAGTCCTCTTCTGTGCAGCCTCCAGCCTCAGTGGAGAACTGAGGGAAATGAATGCCGCATAGACAACCAGCTCTCCGCTGCTGTTCCCTCTCCACAGGTTCCCTCAGCTGTCTTGTTGAGTGTGAGCTAATTGCTCTTTATGGCCACAGCCTCTATAGTGTCCCCCTTGACAGACTAGAACTCTCAGATAGTCCTCTTGGGTGTAGGAAAGGGTGACTTTTTAAAAAATTCTTTTAGAAAACAAAAGAAATGCTCGGCCCTACCATATAAAACAACTCCCAGAAGAGAGGCTTCCTTCGTAAACAGTAAACTGGCATCATCTCTAAAGGTCATCAGACCCCCAGTCCCACCCCGACACTGTGCAAGGCCACACCATGCATCTGCCATTCATGGAGCAGGTGACGAGGCAGCTGCCCTTGCCAGTTCTGTGTAGAGGAGTGTGGCATGCCTCTTGGATCAACCAGAGCCTGGCTAAGACAAACCACCCATTTGGTGCAAGGAAGTCACTAAAAGTATGTGTAACTAGGTTTTGGAAGAACCAGTATCTCAGAGAAGCAACTGCAGGAAGCTGCTCTCTCCAGCCCTTCCGGAGACGTGGCAGCCTACAGTCTGAAGGCTCCACAGCTGGCCAGGCCTGAAGAGAGGGCACGGAGAGGAATACTCTGGAAGAGGCGCTTGCTGAAGCAGCTGTGGAGAGAAGAGCAGACTGTGCTGGTGGTGGACCAGCACAGGACACAGTCAGGAGAGGCCAGCTCTTCCTCCAGCCTCGATTTGCCTGACGTTCTTCTGCTGACCTTGGGAACTGTAGGCGTCTGTTCTCTTATTCCACCCTATGGCTTTCCAGGATCAAACTCCGCTCACCAGGTTTTATGCCAGATACCTTTTCCCCACTGAGCCTCCTCACTAATCAGCACTACCCTCCAGGGATGTTGGGCACCCAGCACATGAGAGGAACCTGGCAAGACCAGACAAATGTTCTTGGATGTCATGGGGTCATTTTTGGAGCCCTGAGAAACGTGGATGTTGAAAGAGTGGGTCATGGCCCCGAAGAGCAGGTGGAGCCCCGAGCCATGTCACAGGCTTCCAGGAAGGGAGCGAAGGCTCTGGGCAAGCCTCTGTTTGATTTGCTGGCATTGGGCAACTCTAGGAGTCCATTCCGTAGGGAGGCTCCATGTATTCAAGTTGTGCCCTTTCCAAAGTGAAGAGGTGGTTTCTTAGGCAAGTAAGATGTAAGCCACATGGGATTCTTAGTGCCCAGATCTGTGTGGACCTAGGACTGAAGCTGCACCTGGAGACCATTGCAGCCTCTGTTTGGGTTTGACGCTGCTCCCCACAACCCATCAGCTCATTTTAGCCTCATGATGTTCCTGGGAGCTGTTTACTGGAAGATGTGCTGGGCCCCAGAGGTGTTCAACACTTAGCTCAGGAGACTAAGGTAGGAGGAGGTGAATTCAAGGTCTTTACAGCAGACTTGGCCCCGGTAATTCTGGTTTCTACATAATCCCTAGGTGAGAGTAGAGGGAAATCTGGGGAGATGGAGGGTTCTGGTAGGCCCTCTGGAAGAGGATGAATCCTAGACTAGATTAAGATCATAGCCAACTCTTGTAAATGCCTGAAAGTGGCCACGAAAGCTTCCAGCTCACACTGGGCAGGCTGTTCTCCCTCCAGCACCTAGCATTGCTCAGCCATTTGGTAGAAATTTGGAATTTGGCCTCAACCCCAGGCCTGCCACACCAGAATCTGTATTTGAACTTGATTATCTTAGCCTTTGAAAGGGTTTTAGATGTGGGCAGTCTCCTCTGTGGGAGGTTACTGTGTTTTATTTTTGGCCCTAGGCAGCCAAACTATGGGTTCTTGCACCTGGGCCTAGGACGCGGTCCCTGAGTCAGAGCCTAACCTAGTCAACCTTACTCTAGTGCTAACTCTGTCCTCTCTATGGTTTGGGTCACCTGCCTGATCAGCCTCCTGCCACGGTCCTTTCTTCCCAGGAAGGAGGAGGACATGGTTCATGTTGGGAACCTTTTGCTGGAGTCCTGTACTTCATTTACCCTAGGCCCCACCCACTGAAAGTTTGATCAACATGCAAAATAACAAAGTGGCACCTCTTCCTCTCGGGACCCGGACAGGCACTTGCACATGTGTCCTGTACCCAGCAATGGTCTGTAGGGCAGGATGAGGCTGCAGAAGGAGGTTAGCTCGCTTAACCCTGCTTCCAAAGGAAGCAGCAACATCCACTGTTCCGGTGTCAGGCTAGTCCAGCTCCGGTGTCAGGCTAGCCCAGTTCTGGTGTCAGGCTAGCCTAGCTCCAGTGTCAGGCTAGCCCAGAGTAGCAGCAGGGGAGAAGAAAGAGGGAGATTAGGTTTTGTGGACTGTGGTCTTTGGGGGCTGTATTCACATGATATTCAGATACAAGGATAGGGGACAGGTCCAGATGTGAGTCTTGCAAATACCCAGTGATCCCTCCGATTTCTATGGACATTCTTCACTTGGTCTTGCTTGTTAGTGGGGTCAGTGTCGGTGGCAGTGTTGATGACATGGTAACCTAGCCGTGTCTGGAGATGCTCCTGAGCCGTTTGATAGGTGTGAATGCTCTGGAGGAGCTATATGGATAACAGAGAAGTGTAAGCAGTTCACTGGATACTTACTTTGGGTGGATGGATGAATGAATGAATAAATGAACTAATGAAGTGGGGCAAAGGCCCAGTTTCTTGATGGACAGTCAGCTGCTGAATCAATGATACTCAACAACAAGGTTGGCCTATGCCACTCCTGGACATAGGCAACACAGGTGTCGTCCTTACAGCCCGAGAGAGCAGCTCCTTGCTGTTTATACTAGAAACTGTGACGTTCAGAATTGTGGCCCTAGTCACGAAACCAGGAGTTGTTCCAAGGGTGTGCTTGTTGTACTCGATCACATGGCCCAGGGAGGGTTCAGGGTGCCGGGGTTCCTTAGGGCTGCAAGAGAGGGCTCCCAGTGTGAATACATCCAAGTAGTCAGGCTCAAGATGGCAGCTGGGAGCTCTATGGCATCATCCAGGGAGTGCATTCTAGACTCTCCTACCCCAGTACTAGAGCGTTGTAGGCATTCGGAAGTGACAGTTGTCATCATTCTGGATGAAGTGAGGCAAAAATTGATTATTACTGAATCTGAGACTTGAGTTTGGAGCAGTGACAGAGTGGGCACTGAAGGTAGTCTTGCTGAAGCCCAGCAGCCTCCAGAAGGGGCAGGCACACGAGAGCGTAGGTAAGGTAGAAGAAATGAAGGGCTCCTTCTGTCCCCCACCTAGGCCTTCCCAGTTGTCCCATCCTGGAAGCCTAGAGAGACCTGATAGCACAAGAGGGACCATGGTGACGACCTCATCACTCAGGAGCAGGCCCTCAGAGGCACTCACAGTGATTGAAGTCCAGTGTCTTGGGCTCTGTAGGGGCTCTGCTAACACACCTCCTTTTGATACTTTGAGAAGAGGGAGCATTTTTCCCTTTTTTTTCTCTTTCTTTTTTTCTTTTTTTTTTTTTTGAGACAGGGTTTCTCTGTGCAACATCCCTAACTGTCCTGGAACTAGCTCTTGTAGACCAGACTGACCTCAAACTCGCAGAGATCCATCTCCCTCTGCCTCCCAAGTGCTGGCATTAAAGGCGTGCGTCACCACTGCCCAGCTTGAGAAGAGGGGGTATGCTGTGGGACTTTAAAAACATACCTTTCAGCTCAGCCTCTCCAATTTAAGAGTCTGATGATGGGATGCAGGTTCTCTTTACACACAGTGGGACCCCTCAATGCACATGGCGTCTGTGGCTTTCTTGGCGAGGCTGGGACTTCCAACAGGGGCCCCTCAACCTGTAGACCTTTAGTGTGTACTATCTGGCCCCTGAGCTAGATAGCCCAGTGCCTCAGTTTCCCTATTTGAAAGAAATTGGATTATGTAGCAACTTCTCACCAAAAGCTGGTCCCTGAAAGGGCTCAGGACAATTATCTTGGTAGTCAGGAATGTGACAGTGACGTACATAAGGTGGCCCATCCCATGATTGCCTGCAGATCTGCCTCGCCCTGAGCTGGCTCCTGCGAGGCCATTCTATGCTCCCAAAGTGGGAAATAAGAATGCAACTGGGGAAGGGACTGTGAGGATGGGCACCTGGGCACCCTTCCGTGGGTGGATTGCCTATGATGCCTCTCAGTGCCCAGAAGCACCATGTTCCCATACTAGCTGGAAGCTTTGGCTGGCCCGCTTGTCCAGTCCTGCCAAGCTCTTTCCAGGCTGCCCTTGAGTCTTTGCCATGCTTGAGAAAGTGTGGGCCAGAACAGGGAGTGTTCATGTCCTATGCTCTCCCTCCCTCCTTCCCTCGAAGAATTTTGATGGAGCTATGCCTCTCAATATGGTGGAACAAAACCCAAGCAGCCAGGGCGGCCCTGGGATTCTCATCGTTCAGACCAAGCTCTGGAAGATTCTCCCAGGCTGGGGACTTAGGAGTCTTCCTTCTGGCCTGATGTGTTCTCTGACCGAGGTGGACAACCAGCTCGGAAGTTGCTATAGTACATTAATCTGTAAGAAAAATAACTTGGCCCTGAAAGGTGGTTTTGTAGCAGCTTTGTTAAAATAAGGACAGGAATGGTTGGCTCAGGCATTTAAAAGCCTCATGTGGCTGCGGTTTTATCCTGTGCCGCACCTCAAGCTCAGTGAGCAGAGGCCATCCCAGGGTTGAAACTGCAGCAGCCAGGCCAGGCCAGGAGTGCTGTTCAGGGTCCAGAACATCTCCAGGGACCCAGGAATAAAGTTGGAAAGTTTTCAGCGTAGACATGGATGTTGGCACAGGCTTGGTTTGCGCTTGTGAATGATGAGGATATGTGGAAAAATGCAAAGCTGGTCTTGGTAGCAGCTCCCCTCCCCATCCCTCCAGTTCCTTCTGTGGCCCCTTGGTGCAGCCATGTAGTGGGAGTGGGGTGGTAATCTGCTCAGACTTCTATGATGGGAGTGATGGGAATTGCAAAGGGGGTAAGCTTCCAAGGCTAGGATGGTCCATGCATCCTATATGCTCCCACTGTGTAGCAGACACTGGGGTTGGTGCACGCTTTAACCTCTGTTTCTCTCTGAGAAGGAGGTGCATAAACAGCTGAGACGGAACACATGCTAGACTAAGGCACCAAAAACATCCTAGGGGTCCTTGAAAAAGGACTAGGTAGTAACAATGGACTTGTAAGCCCTACAGAAGCACTCATATGAAGCACTGCTCTGAATACTGTATGCAATCTGGCCCGCCAATCCTTATGTTAGCCCTAATGCAGGAATTGCTATTGGCATAGGATGGAAGTACAGAGACTTGATGAAATGGCTACTAGAAGCCAGGTATTAGTCCTAGCTGGTGTGGGTTTTGAACTCAGGGCGTGTGGCTGAGAGTCTGTGCTGAGCCTGGATAGCACAGCCACTGGGGATCCAATGACTAGACAAGGCCTAGTAGGCAGAGTTGGGTAGCCTGTGTTAAACTGAGGAGGAAAGCTCAAAGTATGGCACCACCTTCCCAGGTTGCCGGGGGGAAAGATAGGCACCTGCCCATTCTCAGGAATGCAGTTAGTGTGTTACCAGGGTTGGGCACATGGCCGTGTGCAGGAGGCGGCATATGGCCTGGGACCCCTGTTGAGATGACTCATAGCTGCTTGGTGGCACAATGCACAGAATATTGGCCAACATTATCCCTAATCCTTATCACAGCACTGTTTTCTTTAATTTGATGTCCAGCAAAAGCCTTCCCAGGCCCTCTGGCCACCTTTTCCTCACATAGGGCTGTCTGCCGGATGAGGCTAGGGATGGACTAGGTTTTCACAGAAAGAGATGTCACCTGTTATGACCCACACTCTGCCCGAGTGCTGTTTGGTTCTGCAGTCTTAACATTTGATGTTAGCCTGTTCTACACATCATGCTAACTGTTTTTCGGTGGCCAAGGAGGAAGAGGGCAGGTTGGAAGGAGCCTGTGACTGCCAGGAGGCTGGGAACAGGCCAGGAGCAAGGTCGTTGGAACAGGTGGAGCTGCTATGGATGTGGGACTTTGGCAAGACACGGAATTTCCCTGAGCCTCTGCTTCCTCGCTGTAAAACGCTGGTGGAAACAAGTGGCCCATTCGTTGTGGATGCTAACAATCTGATCTGCCAGCCCAAGCGATCTCAAGCTGAATGTGCTGGTGCATGCGTACAGTCCCATGCCCCACAAGGCTAAGGGGTTCAAGCCTAGCCAATACTCTGAGACCCTGTCTCAAGAGAAAAAGAGAAATAGCAATTTCTGGATTCGTTATTTATTGTTGTTCTTAGGTACAAAATACCTGTGTAAGAAGCGTAAAGTCCAGAAGGTTTTAGAAAGACCTCGTCTAAAGTGCAGCACATGTAATTCTTCCAGAGTCGGAGTGACCATGTTTCAGGGCTTGAGGTAGACCCTGCCATTCTTTTCTGAAACAACTGTGATATTGAATAGACTCCAGGTGCCCTCTTTAGCTTCAGGAGTCCATTGATTTCACAGAGTCAAGAACCAGTTTTAAATTGTCTACATATGCCATGGAGCAATGATGAGATAGAAAAGTTTATTCCTCAGATTGGGAAAATGAAAGAACAGCTGCTTAAACAAAGTGCAGTGCTTGCACCCATTTCTTACCCTGCCATTAAGACACCGAGTTTTTTAAAATATAAAGATTTATTAATTTTGTTGTTGTTGTTGTTTTGTTTTGTTTGTCTGTTTTTTGAGACAGGGTTTCTCTGTGTAACAACCCTAACTGTCCTGGAACTCACTTTATAGACCAGGCTAGACTCTAACTTAGAGATCTGCCTGCCTCTGCCTTCTGAGTGCTAGGATTAAAGGCGCACACCACCACGCCCAGCCCAAGATTTATTAATTCTTAGCGATATGTACATGTGTGTATGAGATAGTGTGTACCACATGTGTGCAGGTGCCTGCAGAAGACAGAAGAGGTAATCACATCCAATGAAGGTGGCATTAAAAGTGGTTGTGAGCCACTTGATGGTGCTGGGAGCTGGACTTGGATCCTCTGAAAAAGCAGCAAGTGTTCTTAACCACCAAGCCATCATCTCTCCATCCTCAAAGGCACATTGTTTTATACATGTGCACATGTACATACACACACACACACACACACACACACACACACACAAATGTTTTTTTCTTCTTGTCCTTGTGCAAAGAGCTGACTTCTTTTGGGCTCTTTAGGTCAGGCTCTATGAATTCCTTGATGCTGATGTGCCCTTGTTTGCAGCCTTTCTTCTTCCTCTTTAACTGCACACTGTACAACCCCATTGTAGGCCACACATCATGTGTTCTTTAATCAGCGCCATTATCCATTGAGAAGGGTGGCATTGGCTGGCTGCACTGATCATGGCTTCCCCAGATGTCTGCAGCTCATCCATGAAATAGAGTTGCTTCCACTATCATTTCTGCACCAGGACCTTGCACAACCAACTGGACAGTGTCTGCTGTTGTTGTGGTTTCTTTACAGTCTGCAATGTGTCACTCTCTGAACCAGCCCATCTGTTATAACTCTGCTGCTTGGGAACACCTTTGTCTTTTACATTGCAGAGCTCCCTGAGACCATTGGCCACAGACATTGGGGATTGTAGGTCCGTGGTGCCTGCTGTGTTTCTGCACTACTGCCATGCATAGCTGGATTTGTGTTGTATAAGTTGGCCTCAGACCTTCTCACTTGCATGTCTGTCTCCCAGGGTCTTGGGACCTGCTGCAGCGGGCAGAATCTAGGTAACTTCCCGGATTTTTTTTTGTACTCCAGTTCTCTGTCACCCATTTAATCTATTTTTTTCTGGCAACCTACCATGCTGAACACTGAAAGCATAACCCATCCTTCCCTCTCAGTGAATTCATCTGGGGATAGGTGCAGGTATCAAGATCCAGTGTGGAGCAGGATAGCTGAGGGCCTGCTCTCTGGAAGGTGTTTCCTAGCAGGGATGGACAATAAACAATAGCAAAAACGATCATATCAGACAGTGTTGTGAAGACAAGAAACGTGTGTGATAGAATGGAGGTGGTGGGCAGACAAGCACAAAGTTTTTCCATGGAGGGTGGTATGCGGAACCTCCAGAGGCTGGCAGCAGCTAACCATGGCTGGGCACATTACCCAGTCAAGAAGAGGAGCTGGGTGTCCACTCGTGCTCGTTGGACTCACTCCGGACCTGGGAGGCTCCTGCCTGATCCAGTCCCAGCTGCCAGCAAGTAGTCTCCTGGATGCTAATAGCTCATCTCCTGGAGTGGCAAAGCTCACTTGTGAGGTACCCAGAATCCCAACAGTGTGGCTCTTTCTCTTCCTCAGCAATGCCTGGTTGGCCTGAGAAAGTGAGGTCAGGTGATGAAGTGTCAAATTCAGGAGCCTGTGGTTTTCTGCCTGGCATCCAAGAGGCCAGTCATCCATCCCACTGAGTCTTGGTGCCAGCCCTGAGTTTACCTAGACTCACTAGGCCTCCTAGCCATCTGTGTGATGTGATAAGTTTCATCGTGGGAACAGTCCTGGGGTTGGAGCGGAGAGATAAGGTGGCTGTGTCTAGAGTCTAGCTGTGTCTCCTGAATGTGAGAGAAGTAGCCAGTGTGGCAGTGAACTTATAAATGGTTTCTAACCTGGGCCTGAGGAGGTGTAGTTCTGCACGCTGGAGCTCCAAGCTGTCTTCCCATCAGCAAATAGAAAAGAAAATGCCAGAAACTCAAGGCCTGTGTGCACCTGTGGCTGCACTGTGCACATTAGCCTCAGGTGTTGACACAGTAGTCGTCATGCATTCTTGCCTGTCTTGCTTTTCAACGAAGCGGGTGGCCTCGTGTGAACTCCCCTCACTGGGCTCCTTAGGCCCAGGAGTATGGGTAGGGCAAGTAGTGTCAACCAGAGCCTCCTCACCTTTCTCTTAAGGGGCTGCCTCACAGACCCAGGGATTTGACTGGAGAAAGACAAAGGTACCTGCTGCAGGCTCTCCCCATCCTCAGAACTGGTTATGTTTAGAAGGAACACCCCTCCAGCACTTGCCTTTCAATCCCAGGCATGAGTTCCGGAGGGCCCCCTGCTCATGCAGTGCCCTTGGTGCCCACCAGTTAGAGCGGGTTCACATCCAGTAACTACAAGAGATTTGGCTTTGCTGGAGCGCAGCTGGTCTGCCCTGTCATCTGCCCTGCTGTTGGTACTTTAGCTTTGAGCTGGTTGGTCCAGAAACTGGCCTCTGAAGGGAGGTTGGGGTGGCCTTGGTGTCTGGTACAGCAGAGCCGTGTGCAAAGAGCCCCTTGGCGTTTCCCACTGCCCTTCACTTGCTACTGAGGAACTTCACTTCACAGCCACTGTGAGTTAGAAAACAGGAATCCACTCCAGTACAAATGCTCTCACGTCAGATAAGCCTCGTATCTTTAAGGGCTGCTAGCACAGGGTGTGTGGTTGGTGAGGGAGGGAGACAGGACCATCTACAGAAGCAGTGGTTTCCTCCTGGCGTCTCTCGCTTGGGTGTCACAAAGGAGCAGAGAATGGGAGCCCAGTGGGCTAAGGCTCTGGTCGCAACCTCACCCTCTAGCCTGGGATGGACTGAGGACCCTCATTTGTTTTGTTTTTGTTTTGAGATGAGCTCTCATGCAGTGTTCTATAGTTCAAGGTGGCTTTCAGTTCACTATGTAGCCTGTCTGGTCTTTCTGCTTCTATGGGCATGTGTAACTGTGCATGACTCTGTTTTCTTTCTTCCCTTTCCCCAAAGTGGGGACAATAATAACTTGCCTCATGGGGTTGCTATGAAGACCACACAAGCCAAAGGGTGCAAATCCTCCACCACGTCTGGCCGGTGACCAGGAGTTGCTATTGTCACATCGTCATCTCAAGCCCATGCTGCTCCCTCATTGCCTTCCCCAGTGCCTCTGAGGCTCAGGCTTGGGCAGGATGCAGGTGGCAGATACCCATCCTCTCGGTTGCCCTAGTGACCTGGGCTCCTGTCCTCACTAAGGCTTCGTCATCTCTGGCCTCCTCCAACTGGTAAAAAGTCCTTCCTTGTAGGAAAAGGCGTCTCTTTAGCTCTTACCGTGAGAGTAGAGCAGAGCCTCCAGTATGGTAAAATTAACCAATACTTAAATTATATTACTAAGAATAAAACATTCTCGTTCCATTAGGGAGCACAGTCGTCTGGC
Source organism: Microtus oregoni (assembly GCF_018167655.1). Classification (NCBI taxonomy): domain Eukaryota; kingdom Metazoa; phylum Chordata; class Mammalia; order Rodentia; family Cricetidae; genus Microtus; species Microtus oregoni. The sequence goes on from NW_024543075.1 coordinate 12,262,495, forward strand.
AGGCAATTATGTCTTCTGTGCTGTCGCCCAATCATCCTGCTATAACGTTAACTCCTAAGGCTATAAATATCTTTAGTAGGTTACCGAAGATCTGTGGGCACCGAGACGGAGCGAGCGCGGGACTGAGAGGTCAAGGGCTCACTCCTAGCTCTGTCATTCTTAAGCTGCAGCACTCTGAGCAGGTTATTCATCGAGGCCTCAGTTTTCTTTCCTACAAAACGGGAACAGTAGTGCCCAGCTCTTGAGAACTACGTGCGTTTGGTATCAGCTAAAGGGACGAAAGCCATAGTTCTCATTGTACCCCAAAGACTAGAGATGGCATCACTCCAAGTTCTGGGGAGGGTGCTCTCAGCTCACCGATCCTTCCATCTTGCACGTGGGTATTGTTCACAGCAGGCATCCTGCAGTTGTGTGTAGGCCAACTGTGGACTATACCCTGGGGGAAAGCCTGCCAGCAGAAGCAGCTGCCGACTGATGTGGTGGCAGCTGGGGCAGGGCTGCACTCTGTCCTTCCCTCCACTGTCTCACGCCTGGCTGCTAGCCTCCCAGGAGTCTCTCCACCCATCCCGTCCTGCCTTTCCACGTGGGGGAAGGGAGGGAACCAAGCAGGCGCAAGCACAGTTTGGAGACCTTCCCTGAGACTGTAGCTTCTGAGTGCTCAGAGCTGGTTTTCTTAGGCCCAGATTTGAGGTTGAAGCAGGTGCGGGAGGGCTTGGCTTGAACCCATCCATCAGCTGAAAGGGTCATGTTGTGTACCTGAGGAACCTGGCGCCCAGAGGGATGAGGCTCTTTGCCCAAGATCACTGTGAGCTAGATGGGGCCTGGACAGTGACCAGGCCTGCCCTCTCCCTGGCACTCCCCCAGCTGGTCCTCCGCCACCCCTGCAAATTGAGAGGCCATCGCCTCCTACTCATCTCCCCCACTGGTTCCATCCTGTCTCCTCTGCCCTTCCTGGGCCTGAGTGACTTGTCATGGCTTTGCCCTGCATTCTTCAGGGCTGCGGTGGTGTTTTCTCTCCCCAGGCAGCTTCCCACACTGACTAATCCCATCCAGACTGGAAGTGGCAGAGCAGCTTGAACGGGACAGGGCAAGAGAGCTGGGCCTGGTTCTCGTTTGAGGCCTTGACTCGTTAGGCCTTTGGCAAGTTCCCGAACCTCTCTGAACCTGAGTGCCAGTCAACAAAGCAAAGCAGAGCTCCGCTTGGGCTTTGTGGCCACAGTGTGAGAGTGCAGCCTTGGGCACTGCTAAGTAGTAGTGCCCTTTCAGGAGACCTCCCTTCCGGGTCTTCTCGAGTCCTAGTAGAAGGACTGAGCAGGAGTTGCTATTTCTGGTTGATGAATGAGGGAGACCCAGCTCTGAGGGGAGGAGACGGCTGTATGGCAGATGGTGGTAGATGCAGGCAGGCCAGGACACAGCAGGTTGAAGCTGACTTCCTCTAGCCCTACCAGGCCTGTGCCCTTCATGGAAGTCTCAGGCTCCTGGCGGCAGTCACTGCCCATCTATCCCTCTCAGAGGTGTGTGTCCTGCTTCAGGGCTTTTGCCATGCCCCTCCCTGCCTGTGGCCTCAAGCTCAGACAGATGTTCCCAGAACTTCTGAGACTTGATGTGTCTTTGTTTCCTCAGGAAGCTGGGGTGTCCCGGTGCTACAAGAAAGAGGGCTCTAGGGTGGAGGGATGTGTTAATTTTGTCATGCAGAGGCAAACAGGTTTGCAACATCTCAGGGAGAACCGAGACTAGAGAGCTGTGGGGGTGGTGGCAGCCAGGCCTCAGCCTGCTACAGGGCATGTTCCAAGGGCATTTCCTGTTGATACTGTCCTTGCCCGCACCCACTTCCTTTCCTCTCCTTGTCTCTACCCTGGGCCCCCTGCTGGCTGCTAGCTGGGTGTGCTGTCTTGGTGCTCTAGTCTGCCTCTCTGAGGACTGGCCCTGTATGGTGTCTTTACCTGCTGGTAGAGCTCCTCCTGTATGGTGTCTTTCCCTGCTGGTAAAGAGTGTCTCTCTAGTGACATCTGGCGATGTTATCTGCTTATTTTAGGCAACTCTCTTGGGCCCATGCTCATCCTTTCAGGCAGATGCTGGGGTAACCCCAAGATGACTCAGGACCCCTGTGGGTGACTTTGCCTTCCCTGCTACTTCCTGCTGCTTCCTTCCTCACTGTGGAACCGGAGACAGAGCCTTCCTCTCAGAGCCTCAGCCCCACACTCATGGGTTGGAGACTTCACTGCTCCTGGCTGTTAGGAGGACCAAGTTGTGTGCTGCTGGAAGAAGGGTCCACAAGAGGTCCCTCTGTCCTTCTTTTACCCTTCTCAGTCCACTGACTTTGGAGCTTCCAAGTGTACACATCAACATTGTACTCGAGGCTCAGAGCCCATGTTTCTCACACCCCGGCCAGCGGAGTGAAGAGCAGGGCTTGGGGCTTGGGCCGGTGCAGTCTTGCAATGGCTTTCCACTGGTCGTACATTTGAGTCATTTCGGCCTAAATTTTCCACTTACGAAGAGGGATGCTGACAAAATTGGATCTCTCTGGGAAGTGGTCCAGGTTAAATGAGATTGTATTTCCAGAGTCCCTGGCACATGCTTCCCCAGGGTCCTCGCTCAGGTCTCCCTTGGCTGTCACTGCTCCTAGACCTCTCTCTCCCTGATGAGAAGTTCCTGAAACAGTGACACGTACCTGCTCTGGGTGATGGCTCTCGGTCATGCATGACTCCTGGGCTGATTGCAAGAGTGCCTAGGCATTAGGATCTGCTGACTGGAGCCTTGCTTTAGACCTGGGGAGAATGACATTTGGGTGTCTCACATCTGTTTTGGCTTGTCATAGTAGGGAAGAAATACAGCAGTTGGCCAGGAGCTGAATACCCATCCTGGCATCTCCAGCCTCCTCCGAAGTGATCCATGGCCACAGGCTTGAAATTCAGAAGGAAGTCATGAGAGTTGGCCGACATGGGGAGGAGAAGCAGAGAGCAGCTTTGGCCTCCATGTGGGACACAGGGGCACTAGTGCATGGAGAAGCTTGTGTCCTCTTACACCTTGTATTTATCGTGCCTTGTGTCTTTAGCTGCTGGCCTCACAGTTCAGATGCCTAGGGCTGGAAGCACAGGACAGTTTGGAGACACAAAGTGCCGGCATGGCCATTGAGAGCCCCAGTCAGGGATGGGTGACTCTCAAAAAGCAGTTTTCAGAGGTTCTTACTCATCGCTGTGTGCCTGGGATTGTCTGCTTCTCTTTCCCCTCTTCCTCCAGGCACTGGAGGAGATGCCTGGGGAAGATGGGTGAGCCCAAAGTGAAGCCAGAACAAATAGAGCTTTGGAGCCATAAAGGAGCAGTCTCTAAGGCACTTAGATACCAAGAAGAAAGAGAGTCGCCCTTCCCATTGTGATGGGAGAGAAACAGTGACATTAGACCAGAGCGAAGATTCTCAACCTTCATGCTAATAGCATTGGGGCCTGTGCTCTTTGGCATGGAAGGGAGCTTTCCTGCTCTGCACACTAGATCTCAGACGTGCCCCACCCGCATTTGTGACAGGTAATGTTTATTTGGAAGCAATATGGCTCAGGTTCAGAGCTATTAATGAGTGAAAGACCTTGACCCCCTTTGAAAGCTGGTCTCAGACAGGAAAGCAGAGCCCTCTGAATCAGACAATGGCAGGGGGAGACACCTGCTTGATGCCTGCTCAGCCCAAATGCCATGCAGGGTAGGGTAGAGCTGGGCAGCAGAAACACAGGCTTGCTGCAAAGGTTTCTGTTCCTGGGACACCCCACCCCCCATTATTGGCCCCGCAATTCCTGCTGTTTCCATTTCTGAGTCCATGTCCCTAAGGTCCAAGAAAGATAGTGACATTGTCCATTGGCCTCTCAGCGCACTTCTGTTGGCTCCTGAATGATGCCAGCGTCTCCCCTGAGCCCTTGCAATGAGGCCAGGCAAGCAGGCTTTCTGCCAGACAGCCGCCAGCAGTGTGCGGCCCTGCTTTTCATAAGAAAAGGCACCCCAGCCCCACTGCCAAAGCACAACGCCATCTTGTCCATTAATCAGGACTTCAGGATTCTCAGAGCAGTCTGAGCAACTGCCCGGCTAGAGCCCTCTGATTGCTGTCACCTCTCTGTACACAGCATTGGCTGTTAGCTGCTGCCCCCACCCCCATACCGCAAAGACTTCTGCAGAGTGGGGCTACCCCAAAACCTTGGAGCCTGTTTAAGGGGCTAAGACATTTTCAGGTCTCAGCAAGAATGGAGGAATCATCAGAATTAATTATTCTTATTATTGCTCTCATTTTCCATGTTTTCTTTCAAATATAAGAAGATTCTAGGTTAGTAAGTCCCTCCTCCTTGAGAAAGCCTTGAAGCATGGATAGGAAAACGGTTCACCCAGTGGAGGTGATGATGGTGCTTATCATGTGGTCATTACTTGTAGCTGCCTCCATGGCAGAGGACCACAGTTAGTACTGTTGCCCATGGGCCCCTGCCGTGCAGGTGACACTCACATGGCTCCATTTCATGGTATTGCAGGCGGAATGAGACAGACCCTCAGGAAACTAGTGAGTGAACCCTACCACCCTTACCCAGTTGGGAATGGATAGGTTTGTTCTGAACAGCTGAGTTCTGTGTCAGCCGGACTAGAGGAGGCTCCGGCTGGGAAAGCTGATCCGCAGGGCCCTCCTGTCTTCTTCCCCCATCTTTCCTTCATAGTGCTGCCTCACCCTACCCCCACCTCTCGGTCAAGCCCTGGGTCTGTCCTGATCTTTCCAGAGCCCACCTACGGCCCTCTGGGAACCAGAATCCTGAGCCGTCCCAGCAAACCAGGGAGGTCCCTCCTGGGCCTCCTCTGTGGCCGAGACCTTTGAGCAAAGTGTTTTGGAGCCATTCCTGGTGGGAGGACTATGCATTCAGAAACTCGGATACCCTGCTAATTTGCAGAAGGCTGCTGAATGCCAGGCAGGTCAGCTGGAATTAACGTGTGCTTTGCTGAAAGAACAGAGTTGCCACCCACATCTCCATCCATGTCTGGGCTAGGAGCTGCCCTGGAATTCTAAAGGGAAGGAGGAAAGGGCAGCGAGCACCCCCTCCTCTGCTAGCCCCAATCCCTGGGGCCTTTCATTGGCCTTCAAAGACTCAAAGTTCCTTGGTTTGCTGGCAGAGCACCTGCAGGTCCGTTACTTGTGTTGCTAGGTTAGTGGCCATGGTTTCTGCTGTCACTGGAGGAAGTTGTAACCATGCTGATCCAGCCAAGTGGCAAGCCAGCTTTTCCAGTGTCCAGTTGTAGAAATAGACTCCACTGCTTAGTAACCAGGGTAAGCGACTAGAAACTATCCAGGCCCAGCTCCTTTCTTTGCCCAGCTCTGATTCTCTGTAGTCACCATCACTGCTGGGCCAGCTGACTGTCTGCCAGGGGCACTGGGAGCAGGCAGCTGATAGAAGCTCCTGGAGTCACATCATCACTGGAGCAGTGTAAGCCACAGACTAATCCATTCCTTCTCCCATTCTTGCCAAGTCTCGGAGCTTCTGGCCCATGCAGGCAGCCCTAGAATGTTCCAGAGGTTCAAGAGACCAGATTTTTCTAGAGTTAGAGCTCCAGGTGGGGCCTTTCCTACTCCGTGTGTTCTTTGCCTCTCTGGATGGAAGGAGGCTGAAGGGACCCATCCTCCCAGTACGTACGTCAAAGACCCCATCTTTCAGGCTGCCAGGGATGAAACCGTGGTTTTAATTGGCTTAGTTCAGTGATGGAGGCTCCAAAGCACTGGGAGGCGAATGGACCACTTCGCCTTTGGAACCCGCTGCCAGTGGACACAATGTAGCTGTAGGAATGAAAACAAGAAAGAGAGTCCCGCAGGCTCCGAGTTTTTAATTGGCACCATTCTCCTACTGGCCCTCCAGCCCTCTTAGGGCTCTGTTTGGGCCGCTGGGCCTGGGCTGCGAGAGATGGAGCCTTTCACAGCTTCAGACTGGTTTAAGTGGACCTGTATGGATTCCTGCAGGCATACTGAAAGAGCCGGGCGCAGTCACCGTTCGAGCAGCCCTGGGAAATTGGTCAGCCACCTGCAAGTAGTGAATAGCAGGAGCTGCTGAAGCCGCCTGGGCTTCAGTGGCCCCGCAGCCCTGCCTCGCTGCAAAGAAAAGAGTTTTGTAAAGCTGCAATTAATGTTTCTCCTTCTATCCATTGGAAGTTGCTTTCTTGCTCTCAGCTGGGCCAGTGGGCTCCTTGCTTCTCCATTAGCCCGAGCACCGCCACAGTGGATGGCGGCTCTCAAGACACGCATTCTTGTCGCTGAGGGAGGGGCCGGCCCCGTCTTTTGTGTGTCTGTTTCACTCCCTCACTTTCTAATACCCTCAAGCGAGCAGTGAGAAAATCGTGTGAGGGATTCTGGTGGGGCAGGCCCAGAAGTCCCTTCAGGTCTGCCAGTTTTTCTTCTGTGCAAACACCGAAGTCTCACTGAGAAGGGACAGGGGTGGAGATTAGCAGGGAAAGGACACAAGAAATAGGAAGTAGAGAGGTAGTCAGCCTGAACACCAGAGATGTCTACCTGCTTTAAGGGTTTCCCCTAGACTCTCCCTAGCCTGCCAGATAACTACAGAGACATTCATGGCTCCTACGTAGGTGTGCTGTGAGAACCAAGATGGAGAAAGCAGCTTATCACCCTGGTGTCACCTCCTTGGATGGTGAGCATCAGTTATGAGTGCATGTGGGTCTCTATGGCGCACTGACCTACAGTGCTCCAGGCTAAGCGGACATTGCTACCAAAGGACGTTAGCTTTCCTGGCTGTGGTTATGACTGAGCACAGTGGCTGTGAGTGAACTATGAGTAGTCTGTCAGGCCACCTAGGCAGCACCCAGTGCAGGCTGGCTGTCCTGTAGGAAGGAGGGTTCAGCTTTGTGAAGGTGGCATCTGGGCCATGCCAGGCTGCCCATCTGTCCCCTACTGCCATACCCTCAAAGCTGGCCCTTTTTTTTTTTTAATCACAGTAGCCAGAGAAGGTGTTGGCATGAGAGCGAGACAGTCCCTGTGGACTTACCCATGCATGGCCGGGCTTTTCTGTACTTCATGAAGATCTCCCTGGTCTGGTTACAGGACAGATGTCTGTGGCAGCCACACCCGACAGGGCAGGGTTCTCTGGGGTCTTCTAAATGCCCGGGGATGCAGGTGCTGTGTTGTTAGGCCCTGCCAAGCTTTTAGACGGACATGAACAAAAGGGAAAAAAAATAAACCTATCAGGAAATACACAGTTATATTGAGGTGTGTCCCTGGGAAAGTCAAAGCCGCGGAAACCTGCCCTGGCCAACCCTTCCAGAGCCTGTCGGGGAGCATGCAAAAGGGGGCACACAGAGGCCTTGACCTTGGGGCTTCTACATGTTCCGCGCCTTCTGCATGGCAGTCCCCAAAGAGAGTAGCACCATTCCCTGCCTGTCTCTTTGAGCCACTCAAGTGGAGCTGTGAAGACTTCTAGTCCTGGGTCTGGCTAGACAAAGCATGCTCCAGGCAGGGCCAGGCTTCATTACTAAGGCAGAGCCCCCTCATCAGCAGTCCCTTGAGGCCCTCTTGCTACCTTTCCTCCTGTTCCAGAACCTCCACCTCTTGCTGGGATCCGGTCCAGGTCCAGCCTGCCCTCAGTGGACAGTATGAAATCCCACCAAGATTGCCCTGCCCAAGAGTGTGGCATCAGGGGCTCCTTCTCTGCATCAGATCAGATTGGAGATTTTTTTTTTTTTTTTTTTTTTTTTAGGTGAGAGGGCAGGCTATCCCTGGCAGGTACCTGATGGGCAAGAGTTCAGGGTCTGTCTCTTTCTCCCGGATACTAAAGCCAAGCAAGTGTTTTATTTACTTCCAGGTTAAGTATCTAGAATGGTAGCCCTCTCTAACAGGTCCTCTTGTTAGAGGACATCAAGGAACCACATACTTTGTCCCCGCCACTTGCCTCTGGCTCTGTGGGTAGAACCTGCCGAGCCCAGAGAAGCAGAATGTGCCCAGGAATGTCCTGCCACACCCGTTGCCCGTGGGCATGTCCCCAGCCATTTACCCTGCCTGGGCATGCTGGGGCATGCTAGCCAAGCCCAGCTGGATGCTGCCCGGTGCTTGCCTCCTGGGACCCCAGTGGTCAGTGAGAACCAGTGTGGCCCTTCTTCCTTTCCACAGCATGCCAGAGGTTCTTTTCAGTCTGCCTCTCTGGGGGTTGTTTTCCATCACACTCGGTGCAGCTGGGCACCGTCAAGTGTTGTTTAAACCCTTCTGAGCCAAGCATTGCACGTGATTTCATCTGAGCTTGGCTACAAGCCCTTAGAGTACAGTTTTGTTTCCCCATTTTACAGATTGAAAAGAGAAATTCAGCTTGCATAAAAGAGATGCTAACGCTAAGATCAGGGACAGGTTGTACCCCACATATGCTTCCCTTCCCTTTGGGGCCTCACATGTGTTAGGTAAGGGCTTACCACTGAACATCACCCCAGCTCCTTGTCCATCCTTTTCAGCCTCTCATTAATTCGCCCACCGGCTCATCCATCTTTGTTCTAGCAGGCATCAGGGTCAATTAATGTGTGCTAGTTCTCTGGCTGAGGTCTATGCAGGTGACTACCCACTAGGATTCTGGCAGCCTGCCGAGGTATGGGGCTCCAGCCTGGAGGACATGGGGTTCTCTCTGCTAGGCACAAAAGGCTCCAGGAGGGCTTTGTGGGGGCAAGGCTGGTGGACATTTTAACTATCCTATGAAGTATGGTGCATTTCCCAAAGGTAAGAGAGCGAGGTTAGTTGCTATGAGGTCAGCAAGATCAGACCCTTGGAAACACCTTTACTTAGAGGATAGACGGAGATTCAGAGAGGCTCTGCCTGCTGGCCCCAAGGACGCATGTAGATCCCTACTGTGATTTGCCAGCCACAGAGGACAACCTTGGAGGGTTAGGGACTGCTTCTGATTTGTCACTGCCCAGGTGGGAAGGTCACAGGAATGAGACAGCTCTTTCCACAATGCTTGCTTGCCTTTTCTTTAGGATTTAGAGTTTCCCCTCCCAACTTGAGCCTAGCACTTTGAATTTGGTCTCTACATCTCATCTGAAGATGTAACAGGTGGAACTGGGGTCCATTGCACATGCATTGGAAGTGTTGACACCAACCCAAGTGTGTCTTCCACGTTTGGGCTGAAGTGTTCCCCCAGAACCCTGTGACAAGCCAGGAGACTTCTCTTTACCCACTCTGGGGATCTGGGTGAACCAGGTACTGCCTTGGGAGTCTAAAAAGCAACCCTTTTTCCCAGGACAGGAAGCCCCTTTCTAGCCCGGGGCAAGCAGGCAGATGCAACAAGAAGAACATTGGGACCTCATGGCAGCAATGCCCACCAGGGTGTTCTGTAAAAGGACCCAGTGACCACACACAAAGGCTATGAGATTTACCATAAACAGGCAAGTGTCCACACAGGTATATTTCCCTCCCACCCTCGTTCTTGTACTCTTTTTCTTTTTTTTCTCATCTCAACCTCAGATTTAATTGGTGATATTAGGAAAAGAAAGCTGGGCCTGGTAGGTTTTGTTGTTGCTGTTTGTTTGATTTGGGTTTTGTCTGTGTAGTTTTGTAAAATTCTTACCAATAAAGAACCGGAAAGAGAAAAAAATGAACTATGAAGGAGATGTACCAAAAGCTTTAACATGGAGATGGGGTGAAGGCATCTTTTCTAAAAAATACAAATTGACTGAAGGTTTTATCCTTCATCCCTCTCTTAGGGTATCCTCTCCTGAAATAAAAGGCCATGAAGACACATTTTTAGATAGTACATTCAAGTGTGAAAATTAAGAATAGTATACATACAAAGAAATCCTCATATTTCCCAAAGGCTCAACTGTCTGTCACTGTGACAGAAATATCGGAGGAAAGGTTATCAGGCATGGTTGCTTGGGTCTGTGGCAGCACAGACTCGTGGTTGGTGTGCATGGCAGAAGGGGCCTATTTAGCTCATGGCAACTGAGAAGGGAAAGGGAGGAGACCAGGGTCCCAGTTTTCCTGTCAAGGGCATGGCTCCAGGGACCTAGCTTCCTAACACACGACACCACCCTCGAACAGGTTTGTTCAATTCTTCCTGTCTAGCTATGAATGCAACGTAATACAAACTATTTTAAACATACTTAAAATATGAGACACCTTTTGAGTAATTTGTTTGTTACTCTTTGGTAAATCAGTCGTGCATTCCTCAGACTTTGTAGATGACAATGTTATATTGCAATGCCAAAAAGTTGGACACACCACCAAGGTGCCACCCCCTCCCGATAGTGACACAGGCTGGGGTCTGAGCCTTCACACATATGAACATTCCCATTTGCACCTATGTATTTTATGTGTATTGGCATTTGATCTGCATGTGTGTCCGTGTACCATGTGCATGCCTGCTGCCCATGGAGGCTAGAAGAACATCATATCCCCCGAAACTGGGGTTGCAGTCAGTTGGGAGCCTCTATGTAGGTGCTGGGAATTGAACTCTTGTTCTCTGAAGAGCAGCTAGAGCTCTTAACAACCAACCCATCCCCTTAGCCCAGCATCCCACAGGTGATTTTTGTGGCCCGCGTGAGCTGCCTCCTCTGCTTTCCCGGCTAGCTGTTGGCTGTTTATTTTGTGGGTAAGCCTGCCTTTACCTGGCTCCATTCATGACTCTGACCTGTTTCCAGTCTTCTTCAGCTGTGTTCTGCAATATGTGTGACTCCTTTGGGATGTGGCAGCTACATCTCCCATAGGATGCACTCCCTCCAGTAGGATTGCTGGTCACAGGTGGTTGGTCACATTTAGATGGTTTGCTTTCTGCCCCCTCCTGGTCAGACATTAGGTTTTTGCCAACTAGATAGGTAGTTGCATTCTGCCCCTAGTCCTTCCTCCTCTCCTTCCCCTTTTGTGACAGGGCTTGCTCTGTCGCTCTGTTGGCCTAGGACTACTGTGTAGGGCAGGCCGACACCTTAAATGTGCATGCACTCTCCTGCCTCTGCCTCCCACTGCTGTGTTGTAGACTGTGCTCACCACAGCTTACTGCTGCTGCTTTAGTTTGCATTTCTGAGTCAGTCTAGAGTCTTCTCATGTACTCAAGAGAGCGTTTGTGTCCCTTTTCTGTGTTCTCTTCACTGCTCCTTTTAAAAAACAGCTGTTGCTCTTTCTCTTCCCAGCTGACATTAGGGAGATTAGCTTTGGTTGTGGTTTGAGTTACAGATATTTACTTGTAATTCATTCTTTGTTTTCTGACTCTGGCATTCTTGTGCTTTCCTGGGACGTACCTCATGCACTGCACTGCTCATGCATTTGTCACGTGCAGTGGGCGGTTTGTAGTTTCTTCGCAGAACTCTGCAGCCACCACCACAGAGATGTGCCCACTGGTCATTATTCCCCAGCCCCTGGCAAACGCTGATCTCTGTTCTTTCTGCAGACTTCTTCATCCTGGATATCACACAACACACATCCTTTTTCTGCAGATTTCTTCATCCTGGGTATCATTTATAAACAGAGTCACAAACCACACCCTTTTCTGCAGACTTCTTTCACTCTGCACACAGCTTCCACGCTGCAGCATTCTCAGTTCCTCGTTTCTGATAGCTTTTGCATCATTTTTCCTCTTCGACCATAGTGAGTGATGAAACAGAGGCACTAGGGATGAGTTTCTCCAGGGCACCTACCTCAGAGCTGAACCGCTGGATCTCATGGAAACGCGGAGTTGGGCGTTTTAAGGGACTGTCAGGCTGCTCGGTGCAGCGGCTCAGTGCGCTGGATCTCATGGAAGCGCGGAGTTTGGTGTTTTAAGGGACTGTCAGACTGCTCGGTGCAGCGGCTCAGTGGCAGCAGCATTGCGTGTGCCACCTGCTTTTGGCATTGCTGACATGCACATGTTTCTGTCATGTTTAATTATTTCTTTAATGGCTCTACATTTTGAGTTTCCGAAAGGACGGTCAACCTCTAGATTATAAAGCAGTTCTCCCATCTCCTGCTCGTCCTCTGTGGCCTTACGTTGTGGTCTTTGATCTGTAGTCACCCTGTGCACACTGTAAATGTGGAGCCACTCCACTGCTTTTGATACACTCCCATTTGTCTCAACCGGAAACTCAGCTTCTCCTCCCTGCTTTGAGATTCCATTGCCACCAGACATTGTGCTGTGTCTACTTGGAACGTCGACTTCTGCTGTCTTGGTCTCCACTGACGTATGCACTTGCTGTGTCTTTCATGCTCTCGAGTCTTTGCTTAAACTTTATTTGCTATGGGGTGGTCTGTGGGATTAGCCTGTATTGTTGGCTACAGAACTTTCCAGGCTCATGTCATCTTTTTATTTTCAAATGAAATGGAAATATCAAAAATGAAATAGCTGGGCATGGCAGCATAGGTCTGTAATCCTATGGAGGCTGAGGCAGGAGGATCAAGGGTTTAAAACCTGTGCACATCGGCACTGCCTCCGTCCCTGTGCACATCGGCACTGCCTCCCTCCCGGTGCTCATCGGCACTGCCTCCCTCCTGGTGCTCATCGGCACTGCCTCCCTCCCTGTGCACATCGGCACTGCCTCCCTCCCGGTGCTCATCGGCACTGCCTCCCTCCCGGTGCTCATCGGCACTGCCTCCCTCCCGGTGCTCATCGGCACTGCCTCCCTCCCGGTGCTCATCGGCACTGCCTCCCTCCCGGTGCTCATCGGCACTGCCTCCCTCCCTGTGCACATCGGCACTGCCTCCCTCCCTGTGCACATCGGCACTGCCTCTCTCCCTGTGCACATTGGCACTGCTTCCTAGAGCACATCAGCCCCACCTCTGTGCCCCAGAGTTGCTGTGAGCATTCTGCTGCCTGTACTTCCCTGAGGGTTGTGGTCTCTGACAGCATTGGCTTTGGCCCCCAGCCAGATCCCTGTGTGCTTTGGAAAGGTCCCTTGACGTTGTTAAGTAAAGAATCCTCTTCACCCCAAACTGTGAGCCAAGTGGTTTCACAAACTCCTTCCTGAGTCTATGCCGAGTGGAATGTTCACTGCAGAAACAAAATGTTTATTTTCCAATGGTGAGGGCTCAGGGAGGCCCTCGAAGTTGGCTTCCACACCCTCTGTGTTCAGGCATGCCATCTGCCATCCTGGGGCCTAGAGCAGGAACAGCAACCATCATGTGTTCTGTCGGGTGACAACAGAGAGGGGACACTGGCTAATTGCCATTCAGGAAATCTGCAGTGTTCTGGACCTCCAAGGCCTCTTCTTACCTGCAGCACTTTAGGTATGGGCCCTTCAGTGGGCACACTGTGAGGCAGTCCCTGAACTAGGCTATGGGGCATGACCTGTATGACCGTCAGGGAACAGAGGATAAAACAGGTATTTGAGCTCTCCTCCAAAACGCAGTGTGCGAGGTTGGGTTTAGTAGGGGAGAAAGAGCATGCCAGTGGAAGGAAAGCCTGCCCAGTAGGAGCTGGGCATCCAGAGCGGTTGGCAGCAGAGGGAATTCACATGGCTGCACCATCCTGAGCACGTGGGGAGCAGGGCCAGGCTCTGGCCTACCTGAAAGGTGTGGTCCAGTGAACATCACTCTAGCCGATCCTTAAGAACTCTGGGTCAGGTGGTTATCTTTGGAGTTCCCCGTTGTGAAGCAGCCTCTCCCCGGCTACATCCTATTTGATGGATGACATCAAGACTCTGCTAAATGCTGGGTCTGGTCCTGGTGTCTGACTCAGGCTGCTGGCCCTAAGTCTATTCTTCACAGGCCCAGCTTCTTAGGCTGTGCCTGTAAACGGACTGTTCCAGAATTAACAACCCGAGTTAGGTCATTTTCTTACAGTCCAAACTACCATCTGGACCTGCAGCCTGCAGTATTACCCTGGACCAGACCACAGCACGCAGACTATAAGAGGAAGGTGTTCCCAGAGGTGCAGCAAGGGAATTGCAGAGCAGAGATAGCCAAGGCCCAGAGTGACTGTGGGTCAAAAGGTCCTGAAGGGGGATCTCACAGCTTTATGGTGCTGTTCCTAGGGTGTCTCTGAGAGTGGCACGATTTTAGCAGCCATATAGCATACCTGGCTTTCCTGAACTCTATGCTAGCTTTCCTGGACTGGAGGTGGTTGGCAGAATTTTGAAGCATATCACATCCCCTGGTCCTTGTTCCCTTGTTAGTAAGAAGGGACAAATGACTCCCTGAGCTAAAATAGGCTCCGTCGTCTGTCATTGGTGTAGCTTCAAGGGGGGTGCGTGTGCCACAATCCCCTGGCATGAGGCAGATGCTTGCAGAGCACATGCTGGCTCCTAAAGATGGGCACTGGGGAAGCAGTGGCTCAGGAAGGAAGGAGGGAACCTCCCCAGTGATGGCTTCCGTACAACGGGTATTTACTGTTCCCATCAGCCTGTTGGCTTCTGGAACCTGGAGTCTGGGAAGAGCCCAGAGTCTTTGGTGCCAAATCAGTGATGCTATCAGGGCCCCAAGGACCATGACTTATTTCAGCTCCTTGTCTCAGTCCTTGGCATCCTGGCTTTCCCACCAGGTTTTCCAGTTAGCGTTTCCCACATGCCTGAGAGTCAGGAGACCATCCAGGCTCAAAAAGGCCCGGAGCACTACACAGAGAGGTGGGCTGAGCACAGTCTTGTTGACCCTGCTTGAGAGTATGTATAAAAGACCGGACATGGTGGTCTTTAATCGGAGCACTCAGGAGGCAGAAGCAAGTGGATCTCTGTGATAGTTTGAGGCTAGTAAGAACTCCATAGTGAGATTCTCTCTCAAAATAATAAGCAAATCAAAAGCAAACCCAGGGAAACTACATGCTTTGTCAGCCCCAACACAAAGGAGACATTGAGAATTTGTCTCATGGCCTGTTGTTTTTAGATACTTGCGCAGTTCTGTTGTACAGTGTTGTACAGTGTCTGCTTGGGCAGGAAGTGCCTCCACTCAGGCAGATCCAAGGGCTCAGCACTATGCAAGGCCAGCTAGAGCCAGCTGCCCGCCTGGCCTCATGGACTGGCCTTGTTGTTCTGCTGTCTTAGAAGGATTTGAGGAGACTCTGAGACCTATAACATAGAGAGGACAATAATGTTTGGCTTTTTCTTTTATGTGTTTGTGTACGTGTATGTGCACATGTGAGTATGTTCAGATGTTTGCATATGTGCATATGTGTGTCTGTATGTACACACACATGGAAGCTAGAGGTTAACCATGGGTGGTGTTCCTCAGTTACTATCCTCCTGTTTACTCCTTTATTCTCTCGCATATGTATGCATGCTTTCATGAATTTGTGTGTACCACATGTGTGCAGCAGCCTGTGGGGGCCTAGAAAGGGCATCAGATCTCCTAGAACTGGAGTTGCAGGTGGTTTTGTGAACTGACATATGGGTACTTGGAATCAAAGCCAGTCTTCTCCAAGAGAGGCAGCTGCTCTTAACTACTGATCTATCTTTCTAGCCTCCATCCTTGTTTTTTGACAAGGCCTCCCTGATTAGGTCAAGCTGGCTAGCTAGCAAACCCCAAGGATCTGCCTGTTTTTGATTCCTAGCTCTGGGATTATAAGCATGCACCGCTACACCTGGCTTTAAAAAATTCCAAACCAAATCTAAACAAAAAAACAGATTGTGGAGATCCAACTCAGGTCCTTGTTGCTTGTGTTGTTGTGTTGCTTAGTGACTGAGCCATCACGACATGTTGTTTTTATGGGTTCATTAAAAAAGGGAAATGACATGGGAAAGAGAAGCAAGTATGGCAGCCTTGAAGCATGGTGACCGCAGAGGGACTGGACACTTTTTGTCCAGGAGAAAGCATGTTTGCACTTGGTGAACATCGCCTGTCACCACCAGACACTGACATCCTCATGCAACAGCTGTACTTTGAACGCGGCTGCTCAAGGGGCGGTGTCTCTAGCAGCCTTGGCTTCCCAGCAGACTCAAGGTAGTAGTGCTGAGGGCCCAGCAGCAGCATCTGCTCAGGGCGTGGCATTCCTGCTCTAGAAGGAACAGAGGAGGAGTTCCTGGGGAGAAGCGCCCTGGAGCGCAGGTGTGTGATGGACCCTGTGGTCCCACATGCCGAGCCTTAGGTACCGTGTTTTAGTTCCAAGAAGTAGAACTTGAGTCAGGGATTATTAAGCAGGTGTTTGATGGAGGGCAGGGAAGCTGACAAGACTCGGAAAGGCTGTGCAGCAAGGCAACACAGGAGCTGGGCCACTGCCTGGGGCTCGGGTGACATGGCTAGCCCTTGAGATGTCATTCTGCTGGCTGCAGGACAGTACTTCTGTCGCTTGTGGAGTTCATCTTGAGCTGGGTGGCCCCTGTGAGGAAGGTGTCCTTCAGGCTTCTTAGCCCCCAGGCATTCCGAAAGGGACAACTGTGACCTTACAGCAGCCAAGCAAGGGAGAGTTGGTGCTTTGGTTTGGCTAAGGGAACTCGGTGGGGTGTCTGCAGCCCACTCCCTGTCCCCAGTTTGCTTCCACTTGCCTTTGCATTTCTTAAAATATCCCGCTGGAACAGCGAGCTCAAAAAGAATAATGCATTTCTCAGGTGAGGAGGCAGGAAGCAAGGCCACAGGGCACCAGAGAAGCCAGCCCCTGTGGCTTTAGAATCTAGGTTGCCTGTACTCCTCCTCTGAGGCCTGCAGTGGGGTGAGAAGGATGCTGTGCCATCTGTTCTTAGGCATACACCCCCCCACACCAGCTGGCCTGTCTGTGTCCCCAGATGCCCACTTCTAAGTATGAGGGACAGAGCTTATAAGCTTGGGGCCCTTGGCACCCAGGCAGCGTTCCCTGGGCGTGGGGGGTGGGGGGCGGGCTTTGCTGTCATCTGCTGTGCTCAGGTCTTACTTAGCCTTCTGTGTCACTGCTGAGGAAACAGATGGTTTGGAAGCTTAGAAGATCTTTCTGAGGTCCCCTTGTCATGCTTGACATGTTGGCCCATATCACCTGGAGAAGGGAACAAGCTGATCCGGCACAAGGCTTGGCAAGGCACTTGCCCTGACCAGGCACAGGGGCCGAGGGTATGCTGAGCTGACATGTTTCCCTCAGGGGACTGGGATCCAGGAAAGAAAGAACCCCAGGAGTAAGCCGCTTTCATCACTGCCCAGCCCAGAGCCTCCTACCCAGAAGGAAGATGCTGGAACAAGTCTGTGTATAATAAAGGCCCTATGGCTGGGAGAAGAGTTAGCAGTGTTTTCTGGCTGGCAGGCCCAAGGCAGCTGGTGCTGGGTGCTGAGCCAGAGACCCAAGCTAGAGCAACAGCATGGTCAGTGGTCCCTGTTGTGACCGACTAGAGCTGAGGGCTGCTTGGTTTGGTAGAAAAACTCCCTGGGCATGGTTTTGTTCTAGAGTCCTTCTTGTGGGCTCGAAGAATGGGCTCAGTGTCTTTGGTCATTAGCCCGAGGCCATAAGGACAGTTCCCACTGAGCTTGACGGCCTGTAAGAAGTGAGGCGCCCATCCATGGGCCTCAAGAACAGAAGCTGTTGGGTGAGGTAAGGTATGTCCTAGAGCAGCAGTTTCACCTTGGGATGGTGTGTTCACGCGGCACTTGGAACGTCACCATTCTGTGCTTTCCCCGGACTCTTTTGAGGTGTCCAGGCTAGCAACAGCCCATGCAGTGCTCGCTCGCTCTTCATGGGAGCCGCCTGACCTGCTAGAAGAGGGTAGGCAGGCGTGCTGAGGATGCAGTGGGCCTGAGCATGGGTGCACAGTGTGTGTCTCCACCTGGGTGGGCTTCCCAGGGATGGGATTCTGGACAGAACACCCGCTGCCTCATTATGGCAGCCGCATTATTCCCTGGCAGGTGGAGCGTGTCACCAGATGGAGCGTTCAGTGGAGGCTCTTGTTTTTAACTGTGGCCAAATGATTGAATTTTGAGTCATCAAAGTTTTCCAAGCGCACTGGCTTGGCGAGGGTGGGGGTGGAGATGGGGGAAACACATGGACGGACGGACAGATAGATGGCTCTGAGGGGATTTCTGTGGTATTCTGTGATTTGCCTGGGACAAGATGCACCACCTAGACATGTAGCTTCCCACCCTGCCAAGAAGCAAGAAAGTCTCAGTTACTACAGACAGTCGGGGGAAGGGTGGCCCCAGGGTGCCCTTGGCCACAATGTTTAACAGACAGACCAACGTTCAGAGGTTGAGGTAGCTCTCCTGAAGCCATGATGCCATGTGAGTCTGATTCAGCTTCTGAAATGACCTGTGGAACCTTGGCACTTTTTAGGTCTAGCAAATGGGTCCCCAGCACCCTACCATGGGCTATGTCCCATGCCTAACATAGCTGCTGGTGTTTTCACTGCAGCAGCAAGCCCTTAGAGCCAGTCACTGAGGAGCAACAGAGTGGACTTGGGCTCTAGAAGCCAGGGAAGTCATCATCTCTGCACTAAAGGGGCCACATCTGCTAGGGGTTGCTTCTCCGCAGGTGACACCTTCTCATTGCCATTCTTACAGATGAATGGGGGAGAGGTGCTTCCTCCGGCCTTACAGCACTAACCCTCAACTCAACCAGGGCTCCACCCCCATGGCCTAAGCACCTTACCCCCAATGATTCCACTTATTAATCCTTTAGGCATTGATATGAATTTGGAACACACAGTCTGAACGCATATGCTGTTACACTGGACACAAAGTTGGGACCTATTAGCTGTACCTTAGATCGTCTGCTGGGCAAGATCAAGGTGAGGCAGGATGGCCCCGGCAAGATAAGGAGAGCACAGTCCTAGAGCCCTGGGCAGGGAGCATTTCTGTTGGGGCCTACTTCAAGGCCCCTGCCTCTGTTCACTTTGCAGCTCACAGAGAACAATGAGGCATGTTCTGGCATCTGGCACACTAAACAGATGTGATGATACTCTAGTACCGTTGGCATTGTCCTTCTAGCAGTCAGTGAGCACTGGAGCACTGACTATCCATGGCTCTTTGCTCTTACACAGCTATTGAGGCAAAAAGATGCAGTGCTTAGCCAGGGATGCAGCAGGGTGGGTTGGGCTCCCGAGTCCTTGACTAGTCCTAGCCTCACCCCTAGGCCTCCGCCATCCATGCAGTCTGGCCCAGGAAGGAGCTGCCAATGCTGAGCCCCCCCACCCCTTGTGCCATGCTCTGTTTCACTCAGCTCAGGTCAGTGGCCTGAAAGGCAGAAGTCTTCCCCGAGTCGCATCCAAGTATTGCTGTGGCAGGGAAGGAATGAGTTCTGTGACTGTGGGCTACATCGAACATCAAATAAATCTCAGCATCAGCAGGGTCTTACAGCTGTGGGCTCTTCTGGCCTGGGCCTGAGTCTCAGGATTTTCCTGAAACCCAGAGTTGAGCCCCTCAGCACCCCAGCCTGTTCCTTTCTCTTTTCTTTCTTGATATTTAGTTATTAGGCACATGGGGGGAGGGTGCTCTGGTGAGCTTGTTGAAGTCAGGGGACAACTCTTGGGAGTCAGTTCTCTCCTTCACCACGGGGACCCTAGGGGTTGAACTCAGGTCATCAGGCTTGGTGGCAAGTGTCTTCACCCATTGAGCCATCTTGTCTGCCCCTCCTTTTTTAATTGAAAGATCTCAAGAAAAGTGGACCCATCAGCAGGGTGTTTCTTGCAGAGTGTCAGAACAGCGTGTGTGCCTGTGATAGGCACAGCCACTTTCCCCTGGAGAGGGCACCTTTCATCCTCTGTCTGTTGAGCCTGTCCTAATAGCCTGTTTGCTGTAGTGGCTAGCAGACAAATACTTCAGCCTTTGAAAGGACTGGGGCCCTTGGGACAGGCCTGTGTCTTTCATCACCTGGTGAGAGGCAGCAGGCGCTATTAAGTTCCTGTGCACTGGGGAGAAGCCAAAGTCTGCTCCTCTTTCCCCAGTTGGCTGCAGGGCCTATGAGGGACATCAGGCAGGCCACAACCCCCATCCATGTCTACTTAGGAGACCCACATCTGAACTGTTTGGTGGCACCAGTGTGCAGTGTCGGGGCTGACACTCTGCTCAGTGGCTTCGACACCATCTTTAGCTATACTTAGTGTTGCACCAGGGAGAAGCTCTTGTGCAGCCACACTTCCTCTCTGGGGCTAGTAGATGTCCCACAGTTAAGGTGGGGACCGTCACATGTCTTTCAGATGAGGCTGCAGAGGCCCCCAACGAGTGCCGGCTAGAAGCAGCGGGAGCCCGGCCTCCTGCTGCAGATCAGTGTGGGTCAAAGCCACTGCATTTTCAGCCTCAGTTGGAACCCAGAACCTGTATTAAACCAGGTATCTGGCAAGTTCTGAATACCCAGTTGGGACATAGATAAAGATCTCTCGCACCACCCTGCCTCACTCTGGTCATGGGAAGTGGGTGGGGTAGGAATTATGGCAGCGGTGTACCCTGGTGATAACTCCATATGACTCAGCTCCCTTCTCATAAGGTGGCATTGTGTTACATGCTCGCTATCGCCCTGGTCTGTGTCTCAGAGGACATGCGGACTCTGGATCACTCACAGATTTTATTTAATACAGTGTAGCCGTGAGTATTCATGTCAGGGCCAGAGATGTAGTTCAGCGATACAGGGCACAGTTAGCACATGTGAGGTTCTGGTCCAACCTCGAGCACCACCACCAAGAAAAAAAAAACCATCTTGTTTCTGTTTTCATGCATATCTTCCACTGTCTTCTCAGACTAAGTCACAGCCTCAGGTAAAAAATATTCAGGAAGAACTGTGTCTGCATAGGACGTTTGCATAACCCAGGGTTAGCGGCTACTGAGAGGGCATTTATATCATAACGGGTCCTGTCCAGATCCTGAAGCTGACCACACTTGCAATCTCATACAAGGATTTTCACACTGAAGAGGGAGGACCAATCCCAGATGAGGGACATCTGGAAAGAAATGGCCTTAGCAAGGCTCACCCTTCCTACAGCCTACTGAAAATGTCACAGATGGTCCTGTCTCACTGCAACCCACAAGTGTGGCCTCATCCCGTTCTTGCCCTCTATAGTAACTGCAATTGTATACCTTTTAGCAACACAGTGTTCACTAGCTGGGGGTACCTCTTCATGAGTAAGTCTCATTCATGGTGGACTTGCTACAGCCTGGCAGATGGAGTGCCGGCTAGGCTTTGTGGGGCTTTGTAGGGTGTGTGTGGCCCCGGGTTCCAGGAGACCGGCTCTTTGCTGACCATCGTGTCTCTTCTTCTACAGAACTGTCAGGCCTTCAGCAGCCTCAGTTGCCTGAGCGTGGGGGTGGAAGACCCCAGCTCCCCAAGCCCCTTTGCCCTTGTCAGTGGCACCCGATCCTGGACCGCCTTGCTCTCAGCTTCCAACCCAGGGGGCCGGACCCCTGCCGCGACCCCAGTTCCAGAGCCTGCTCCTCATTCCTTCGACGATCACTTCCCCTGCCAGGAGGACCTGTCGTGTGAGGAGTCGGACAGCTGCAGTCTTGACGAGGATTGCTGCAGGAAGGGGGAGCCGGCCGCAGCCTGGCAGGGCCTTGGTGCCTGCACGAACAGCCTCTGCTCTCTGGACGGCGAGCTGGACATTGAGCAGATCGAGAACAATTGAGGGGGCTGTGGGCTGCGGCCCGGGGCAGAGGCTCTGCAATGGGTGGGCCTCGCTCTGGGCCTTAGGTGGTCACCAAGGGGGATCCTGGCTCCTAGGTTCTGACCAAGCTTCCAAAGAGAGCCCATCCACTTCCCAGGGAGCAGCTGTCCCCCTGCGGTGCCCATACTTGTGAAGGCAACTTGGCCCCACCTCACAGGCAACTGCTGGCCTCCCACCAGTTCCATGGAACTACTGTAGCCCAAGAACAGGTTTTTTGGTTTGGTTTCCTCCTCTTTGTTCCTCATGGAGTGCTGGGTAGCCATTCTCCAGGAGGGCTGGGCCAGCTGCGTCCCACAGGTAGAGTGCCAGGGGCCTGAGCCCACTGTGGCCTCGCTCAGGTTCCGCCTGGGGAGTTGCCCAAAGCCTCCTTTACTTAGTTTACTCCGTGCCTTCTCTCCCAGGTCTCCCTGTCCCCGGCTTGGGAAGGTTCGGGAGACGCCTCTTGTAGTGACACCAGACCGTGTGGCCTTAATCCATTTGGGGCACTGTGCAGGGATTCTGGGGGATAATCCGTGTCCCATTTTTGGGGACCAGGGGATAGGTCAGGGATGACCAGAAGCCATTCATACTGGGTAGGTATTTGGGTTGTGTTGACTGAAAGGTGGGCCCATGAGTTCTCCCATGGCACCAAGAGTCACCCACACCTCTGCCAGCACAGGGGCTGCCCTGGCAAGGCTGGCACTGGCAGCCTTCCTACTCCCCAGTCCCCGAGGGCAGAGTTAGGTTGATTCAGCCGAGTGTAAAGATGTCAGTGACAAGATGACCTCTTCATCGTGTCCTCAGGAGCTACAAGCAGGTGCAGGAGACTTGGACCTGTCTACATTCCTGGGCAGAGGGATGTCTACTGGCCCTTTGCAGGCTGCCCACTTGGCAGGCATCCCTCTGCAGTGACCTAGGCTGGGGGCCCGCAAGTCACACCATTCCTAGCACATGGTTGCTTGTGCACAGACCCCGCTGGCTTTCATGGAAGTGTACTGCCTCTGGCTTCAGAACACCCCTCTCAGTCCGCTGATGCAAGCCTAGCCCTAAGGCTCTTCTCTGCAGGCCCAACCACAGCATGGCTTGAATCATACTCCCCCTCGCAGCTCCTCACTCCCAGCATAGTTCCCAGAGGGTCTCTGTTCAGGCAGCTCCCCGAGTCTTCTCTGCGGACATGCCACAGGGCTCTGCACTCTGGGACTCTGGCTTTTAGCAAACTTGGCATCTTCTGCAGACAATAGCAAGTGGGCTGGCTTCCACAAGTGGCTTGTTTTCCCATAAGGCTAAAAATAACTGGTGCATTCTCTCGAGTTCATGGACATGTGATCTAGGCACTTCTGTAGTCACTCTGCTGTGCCTACCCCCCGTGGTTCCATCCTCTGCTGGTTGAGCCCAAATGGGTTATCTTTCACCTAAAGAAAGAGCTCCATGGGACCCTTCTGTTTAAGCTTTGTCAATCCACCCGAAGGACTGAGGCTCAAGTTCTGATGTATAGGTGATGTTTCTTTAAAATCTGACCCAAAGGTACAGGAGGTCCCACTCCTATAGCCCCGGGTTGGGTAGCATGGTGGGTCCATGTGGTGGTGGGAGACCAGCGGGACTCAGGGCACCAGAAAGCCAAAGTAGAAAGCTGGCGAAGTCATTACATGGGAGCCCTGCCTGGTGCCTCGTGGCGGCCATACTTTCTCTGTATAAAGCCTGGAGGAAGGTAGCTGAGAGGGTGTGGGAAACACACACCAGTGCCCAGAAAGCCCACAGTGAGTGAGAGGTTCTGGGTCTGGAGTCACCTCACAGTCCCTAAATCCCACCCCTTCTAAGGACGGTAGAGGCTGGGCCTTGTTCCCGGGGCCTATTTCACACAGCACACTAAGGCCAAAGCATCCACCAATAGCCAGCTGCCTGTCCTGTGGCCTGGGACCAGCAGCTCTGGCGGCAGGTGTGTCTTAAAGCTGTTGTAATGGACGGCTTGTCTTGAGACTGCTGGCTGAAGGACAGTTATCATCCTTCCTTCGGACACTGTTCCCTGGGCAATAATGCTCCAAACCTGGGATAGGCCTGACCCTTTTCAGCTTCCTCAGGCCTTTCTGCACTGTCCCTGTCCCACTGAGGCCTCAGTCCGAGCCCCCAACATAGGAGCCAGAGAAGATGGCAGGAGCTTTTCTGCTTAGAGGAAGACTGTCTTCATTTGCTTTTTGACATTCTTTTAATTGAGCAAAGCAGGTCTCTTCTGGAAGGTACCCATGTGTCTTTCAGCAGCCATGCTACCCAGACCCATTCGCTGGATCTAGCACCTCTGGTCTTGGATCTCTTGGAGGAGGCACCCACGTGCTTGGCACCACAGACAGCAAGCAGAGTGGCTTAGCCTTCAGCAGTGTGGCTTCAGTATGGACGACATTAAAAGTCTCCCCTCCCTCAACCTGCCCGTGAGTGTCATCCCCCAAAGAAGCTGAGGGTGTGCTTGGCCACCCATTGCCTAGGGAGCCCAAAGGTCTAGAGCAAGGTGTGGCCCCACCGGAGCCAGCCAGGGGAGAGGGCCATCCATCACATTGCGCACCCCCCCCCCCCCCCCGCTCACTCCAAAAGCCGCTGAACTGAAAGGAGTTGCTCTCTGCAGGTACCTGATCTGAGTTCAGGGTGGCGGCCTAGACAGTTTACATGACTGGCTGCCCACGCTTGCCTTACTCATGGGTGGTGAAGGTAGAACCCGGTCCGCACCCATGGGCTTCCTCGTGCACAGGCCCGAGGAACTTGTTCGCCCACACATGCAGATGTGCAGAAAGCCTTACTTAATTTTTTTTTCTAAATTTGTATGTAGAAAGAAAAGTTAAATAAAAGAAAGGTCCACACTAAGCAGGAAGTGCCCTCTCCCAGTTTCCAGATGGGTCAGCAGACAGATGGCATTGTTTTTCTCGGGCTCATTCAAGGTCCATAGCAGTTAGAACTCACCCCTGAACCCTGTACCCCATTTCCACTGATGCAGTTAAAATTACTTGAATGACAGCCACTTAAAATGTAAGCTAGGTGCCAGGGCTCAGGGACCCTCTGCCCATGCAGCCCAGATGCTGCCCCTTGCCACATCCATGCTGCTGGTCAGACCCCGTCCCCCTGGTGCCAGGCCCCTTAAGGAGGAAGAAAAAGCTATTTTAAAATTGCGGACTGATGGAGCTCCTGTAGCCTAGGTAGGATAGCCTGACCTCCTAGCATGGTCTCATTGACAAATGAATTCCATTGTCAGTGTCGGGGATGCCCAGGGGTCAGCAGCAGTTGGGGCCCGCAGGTTGTCCTGGGGCCATGTGTGCTGACCCCGCCAGCAGGCAGTGGTGGTACTGTTTCAGGTAGTACGGTGACTGGCGTGGTGAGTCAGGCCCCCACCAGGGCAGCAGTCCGTGGGCAGCAGCCTGTGCTGGGTCTCTTCACTAGCACCACGCACCGCTGCCTGCCCTCCCACACAGGCCATGACTGCCTCGCGCTACGGTCGCTCTAGTCTCAGGAATTCGCTTGTTACTTTTACTGTGTAAATAAAGCTTCCTGGTCCAACACCCGGCTGCCTGGGTACACTGTGTGGTTTTGTTGGGTGCAGTGAGCCAGCAGCTCTTCTGTCCCCTCTTGTCCATGAGACTGTCGGCTCTGGACTGGGAGGGTCACGGGGTGGATTCCTGTCCTCATGCCTTGGGGACAGACTGTGGGAGCGACTTCTAGAGGGGGCTAGCCACAGCCACCATCACAGCGCCAGAGGAGCCAGAGACCTAGGCCGCCCTGAGGCAGTGGGGGCGGGGGCACATGCTACCCTGTTATTTCTGAGGTGAGAGCAAGAGAGGAAGCTGACCTGGCTGAGAGACAGGGCCACCAAGAAGAGTCCCGCAGGGCCTGGGCAGCCAACTTCCTTCTCCAAAGAGCAGCACTGAGGTATAGCTGGGCTGTCAACTCGGGGCCTCTGCTCCCACGGAGGGCAGCACAGTTCAGAACTCTGATTCCTGGGCTGTAGAGACATTAGAACACACAGTTCACCCTCCAGAATGGGTCCATAGCCCTGTGCTTAGCCTCCAGACTGGAGACCTGGATAACTGAAGCTCAGGAGATGTACCATGTCTACAGTCCCAAGGGCCCCAGTGGAGAGTGTTGAGTTTCTGTCACAGTGTTGGTCCCTATGATCTGGCCTTGGAATGCTCTCCCAGGCTCTCTGCTGTGGCCAGTGTGCAAGTCTAGAAGTGGCATCCTGGAATACCCTTCTGCTCTGCTTTTTGGACAACAGATCCTCTGCCAAACAATAATCTATGAACATGTAATTTAAGAAAGGGGGAGGGGCGGTGGACAGAGAGACAGCTCAATGGTTAAGAATCAAAGGCCCCAGATTTAGTCCCCAGCACCCACAGAGCAGCTAACAACCACTTGTAACTCTAGTTTCTGGGGATCCAGTGACACCTTCTGGTCTTCCTGGGTACTGCATACATGTGGTTCACAGAGACGTGTAGGCAGAACATAACAAAAAATAAAAATTTTAAAAGAAAAAAGAGGTGTTCTGGAGTAGTGAAACACACCTGTATCCCCCAGTGCCCAGGTGGCTGAAGCAGAAGGGTTGCATATTCAAGGCCAGCTTGAGGACCCTGTCTCAAAAAACAAAAACAAAAAAAATGAAAAAAACAACAAAACAAAAACCACGGGCTAAGGGTAGAGGTTAGTGGTAGAGCCCTTGTTAGCATGTGCCAGGTGCTAGGTTCACTCCCTAGAGCCACCAGAACAAAACAACCCACAAAACCACCCTTGGGGCCAGGGAGAGGATCCCATGAACACTACCATACACCCACACTCATGCAACATACACCATATGCAGTTAAATTCGAGCACACTCAGGAGATCCCAGGCTGGCCATCATTTGGTCTTCCCAGGACACCACGCTTCTGCCTTCTGTCTATGGTAGGTAAGGTGACAACAGGAGAGAGGGTGCAGAAAGTCACCAAGCACAGCCCAGCTTTTCAGATCCCCAAAGGCAGGGCACAGTGGCCTTGGATGACTCAACATTCTCTTACCTGCACCTCAGACTCCCCAGTGGTACCAGCTTCCTATTGACCCTGCTCCAGCCCAAGTTGACAGCATGACTGCCCTGGCCTCTGTCCTGATGTCTCTGTAACATTTCTGTGTCTTCTGCACTTTGAGGTCTACCTAAAATAGCCCCCTGACACCCCCACACCCCCGCTTGCAGCCAGGCTTGGGCTCGGAGGGAACAGTATCACACCATGCCCTGTTCGCTGGGCAGTTGCAGACGTCAGCGTTCTACAGTCCGCAAGTCCAGCTGGCTCACGGGTGCATTCTTTCAGGGACACTCCCAGTCACTAAGCAGGCCCCTGTCTGTACACAGGGCTGGTGACCCAATGGGCCTCTGTGAGTGAGTTGATGCTGGCCCTTGGTGCACTAGAGAGCAGTGTAGTGTAGAACGGACTGTAGAACGCTGACGTCTGCAACTGCCCAGCGAACAGGGCATGGTGTGATACTGTTCCCTCCGAGCCCAAGCCTGGCTGCAAGCGGGGGTGTGGGGGTGTCAGGGGGCTATTTTAGGTAGACCTCAAAGTGCAGAAGACACAGAAATGTTACAGAAATGTGCATAGAAAGAAAATCAAGAAAAAAAACACCCTGGCCTGGTCAGTGGCCAGACCTCCAATGGTTACTGGTTTCTTTTTAAACTTTCTGGTTTTATTTCCTACAGTAATATTGCTTCTATGGCCCCAAAGCATCAAAACTTAGTGCAAATTGTTCAACATACCTACCACCTGAAGGAAAGCTGGAGCTACAATGCTAATCCCACTGGCTTGTGAGGTGGGTTCCTGAGCACCCTCTACCCTTGCCATGTGGTTGGGGCTCCTGTGTCCCCCTTTTAAGGTGACCTGCAGGCAGCTTCTTCCTGACTGGTCCACCTGTTGAGGACACAAGAGGCGGTGGGAACCCTTGTGATAATCCTAGAGGCTGACTGGTGGGCAGCTGAAAGACCAAGAGAAGGGAAGTCATGCCACTGGGCAGTGTTGTCCTCAAGAAGTATCGAGGCAAAGGGCCATTGGATCTAGAGGGGCAGGAATGGATCTTCTCTTGTGGGAGAAGACAGACAGATGTGTGCTGGGTGATTGCAGCCCTGAGGTCACCACTGGCCATCTTCACAGGCTTTCAGATGAGGCTGGAGGGAGCATCTTAGAACCCAGTTTTAGAAAGGGCACAGGATGTTGGAACTAGACCTTGGAGTCTCCACTCTGCCTCTTCCTTCTGGATCTTGGATGAATCACTTTAAGGACCATCTCACTGAGCCCGCTGTGGCTCAGAGGACAGCATGATCTCTGCCCAGATAATCCAAGGTTTGCAGAGAAAGCTCAGCTTTTCTGGAGAGACCAGCCGAGAGCCGTGTGGCAACCTCTAAGCACAAAGGGAAAGAGAGAGTCCCAATACCCATACAACACACTCACTAGCAAACACAGCCTCCTGCATGGCTCTAGTGTCCACACACCCTCTGTTCTGAGCTGCTGTGGGACAATACTGGAGCTTGCTGTGTATCCAGCTATTAAGCCAAAGGCCCTTCTTTAAAGGTCAGTGACACTGGCCAGACTGGTGGCCCCTCATCCTGATGCAGACATTTGGCCACTGTTTCTTTGTCTGATAAACTAGAGGTCAGCCTGCCCAGCAAGGCCCTGCTGGTGTGCTCACAGTGCCAGGGGAGTCAGGCTTCAGAGTGTCTTTGTCTAGGGAAATCCTCTCACGGAAGACCCATGACTCCTTTATGTGTTTACAGTGGCAGCCGTGTGTGCACGCACGCACATGTGGAGGCCAGATGTCAACCTCAGGTTTTGGTCCTCAGATGGTGTGTGTGTGTGTGTGTGTGTGCCAGAGGTCAGATGTCTTCCTCCTCCATCTTTCTACCTTATGTTTTCTTTCTCACTGCGTTTATTTGAGCATGTCTGAGTGCATGGGCCACAGCATGGGTGCGGAGGTCAGAAAAGAAGTTGCAGAAGTTGATTCTCTCCTTTTATCTTACATGCCCCAGGGATCAAACTCATGTTGTCAGGCTTGATGGCAAGTGCCTGCTCATGGAGCCACCTTGCCATCCTTGTCTGTTATCTTCTGAGATAGAGTCTCCTACTGAACCTGGAGCTCACTGATTTGGCTAGGCTGACAGGCCATTCAGCCCCCAGGACCCTCCTGTCTCCACCGCCCTGGTTATGTATTGGTACAACCTGAGTTCTAGGAGGTAAATACAGGGCCTCATGCCTGAATGGCTAGCTAGTGACTGAAGCATCTTGCAGCTAACTTCCTTCTCAGTGAGCTCTCTTCCAGTTGACTTCTTTACCCACTGAGGCAATTCCTCAGCTGACCTCTTTTCATGAGAAGTCTCCAGAGATTCACCAATGGCTTCTGGATCGATTGGGGGAAGAAACAGCAATACCAGCTATGCATTCAGCAGATTCTGAAACCCAACACTTCGGGTAGGAGGGAGTACTGTCCCAGAGGCCCTTCTGAGAAGGCCACTGCCCTTTGTCTTGTCCCACTGTGGACAGCATGGCTCACCATGGCCAAGTGTAGTGAGGCACTATGGTTGGAGACGGTCATGTTGCCCTCAGAGTCAAAAGTAGAAGCTTGATACCCTAGGTGGTGGTATCAGGAGCTGGTGGGACCTTTAAAATATGGAAAATCTTCCGGATAGTAGCGGCACACACCTTTAATCCCAGCACTTGGGAAGCAGAGGCAGTCAGATCTCTGTGAGTTCAAGGCCAGCCTGGTCTACA
Organism: Microtus oregoni; assembly: GCF_018167655.1. Classification (NCBI taxonomy): domain Eukaryota; kingdom Metazoa; phylum Chordata; class Mammalia; order Rodentia; family Cricetidae; genus Microtus; species Microtus oregoni. Next base: position 12,291,663 of record NW_024543075.1, read on the forward strand.
GCTCAAGTTCCAGGACAACCAGGGCTACACAGAGAAACCCTGTCTCAAAAAAACAAAAACAAACAAAAGCTTTAGTTTCTTAGGTCAGATGGGGGACATTCCATCAAAAGGGACACCCCCTCTGTCTTCCTATCTTACCATGACAGATTCCATGAGGTCTTTATGAGTCTTCAACTGAGGCTGGTGCTGTGCCCTCCAACCTCCCAAACTGAGCTATATAACCTGCTCTTCCTCTTTTCTTCCTTTTTTTCTTTCAGTTTTTGTTACCATTTTTGTGACAGTTTCACCGTGTAGCTGAAGCTGGCCTGGAATTTGTGACGATCCTCCTGCTCCTGTTTCCTAAGTGTGAGAATTATGAGTGTCCAACCCCACCACACTCAGCCTGCCTCTGGTATTCTGCTGTAGTAATGAAATCTCAGGACTGGTGAGGGCTCAGCTGGTAGAGGTGCTTGCCATGCAAGCCTGATGACCTGAGTTCGAGCCCCCAAAACTCTGTAAAGGTAGCAGGAGGGAACCAGCTCTAACAAGCTGTTCCTCTGACCTCCACAAGTGCACCCATGTCATGCTTGTCCGTACATACATGTAACACACAAATAAACAGAACTGAAAATAAAATCTTTAAAAATATGAATGAATACAGGAGGCAGGGGCTGGTGTTTGCCCTGGTCTGTCTTCTCCCATTAGAGACAAAGAAACTCTCCTTGGCCACTATCAGCCTCCATGTCTTAATTTCTTAAAGGGGTCAGAGCAGGTAAGAAGTTCTGTAGCCTTGCCCCTCTACTGTTCAGTGGCTCCAGCAAGTGGCAGAAACAGGGTTGGAACTTAAGACCCTGTTCGGGGCCTCCATTCTCTTTCTACCCACTTTAGACCCTCACCAACAAAAGCTGAGTCAAAGGCAGACTGTTGATTATTTATTGAGTCAGTTTGTTCTGTGCACTGGGCACAACACATTCAAGTCTGTGCATCCTGACTCCACGGTACTTCCTGTGCCTGCAGCATTGACTGTAGAGGTGGACATTTCTGCTCTGTGGGAGGGTAGTTGTCGGTTGCCCAAAGTTGTCCGTGTCTGGGTAGCTCGTGGGGACAGGGAGAGCATTAGACTGCCATAGGGAAGCGGTAGGGGGCAGAGTGCTAATCAGTCACTCTGCCTGGAGCCACGTAGGGCTGTGAGTTGTGGGTAGGCTGGCTCAGCGCTGGGCTTCCCGGACTGTACAGGGAATGCCCCAGGGTTTTCTGTAGGTTCCTCGCTCACATCGGAGAGAGGAGTCAACATGTCTCATCCAATTGGAGGGTGCCAATGAAGGACCAGTGCGAATGGTAACTGAAGGAACTCAGGGACTCCGTCTCACAGGGACCTTCCAGCCATGTCCGAGGGTTTCATTTTCTGGAGGACTAACAGGTCTCTTCTGCCTTCCTGAATGTCACTATGGGGAACATGGCATGGGCCAGGGAGGGGAGCAGGCCAGAGGCTGGGGAGGGAGGCTGAGGAAGGGGATGTCCAGCTATGGCCCAGGGACAAGCATCCCAGAACTTCCTGCACCCGCCCATGCTGGCAGTGGGCAGAGGGCAGGGCCAGCAGAGCTTTGGGTAGCCTGGGCCTGGAAGTGTGGGGAGGGGGACACAGTGGTGGGAAGAAGCATGGGCACAGGGTGGTGTACTTGTCCACTGGCTCTGATGGCCTGTCACTTGTCCATGTGTTGCAGCAGCAGGTCCACAGCCTCGGCAAGGTTGTCCACATACCCGTCAGCCTTTACCTCTGGATGATGCTCATCACTGGGCCTGGAAGACAGAGCTGTAGATTAGTTTAGCAGCATGCAGTCCATCACTGTTATTACTGTATACTAGAGCCCAGGCAACATAAAGAGAAGACGTTTGTGCAGCTCCAGTTTCTTAGAGACTGAAGATCACACGTTACTCTCTCACGGATAGCATAAAGGACGATGTCACGGTAGGAACGTGGTATAAGAGAGTGATTCAGGGGTCAGGCTTAAGCTTTAAACACTCACTACTAAGCAGGTTCTTCCTCTCAGTGCCCACAAGAACCACCCCAACTCTCCTGAAAACCCCAAGTCGTTCAAAGGTGCCATCACATCCCACATGGTCACACTGGGTACCAAGCCTCCATCTCATGAGCCTTTGGGGGACAAACCACACTCAAACCTAAGCAGCCAGTGACCCTACAACGGCCTTCTGAAGTCACTGCCAGTTATCCACTATGAAACTGCCTTCTAGCATGTAGCACGGGCCTTGCTTTACCTTGAAGACACCTCCGTGCTCTCTGCCCTGCCAGGTAGCCAGGACTGTGGCTCCCACTGTGCCTTCCTCTGCAGACCCACCAGGGTACACACTCCCGTCTGCCACTCCACACCACTCTGCCCCAGAATAACCGCTAGCCCCGGCTCCCGTCTGCATCTAGCAGAAGGGTCCCCCAGCGAGAGCACCCTGTTGGCAACTAGGGAGCTGGCCTGGTACAGGTGCTTTGTGGGGACAGTTAGGGCGTTGACAACCAGAACTCTTCCCTTCCCTGATGCTCTGGGGTGCCATGTGCTGCCCAGTTCTTGGAGGTCACTGCTGCCTCATAGGGATGCCAGGGGCTCCTAGCAGAGCCATTCTCTGGCTGGGATGCTGAGGACCAGGACCATGCCTACCCATTCACTTGCTGGGATGCTGAGGACTAGGACCACGCCTACCCATTCACTGGCCACACCTGCAGTCCGGCTGGACACTGAGCTGGTGCAGAAGCCTGGACACTCAATGCGATTGAGTTCTGAGTTCAGAATGGACTCTAGGGAGACAGCACTGTGCACAGGAGGGACCAGGGAGGGCTCATCTTCACAGTCCTCTGAAGACATGTGGGCCTCATCCCAGGGGCCACGGGCAGCCTTGCCAGGGCTGTGAGGCAGAGTCCCGTCTTAGCAACCAGAAATTCCCTTCCTTCCCACTGTCCCAAGGTTTCATGGCTTCACACTAAGCAGTCTGCTGGGGTGTGGCAGGGGGAGGGCCAGCCTCTGAAAACCTTCCACTGCTAAGGGCCATGCTACTGGGACTACCCCAGGCCTGACTCACACTTCTTGGGAACTGTATCTACCTGCGGTAGATTATTATTGCCCCCTCAAGCCTCCACCCAGCCTGAAGGAAGTGGTTCAGCTGTCTGAGAATAGCGAAAACCAGCGTTGTCCGTTTCAGAGACTGGTTTTGACAACTCTAGAATACTGGCTGGAGATTATGTCCTGGAGGAGAGGGGCTTCCCTGTGGCTGCCAAGGCCCTGAACTAGAAGAGACCAGGGGAGCCTCTCGCCACAGGGAAGGGTGATAGGAATAAATGGCTCCGCATTCATGGGTGGGGCCTGTGCAGAGAAGGAAAGGAACACAGCCAGGCTGGAGCGTAGGATGGGTAGCCAGAAGGTCAGGAAGTCTGTGAAGGGCTCCAAGGCCTGAGCTCAGCTTCCACCATCGTCCTGGGGATGACACAGGATGCCTGTTCACAGCAGGCAACTCTGGCCCTTGGATGCCGGCTGGAAGTGGGGCAGAAGCAGCTTTGCCAGCTGTCCAGCTCACCTGGGTACTGTCTGGAGTCTGGGGCTTAGGGGCCTGCCTGGGAGAGTCACTCCTCTGTCCCAGCAGCCTGTGGTGGGTCTCACAGAAGAAGCTGCATGATCAGGTTGGCCTCCACCAGCATGGCTGCCATTCTACCCTCTGGTGAATTCTTCACAGGAAAAGGGGGTATTTTCTGCCCAGGCCAGACTGGTTCCTTCCAGCTTGCCCCCTGCCCCTCCACTGGATCAACTAGAATCCTCTTCAGTTTGGTCTCCTTCCTTCTCTCCTTCAGTCAGGATGTTTCAGGATGCTCACCTGCTCTGGCCTCTCTGCTGTATAAACTGCTGAGGGTCTCAAATGCCCACAGCCCAGACACTCAGTAGAGCAGTACCACCCGCCTCGACCCCTCCACATGACAGCCACAAGCTTCAGACAGTCCCCACACTCAGAGGCCACTGTCTGTGCTAAGCTTTAGAATCCTGAGACCTACCTTTCCCCCTTTCCCTCTTGAGACAGTCTTACTAGGGAGGCCAGACTGCCTTCAAACTTAAAGTCATCCTCCTGTATCAAGTGTTTCTTTAGAATGTCCCCCCTTTTTTTCTTTTTTTCTTTCTTTCTTTCTTTCTTTCTTTCTTTTTCTTCTTTGAGATAGGGTTTCTCTGTGTAGTCCTCCTGACTGTCCTGGAACTCGCTCTGTAGACCAGGCTGGTCTTGAACTTAGAGATCCACTTAGCCTCCCGAGTGCTAAGATTAAATAAAGGTGTGTACCACCACCGCCTGGCCTAGAATGCTCTTGAAATTTGTTCTATGAGAACTCCTACATACCCTTCACGACTCCACTCACTGGAGTCCCTACCTCTGACCCTGCACTATCTATAGCGTATGGCGCTCTTTGAGCACACAGAGCTTGTCCCCCGTCCCACTGTGACTGGACAACGCCCTGCTTCTCCACCTGCCAGTGACAGTGCTTCCAAGACGGAGGGGCCAAGTTTCTCGCCCTCTTGTCCCCAGTGTGGGGTTGGCCCCAGCAGCACCCAGGAAGTAACTATCACCCAGTGAATGAACAAAGGGCTTGGGAGGCAGGGTGCTGCCTGCCATTAGCTATTCCTCCCCCACAGGTCCCAGGAGCTGAGAGCAGGGAAGGACTGAGTAAGGGCAGAAACAAGGCGGTTCTGTGCACGCAGCCCACGGGCCAGCGTCACAGGGAGGGGCTTTGTACCCTGTGAAGGAAAATGGCACCGGGACCCAAGCAAAGAAGCCCAGCAAGGACAGCCTCCCACTACCTCCACCTCCAGGGCACAGATGACAGGAGCCTGTCGAGGACCTACTCAGGGGCAGCACTGCCAGGGGCTCGCTCCTGCTCTCTCCCAGCCCCTGCCTGCTCCCCAAGAGCAGCGCAGGGCTCTCCTGCCTACAGGGAGGCATGCATTCTTGTCCACTGCTTTGGAGCAGTTGGGCTGCTGCCCCTGGTGGCTGAGGCCAGGTCTGGGGCTGCCCAGGGACAGAGCATTCAGTGAACTGGGAACTGGCATGGGGTGGTAATGCCAACTTTAGGCCACAGTGACGCAGCTGGAGGACAGAGGGGATCTTCATGAGGCCAGAGGCAAAGGGCATTTTTTATATCTGAATGTGGGTGGGGTGGGAAGCTGAACTACCCGGGAGCCTAGATACCAGAGAGTGGCTCCCGCAAAGGCCAGAAGGGGGCTGGGAGACCTGCTTCTTCTGGTCTATAAATCCAAACTCTTCTGGAAGCCTACTGGGATACCCCTCCACTGGGCATGTATTCAAAGGATTCCCACGGTCTACCTGCTGGTTCAGAACACACACGGTCAAGACACAGTTCCCTGGGTGCCAGAGGAGCAGGCAAGAGGCCGGGCCATCTCAAACCCGGCCAGAAGTCAGCACTGGCCTGTGCTGGGCTACTGGCTGGTGCCCGAGGGTCAGCGATCTCCCAGGAGTGTAGTTGGGTGGTTCACCCTGGACATAATTCTCAGGCAAATGCTCCTCTTCCTCTGTTTTGTTATAACAGTAGACCTAGGTTCTGTAGTGGGTGGGAAAGAGTGTGCCTGGAGCTGGGTGTTTCTGCCCTGTCCCTTGGGGGAAACACTGGGTCATTCTGTTTATAAACATATTTAGGTAAAGCCCATGTCCTCATTCAGTCAAGGCCTCTCTGGTATCCACTACAGCCAAGGCCTGGTGGCTGAGAGACTTACAATGAGATTTATTCCTATTACAGCCCTTGGAGGGCTGGGCCTTCCTGCTCCCTAAGTTCATGGCACCCTCCAACTTTGGGTGCCAGTACTTGCTCTTGTACCCTTGGTAAGCCTCAGTCTGAAGCCTGAATCTCCAGTCCTGTCCCTACCTGATGCCAGCTGAAGCCACCATGGTCAAAGCTTCATCAGGATTCTTCATTGGCCTGGAGCAATGTGAAGGGTGGCCACACGTCAAGGATTGGGGCCTTCACCCAGCTCCAAGCTCCAACAACAGAGGCTGGCCAACGGCAGACCTGAAAGAGTCACGAGGCCCCTACTGAGGTGTCTTGTTGCTATTCTATTGCTGTAGAGAGACACCATGACCAAGCAGCATATAAAAGAAAGCATTTAATTGGGGGCTTCCTTTGGTTTCAGGTTAGTCTATGACCATCATGATGGGAAGCGTGGCAGCAGGCATGCAGGCATGGTGCTGAAGCCGTAGCTGGAAGCTCACATCTATCTTATCAGCAAGATGGAGTCAAAAACAGAGGGTCTGGCATGGGCTTTTGCAACCTCAAAACCCAACCCCAGTGACACGCCTCCTCCAACAAAAAGACCACACCTCCTAATCCTTCCTAGACACTCCACCAACTAGGAACCAAACATTCAAACATGTGAGCCTACGGGGGCCATTCTCACTCCAACCACTATATTAGGGCTGTGGCTCCTTGGCCACTAAAGGAAGTGGAGACACCTTCTATGACTGGCACCACCCTCGCAGTCAGCACAGGTAACCAAAATGTTCCTTCTCTTACCAGTCCAACAAAGCAAAAATGTGGCCAGGGCTCAGGCCCAGTGTCCTGCCCGATGCTCTGCCATTTTGGCTCTGTAATGGGATCACCCCTTCCTCAGACACCCCAGCAGGAGTGCAGTGCAACTGGAAATGCTGTACACTTTGAGGGCCACCAGCCCAACCCCCAATGCCTGCACTTCTCCACGGAAGAGCCAGGCTGAGGAGGAGGGCAGGGCTCCCAGCCAGCCCTCTGTGCAGTGGCGAGGAGCCCTGTCTCCCAGCCCTCTGCTCCAGATGAGCTCCCATGCTGTAGTGCCCCGGCTCCCATCCCCCTCTCAGGGCTCCAGCTGTGTGCTCTCATTCCTGCTCCACCTCCACCAGGGCCAAAACCTGTCAGCATGTCGGCAGAGCTACGAGTGGGTGGGGACCTGTGCCCCCCCCCTGAGACACACCCTCCCCTGCATGTGGGCAGCACATGTTGGAGGCTGGACGTGCAGCCCAGAGGCAGGAGGGGGCATGCTGTCGGTTGTAGCTCCATGGCTTCCTCAGGTCCCTGGTGGTCTCAGCCCCATCGACAGCTGAAGACCTATGGTGGGGCAGGGCTGACCTTACTAAATTCTTCTGAGACAGAGTCTAAAGGACCCAGAGTCCATTTCCCAAGCTGACCTGTCCTCCAACTGGGAGGGACCCAGATGTCCCTGCTAGCAGGAGATGGTGCTTGTCAGTTTCAGGAGCGCTAAGCCTTGATGGGTAAACTGAGGCAGGGAAAGGAGATACCAGAGGTCTCACACAGGTCAGGGGGCTGGCTTCTGGTTGCATATGTGACAACCTGGTCTCCTGCCTGCCCCACTGGGCCCCAGGAAACATGACAGGTAGACAGCAGGAAGCCCTGTTGTGTCTAATGGAGAGGTGTCCCTTGTGGCCTTCAGAGCAGACTTGATACGTAGCCAGGGTAGGCAGGTCTCCAAGCCCCATTCTTCTGGCTTTTGTGGGAGACAAACCTGCTGGTGTCTTAGTTTCTCCTGACTCAGATGCTGAGATACCCTTTGCTTCATTACCTCTGGCCCCACGACATGACGCTCAGAGCCCTGGGTTGTGGGGAGATGACAGCCAGCCAGCGTATGAGCTGAACTCTGGGTCATTGGGTCCTCCACCTGTTGGGTGCAGACCTGGCAGGATATCCCCAGGAGCTCTGCCCAGCACTCCGTACAGCTGTGGCCCATGTGTCTAGGGACAAGGAACAATGACTTAGAGGGTGGGGACAGCCCAGAGCCCCTGTGGTAATGGCAGAGTGGGTTTGCAACATTTCAACCTAATCTGGATCCAGGCTCCTCTGAATGGCCCCTCTGGGAGTTGCTTTTGTGCTTGGTGACCTCTGGCCAGACCCTGACATCCGAGACAGGGGCACCTCTCCCCTCCTTCCACCTCCGGTCCAAATCTCAGCTGAAAAATGTCTGTAGCTTTGACTGTGAGGTGAAGAGAGCCCATAGTCCATAAAAGCTGACAAGACGGAGGGCTGTAGGCCTCTGGGAAGGGCCACAGAAGCACCTTACAGAGTCACCAGGACCAGAAACCAGGTCTGAGTAATGTCAGACCTGAGGTGTTAGAGATATCAGGCAGCTGGTAGCAGAAGCCAGGAAGGATTTTGCAATGGACACTGTTACCTACTGCCCAGGATCACCCTGCTGCCTGGTCTATTCGTGATTTAGTTCAACTGATGACACCTACCAACCAGAACCCAGCCCATGGAGCCACCTGAACCTCCTCCACACAGTGGACAGCTTCCTGTGAGGTGAGTGTGGGTAAAGCAGAAGCTAGCTGTTCGCGACGGTGTTCTCCTCTAAGTCCCTGGCCACGTCTGGAGTGTGCGGTAGGTGTCCTCTGTATGCCTACTGAGGATCTCTAGAGTTTCTAGTTGGTACCTACAGAGCCCTCCAAAACTAAAAGCCAGCCAGGTGTGGTGGCGCACACCTTTAATCCCAGCACTTGGGAGGCAGCAGCAGGTGGATCTCTTTGTAGTCAAGGCCAGCCTGGTCTACTAGTGAGTTCCAGGTCAGCCAAGGCTATATTTTACGAGACCTTATCTCAAAAAAACTCAGAGCAAACAAAACAAAACCAGAAGCTACAATCTGGCTTCTTGAGCAATCTGGTAGACCCAACAGGGGACGGAAGCTGTGGGCAGCTATGGAAGGACAAGACAAGTGGCTCCTGCTTACCCCACCTCCACTGCCTCTAATGTGTGTTCTTACGCCAGGCACCCTGCACTCAAGTGCATTTCTGACCTGCCCCGTGAAACTTTGTGCTGGGACTCAATCCCCAAGGAACATGTATGTCCAGCAGGCAGTTTTCCTTGAAGCCCTCCAACTCCCAGCTCTGGCCTCCTTCCTCAGGTACCCACTCCGTGCCCATAGCACCCACATTAGCACCTTTTGCTCTCCTATAGCTGTATGGTATCAGCCCTGGTCCTGCCGTCTGTCCTCAGCCTTCACACAGGGACACAGGGGTTCCCAGAGGGCTGGCTTTGACACCCGTGAGTCCTTGGGCAAATGGACATTCAGAGCCTTCTCTGGCTATGAAGGTGAGCTGAGACAAGCCCCTCCCGAGGCCACAGTGGGAAGGTAAGGAGACAAAGTGGCTGGGGCACAGCGTGCCCGCAGCAAGTGCTGGGCCTAGGGGGACAGGCTGGATGAAGAGAGCAGATGGCAGGACCCGAAGCTGGAGCTTGTTCCCTGACAGAAGGCTGATGTAGGCCTGCTACACTAGGTGGCCGATCAGTTGTGCCTCTGTTTCCTGTTGTTTCTCAGCTGGTTCCAGTCAGAGTGGGCAGGGATAGCTTCCAGGCCTTTTGGGAAGTCATACTGGACCAGCAGGAGGGATTATCGCCAGGTCCTGAGGCCCACATATTTCAGCAGAAAGCATTATCCTTAAGGGGCTCTCAACAGAACCGCAAAGCTGTGTGCTGGCCACAGGGTGCAATGCAGTCTCTGAGCAAGCCTCTGCAAGCAACAGATACTCAGGCCCTGCAAACACTCCTGCAGCGGTGCCGGGGACAGGTGACAAGGAACTTGAGATTTCTCCTAAGACAGAAAATGCAGCAACTCATACCTCTGGGGTCCTCAAGCCAAGGAGAAGTTCACAAAGTCATCTGTGAAAGTGACGGCCCTGGAGAGTCTACCCAGGATGGACGCCTGTGCGTCCCAGGGACCTAGGGAGAGGACTTGCTCCACACAACTCTTGTCTTCACGGCAGTTAGGGAAGGAGATGCTACCCCTATCTTACAGCTGACAACCCAAGGGTAAGTGGCCTGCCCGTGGTCATAGAGCTGGGGTTGAGAGGTTGGTTTGGAAACCTATGTAGCCTGGTCTAGATCCCATGGGGGTCCAGGACTGGACTGTCAGGCGATGAACAATGGTCACCTAAAGGCAGGCAAAGGCAGGACTGTTGGGGGCTGGCAGTTGGCCTGGGACAGAGGAACCTCTAACAGCTGTTCATGTTTTGAAGAAAACATGGTAAGCACCTGGTATGTGTGTTTGGATTTATACAAGTTGGTCCCACCCCTTGCCGAGCGCAACAGCTGGGTCCCTGAGAGATCTGTACCCGCCACACCCAGGGCACGGGGCCAGGGTCCACTCACTCAGGGCCTCTCGGAAAAGCCACTCGGCCTTCTCAAGCTGGCTTCCTGAGGCTGCACCCCTCAACTCAGAGTTTTTATAGGGTGCCAGGAGAGCACGGGCATGGAGAGGGGTTATCCTTGCTGGTCTGGCAGCTGGCTGGCATCACTGAATCCTGCCACCTGAGGACCTGGTGCCACGAGCAGAGCTCAGCGACTGAGACACGGATCCTGTTAGTAGGCAAAAGTGAGGCTGCCAGGGCCTTGACACCCTGGGAGGGGGGATGATACTCCTAAGAACAACTTGCCAGGGTACCAGGTAGCAGAGTGGTGCTTCCCCTTGGAATCTCTGTCCTGATCTCTCTGCTCCCAGTGAGCGCTCCCCTCCCTTCATGGTGACCATAGTCAGCCAGCTGCTCCCTGGGAGTTCCTGCTCTATGCAAGTGTGACCTGAGCTTAGAAACTGGCTTTCTGACCTTGTGGCTCTCCAGGGACTTCTGGTAAGCCAGCCTCTGCCTCAGTCACATCTGCTCCACTAAGAAGCACGAAACAGGGAACCCAGGTGCCCAGAGGACCTGAAGGAACACAGGCCACAGCAGCCACTTGGTGATATACAGCATGTTCCAAAATCCTGGGTCAAACCCCATCCTGAGCAAGCCGCCCCTCTGAAGCCAAGTACATAGGAATAACTGAGGATGCACTGAGTGATAGGTTGAGCCAGCACTGAATAGCAGGGCAGACTGCTGTGACTTCACCCTATCCAGGGGCAGGGTGCTCTTACTCCAGATGCACTGGCATCTCTGCTGGAGAAGACACCGACGTGAGTATTCAGATCCATAGAAGGAACACTGTTCTTCCTCAGGCCTAGATATTTCTGCTAAGAGTTCATTCTAAAGCAACATGGAGTTTGGTCTGTGGAAGTGCCCGGTAAATGCTTGCGGGATTAAAAGAAAAACGCGAGGAAGGGATTGCAGGGATGCGTAGAGCAGCTGCGCACTGCAGGCCGCAGCAAAGAAGGCACTCCCCTGCAGCAAAGTGAGTCCGGTGTGGTGGATCTGCTTGGTAGGATACTGCAGAGCTTTGAAGAGGAGTCAGGATGAGTATGCAAGAGTTAAATATTACAGACGAGAGTTCTAGAGACTGGGAAATGAACAACTGTCCCAGCGAGGCCACTGTGAAGGCACGGGGGTGGCTTGGGAAAGCACACGATGAGGACAACAGTTCTGTAATGTCACTTGTCCCCGAACCAGACGATGGTAACGATGACAACAACGACAACAGCCATGATTTGAGACAGGGTCTTACTACGAAGCCTTGGCCTGGATCTCTCTATGTACACCACGCTGGCCGCAAGCTCACAGAGATTTGCTTTCCTCTGCCTCCTGAGCTTAAAGGTGTGTGCTACCACACCCAGCAAGTTCATTCTTTAGTCTCAACCAGGGCCACGGCAGCCCCTTCTGAACCTGTGGCTTGACAACTGTGGGAGGAATACGACTAGCTAGTGCTGGCCCTGAAGGTAAATGCTTGCCAGGGTACTGCAGATGCCATGCGCTCTGCAGACCATATCCAGTTGTTGCAGACAGGGCTGGGCCAGGCAACCCTGAGGCGGGGGCATACTATCAACCACACAAGCCACCTGAATACAGGGCCCTCTACCCAGCCACTGGCTGCAGCAGCTGTCACAGGGGGTCCCAACCCAGGGAGGGGGCATGCCCAACATCATGGCAGCTCATCATAGCACCTCAAGGAGACCCCGAGTCACACACCAAAGAGAAGCAGGGAAAGACGCTCTAGAGCACCCCTTTAATACAGCTCCTCAGGTGGTGATCCCAAACATAAAATTATTTTTGTTGCTGCTTCATAACTGTAATTTTGCTGTTAAGAACCAGAATGCAAATATCCAATATGTGACCCTCAAGGGGATATGTGACCCCCAAGGGGTCGTAACCCACAGGTTGAGAACCATTGCTTTAGAGGCTTCTGGTCAAAGAGCCAGCAGAGGGGGACAAGAGTCTCAGCATCACCCTGATGCTGGACATAGCCAGAGGGATACTCTATTAAGCCCCCAAACCCAACAGAATCTCTATGGTGTAGCCCCCTGGTTTCCAAGTGAGGAAACTGAGGCCAAGAGAGGGCAGATACTGTTGAGGAAGACTGTGCCTGAGAGGTCTGAGCCAGGCCTCGGGCACACGAGTCTCTCTGGCACCCCAGGTGAGTGCCTGGTGAGGAAGGGTACCCTCTAGCCCTTCCCTAGTCCCTCTCCCGTGTGTCGAGCACTGCAGGTTACCTTCATGCCTCTGTACACATGAGAAAACCGAAGCAACCCCAGAGGGACCAGGTAGGAGGCCAGCATCCTGCCCAGATTTACCTAACACCTCCTGTACCGGGCTCCCCGAAAAGCTAACTAAAGCACCTCCTTAAATCACAAGCCAGAAAAGCCAGCTCGTAAATCAGCCGAGTGGTAGGGTGAGGGGCCATTCAGCTCGCACCGGGAAGCCAGCCTGCCTGAGGTGCTGTGCCCCACACTGGGCCAATTGTGTCCATGGGGACCCTGTCCAAGCTGCCTGGGCTCCTGGCGGGCTGCCGGGACGGCTCCTGGACAGAATCTTGTTTTCTCCAGTTTTCCTCCATGACCAGGAGGCTGAGCTGCTCCAAGGAGGGTTTACTCAATGCAGCTTTGACCCTCCAAGCCCTGCCTTCCATCCCACTGTGCCTAGGAAGCCATCGGCCAGTCCAAAGGAACCTTGGTGGGACCTCCTCCCCTGGCCCGCTGCTCGCCACCATGAGTGGATGACAGCAGCAGGACTCAGTGACCCACAGAGGATGCTGGAGAAAAGGAGAATTGCAAAAGGGTTTGGTGGCAACTTAGGCTTGAGATTCTCGGTTGAGTTTTTTTCTGAGTTTGGAGAAGGCCACAGTGATTAGCTTCCGCTTATATTTGCAGATCCTCCACGGGTCTCACAAGAGAAGGCCCTCGTTAACTTCCAGTTTGGTGTATTAGGATCAGCTATGCTGGGATATGAGGATGTGCAGGGCTTGTTGGGGGCTGGAGGGACAAGGGGAATGGGATGTTTTCTTTAGGGTGCTATGGGGGTGATCACTGGGAAGCAGGCCCCGGTGCATCTCCCATTCCAGCTATTCCTGGGTGAGGAATGAGCACAGCAATCTCTCATCTACTCGGGGCCTGCTCTGTCGTGTCCGTCAGGTCCTGAGCACGCTAGCCTCTGAGGCTTTCTGCTGGGGGTTAAGATCCCACAGGGCTTGTTTCCGCTCCCTGCCCACTTGACTTCCTGACTCATTTAATTTGCTTATTCTCCCATATAAACCTGTTTGTCTCGGGTGTATTCACTGGTGGGGGAGGGAAGCACGCACCTGTGATTATCTTAAATTGTCCCTAAATGAAGTTCCTCAGAGGCGAAACCTTGGACTCTAATTGCCTCCAGAGACTCGTGGGAAGGGTTGTTAGTGAAAAATCAGAGGTGAGTGGAAAAAACTGGCTTAGGTGTTTGGCGGAAACCCTATGGACGCAGACCAAAATTCACGCCAGTGTCAAAGCGGGAGGCAACGGGTGCAGGGTGAAGAGAGGAGCCATATATAGCTATATAGAGAGAAAGTGGGGAGTCTCGGGTCATTTGTAGAGGTAGCACCTGAAGAAACCAAGACTGCAAACCTGTCCGACTATCTATTTCTGGGCAGCTCTTAGACCTAGAAGAGAACCTACAACCGCCATTTTCTTAAACCTATATGCTTTCTAACTTTATTCTAAATGCTCATCCTTTTGCCCACCGGGAAGTGTAGCTCTCACCCCTCATCAAAGAAGCTTCCCTTTGCAGCAGATAGAGACGGTTACAGAGAGCCACAACTGGTCAAAATGCAGAGCCGAAGCAACCACTGGGCTCTCAGACTCAACTGACACATCTCAATGTGACCCCTAAACCTGAGACTCGGGGAACACGGTGGAAGGGCGAGTAGAAAGCCTGTAAGAGCCCGAGGACCGGAATATCTGCTAGACAGTGTCTCCTGGAGATGACAGCGAAGCTGCACCCAGGAAATCTCAACAATACAGTCACCTACATAGGACCTCCATAGTGACAGTACCGGCTGACATGCCAACATGGGTGAGGGACGTTTCATAAGGCCGCACCCCTAGATGAAGAGCTATGGGCAATCAATTGTTCAGAGAAGGAAGATTAGTCCATTGTTGTTGTCCCCCCCCCACCTCTGATGGGTTATCTAATCCCAAGTGGTCGGCCCTGAACATATACAGAAGAACAACCCTAAGTGACTCAGTAGGCTATGAGTGTGTTGTGTGTGTGTATATATAACAATAATAATCATAAAAAAGAGGTCATGAATCTGAATAGGAAAGGGAGAACGTGGGAGGAATTGGAGAAAGGAAGGGGTGGAAATAATGTAAATATAGAAATTATGTATGGAACCTCTCCCTAATTTAAATAAAAGAAAGTAGAAGGCTGCTGAGATGGCTCAATGGGTAAAAGCTCTTGCTTTGCAAGCATAGCCTGAGTTTGAATCCTAGGGCCTGTGTAAAAAAAAAAAAAGCTGGGCATGGCTGCACTCCAATGTTGGAGGGTGGCAACAGGCAGATCCTAGTCAGCTCAGCTAAAACAGGGTGTTTCGGGCTCAGTGAGAGACCCCGTCTCAATGGTACATGGTGGGAAGTGATGGAGGGAGACACTCGGCATCCTCTGCCCTGTGCATGCCCATTCACAAGCATACATACACATGAAGGAAGGAAGGGAGGGAGGGAGAGACAGAGAAGGAAAGAAGCTAAGAACAAGACAAACGGGGGCTGGAGAGATGGCTCAGAGGTTAAGAGCATTAACCAAAGGTCCTGAGTTCAATTCCCAGCAACCACATGGTGGCTCACAACCATCTGTAATAGGGTCTGGTGCCCTCTTCCGGCCTGCAGGTATGCACACAGACAGAATATTGTATACATAATAAACAAATAAATAAATATTTTAAAAAAAGAACAAGACAAACCCAGAGCAGGCTGAGGCAGGAACCAGAAAGGCACCCACACAGCACCAGTTGCCCCTGTGTGTCTAGAGCGAGTCCTTCTCCTCTGTACTCCCATCCACAGACATCCTCCTGTGCTGTTTAGAGCCTGGAGCTTCCAGAAGAGCCCAGGGCAGCACAGGTAGGAGGGACAGTTGGAGTAGGAGCAATGTCCTCTGGGTCTCTCCCCTTGGGGAGAGCTTCGCAGCACCTACAGAGATACCTCACCTTGCACTGGGCTGGGCCTTAATTTTCAATTATTCCCATAAAACACCCAAGAGTCCCACCTGTAAATGTCATGCATGCCAATATTTCAACCCTCTCTTGGACCCCAACTGCCATATTGATATATCTGAACCCCCAAGCGGCACTTAGGTACCCTCTATTCTGCAAATGCCTCCCCTACCACTTGGAAGGACAACTCTGTCTCTGTGCTCCCCACACAGAGCTGTGGAAACAAGATTTCCTGGGTTTGGGGCTAGTGGGAAAAAAAAAAGTCTCAGAAAAAAGCTGATGACCTCAGGCCTTTTCTGTCTAGGGCAAGGAGCCTACTTCCTGCAAGGAGGCCAGAGGCTGCTTACCTCAAGCCAGTCCCTTACCTTGCTGGGCCCAGTTAGGGCTGGGAATGCACCCTGCCCCCTATTAGCTGGCTGTGTGACCTGCTCTTTGCCTTACCAAAAAAGACGCCTGTTCTGGAAGGGCCATACCTTCTCTCAGATACAGAGCCTGGTGACAGTGGTGGGCATGGGATCCTAATGTCTCTTCACATAGGGTCCAGCCCGCTGTGCAGCTGGGAGACAGATGACTGCCTGGCCTCCTGAAGCTACCGCCTTGGGGACACAAGTTTAGTCCCGGCACAGAAGCAGGTACTGAGTGTGGGGTGGGGGCTGCAGAGGTTTCAAGCAAGGAAACCAAGTCCCCTAACTGGGCTGTTGGGGTTGCTCACTATTACCAACAGCAAAATTAGGCCTTGATTGGGAATTCTGGGTTGGCAGAGTTCTTGTTTCTGGGTTGGGAGAAAGCCTTCCCCAACCATGCCCTTCCTATACCCATCTCTAAAAGACAAATGGCCACATCCAGAGGGCAGCATGGCATTAACTCCAAACTATTGGGCGGGGTGGACATATACATGCATGGAAGTGTTATTAACAGAGCGAGGCCCTTACAACATCACAGGCAATAAAGACACCCCGCTGCAGCGCAGCCCACAAAGTCCTGGTACTTTCCCATGGATAGGTGGGGAGGATGCCTCCCTTCACAGGCCCCAGACAAAGCCAAGTGTTTGTTCTGTACCCCAACCCCCCAAAACACCACATCTTCCTGCTGCTGGTAGATGGGGAAAAATAGAAAGAGACAAGAACAGTGTGGGAGGGGCATCAGAGACAGAAAGAGAGGGGGAGGAAGACAGTCGGAACGAGTGCTCCTCTGGAAAGAATGACAGATTCAAAACCTGCAATGCGGGTCAACTGCACATCTATTTTTCTAAGCAGAGGAGGTGGGGGCATAGAAAACTTTCCTGAAAGGACTTGGCCTTGAAGTATGAAGTCAAACAACTGGAACTGGCAGGCAGACAGCTCTGGATTCCACCAGCCTGAAGAACTGTGGCCAGTGGCAGGTCAGGCTGAGGCACAATGTAGCTATTCATAGCTCGGCTGGGCCGGGGCCTTCAAGTGTGAGAGGGCCATGGCACCAGGGACCCCAGAGGTCTGGTCCAGAGCCAACTATAGCTCTGTGGCTGTGGGGCTCCTCAAAGAGGCAGAGAGGCCAATGGGCCAGTTTAAGGGCAGACAGGACAAAGTCCTGCTCTGAGCCACACTGACGAACACATCAAAGAGACACCTAAGAACTGAGACGTAGGCCATCAATCACAGCAGTCGAGCTGGATGGAGCTCCAGTACCACGAGCTCCCTAAGCCTGCAGGGCTCCTCTCCCCTTTTCCTCGTCAACACAGCCCTACCTTCCCCTGTGGACCTGCCACGGGCTTTCTGCAGTCACAGCCATGGCTTCTGCACACAGAATAGACAAGAAGCTGGCATGTGGGATGCACGCTGGAAGAGGGACAGAAGTTCCATCTGTTTTGTGGTAAATGACCGCCACTCACAGGCGCCATCTTTAATCTCTGAGCCGTTGGATCAGTTGGATCTGCATCGAGTGTCTGCCTCAAGACTGCCTCATGGTGGCAGGAACAAGGTTTTGCAAGGGTCCTTGAGGGTGACAAGCCTGCCCTCTCACTGTTCCACAGAAAGCACTGTGAGATCACCACAGAGCCCTCACCAGGAGTTCTGCTGGGGAAAAGCACAGTTTATGCCCAGTCCACGCTTCTAAGTAACCCGTACAGCTAGTCGAGAGAAGGACGTCTAGGTCTCCTAAGCACGGCTCTTCCTTCTTCAGCCTAGGACACAGCAGCGTGACTACCACCGCCCCAGCAGAGGATGGTCAGCGCTGCCCCCCCCCCCCCAGCCTCTCATTCCATTCAGGATGAGTGAGGAAGCAGACAAGGTGACCTCAGGGCAGGGCTCATCTCTTAGAAAGCAGCCTCAGGGAGCTAAGTCCTCCTAAGCCGCAGCCACTGCTGTCACTACAGAACCAGGTCCGTAAAAGACGGCCATGTTTGTGTGAACTGTTGTAGACTTATCTGTCTAAAAGCGCAGGAAACATCTCTAAAGAGGAAGGCTTATTGTCTTCTGGCCTTCACAGACACTGCCAAGGAGCTGACAGGGGCCACTTCTGACCCTGCTAGGTTCAGACTGGAGGAGTGATGGTTAGCACAGATGCTCTGAGTGCCAACTATAATGGGCTGTGGCCAGAGCTGGGCCACTGGACTCACCCAGTGACTCAGACACCCAGTACTCGGGGGCAAGACTGGGAGAGGCCAGGAGCCAGAGGTCAGGAATACATGTCCAGTTTGAGATCAAGCTCCCATCTCCGGACCCCTGTGATCTCCCCAGGTTCGTCTTGAGACACCTGAATTCCCTTTGAGGTGGAGATGGAGGTTACCCCAGGGCCTTCCCAAGAGCCAATGAGTCCCAGGGCGTGTCCCATGGTGGTACTTCTCGTGAAAGTGGGACTTTTCTGCTCCCTATTGATTTATTTATTTGAATGTGTGGCTATCCCTCTGCTTCCACCTTCCAAGTGCAGGTGGGAGCCGCCTTCAACTTCCCTGCTCTTCCCACTCCTCTTCTGCTCTCTCTGCAGCCCATTCCTGGTTCCCTTTCTTACTCATGCCTACTCTGTGTTTTGCAGACACTGGTTGCAACAATCTCCTCTCTGAGTGGCACCTATGCATCTAACCCCAGGGCCACAGCGCACAGCTAGGACCACCCACCCGGAGATGAAATTAGCTGATGTAGCTTTTCAGTTTGGTTTTTGTTTTTGAGACAGGCTAGCCTGGAACTCCTGACCTCCTGTTTCAGGTTGGGATTACAGACAGCGACCATTACTCCAAGCTATTTGTCCCTTCTGCCCCTCAGCTGCTGAGATTAAAGGTGTGTGCCACACACCTAACGTACTGTCTCTATTCCAGTTTCACCCCAGAAAATCATAAGACCACATTTTCCTCCTTAGAACACACAGTGGGTGTCTAAGTGGGCCACACACAGTAGTACCAGTTAGCAAGGGCCCACTGTGCGTGTCTGTCCCCAGCTCTGTATGTGGTGGCAGAGGGACCTGATGCTGCAGCTGGAAAGCAGGGCAGAGAGGCACTAACACCCCAGGAAGAGGCAGGATGTCGGCTCCCCTCCTCAACCCCAGAACCTGCTGACACACTTCAGGCCTGGCACCACGTTAATCTGATAGCCTCCAACTTCCTCCTGGTGGTTAAAAAGACTCCACGTGACAGTGACTTCTATGTGCTCACACGTAAATGTGCCTGTGCCCGCGGATGCAAAGAAAGCCAACACCCAGGACAATGAGAATAAAACAGAGCAATGTAATCCAGGGAGGGCTCTTCACGTGAGCAAACCTTTTAAACTAAATGACTAATTTCTTTCTTTCTTTCTTTCTTTCTTTCTTTCTTTCTTTCTTTTTTCGAGACAGGGTTTCTCTGTGGCTTTGGAGCCTGTCCTGGAACTAGCTCTGAAGACCAGGCTGGTCTCGAACTCACAGAGATCCACCTGCCTCTGCCTCCCGAGTGCTGGGATTAAAGGCATGCGCCACCATTGCCCGGCTTAATTTCTTTCTTGAGACAAGGTCTTGTTTGGTAGCACAGGCTGGCTGTTGGGAGCTGGGATTACAGGTGTGATCCAGTAAGTCCAGTTTGCAAACTTTCAAGTCATGAAAAGTCTTGACCCATTAAAATGGACAACAGCAAGGTTGCCAGAGGCCTGCAGGCACACTGTGCCCATCCTGCCTGTAGGCTTCTGCAGACCTTCCTGCTGCCTGCTGGAGAGCCTGCCCTTCCCCCAAGGAGACAATCTCATCTCGTCCACAAACACAAATGAAGGGGATGCTGTTGGATCCCACATCACCAGGCAAACTAACCTTGAGGCAGTGATCTGTTCGCTGGTCAAGTGGGGCCATTCCATGTCCTCTCCCCATGAATCTAGGAGGCCCTTGAGGACGGGCTCACCTCTTACTTGTCACTGACCATGACTCACATCGGATGAAGTCTTGGGACAAGGCCGATTTACTTCCCCTAATTCTGCCCCCATGCAGGAAGGAGGATCCTTGGATCACTTCGGTTTCTGTCCACTTAATCCACCAGGGAGGATTGGCTCGTCTCACAGAAATCCCCTCCTATACATGGCAGGCACACAGAGAGGAAGCAGTCCCAAATGTAGGAGGGGCAGGGACCTGTGTCACTAATCTGCTACACTATGGGCACCTTAGCCCTAAGGAAGATGTCACAACGTCTGACAACCAGAGTTTGATCCCTAAGGACTCAAGACAAAAGAGGAGAACCCATTCCTGCAAGTTGTCCTCTGGCTGCCACACGTACACTGTGACGGTAGCACACATGTGCCCCCCAAACCCATAAATGGACTTAAAACTTATTCTGTCTCTTCTAAAAAAAGAAATACGTCCAACAGAGATCCAATTCCATTCATAACCACATCAAAAATAATAAAACGGCAGACAGAGAGATAGCTCAGTGAGTAAGAGAACCTAAATCCCTAGCACCTACATTAAAAGCTGACTGTACGGTGTGTGCACACCTGTAACCTTGGCGCTGTGGGGGTGGAGACGGGAGATGCAATGGGACATAGCTCCAGGTTCAGTGAGAGACCTTGTCTCAGAGGAATGAGGAGGAGAGCGATGGCGCAGGAGGCCTGATGTCCTTCTCTGGCCTCTGGCTTGCATGCACAAGAATGAGCATGCACAACCACATACTACACATGCACAAACGGAAAATTTAAAAATAACAAAATAGCAACAAGTTTAACCTCGGAAGTGCAGAGCTTACATTGTGAAATGCACAGAATATTGTTAAAATAAATCAAAGAAGACCCAAATGAACAGGAGAACACGTTCATGGTTAGGAAGACTGTTGAATTAGGAGCGGTGTGGCTACGTTCCCGGCACCCTGCCGCCTGCACGGCTAGCTTTACCCAAAATAATTACACGGAAACTGTATTCTTTTAAACACCTCTTGGCCCATTAGTTCCAGCCTTTTCTCGGCTAACTCTCGCACCTGGACTAGCCCATTTCTAATATCTGTGTGGCTCACGAGCTGGCTTACCAGGAATGATCTTAACCTGCGTCTGTCTGGAGTGGGAGAATCATGGCAACTCTTGATTCAGCTTCTTTCTCCCAGCCTTCTGTTCTGTTTACTCCTCCCACCTATGTTTTAACCTATGGGGGCCAAGCAGTTTCTTTATTGCTTAACCAATGAAATCAACAGATTGATATATGACACTCCCACATCAGAAGACTTAATACCGTAGTGTTCCTCACCATGGCCCAAATGTCCTCACGTTCATGGGTGGAAACCCACTAGCCAATGTGATAGCATTAAAGGGCGGGGCTTTCAGGGTTCTGTTAGTGACTTTATAAAAAGACTACAAGAAAGTACCCAGACCCTTCTCCCCTTCTGCCCCTCCCCCTGAGGACATAGGGAGGGGCGCCATCTTGAAAGAGGAGAACAAGCCTCAGGAGCCACTGACTCTGGCAGCACTGATCTTGAATTTACCTGAACCGAGGAGACTTATTTCTCTCCTTTATAAACTGCTCAGTCTTGGGTGTTTTGTGACAGCAACGTAGTCCAAGACAGCCCCCAGCTTAAACTACAGATTCAACGCGATCCCAGATGAACTCACAGAAACTGTCAGTTTGATTCTAAAATTCACACAAAATTGCAAAGGCCCGCCGGGCGGTGGTGGCGCACGCCTTTAATCCCAGCACTTGGGAGGCAGAGACAGGCAGATCTCTGTGAGTTCGAGGCCAGCCTGGACTACAAGAGCTGGTTCCAGGACAAGAACCAAAAAAGCTATGGAGAAACTGTGTCTCGAAAATTAAAAAAAAAAAATTTGCAAAGGCCCCAAACCGATGCAAAACTGGGAAAAAGAACGAAGCAGGAAGACTCGTGCCTACCAACCTCAAAGCTAACACAAAGGAACAGCGACTGTGCGGTGTGGTGCTGGTACAGGCACAGACCATCCATGCACCTAAGACCAACTAATTTACTACTATTGTGTACACACACCTGTGCATGTGCACAACGCAACATGCCCGACTCTGCTCACGACAGCATGGTGTTTTTAGACTTCTTTTTCTTTTGAGGTATGTTTTAATGTACATGATCTGCGTAATGAGACGAGATGAGAGCCTGGAGCCCACCCACATGTTTTTCCACGGGAGCCCGGAATATAAACTGTGGGGCAGCAGTATACTGAAATACTACGGTGTCACACTGGCCTCTTTCCTGGCTGTGCGGAAATGCTGATCTCAAGGTGTGCCGGGCCTAGAGATGAATAGGTGCTATGTGCAACCTTCCCCTGTTGGCGCCTTGTGACGTGCACTCAGCTGGGGGAGACTGGCTGGTGCTAGAACAGCACTGCCCTTCCCTCCCCAGAAGTCGACTGTCTGAAGAGGTGACTCACGTTTGCTAGCGCTGGGGCAGCAGAAGAAAGCAGTGGACAAGTTCCTTGGCAGGATGGGATGGGTAGGGAGGGTAGGACAACAACACAGCTGGTCCTGCCCATCACTTCGCCTGCTACTTGCTTGGAGACCCTTATCCTAGTGACTAGAACAGCCAGTATTTTCCACATTTATTTTCACAGAACCCTCTGTCCAGGTTACCCCTCTCTTGGGAACTTTCTTGGTCCCCATCCCATGCCTCTGGCATCCTAAGGGTGACAACGCCAGTGCTGTGGCAGCACCTACTGGTGTAACGATTCTTCAAGTCCATCACCAAAGAGCAGCGCCCCAGTGAGCGCTGCTGGGCACCAGGCCACACAGGCAGGCGCTGCTCTGATCTCACTAGGGAAAGCTTCCCTTGTAAGCAGATCCTTCTGGTCTGTCCCACCAGGTTCCCGGGACATTAGTCACAGGGTACAGGTAGTGCGGGGCAGACTTCGGTCTGACTTTCCTGGTGGCTCTGCTTCCCTACAGCTCCCACCAGAGCTGCCAGCTATGAATCCTGGTGACCATCTAGGACTGCGAGTCTGCAGAAGCCCCACCCACGGAGGGTGCCATGTCCAGCACAATGCCTGGCACCTGAGGCACTCCTCAACCCTGCTGAACAACCCTTGAGCTCTGCTCACCTGTCAGGTGGGGCTTACATCACCATCCTAAGAGGCTCACAAGGATGTGTTCCTATGCCCCTGGGGCCTGGGTGGGTAGGGGTGGTGGCCTCTGCCTGAGGTCAGGAGGTCAGTGGAACCAGGAGGTCTGGCTGAAGGAGGAAGAAGGGTAACTTGGGCATGGGCTGGCCTCCTGCCTCAGGGCTTAGAGGCCAAGTTCTGAGCAGAGGCCACTCTGGTGAGACTCTCTCGGCTTCTACTGGTCACAAGCCATCTTCCGGCCAGGAGGGGTCTGGTAGACTGTGAAGAAGCAGATAGGTACTGTGTCCTATTCCTGGAGTCCTGATGACATCTGTTACCCCTCACCAGGACAGCCAAGAGTTCTCCATTTGTCTGGCTGTGACCAAGAAGGCCTGGACTCCTATTAGGGAGCCCAGCATCTGGAGCCAATGACCACACACAGAATAGTAAGTACGGGGTGGTAAGAGAGCAGAGCAGGGCAGTCTACACCGGGAGAGGGAGAGACACCACACCAAGGAAAGGCCTACCCTGAAAAGGAGGCAGGGAGCTACATGTGTACATACACACACACATGGATTCGTCTTCATGTGTATGCACGCATGTGTGAATGATGAGGTAAAGGGAGCCAGGGAGCTACATGTGTACATATACACATGTGGATTCGTCTTCATGTGTATGCACACACGTGTGAATGATGAGGTAAAGGGAGGCAGGGAGCTACATGTGTACATACACACATGTATTCATCTTCATGTGTATGCACACACGTGTGAATGATGAGGTGAAGGGAGGCAGGGAGCTATATGTGTACATACACACATGTATTTGTCTTCATGTGTATGCACACACATGTGAATGATGAGGTGAAGGGAGGCAGGGAGCTATATGTGTACATACACACATGTATTCGTCTTCATGTGTATGCACGCACGTGTGAATGATGAGGTAAAGCCTCGTCCCACTTGACCACACAGTGATGGTGACGGTTACTGGTCATAAGCCACCTAGTCTTTCTGCCTGCCCTGGGGCCTCAGAAGCCCAAGGGGACCCGGAAGGATCTCTGGAGGGTGTCAAGTGACTGTTTATAAAGCTAATTACTATTTCCCTGGGTCAGTAAAATCTCGGGGGGGGGGGTTCATCACAGGAGATACACAGAAAAGGTTAGCTGGGGGACGGGGCTGGTGGGTGGACTTGGGGTGGGAGGCGCTACCTATACCTAGCAGGCTGGCCTGGTCTTCATCCAGGGGACACGCTTCGAGGCTGCCCACTGATTGTGATGGTTGGGACCAAGAGACCCACCAGCTCATCCAGTTCTTCTGGCACAGCAAAGACCCCCCCCCCCCCGGTCCAGCAGCTATGGCTTCTCTGTGGCTCCAAACTGAGGAGAACAATGGTACTTCTGCCCAGGTAGTAAATAAGGCAGTCAATGCCCAGCGGTGGTACTCAGTAGACGTGATATTCGGTTTCTTTATCTACAAGATGCACAGCCCAGGACTAGATCTGCTTTATCTTCATCACCCTTACAGGGAAGGACACAGATCCCTGGGACTAGAGCACTGAGATGTGGCTGTGATTGACATCCCGCACTCTACCCAGGCACAAGCTGATGAAGTGGAAGCACAAGCCTGGAAAGATGGGACATAAAAGGAGCTGGCACTGGAGAGTCAGACCTCCTCGGCCCACCCCCAGTACAACCCCCCCAGGCCTCCCCACGTGGCCTGTCCCCATTTCCCCAGATTCTATCCTAGGCTTCCCCTATACTCTATGCCAAGACCTGCCTAGGTCTCCATCCGTGGTAGCCTCCTTCTCCAGGGTAGATCCGACACTCATATCCCCAAACCTCGAACCAGCCCCATTGCACCTCCAATCCCTTGCTTGTCCCCTGTCCGGGGTCAGGGGGGAGACTTTGGTGTGAGCAGGTACAGTGGGGACCCCGGAGTCCCTGTAGGTCTGGAGTAGAATGTAGAAGCGAACCACAGAGGAGGCCTGAGTGGGATCTGGGGGGACCCAGGGGTCTTGGCATAGAGTATAGGGGAAGCCTAGGATAGAATCTGGGGAAATGAGGACAGGCCACGTGGGGAGGCCTGGGGGGGGGGGTTGTACTGGGGGTGGGCCGAGGAGGTCTGACTCTCTAGTGCGCCCGTCATCTCCCTTCTGCCTCACACCTCACACTAGCGCTTTATGCTCTGCCGACTCCTAACATTTGTTTCTTTAACTCTCTGGAAAAGCGGTGTTTCCACTCCTGTTCTGCCAGACACTTTTTTTCCTTCATATGTGCGCTGCATCAAGCCCATGAAGTCATCCCTCTTAGGCAGCAAAAGGACCCTGGGTGCGTGGGGAATGAGTGGTTAAGAAAACCAGGTCTGAATGCTCTAGACAAGGTGAAAATAGCCAGTCCTGCTGGGACCCATGCTTTCCTTCGGCATGCACTTTGGCCTCACGAATCAATGACTGTGCAGAAGACTTGGCAGAGAGGGTTGGGAAGGGGGCAGGCAGCAGGCCACTCAAGGTTCAGCATGACAAAGCTACTGTCTCTGCTGTCCGCTGTCTCACTTGCCCCGCTCAGTCCCACACCCAGGTTGCACGCATGCTTGCTTGCTTCCTTCCTTCTACTCTCTTTCCCTTTCACCTTTTTCTGACTCAAGGTCTCTCTTGGTTCTGCTCCGCGCACCCCAGGCTAGCTGTTTCCCAAGCTTCAGGCTGATCCTCCTGTCTCCAGCTCCCATCTCGCCATAGGAATGCTGGGATTACAAACAGGAGCATACCACCTTTTTATGTGAATGTTAGGGTCATCAGGCTTGTGAGGCGAGTGTTTTTAACTGCAGAGTCGTCTTCCCATCCTCAGCATGTTTCTATGGACAATTTTACTCATCCATATGCACAGCACCTTCAGGAGCCAGGGAGCAGAGGGAAGGGACTTGAATCCGAGACAGTGGCAGCGCAGAGTCAGTGAAATGGGTGGCGGTGGGCTCAAGGGGGCTAGGGTAGGGGAAGGGCTGAGGGCATAGATGAGGCAGGTGGGTGAGAGAACAGAAATACATTAAGTAAGATTGGCTCCCTGAGTCCTGGCCAGAGACTGCAGTATGGCCTGGGACCCATAGGAGCCGTCCCAACTCAAGGGGTCTTAGCTATGGTATGAGGTATAGCAAAGGACTGAGGAGCCGGGCAGTGGTGGCGCACACCTTTAATCCCAGTGCTCAGGAGGCAGAGACACGCGGATCTCTGTGAGTTTGAGGCCAGCCTGGTCGACAGAGTGAGTTCCAGGTCAGCCAGGGCTGTTACACAGAGAAACCCTGTCTTGAAAAACAAACGAAAAGACTGAGGGAACTGTCTAGAACAGTGGTTCTCAAGCTTCCTACTGCTACAACCCCTTAATGCACTTCCCTATAGTGTGGTGACCCCCAACCATAAAATTATCTTCTTTGCTACTATCACAACGTGTAATGTAAATATCTGATATTTCTGAGGGTCTTAGGCGACTCTCATGAAAGGGTCCTTCGACTTCAGAGGGGTTGCGACCCACAGGTTGAGAACCACTGGTCTAGAAGGTCAGAAGCAGATGCCTACACGGAGGAGGGCACGTTAATCTCAATTGCTACCCTACATACATGCTGAAGGTCAGACTCACTGCGAGTGTGTGGGTACATGTTCTAGATAAGTGTTGGACCAAAACTGTGCATTATGGGGGGGGGACACTGACATGTGGCAGTGTCCCCCTCTTCCACTCATCTCGAGTATGGGATGCTGCCCGTCACCACACAGCCCAAGCGTCTCTTCTGGCATTCTTCACTGCGAACCGTCTGTTTCCCTCCACTTCTAATCACTAGATACGTGGCCAAGGGGCAGGTGGTTACACATGCATACTTCCTTTCTGTTTAAATCTCAGAGGACTCTGTGGCGGGTAAGGGGACAGTCGAAGTTTCTTAGATTCAGGGTAGGGACTAGTGGGAGGCAGAAGTCATAGACAGAAGCATAGCATGGCTGAGCTTAGGCCCTCAGGGCCACAGGGGAGGCAGAGGAGAGCAGTGGGCCCAGGCCCAACAGGAGCATGAGCTAGGAGAAGACAGACGGTGAAGGGAGACGGAAGGCTGCACTGTGACCTGCTGGAGGGCAGCAGGTGGAATATGAAGCCCCTCTCAGGTCAAGATGGTACCCCTCCCCCAATGCCTTGCCCCGCCCAGACCCACCATGTGATCTTCACCCTCCAGTTACTTTGCCACACGTCCTCCCTAGACCCATTCAGCTACTTCCTCCTCCAGGGCCATTCCAGATACCCAGTCGTTGTGACCACTCCCCTCTCAGAGCCTGGCATACCTGTGTTGTTCATGAGTCTCTGTGAGCTTGGCCTCATGTTCCCAACCCCCAAACCTAGCACATTGTAAATAGGACAGGATACTCGATGGAGATAAAGTCAGGCTGTATAGGAAGAGTGGAATTTAAGCAGCCTGGGCTGGAGCGCCTCCCTCTGGGGCACAACCCCAGGAAGTGGATGAGCCCTGTACTTATCTGGGGACCTGCTGCTGGCATGTTCCTGCTCCTGTGCCCAGCAAGCCTGCTCCCCCATGTTCCTGCTTGCCTGCCAAGGCTGCGTGCTGAGAGCCATGTGTCACACGTGACTTCCTGCTCTGTGTGGCATCAGGTATTTCTGCAGGTGAGTCTCATCTGCGTGTCTTTCTGGATTCATGGAAATGCATACAGACAACACACACTATTGCGTGGAAGCTGGGGCACACACCACAGGGGCACCAGAACTGGGTCTCGGATCCCCTCAACATGGCTGCCACTGTACTGGGTTGGGAAGTGGAGGCGGGAAGGTCAGAATTTCAAGGCCAGCCTGGGCTACATGAGACCCTTTCTCCAAAAAAAAGGAGAGAATCAAGTAGGGCATAGTGGTATACGCCTTTAGACCCAGCACTCGGGAGGCAGAGGTAGGTGGATCTCTGTGAGTTTAAGGCCAGCTTGATGTACAAAGTGAGTTTCAGGACAGTCAGGACTGTTACCTGAGACCTTGTCTCAAACAACAACACACCAGCTAGAGCCAGGTGTGGTGGCTTCCATCTCTATACAGCGCTGGGGAGACTGAGGTCGGAGAACAGAGAGCAGGAAGCCAGTCAGGACTACATAGTGAGATCCTATCCAGAAGGAAGGCGGAAGGCAGCCTGTATCCTCTTGACACTTGCTTTTCA
Organism: Microtus oregoni; assembly: GCF_018167655.1. NCBI lineage: Eukaryota > Metazoa > Chordata > Mammalia > Rodentia > Cricetidae > Microtus > Microtus oregoni. Next base: position 12,319,700 of record NW_024543075.1, read on the forward strand.
GGAAAGAGAATGTAAAGAAGAAACGCAGCTACTTAAAACACGCGCAGCAGAGCCAGTCCCAACCAGCAGCTGTTTGTACATGGGTGTGGGCATGTGAGCCTCGTGTGCAAGTCTGCACTTACACAAGCACATGCCTAAATGTCTGCTTGTATACCGTGTGGGTTCACGGGCACTGGGGGAGACACATGATTGTGCATGTCTGTGCGTGCAGTGGCTAACAACTCAGTTTAGCAGAGGTGATCATAAGCGACAGCCAGCAACGGAAGAGGTCGAGTGTCCCTTGTCAATAACTCTGTCCACTGTCAAACCCCAGTGTTGTTTTGTGGTCAGCTGGGAACCTTAGTGATCTACAATAGATCACCAAGGCCATTTTCACTGACACTCGCTACATACAAGCATTGTCCTATGCTGGGTGTTAGGCCAAGAGCTAAGTTTGTATTTTCTGTTTCTTCCCTATGCCCATCTATAAATGGCGGAGACTCAAGCCAGAAGGAACAGTTGAAGGTTGAGCTGGGAATGGCTGGCCCAAGTCCTTCGACTAGCCTGAGAGCCAGCATTCCCCAGGTTGAGTTGTCTTTCTTATTTAGCAATCCTTATCTTGCCTAGGCCCAGGCCTCTGGCTATAGGACAGGGAAGGCCTGGGTCCTCAAGTATCTTGAAGTCTTTTTTAGGGACAATCAATACAAACATAATCGGCAACAACAGAGGCTAGGGCAAGAGGCAGGGGTAGACAAAGGTGGAGATAAAGGGGCTCCGGCCTTCTGGCACAAGATTAAGACACAAGTCCTGGCTCTGAGCTTCTGTGGTCCCAGGGAAAAGTCCTCTCTCTGATCTGCACTGCTCTCAGCAGGAGCCTGGGACATAGGACAACAGAGGGCTTTGCCTGGGGCTGGGGGTTAAAGTGCCTGGCCAGCACCATCTGAAGGAGTGCTGAGGAAATGCAGGCTCCTAGGGGACTCAGGCTCTGGGGGGAGGATACAAGCTCTGGGGGGAGACACAAGCTCTGGGGGATGCAGGCTCTGAGGGGACTCAGGCTCTGGGGTGGGGGACACAGACTCTGGGGGGATGCAGGCTCTGGGGCGGATGCAGGCTCTGACTGCTTATCTGTGTCTCCAGTGACAAAATGAGGCTCTGACTCTGACCTGGGAAATACACTGCAATATGAGATGAGCTCTAATGAGACCTCTCTTTTCTTTTTAAAGATTTATTATGTATACTGTTTGGCTTACATATATGCCTGCAGGCCAGAAGGGGGCACCAAATCTCATTACAAATGGTTGTGAGTCACCTTGTGGAGGCTGGGAATTGAACCCAGGAAGAGCAGCCATCTAAACAGAGCTCTTGAGAACTGTTCACCAGAGTCTGCCTCCTTCTTCTAAGTGAGGAACTCGGCTGCCCACCTCATGCAAGCAAGTTCCGCGGGGGTCCTATCAACCCAGCACAGACGACCCCCTGGGCAGGCATGTACTGTTCCTGTAGAGTGCTGCCCCTGTTTTGACACAGTAGCCCATTTTCATGGTGTCAATGTTTCCATGGTGACTGTTCCCAGCTGTGAATGAGCCATGACTATGCAGACCTGGGAAGAGGTAATAGACAGTACTACCAAACCACTCTCAACACCCTCTGGCCTACAACGGTCACACACGCAGGCAGAAGCGGGAATGAATTCCCTGGTCTCTCAGCGGCCTCTGGGGGACAAGAAAGCGGCTTGTGTCTCAGGGAGGCGAGGGTAACCCCTACTGAGTCTAAGTTCCTTCGGGGACAAGGCCATCCTAACCAGACTGTTCACATGGAAAAGGTGCCAAGAACTAGAGAGTATGCGATAGGACAGAAGTCTTGAGGATCTGTCCCCTCAGGGTAAGAGGAGAAGGCACGTCTGGGAGGCCAGGCCAGACTGGGAATCTCTGTGCTCAGCCACACCTGTCCCTGGGCCTCTCTCGCTGAGATACCAGAGAGTGGCATGGTAACTGCCCACAACAAACACTGCACAGCTGCCAAGGCTGGAGTGCCAGGCCACCCAGGGACAGCACAGGCCTCCAGAGCCCAGGAACCCAGACCCTGCAAGAACAGCAGGGGGTCGCCCTCAGCTTTGTTGCCACAGTTTTCGGAGAGGTTCTCTCCTTCACTCCTATAACCAGATCATGTCGGCCAGAGCTGGGAGTTAGCAGCCACGGTTGTGGTTGTCTGCCATCTTCCTTAGCTGCCTCCCGACCTTCGGCAAGGTCTTGGCATCTGAGACAAAGGGAGGGATGCTTCAACCTGGGTGTGCCTGACAAGCCCTAACCATCCCTTCCTTCTTCCTTCCCTGGTATCGTCGGTCTGCTATGCAGCCCACTGCCTCAGCCTCTTCAGTACTGGGGTTACAGGTACCCACCACCAAACCTGGTAATACTGTATCCTAAATAAGTCCCCAAAGGATACAGAGTCAGTGTGACGTTCTGGATATCTGGATACATATTTTAGAATAGTGTCCCAAACTAAACTATAATCCTAAATAAAACCTGCAGCAGAGACACAACAGTGGTTGCGTTTTAGGAGATTATGGTTTGTAGAGAGTCCCGACGTGACTGCATTCTATCTGGAAACATGTTTTTAAAGAAAGAGGTCATGGATTTGAGAGACAGCAAAGGGGGAAGGATTACATAGGAGGGGCTGGAGGAAGACAAGAGGAGGGAGGAAATGATGTAATTATATTTTAATTTCAAAACTAAAGCAATACCTACAATGTTCCTTTTTATTTCCTGGGTGGAACATATGGCATATACCCATGCCCAGGGTGTGTGTGGAGGTCAGAGGACAGCTTTTGAAAACTGGTTCTCTCCTTCCACCATGTATTTCCCGGGGATAGAATTTGGGTAGTCAGGCTTGGCGCAAGCGCCTTTATTGCCTTAGCCATCTCAATGACCCAAGGGTCTTCATTCTTTCTGGACTCCCACTCAGACAAGACCAGGGAGGATGACTCTCACTTCTGAAGGCAGATAAAGGACCAGCAAGCTGACAAAACCCTCCAGTGTAAACAAGAGGTACTTCAAAGATGGAAACTCCCCGCCTACATGTTCGCCAGCACGCCACAGGCTGTGGAAAGTGAGGGCTGCTTGGAGGAAGTACCTTCAAAGCCTCAGGTGGGCCTCCCTTGCTGCCGCTTACGGAGAGCAGGGCACTGCAGATACGTGGGGTAGGGCACAGACCGTCCTGCAGGGCGACAGCCCTGCTGTGGGACCAGCACCGTCTCCTGACTGCCACAGCCTCACCAGTGCTCCCTGGTCTAGCGCCTGATGGGAGTACAAGCTGGAACAGGCCCTGTCAGGGGAAGTCAGGGCAGAGCCCAGCGGTGCAGCAGTCACGAGTTCTCCCACAGCCTGGCAGGTCAGGCCCTCCAGCCCCGAGCAGCTGCCAAGAGGCTTTCCAGGCCCTCGTGCACAGGACCAGTTCTCTGAGAATGGCCAGGTGGCTTCCTTCCTCAATATCTAACCTTTTCCTTGATAAACAACAATGTAATTGTACCAAACTTTGGAGTGTAGAGACAGGAAGAGAACTCCCCCATGATTTCACGGTGCTGGGTGGGTATGCCTACCTCCCAGCCCAGAATCACTCCGTACTGGGGGAATAGGGCTTGGGTCCAGCATCCACTCCCAGCAGATAGTCCATAAAAGTCTGTAGGAAGGATATTGACATCCGTGTCCAAACAGACAGACAGGTGACCCTAAATCTCTGCCTCTGCTACCCCGAGACTCCGTCCCCCATGGAGCGTGTGTTTACAGCCTGTCGTCACCATCTGCGCTCAGGTTACTGAATCCATTTTCCTAGGTTGCTACACGTAAGGGCTCTTTCCCTCCTTGACACACTGTCAGTAAACCTCTCAAGATATGTGTAGATTCACATGGAGTTGTAAAATCTAAGTTGCACCAGGCGGTGGTGGCGCATGCCTTTAATCCCAGCACTTGGGAGGCAGAGGCAGGCGGATCTCTGTGAGTTCGAGGCCAGCCTGGTCTGTAGAGTGAATTCCAGGACAGCCAGGACTATTTCACAGAGAAACCCTGTCTTGAAAAACAAACAAAACAAGACAAAAAAACCAAGTTACTCAATTTCTCCTAATGGCAGCATCTCGCAAAACTACACAGAGCTCCCAACGCCGACATGCTGACCTCATGACCGTGGAAGGTATTTCCTTCACCACCAGTGTTCTCTAGATGGTTTGCTTGTTTACATGCTTGGTTTTTTGAGTCACATTTTTCATTTGTTCCTTTTTTGCATTTGAAGTTCTCTTTGATGACATCTTAGCCTGATAGTTTCTGCCATACTCCTTCACTACACAACAGCAACCAACCATGTTACAAGGTTTCTCCTCTTGATCTGCATCACAGAGGCCCATTCCCCTAGTTTCTCGTTAACCTTGGCTAGGCTGACTTGGTCCACTGCACAAAGGGTCTCCACCAACTTGGATACATAGGTTCACCACGACTGGATGCAGGCATGCAAAGATGGGCTTGGTGTTAGTCTAAGGGTTTGGCAGCTTCTCAGATTCATGTGCTAGGCAGAAACATGGAACCCACAGTCTACAGAACCCAAAGCTGGCCTTACGCACCCCAGGCAGATGCCCTTGGGGACAATGCAGGGGACGGTGAGTCCCGGCACTCTAAGAACCAGTCTCCCAAGCCCGTGGCCCACTCCGGGATGCCGAGGACATCTTCCGGGATCCATTCCTGACCCTGTGTGCAATAGTTTGAGCCTGGTGCTTTTCCACAAGGCCTTCCACCCTCCTGCTGCCTTGGTGGGTGGCCTTTAAGTCAACACAGCTTGGGTTAGGACCTGGCTGGGAGGGTGTGAGTCCTAGGGAACCTGGTCAGGTCCCTGGCTGGAAGCCTGGGACCCACAGCTGAGGAAGTAGAGGACACAGGGCAGCTGGAGTCAACTAGCACACATCCCAGCAGGTGTGCTGGATCCCACCCAGCCTCCTTCAGCACGAGGTCAGTATTGCCAAGGGCCAGAGGGCAACAGAGGCCCAACACTTCCAAAGTCCAGCGAGATCGTTGAACATTCCAGAGTCCAGACTCCACTTCAGATGGCTCCAGCCTGCTGGAAGGAAGCCACCCTGCTGAAGTACCCTCCACAGCTCTCTTGGTTTTCAAGTCCCTCTTCTCTTTCAGCCCAAGGTGTGGACACCTTGCTCTCTGAAGCCATGGCTAACTGCCATTCAGGGGTGAGGCCAGTCTGACACTTATACTCAGAATCATCTGTGGAGAGCACAGAGAGGGTGAGAGAGGAGGAAGGGCCAGGTCTGACTATCGGGCTGTCCAGGCCCAGGAAGCTGGCCAAGTATGTTTTATTTGTGATTTCTTTTGCTTCCTGTGTTAAAGACTTACGAGTCCAAGCAAAAAGGTCGAGAAAGAACTGAGTGACTTGATATTCTCACCAAATACCCTCCCAAAGTGCGCAAGGTGGGGGTCTGGTCATCAGAGGACCCTGGCCGGCTGTCACCGTCAACTTCCTGCTCCTTCATCTTTTTTAAATAAAATCTCTGATAACCTATGCTCAACACCTGGGCCTAGGAGGGACCATGAAAACACTAAAGGCTTGCTCGATGATACAGATGGGCGTCCGGCCCATTCTGTGTGATACTGGGCAGGCTGTGGGGGTGCCGCAACATGGCAAATGTCACCTGCCTACTGGTGCTGCCTTCGTGACTTCTACCCAGTTCCGCTTCTGAACTGGACATATTAAGTCCATAGCTTCCTAGGAGGTGGTGTGGCTTTCCCTGGTCAAGTAAGTAGGGCTTTGGTGACCACACTGGCCACACTCTACCAGCACTTGCTGAGGTGTCTAGTCTGACAGAAAGTGGCCAAGTGGAGAATTGAACCCTGGTCTGTGTGGAGTCCGCACGGCCTCACCGTTTTTGCGTAATGGCTAAAATGGAGTTGGCCTTATAGTGCACCAACCACCAGTCTCTCATGCCTGAAATTAATTTGCCAGTGTCTTCAGTCATAGTATCTGATTGGCTCCGAGAACAAAAAGGAGGCAGCCTCTCCATCCTCTCCAGGGAATCAGTAAGCCACAGACGCTGCGTTCCATCTCTGATGAAATGCAGATTTCTCATTAAGAGAAAGCCTTCAACTAAAAAACACAATAAAGGCTGAGAAAGGAAATGAATATGCAATTTATAGAGGAAAAGGGTCTCATCAGCCATCAAAGATGACTCCATTTCCCCTACCAATGAAGGCCTGCTTTTAAAAGAACAACACTGTGCCTCGGCAGTATTTGTTGTTGTCATGGATATAAAGAAGTAAGACGCCCGTCATACAGATAGGGTAACAACAACTAGAAGGCGAATTCTGCAGAAGTACTCAAATCTTAGAATTCTGTTTACCCTCTGACCCAACAATCTCCTATGAAAGAATTTATCCTAATGCAGAAATCACAAGTAAGTGCAAGGCCACGTGACCAAGAATGTCCATGGTGGCCCTGTCTACAATCAGGGTTAGTGTCAGGCATGGTGGCTCATGCCCATCATTTCAGGGCTTGGGAGACTGAGGCAGCACTGCCGTGAGTTCAAGATCAGTCTGGACTACAGGATGGGTCCCAGGGTAACCTCAGCTACGGACTGAGAGCAAACAAGCAAACAACTGTATCATGCAATGATAATCATAAAAGGCTGGCTATCGTGTGTCCACACAAAGGAGCTGGGTGAAGCCACTAGAGTGGCCATGTGGGAGAAGGCCCCATGGTGGCAGGCTTAATCACGTAGAGGGATGTCCTTCACCCATCACCGGAAAGAGTGTTACCAGACAAAGAGCATATGCTCTCACCTCATTTTCAAACACAGCACAGAGCTCGCCATGCACCCCAGCAGGCGTGCAGGTTTGGGGTGGACAGCAGATGCAATCTGCCCTTTCTACCTCAGAGCAGTGGCCTCTGGGTGATGGCAGGGACAAAACGAGCTGCTGCCTGTAAGCACTGGACAAATGCTGGGCACTGGGGGCAAGTCAGCCACTGCTCAGCCTGGTTCTAATGTGTCATGGGGGGACAAATACATCAAGGATTTTACATATCCCTAAACAGGATAAGTGATGTGCCCTCATCTGGGACTTAGTATACGGATCCTGAGAACCTATTCATGGAAATGGCTCTGGGCAGGGTTGGGCCCAGAACTCCAGAGCTCTGCAGTGTTGGCATCTTTATTACCTGTAGGAAAACTGCAAACTGGAGTGGTAGGAGCACTTTTCTTGCTTGTGCAGAGGATCCAGGTTCAGTTCTCAGCACTCACAGAAGGGCTTACAACTGCCTTTAACTCCAGTTTCAGGGAATCTGACATCCTATTCTAGCCTCCGCAGGTTTCTGCACACGGTGAACATAAATTCACATGTACACATATATTTTAAAAATCTTTAAATAAAAGAAAAACTGCTATTTTCTGTACAGTCTTTTCTTTTTTCTTGTTTGTTTGTTTGGCTTTTCAAGACAGGGTTTCTCTGTGTAACAGTCCTAGCTATCCTGGAACTAGCTCTTGTAGACCAGGCTGGCCTCAAACTCATGGAGATTTGCCTGCCTCCACCTCCCAAGTGCTGGGATTAAAGACCACCACCACCACCAGGCACAGTGGGTTTTTTTGTTTGTTTTTTTTAATGAGGCTGAAGGTTGTGACAGTGTTTTATTTTGTTTTTGTTTTTTTTTTTTTTTTGAGACTGAGTGACAGAAAGGTTCTCTTGCCTTAAAGATAATAGAAAGGGGGATCAAATATGTCCACGGATGATATTTGGGTCCTGGACAGTGCAGTGCAGGAACCCAATGAAGCTAACCGGTTCTTCAGCAGTCCTGTGCAGGGAAAGGGAGCCCCTGCCACACCTGCCTTTGTTGGGAATCCCAGCATTCCCAGATGGCAGAGACAAGGGTAATCGGATGGAGACAGGAGATGCACACATTCAGATACACAGAACTCAGCTGGGTTCTGGACAGGGAGCGCAGCAGGGCTTGTGAGGAGGCTTCTCTGTAGTGCCTTCCCTTCTTTAGCAGGTTCTCGTGGAACAGCTGTGCTGGGCAGGCCCGTGGACCACCAAAGGGTCCCGGGGCAGGGTTTCCAGACTGTGGTCCTTCCCTTCAGCTAGCCACCTCCACCTGCCTTGTCTGGGCCCTGAAGCATCCCTATCCTCATTCAGCTTCATATGGCTCACTTAGGAGGAGAACAGGGTGGGGCTCCCTGGAGAGGCAGGGGTTATAGTAAGACAAGAAAGTCTGGGTTCAAATCCTGGCCTAGTCACATTTTGCGAACAAACTCGGAACCAGAACTCCATCTCCCTCTGTTCTCTCACACCTGCAATGTAGCTGCATTGCTGCTGTCAGGCGTCAGTGCATGCTATCTGCCATGCACGGCCATGCACAGATGTCATGAGGCTTTGCCTTTTTCTTCAAAGTGAGTGTGTTCCTCACATACATACATCCTGTACTAGCCCTCCATTACAGGAACCTGCTTCTGCCTGGAAATTCCTGGCAGAGCTGTAAAGTTCTGAAAATACTCTGTTGCCTAGAGATGAGAAAGTGTAGAAAAGATGAGAGGAGAGGGCCCGTCAAGACGCTGGACACAGAGACACCGGCAAGACACAGGCACTGACCTCAGAACTACCTAACTGGCCCTGACTCCTCTTCACCGTGCCCTCCTGGTCAGTGTAGATGGCAAGGATAGTAGGTACACTACTTGGGTGCTTACTGCGCACGAGGCCCTAAACTAAGTGCTTTAAGCCCACTGTTTTTATCTTTATATCCCCTGTGTACAGAGTCTAAAAGAGCTCACAAAACCACCAGCATTCAGGTGGCCCAAGCCAATAACCCCTCCCCAAATCCTGCACACCGGCCTGAAGTGCCCTCCCTTCCATGCTAGAATGGCTCGCAAGCGGCCACAGGATGCTGCAAGGAGAGTACCTTGGGCACAGAGGACATGTTTTGAGGACAGTGGGATTCCTACTCCTCCCAATCAGGGAAAAGTCGGATCCTAAAGAGGGCAGCTGCCTCGATCCTTTCAAGGCAGGGGCATGGATTGCAGGGCTTTTCGGCTCTCCCAGATAGGGTGGGGACTGACAGGGGACCTCTGTGCGGCTCTTAGGTGTGGTGGCACTTTGTCCTACTGTTGGGTTTTCTGGAGGCCCCTTCTTATCTGCTTCCACTCGGGGAAGAAACCACGTGCTGTGGGCAGGTAGAAGGGGCAATGAGGGGAGAGCGCAGGCTGTCCTCTAAGCTCTTGAACCCAGGGAAGCTCCACATTCCCCAGATGAGAGCCCTGCTTTGGATTTGAGGGTCTAGTACATTTGTTTCTCGAAAACGCCCTTTGTTATGGGAATCTAACTGGCCAGAAAACAAGGTACAGGATCCTGCTCCCTCAGTTATCACTACTGGGGTAGGGACCTGCCTCAGAGCCCTGGGGGTGGTAACAGCAGGTGCTGACCCCTCCCCATAAGGAGACCCAGAAGGCCCCAACGTGCAGAATAAAGAATGCTGAGCGGTGCTCATTATCAGCTTGGAAGGCCAGCTTAGAGGATATCCAGTAATTGCAAGGGTTTTGTAAATGTTAATTATGGTTGCCTTAATTAGCTCTAAACCCACTGATCTATGGATTATATTAGGTTTATAAGTGTAATTACCTTAACAGGCATATGGATTACAATTATGCTCCACTTAAACCCCAAATGTATAGCATATAAATCAGCCAAGGGACCATTCCGATTCCTTGGGGTCACACTGCTGAAATGCTGGTTCTTTAGGGCTTTATTCAAAAGGTCGTTCCCTGCTATACAGGCAGAGGGGCTTTGAAGTTGGGAAGGAGGAAGGCGAAGAACAGACCACATGTCTGTGGAAGGCCAAGCCAGCTGGTTGTTGTGAGCCCTGGATTCCTACCTCTCCCCAGGAAACTTTGTGTGTGCATGTGCACGCACGCACACACCTCCAGCCCCACCCCACATGTGAGTGCACACATAACACCCTCAGGTATTACCCTTTGAGAGATCTCACTTGTCCCCTGACTCCCCAGTGGCAAGGCTGGCAGTCCAGTGAAACCCAGGAATCCACCTCTCTGTCTCCTCACTGCTGAGTTCACAAGCATGTACCACCATGCCCAGTTTGTTGTGGTGGTGTTTTTTTGTTTGTTTATTTATTTAGTGGTTTCTGGAAACTGAATTCAAGTCTTCATGTTTGTATGGCAAACTCTTTCCTGACTGCTGCCTGTCCTCTATAGGGCCACTGGAGTTACACTTGGTGCACAATGGAACTCAAATGACAGGATGTAATGGGGGGAATCAGAGATGTTTGGGATCACGCTGGGACAGGGCACAGTCTCTGAAACACAGAGAAATGTCTTTGACAGCCTGGGTAGAAGTGCTGTGGCCTCTGTGTCCCCATGAGCTGGGCTAGTCTCCAGGGAAGAAACGTCACAGAGGAAGCACATTGTCAGGTCCTTACTACCTTAGCTTCTGGAGTCAGAGGTAAGCGTCCAGGGTGCAGAGGTGACCAGCTGACTTGCGCTTCCAGAAACATGCAGTCCCCTCTCACCTGGCCTAGTCACTAAGATACAGTCAATGTGTCCAAAGGCCCTGAGGCTGCCTGCTGTGTAGCCCTGGACGCCAGAGGCTGCCACGTAGCCTTTCTGCCTTCCACAGGCCGTCCAGTCCCTTCCTGTTCTGTGGGGCTGGCTGCTTTGGCCCTACTTATTGCTCTTCCGTCTCCTGTCTCTATCCCCCTTCCATCCCCATCTGTCAGGGCAGGGACAGAGAGCAGAGGGCCCGGTACTCAGGGTGCCCAACCCTCTACCCTCCACGGCACCCCACTTGAAAGTGCGTTAATGATATTCATACATGCCCCAAATCAGGAGAGAAAGCCATCTCTGACTGGTGGGCTGTGAATCAGTGGACTGTGATATGTTCCTGTCTCCTTGAGAGTCAGGGCTCCTAGGCTGTCTTTACTGGGGAGGGAGAGCCATGAAGTCAAAACTAGCTCATAACCCCCCAAGCACAGCCTCCCTTGCCTGCTCCTGCCACCTGGACCTCTGCAGTCATTTCTCAGTCAAACCCAGCATTCCCCACACACCCTGAATTCTGCTCAGAGGCCCAGAGTCTTATGCACCTCAACCCAGGCTGAAGGCAGTCAGGAGTTATCACTGCTGTGGATGGAGCCTTAGCCATCTACCTGGGGCAACCCTAGCCAGGTTACAGGGATGTTCCTATTTGGTCTGTAACGCTCCCAGAAGTTGGCACAGTCAAACATTTTGTCTACCACTGGAGAGGAGGAAGCTTCAAAACGGGGGAGGACTAAGCTAAGACCCCAGCACCCAAACCTGGCTTCTGTTGCCCCAAGGACGCAGCTCTCCTAGTACTTGAGTGCCTTCCTCAGAGGGGCCAGCAGGAACTGAGGCTGTCACTCTCTGTCTGAGGGTCCCCGGGCTTAGTCACAAATGTGTCACACTCACATAGACCAGTACACTCCACTGAGGTTGCCTTCCATACTATTCCAAGAACAGCTACAGCCTGACTCCAGACTGCTGGGTACCCATTCATAATGCCGGCTGTCCGATTTAACCCTAGGATGGCCCATGAGGTGAGACACAGGAACAAGCGACTCCACCAGCACTGCAAGGATGCTGCTCAGGATGCTGTACTCATTCTTGGCTGAACTGAACAAGACCACATGGGGTGAGCTATAAACAGCTGCCAGGCTCCTACAGGGATGGTTGTGAATTATGACATGAACAGTGCTGAAATTCAGCAGCCCAAACAAGACGGATGTTGTCATCCTAATGGACCCTCAGGAGGTGAGCTCTGAAGATGGGCCAGGTTTCAGTGTGTTCCTTTCTAGGCATGGCCTTGTGCTGGTTTTAAGAGCTGAGGCCTTTAAGAGGCAACGAAGCCCCAAGGGCTCCCCAATGGTGAATGACTTGAGTTACTTATAAAGAGGCTTCGGAGGGCACCATTCCCTGCCTTGGTTGCTGTTCTGTTCTCTCACTTCATGAGGATTGAGCACAGAAAGTCCTTACCTGTGGCAGAGCCTTGGACAAGCTTCTATTCTCTGTTGATTACCAACTCTGGCTCTGTTACAGTAGCACAGATGGGCCAAGACAGGTGGGCTGGGAGGGCTCTGTGCTTGTGTATGGACAGAATCAATAAACGCTGCAGTCTGAACTGGGAAGTCGACTTAGTGGCACGGTGTGGCTGTTTCCTGCCATGGTCAGGATCCATCCAGGGTTCCTCTGCTCCAGGTCTGCAGAGAACCTGACAACAGCCCCTTAGAGCCGTCTCTTGCACAGGGCTCTATGCACTAAGTGCTCCCTGCACTATGCTCTAAGCACAGTGCTCCATAACGTACCCATCTCTGCAGAGTCCCAAAGTCCAAACTGAGAGTCATACCACCAGCTCCGCCCTCATTTCTGCTCCCCTAGAGCTGCCGTAGTAAGGCACCGAGCCTGAGCTTGGGACACTGGCTGATATTTCAAGTGCTCCCTAAGATGCTGGACCCTTGGTTGGGGAGGTGACCAGAGAGAGTAGATGCCAGAGTCTGGTCAACCACTCTGCCTCTTCTGGGAGAAGAGCTTAAAACCCACTGAGAGGCAGGCCTGGCCAAGCCATAGCTGGGTCACAGCATCTGGTCCCCTGTGCCATCCTACATGACCATCTCCCTTCCTCTTTAAGGTCCTTAAGGGTCCAGGTAGAGAAAGGGCTCCACCCCCTGGAAGAAGATGGAGGTGGCTTCCTGGAGCCACCAGAATCAGCACGTGCCACTGTCCCACTGGCTTAGTCCAGGAGCAGAACATGCAGTGCTGATGGATGGGTTCCCTTAAGGGGTGGCAGAGGTAATGGGCACCACTCTGATCCCCGACCTGCCATACAGACTTCCTGAGCCCCTTTCAGCAAAAGGACAGGGTAGATGTGGCCAGGGCTTGCTCCTGTTCCTCATTTACCTTTCTCTTGACACTCCTCCAAGGTTCTCCTCTTTACCCTTCAGGATCCTCCTCAGGGAGAGGCCATGGGGGCTGGAGGTGTGTCCTGTGTCTGCCACCCCCATGCCAACCAATCCAGAAGTTCCTTGTTCATACATTCCTCCTTTGTGGATTCTGCAGGGGGGCCTTCCCCACCATAGATGGCAGGATGGCGTCACACAGCCTGACCGCCAGCCTGACAGAGTCCTTTCAAAGGTCTGACCATGGGAAAGAATAGCACACATGGTTTATTTCCATTTATAGCAAGTCCCAGGACAGGCAAAACTGTCTCTGCTACCAGGAAGGTGCATCTGAGGGTTGGAGGGTAGAAGATGCTGGAAGGACCAGCCCATTCATTAGCTTACAGAGCTGTGCGCATCTAGGGTCTGGGTGCTTTTGCTACATGTTATGCATTAAAAATAAGGATTATTTTTTTAATATGAGAAGAACCCAGACCACAGCAGACAGGATATTTCTGACGCCTGCCTTCTGACCTAAACCTCCAGCCCAGGGGCCACCAACAAACAGCTGGATGTATGCTGGGAGCCTTCTCTGTCAAACTGACCAACGCTGTAACTGAGGGGCAGCCATCTCTAGTGCCGGGCCCTCGGGGCTGCTAGACACAGGCCACAACACAAGGAGGGTTAAGTCTAGGGCTGGCTGGGTCTCCAGTCAGGACAGGCACGTGACAAATGTGCGCAGAGCTGTCCTTAGATTCAGGCTCACGACGGGAAGAGGAGTCCCCACCCCTGACTTCCAAGAAGTGAAGGGCTTCTACTCTATCCCAGAGAGCACAGATGGGGAGATCCGGATTCGCTGTATGGGGGCAGGAGGCCTCCTCTGGCATACAAGGCTGGGAGAGGCATGCACTTAGCTCTGGTTTTCACTGCTCTCAGGCCAGACCAGACAAAGTACCCTACACCCCCTTTGCTCCGCTAGCTTTCAACTTCCTGGGTGCAGCCCCAATGGTCATCCCCCCCCCCGCACTGTTGGGTCACCTGCTAGGAACCATTCATGCCCTAGGACAGAAATATAGTGAGGTTTAAATACTCTTCATATGATTTCAAGTGCAAAACTGCATTTTATAAATAATTGCATTTCATGTCTTTTTGTTATTGCTGCTTCTTAAAGAAACAGGCAGAATGAAAAGCTAACTGGGGCTCCCTCAGAGAGATGGGAGTCTAAGTGATTTCCTCTGTGTTTTTCCATATTTTCCAAAGGGCAGATGTTTCGTGCAGAAATAGAAAAATCACTTTAATTTTAAAAAGACAAAAATTGCAGCCTGTATTAAGCATGTAAAAACAGGAAGGAGGAATGGAATCTTGAGGGCAGGGAATGGTTTTTCTATAGACTACTGACTTGGGCCTAGGCAGGCCCCACAGAACCCTCCACCTGACGAGACAAGAACAAAACACAGCCTGGCATCATTGTGGCAGAGGCCCCGGCTCCTCTGCTCTCCCTTCTCAAGTAAGGTACTAAACCCAGGAAAGACTCCTTGCTCCCAGGCTTAGCCTTGGTAGGACTTCAGATCGTCTTAGAGGCTCAGAGCAGCTGCAGACACAGGCACCTGCTCCCTACCCATAGGAAAGTCAACCCTGGAATAGAATACGTCTGAGGGGAAGATGATGGGGCCCGGAGTCTCCTAGGTCAGCTAGCAGCATGCAGTCTATGGGAGGACAAGACCGCCCCCTCCCTCCCCCCAAGTCAGGGATTCCTGTATCATCCTGGACATCCCCAGACAGGATGTCCTGTCTACACTACATATGGCCTTGATCCCAGGGTTGCAGAATATTGGCTGAAGTGGGGGGAATTCTCCTTTTCACCTCTCAGACAAGGGCTTATGTCTGGGCACCCAGCCCTCCAACACGTCTTGGCAGAGGCCCTGTCTCCTGTGATGGGTACGGGATGGCAGTGAGGGTGGTCTGGGTAGACCCTGTTCCTAGGACACATGCAACACAGTGGGGGCAAAGGTCACTGGTCACAGAGGGGCCCCATCATAGCTGTAGTAAGAACTACAGGATGGGAGGGCCAGAAGGGCCCGTGCGTGAGGTCCAAATGTGCGGGACACAGGTAGACAGCAGCTGTGAGGGCAGGTAGATATGCCCTCTGAAACCCCCAAGCAAGGCGAGGGAGATCGGTGGAGAAACTGTAGGATTGAGAGGCTCGGGCCAGAGTAGGCAGGGCAGCGAGAGCCTCAGACTTGTACCCAGACATTTTCTTGAGCTGCAATAACTACACATACTTTTTGCTTCTGGTTTCGAAAGACATGAAAACACCTTCCTGAGCTCCTCAACTGCAGAAAGCCAGCCCACACAGCCCCAGGCAGCGGCAGCAAAATCCACAGGAACCACCCAGGGCAAATGAAAAGTGTGGCTGTCCTGGGCTGGGGTGCCAGGCTGAGTACATTGCCCCTCCAGAGCTGCCCTCTGCAGCAACTGCCCCCAGAACACATGTCCTCCTAGCTGATACCTGAACCTGGAGGGGCATCCTGCCAGAGCTGTGACCAGGCACTGTGGAGCTTTGGAACAGTGCGGGTCTGCTGCCAACCCTGAGGTGGAGGAGGCACCGAGGGCACCTACGGCCCTTGCGCCAGCTCTCTCCAGCTCTCTCCAGCTCTCTCCACTACCTCCCAACTGCATATCTCGCTTCAGGCTGGGCATGCCTGCCACCCGCTCTCCGGGCCTTGATTTGTGACAGCCCTGGAGCCTCCATCCCAGAGGTTGCTTCTGGTCATGTGGGCAGTGGTCTGATGTCCAGTGTCTCCCCCGAGGACCTCAGTGCATGTGTCCTGAACTGTTCTCAGAAGCGGGAGAGCGGTGGGAAGACGGGGAAAGTGGGAACTTTACAATCACTCGAACTCTAGGGTCCACCAGGTTGAGCTGT
The DNA here is from genome assembly GCF_018167655.1 of Microtus oregoni. NCBI lineage: Eukaryota > Metazoa > Chordata > Mammalia > Rodentia > Cricetidae > Microtus > Microtus oregoni. The sequence continues at coordinate 12,335,529 of NW_024543075.1, forward strand.
TCCTGAATTTGAATTATTTAAACCGAGAGGCAACTGAGTTTAAATAATTTACTCGATTTACTTTCTATAGTTGTTCCAAGAAGCAGCACTGGGACTGGTCTCCTGGCACACCGCGTGGCTCACATTCTTTTAAAGAGATGGCTATTGCTTTTATTAGGAAGTCAGGGGGGCTGAGCCACCTGGCGGTCTCCAGCAGAGCCAGGACGACATTCCAGGGGCCAGACTTAAAGCCTTGGCTTGCCCGCCTCCTGTCCACAGCCCACTGGGCTTGTGGGGGGGCTTCTTCAGTCAGGCTGCCTGAGCTGAGACACAGCGGCACACCAGCTGGGACGCTTACCCGCCCCGGCACTTTGGTGTGCTTCCTTCCATCTGGCTGCAGCATCCCTGTCTGAGTTCGCCTCGAAGTTTATTTTAAACTATTTCACGTGGAAACACTAAGCTTCCTCTTGACTGGTGGGGTCCAAGAAGGTTAACCCCTTCCTCCCCAGGCTGCCTAACGCCTGCCAGAACTGCCCGCCACACACAGAAAAACAACAACCAAGGCCTGACTTACACACATCACCGGGGATCCTACTGCCCATCTACACCCCATAGGAGCCGGGTCTCCTTGTGGAACATTCCAAAATAAGCCTGTTCCACTGTGAGGTGGGGAGGCTGACAGAGAGGCATAGGAAGGCTGGGATCAGAGCAGCCTCCTATCCAGACTCCCCAACCTCAGCCTCGCTCTTTAAGAGGTCAGGTTAGAGCTCCCCAACCTCACTCTGTTTTTAAGGCGGGATAACCACCTTCCCTGGTCCAGAAGAGTCAAGGAATAAGGAAGAGTCAAAAGAGCCGCTTCCGATACACGATGGGGAGATACATTCTAAGTTTCACCATGGTCCCCATGTTCTGAGAGACCACAGCAGAACTGAGGTCAGCATTAACAGCCTGGGAAACCCTGAACCGGCCCCTCTCGGTCCTGCAATGTGAACCTCTCGGGCTGCAGTGTGGTGGGACACAAAGTTCAAGCCCCACTGCCAACAGCAAGCACCTTCTCTCCAGGAGTGTCAGGCACTGTGAGGGCGGGGACCTGCTGGAGCCCCACAGCATCCTGCAGGCTGATAATACCCCAGCCTCCCAGCCTCCTACCTGGTACTCCTGATGGATGAGCACTGCCCCTTCCTGCTAGAGCTATCTGTACAATTTAGACACAAGAAAGCAAAAAACAAAAACAAACAAACAAAAAACCCAACCAACCAAACAAAATTCTGCTGGGGCCGTGTACAGAAGAAAATCAACTCATCACTTCTAAAACTGGGCGCCCCTAGCCATGGACTTCCCTACCTACCCACCCCTCCTCAGGCCTGGAGGATGTCCAGGAGTTTCCTCTGTAGCAGAGGGCTCCCAGGTGCCCCTGCCCTGCAAACCCCATCACTGCAGGCTTCTCTATCACTTGTGCCTGAGATTCTCATCTTCAGAGCTCACACCAGCGCATGCAATCAGCACCCACAAATGCCCCTCCTCCTGTACACTGAATCCTCATAGCTAAGCCTTCACTGGAGACACACATGATGACACAGCCTTGCTAAACCTCACCAGCAGGCAAACCCAGGCTGGCTCCAAACTCCATACGGAGCAGAGGATTGTCTTTACCGCCTACCTCCAGTGGTAATCGCCATCATCAAGGTATCAATGCTAACCTCATCAGTAACGGGCATCATTGGTCACCTGGAAGGATGGCACTCGGGGGCACTGACCCTCATCTGCTGGCCCCACAGTGTGAGCTGGGTGTTGTCACAAGGAAAAAGCACATGAAACTGCTGCCTGCAGGCTTCAGAATCATTGCTCCTGACAGAGCCGAGGCTGGGCCAGAGCGGGGCATGGGATGAAGGAGCCTACGGGCCATCATGGGGCTTCACAGCTCTCCCCAGAGTTCCGAGAGTCTCTAGAGAGACCTGAACAGAATCTGTGTGCAACACCATACAAAGATATCGATTTGGGAAACTCCAAAATGGTGCAGAAGTAAGAAGGTTGGGGGAATTCTGTTATTTTTATTTGTGTCTGTACATGTTTATGCATGTTCATCTGTGAGAGCGTGGGTGTGTCTATCACAGCCCGTGTGGAGGTCAGAGGACAATCACAGGGGTCAAGACAGGGTCTCTGGTTGTCTGCTGCTACAGGCACCAGGCTAGCTGGCCTGTAAACTTCCCATGATTCTCCTGTGTCTGCCCATCTCACCGTGGGAGCACCGGGATTAGACGCTCCCTAACACGGCTGGTCTTCTGTGGGTTCTGAGGCTCTGAACTCAGTTCCTCATGTTTGCAAGGCAGATGCTTTACTCACTGGGCCATCTCCCCAGCTTCTGGAGCTGGGCATGTTTGGGGTACAGATGGAAAAGCTAATGTTAAAAGTCACCCTGCCCCTCTAGTCCCCACCGGGAGCAAGTGGAGCCCCCTGCTGGTTGAAGGGCACTGAGAGTCCATCGGTAAGGAGGCCAGGCAAGGATGCTTACAGGATCCAGACAAGCTTAGGAGGTAGGTGGGGACACATGGGAACAGGGTGGAGGGGCACAGCATGGACAAAGGGCTCAAGGAATGAATGAAGAGGGGGCAGGAGGGGACTTGGTGGACAAGGACTCGCCTGACAAAGAGACCTGGCCTCTCTCCTCTCCAACAATGGTGGGGACCCCAAGCCCAGAGCACCATTCCAAGGATTTTCCCCCTGTGAAGGTGTCAGCCAGAGAATGAAAAAGAACCCTGCATGGGTCACAGAACCTACTTTGGATCTTGAGACCCCAGCTTGTCCCGAGTCCAGCAAGCTAGACTGACATCAAACATGACAAAGACACACAGCAGCAGGGGAGCAAAAGGGGGTGAGCATGCATGGGAGTGAGCTGGGAGTACAGGGGCATGGATGTGAATATGTGAGTATGTGCAGGGGAGCTGCCTGTGAGTGTGCACTGGGGCCTGATAGTGCTGCTTGTGCTCTGTGTGTTCAAGTCCTGAACTAAGGGAGGGTTGGCTTTTCCAGAACCTGGTGACAAAGCGCCCTCTTGTGGCAAGAGCACAAGGTAGCACAAGACAGAGGAAAAGGAAAGTTGTGTAGCCGAGACCCTGGAGAAGAGGGGATGGAAAGAAAAGGACAGTTAGGGGAGGTGGGGACCGGATTTGAGAAGGTCAATGCAGTTTGGATGCTGCTCCCCTACCACCTGGTGCCGTCCTGTCTTGGATGCTGCCCCCCACCTGGTGTTGTCATGTCTTCCCTGAACTTTACCCTCCCCAGTACCTGAGGTACCTTGTTAGCCAAGGCCAAGGCCAAGACCAGTGGGCTTCAACTAGCTGCATGGACGTAGTAGGAAGCTTGGGCCTTTCAGCTGACATGCGGAACCTGGGCCTAGGACGGGGTAAAATAAGGTCACCTCTCCATCCTGCACCAGGGACAGGGAATACTGTGAGGACAGTTTATGTGACAGCCCCCTGCCACATTCTTCCCAGTCTCAGGCCAGGGTAGGATGCCACAGCCACCACTCCATGCCTCCTACAGTAGCCCTGTCTGAGGTACAGATGCTTGTTTAAATGATTTTTGCTTGGTGGGGAGGGGACTCGGGACAAGTTACAGTGTGGGGATAGATTGGCTACCATCGCACCCACTTCCTGGTCTAGCCAGGGTCCCGTTTCCAGGGACTTCCACTTAGGTGGGGGCTGCCCTGGTTGGGCATGGGCTAGCAGGTATTAGCTCTGGTGGGATGGCTTTTCTTTTGGAGAAGCCCCCAAATTCACAAACCTTGGACAAGCTGAGCGCATCCTGAAAGATCATTTGTTCTTACAACAGTGTCACGGCACGGGAGACCCCTAAGGGTACGGGGCACAGTCGAAGTCACTTGTGACACTTAGCCCTTCCCCTTTCCACCCAGCACGGTCACCACCTACGCTCTGTGTTCCTGACCACCAGCCACTGCTTTCGCAATGATGATCTAGGACCTAAAGGCGATGGTCACAGAGTAGGTGGAGTTGGTGGCCTGGGTGGCAGGACAGCCCAGCACCAACATCCCTGCTCTCTCTGGGCCTCAGTGTCTGCATCCGCAGGTGAGAGGTGGCACAGTGCTATCGGGGCTCCATGATCCCTCTGAGACTCTGTTCCATTTCCTCTTTTACCAGCAGGAAATAGGAGCAGCCTCTGGCACTGTCCCAGGGACCAGAGTATAGAGAAAGTCCGGTGCAGAGGCTAGACCAGGGTCAGCCTCACATGGGTGCCTTGGGAGAAGGAGTCTGACATAGAAGCCAGACCAGGGTCAGCCTAATGCAGATGCCTTGGGCCTTTTACTCAGGCTTCGGGCATTCGGTCCTCTGGCCTTCCTGCTGAGACAATCACCAGCCTCTGGGGCTGATCCTAGGTAAGGGACCTCACCCCACTCCAGGCAGCTGGGTCTATTCTGAGATGGCTCCGATATACCTTCCTGGGTGCAGGTTCCTCGAGGACTCTGTGAGGGCCTTCTAGCATCCATGTGAACACAGCAGGAACTAAAGGCTACAGAGAATTCCCATTTGCTTCTTAAAACAGCACAGCCTGAAAACCAGACCTGCATGCATCATCCACAGACACAATGATACTTCCCTGGTGTAGGGATGAGGTCAGAAGATGCTTACTTCCCTGGTGTAGGGATGAGGTCAGATGACGCACTTCAGGACCTGCTCTGGGTCAGAGGCTCCCAGCGCCAGGCCTTTCTGTAAACCCCACTCATTGACAGAGCTGATCCTGGAACCTGATATGTATGGAAGGGACGAGATGAGGGAGAGGAAGGGACCCGAGCCCATCTGAATTCAGAGGCCGCCCACTGGCACACACTGAGAACATACATTGCAGAGCAGTGTTCCGGATGCCAGAGACGTGGCTGGATTCACAGCAGCCACAATAGCTATTCACAATGGTCATTTCATTCCTTAGGGATGAGGAAAACAGGACCCCTTTGGCCACCAGTGCACAGTCAGGTCACCTGAGCATGCATCTGTGACTTAAGTGTCATCTGGAGAAAGGGACAGTACAGGAACAAACACACACCTCCTGTCATAAAAGCTTGGGGTTAGGGCTACACTAAGATTTGCTAGGAGTCCACTGATAGTAAGTACAGCATACAAAATGTTAGGGTTAGAGATAGAGTTAGCAGTCAGGGTTAGGATTATGGTTAATTTCCTACTAGGCCATTGTGGTAGTTTGAAAGTAATTGGCTCCCATAAGCTCAGAGAGAGTGGCACTATTAGGTGTGGCCTTATTGGAGGAAGTGTGTCACGATGGGGTAGACTTTGAGGTCTCCTATGCTCAAGCTACACCAAGCGTCACAGTTTACTTCCTGCAGATCAAGATGCAGAACTCTCAGTTCTTCCAGCACCATGTTTGTCTGCATGTTGCTGTGTTTCCTGCCATGAAGATAATGAACTAGCCCTCTGAAACGGTAAGCCAGCACCAATGAAATGTTTCCCTTTATGAGTTGCCGTGCTCATGGTGTCTCTTCACAGCAACAGAAACCCTTACTATGGCAGCCACTAACAGTAGAGTAATGAAGTGCCAACGTTTCAAACTGTCTTCTCTGTAGAAGATCTATGCTGGGCTTGCCATCTCTACTTGGTCTCTGAAAACAGTGTTTCTTGCATGTTCCCATAGGGACAAGTCACTTTTCAAGCCCCTTAAGGCTCTCCTATCTGGCAGTGTTTCTAGAACTATAACCTATAGACCCCTCATCTTTTCAACACTCATGTAACAATGGCACAAACTGAGTCTCTTATGCTGGAGTAGCCGTAGCCTCACTGTGGGTGACGTGTTGTGAGATATTAGTTGAAGCTGTGTTACATTTGTTTATGCTGTGGAACATTTGTTTTACTGATGCAAAGATGTGTTGTGTTCTTTTATGTTGCATTTTTTAATGCTGTGAAGCTGTGTTACTTTGTCTAAGTCACCCAGCTACACAGCAAGCCACAGAGGGAGAAGTAAAGAAAGGTGCGTAGGAAAAAGACAAAAGCCCAGATGCAAAAGGTAGATGGGATTATTTAAGTTAAGGAAAGCTGGCTAGAAACAAGCCAAACTAAGGCCAGACATTTATAAGTAATAATAAGTCTCTGCATATATTTATTTGGGAGCTGGGTGGTGGGCCTCCAAAAAGTAAAGAGTAAAAAACAAAAAAACAAAGCCAACACCCAATTACAGTGACCCAATTGCTCCCTTGTAAGAACTAAGATTCCTATTTTGCCATCCTCCAGGCTAGCAAAGGATGATCTGCCTCTTTACAAACAGTCCTGTCCTGTGGAACTAGGGCAAGGGGTCAGTTCCTGGAAACCCATAGCTGCATGGTTACCACCCTTGGCCACCAGAGGACCTGGCATGTGCCAGGCACGAGATGAAACCTTACAGTTATGGAAAGATGCCATGAAACAGTCAGGAAGAGGGTGCCTTGCATAGTATAATCCCATTTTCACAATAAACAAAGACCAAAAACAGCTGTGTGCTCGTATGTACTGAAAAGACGGTCTCTCTGGATGGAATTCTCTCTCCAAGTGCAAGCTCTATCAGGTGGATATCACTTCCTTTTGGGTGGTTTTGGGTTTTATGGGGCTGGGAATTGATGGCTCTGGGGCCTCACACGTTGGGTAAGCACTCCACTGTGGGATAATGCTCTTGTACCCTGTAAAGATTTGTCACTTGTATTAGTTTAATAAAATTCTGATTGGCCAGTAGCCAGACAGGAAGTATAAGAGAATTCTGGGAAGAGGAAAGCAGAGAGTCAGTCACCAGTCAGAGGCAGAGGAAGCAAGATGAGAACGCCTCACTGAGAAAAGGTACCAAGCTACATGGCTAAACGTAGACAAGAATTGCATTAACTTAAGTTTTAAGAGCTAGTTAATAATAAGCTTGAGCTAACAGGCCAAACAGTTGATAATTAATATAAACCTCTGTGTGTTTCTTTAAGACTGAACAGCTGTGGGACCAGGCAGGCCAGAAACTTGCATCTATACCACTGAGTCACATCCCCCCCACCCTACTGACACTTCCCTCTGAATGGCACGCAGATGACTGGACCTGGCAAAGGTCCAGTCCTACTTGTGTGTGGACCTCCCTTCTGTGTGTGGGATCTTCCTCAGAGACTCAGCAGCCTAGAGGTTTGTTCCAGCCACGAGCAAAGCCACTGAGTACATGAAACACATGGGTTTAGACTGCCACATGGGCCCCAACTAAGGACACATTTTCCTCAACTAAGATGTTTTCCTTAATGAACTCTGGGCTTTCAAATACAAACGTGCTACTCACATGTTTGGCCACTAAGTTGCAACACACACTGAACATGTGCTGGCTGGGCTCATGCTGCTAAGCAGGACACCACCATAAACAGAGCGCAGCCATGGGAGGGTGCTGAGTCCCACTGCCAAGTGAGGAGCCTCTGGCAGGAGGAAGCAGAATCAGGAAAAGGAGGAATCACAGATCTTAAAGTCTGCTATGGCCTGAATGTGTCCCCTCAAATTCTAGTGTTGGAAACTTGATTCCTGGTACGACAGTGTTGGCAGGTGGGTCTTTGGGAGGTGTGGTCATGGGGACTGACACCCCTTAAAAAGGGCTTGAGGGAGTGGGTTCTCTGCTTCCTATTGTGCATGTTAGGATTCAGTATCCCTCTGCATCCTGGGGATGCAGGAAGACACATCCGGAGTCATCTTGGAATCGAACACTGCCTACCGGCACCATGATCTTGAACTCCCAGCCTCCAGAACTGTGAGGGACTCTATTTCCTGTCTTCAGCAGTGTGGTACTGTGTTTTACATCAGTGTGAACAGACCAGGAAGGAGAAGGCTAGTCACTTGGGAAGAATGCCTTTGTAGCTTCTAAGCAGGGTTCTGTCAGGCCAGACATAAACAATGGAGCCATGAGACCCTCCTCAGAGAGGTTGGGGAAGAAAGAAAGTCTGTATGTATTTCAGGTATGCTGGGGGCTTCAAAGGCACTTCCACCCTGGGAGAGTCGGGAAGTGGCTTCCTGTCCCGGGACCCCAGGAGTGCAGAGACTCCCTCCCTCACAGATGGCTTCAGCTCACGCCTCCCTCAGGGTTCTCACCCAGGATGGATCTCGGAGAGACAGTCAGGCCATCGATGGGTTCTAGCCCTGCCTAAGACAATCATCCCGATGTTTGTGACTGACCTACCATCCTTCAAATCCAGACAACCATGTTTTCACCAAGTCTCTCTAGCATCAACCAAACAGTGCTTTGTTTGAATGGCTTAGCCACTATAGAATCCACTGAAAATAGGCATGACAGGGGCTGGTGATATGGCTCAGTTGGTAGAATGCTTGCTTAGAATGCATACAGCCCTGCGTTCAAACACCAGTGCAGCATAAATTAGGAATGGAGATACACTCCTATAATCCCAACACTTGGGAGGCGGGGAGGGGAGCGCAGAAGTTCTAGATCCATTTTCGCCACATAGCAAGTTTAAGACCAGCCTGGGCTATATGCAAGCCTGTTTCAAAATATAAAACAGGGGGTGGAGAGAGGGAAGGGGAGAGATTACGTAACTGTATTCTAATTATAATAAAAAATTATTAAGCAATAAATAAATAAGCAAGACACGGTTGATGCCTAAGACACTCTCAATGGCTAAGCCAAGTCACAGCCCAGTTACCACAGGCAGATCCAACTGTCCAATTCCTAGCAATTGTTCATGAACTTCAGACCCAGAGTAACCCTGAGGTCTCTAGGTGTTGTGCCTCTTGCAGGCTGGGGAAGGTGGAGCGAAAGGAGAAGGAAAGTGGCCGGATGGCATGAGGCCAGTCATAATCTCAGTGGCTACAAAGGTTTGGAGCACCCTGCCCAAAGCAGCATGGACAACCCACCATGATTCCCTAACGGCAGCACTAGGACAGACAGAGCCTCGCATACTTATCCCCACTCCACACAGATCCACGTCTGCTTGAAGCTCAGGCTCTGCTCTGAGAACTGCCTTACCACCACCACGCAATGAAAGACGGTGATTTCTACTACGCAGGTCAGACGCCCTGGTCCTTGGGGGTCAGCTACAGACAAGGCCATGAGTGTCCACATACTGTTTTGTTTGTTTGGAAAGAAAAGCCCCAAGTCGAGAAGGCTGGCATTCTGGGAAGGGCCAGAGAAGAGCAGTAAAATGAAGTGGCCATGGGCACTGACCTGAATTTCCCGGTCCGCACCTGCAATGCTCTCATTCCACACTTCTGGGCACCACCGACGTCACCCACGATGTCATCACCAATCATGACGGCCTGTCAGTAGTGAGATATTCTCAGAAGTTATGTCAGGAAAGTTTTATTCCTGGGTTCTTCATAGCTTTCTCTTTTTTTTTCTTTTCTTGACATAATAAACTGCTTGATTTGATGTTTAAAGCCACCATCATCCAAATTAAACAAGATAATATTGTCACCGTATTGATTTAAAGTCAACCCCCCTTGAATATATCTCCCGCTGTTCCCCTGGACCATGACCAGTTTATTTATTCAATGTGAAATCAATCAGCAGCCGTCAAAGTGATTTGGCGCCTCGAGGGGCACCCGCCTCTGTGCAGACTGAGCGGACGGCATTTCTCCTGATGCTACTCGTCTGTGATCAGGTGATTGGGCTGGGAAAACTACATCCAAGTCTGGCAAGTCTTTATAGTCCCCAGGTCAGAAGGTTTTACTTTCAAATGTCAAATGACGATGTGTAAACACCAAAACCTAACACCCCACCACACACACACACACACACACACACACACACACACACACGAAATATTTGCCTACTGGATAGGGTTTCAGAAGAGTCTGTGGAACAAGTGCTACCACCTGAAACCACCCCCCAAACAGACAGGCTCTCAGAACCAACAGTCCTCAAGGCACCGGACATCAAACAAGGAAGGGTGTGTCTTCTGAGGCCCAGCAAGTGCAAGAGGTGGCTCAGCGACAAACCCAGCCTCGTGCCTTCAGTGTTGACACAGTATATGTGTGGGGAGGATATTATGGGCTGAGTTGTATCCTGCAAAGTCAGCATGGCCTGAGCCCCAGGGTGTGTGCTTAGAGATCACGTCTATGAAGGTAGTTTAGATCCCATGGGGTCAAGGGTGGAGCGGTTCTTGGTTCTCGTTGGAGGAGGAAGAGACCCCACAGCTGCCTCCATATAAGCCCAGCAAAGGCCATGGGAGGACAGAGCAAAAAGGCAGCCACTGTGGTGCAGACATGGTTTGAGGCTGTCCCCCAAAGGCTTGGTCTCCGGCATGATGGTATCAATGGAGGCACCTGTAATAGATGCAACTGGAAATCATTACAATAAGCAAGACAAGCCAGACTTAAAAAGGCAAATACGGCGTGTTTCCTCTCATAAGCAGAATCTGAAGCTGAAATTATACATGTCGGGGGGCACACATTTATATACATGTGTGATTATAGGTCCTGACGTGAGAAAGGCCACCACGTGAAGGAGGGGACTAGATCGCAGGGTGACGGGAGGAGAAACAGCAAAGGAATACACGGGAAGGAAGCAGAGCAGGACTGCAAAGAGAGGAACCACTGCGAGGCACAGGGCGCCAGGGACCAGTGCGCACTCGAAATCCCTCCCTGGACTTCTCTCATCTCTCTTCCGCCTCCTTCCTGTGTCTCACAGACAATGTTAAAAATACTGGTGACAACTGATCTCCATCAGTGTCCCCAATAATCATATGGTGCTTACTCTTAGGATATTACGGAAAGCCAAGACACGCTGGTCTTCCACTTATAAAGTTCCTCTTAAAACTCACTAAACTTTTTAAAAAGTCAGCTTAAAGAAATCCTGAGCACATAATAGTGCCCAGCTACAGCAAAACACGGAACTGTTTTCTAGGAGACAGTATCAGTGTTGGGGCAGGATGGGGGGGTGGGGGAGCTAACAGCACAAGTGGAGGTTTTTTGTTTTTAAATATTTATTTATTTATTATGCCTACAATATTCTGTCTGTGTGTATGTCTGAAGGCCAGAAGAGGGCACCAGACCTCATTACAGATGGTTGTGAGCCACCATGTGGTTGCCGGGAATTGAACTCAGGACCTTTGGAAGAGCAGGCAATGCTCCTAACCACTGAGCCATCTCTCCAGCCCCCAGAGTGGAGGTTTTTTGTTTTGTTTTCTACCAACTTTCATACAGCAGTGTAGAAACCATCCGGCCACCTGGGAAGACCCAGCTGTGGGTAGCATTCGCTGCAGTGGGACAGCATGGGGTACAGTGACGCAATGACCTGAGACTCCGAAGCATCAGGACTCTCCAACAACGTGTACAGAGTGGCCTCGGGTACAGATGGACAGTCGTGACTTGCTGATTCCTGCTAAAGGAGCCATTCTAAAACTGTTGATTCAGCCTTTGAAAACTCAAAGGTCCCAGCTCGGGTTCACCCGCTGCTGCCAAAGGCGCTGGGACCTTTGTAGGACTGGACTTCCTAGAGATGAAATGCATACCCTACCTACTGCATGCCATGCTTGGCACCTTCCGTGCCTCTGGGGATGGTAAAACTGTGTGCTCAGTCAGTAGAGTTCTTCATCAGTATACACAAGGCTGCGGGTTTGAGCTCCAGCACTGTATACACTAAGTGGGGTGTGCCTGTAATCCCAGGACTCAGGAGATAGAGGCAAAAAGATCAGAAGTTCAAGGTCATCCTCAGCTACATAGTAAGTTCAAGGCCAGCCTGGATACGTGAAATACTGCCTCAAAACAAACTCTTACATGTGTGCATGCACACACACACAACAGACAGAGGGAATCACCTTCTCAGGGCCCTCTTGGGCTGCCATTTTTGATGTGGTCCATGAAGATGGTTTCAGAAAAAAAAAATTAATCCCTTGGAGGCAGTGTTATCACACACAGAAGAGTGTCTGTGGGATGGATGCTTGGAATGACGACATGATGCCAGCACAGAGCAGAACCCCAGGAAGTGGAGAGGTGGGTGGTGGCAGGGAGTTGGGGCTAGACACGGGCAGCCAGCGGGATGTGCAGTCAAGCCTGTCTGGGCCAGCTTGTGGGCTCTGCATACCAAAACGCTCTCGGAACCCTGGGGAATTTCCAGATTTACCATCAGTGAAGGGCAATAATCACACCGAGAGGAGCAATTATTGCCAAATCATTTAGGATTTAAAAAATCATTGGCAAGAAGATGGAGGTCAAGAGGTGCACCGTCGGGGGAAATAAAATTCCACCTGTCAGGCCTGGCTTTTACTCCTTTCTGAAGGTGACGGTGATGTGCTACAGGGGAGACAGACATTCAAAACTGAATGACCGCATTCCAAGAAAGCCCAGGGATGCAGAGAGCTGCGGGCGCTGTCACCCTCTCAGGCAGTTCCGTGGTTTGGATTTGTACAGCAGGCTCTGGGGGTGGGCATGTGGGTCAGCCAGCAGAGCACTCGTCCAGTGCATAAGGAAACCTGCACTCTGCTTCCCCAGCAGTACACAAAGCAGGGGTGGATCCTAGAATCTGGGAGACCGAGAAGGAGTATCAGAAGTTTAAGGTCATCATTGTCTATACAGTGAGGTAGAAGCCAGTCTGGGCTCAAAAAGGAGATCCTCTGTTCCTTCAACACTGCTTGCCTGCAGGTCTCTCCTCCAACATCCTGGGTGCTCTGAAGAACAGAGCCTAACAGGCGACGTGCTTGGAGGACCGGCTTTCAGGGCCCAGGGGCTTCCCAGGAAAGTTTGTGTTTCGTGAGCTGTCAGCTCTCCCTGGGCTCTGCTGGGCAGACTATGCCCCCATCACAGGGAAGGACACAGTGAGGCAGGCAGGCACACACCCCACATGAAGAGTCCTCAAGACATATTTACACCTTCAGCCTCCAGGCACCTCAGAAACTCGGAGGTGACATCACTAAGCCATCTCCACCATGGCCTAGTATATTTACAAGGACAAACACTAACACAGCAAAAGCCATTTGCTGATTTTTTTTTTAAATGTGTGTTTGAGATGTGCTATTGTCCTGATTTCTGGACCCTAGAAAGGACCTGATTACCTCTAAGAGGGCTGCATTTCCAGTCATCTGAGGTAAGCCTAGCCCTGTGCTGGAAATTGGATTAGGGGCTGCCACCGCTGGAGCTCAGGCCCAAAGCACCTCTGCAGAGCCACTACCAAGAGAACGGCAGTGACGACTCTATTGATTAGGGCAGTTCCGGACAGTCAAGGCATGCCACAGCTTGGCACCTGAGCAGCCTGCAGCCCTTCACAGGGCACTTTCGTTAAACACACACACACAAATACAGAGTCAGGGATTTTAACTTGTGTGTGCATGTAGTTCTGTAAAACTCTGTCTTATAATGTCTACATATCCCGAGATTTAAATAATCACAGCAAGCCTTTCAACAAAACGGCAGGCTGGAGCCAGGAGAGACTGACAGTTGGGAAAATGCATGGGTACTGTGTTTAAACTCAGATTGCATTAGCCTGCCACACGCCAGGCACAAAGCGCACGTGTGCAGCACAGCACACATAGGGAGGTCAGAAGGCAGGTTCTGGGAGTCAGTTCTCTCCCCACCCTGTGAGGCCTAGTCACCAGGTCTGCCTGTAGGTGACTTTATTCACTAAGCTATCACACCAGCCTGAGCTCTAGAACATTTCCATCACTCACTGGAGACCAGGGACTTACGAACTGACATTCCTGCTGTGCCCACCTTAACCTCTGGTAACCACTAGTCCAACTCTCTCTGCCTCTGTGGGCTTGCCTGCTCGAGCCCTCTCTACAGATTCCAGGCATGCTTTTGCACCAGGCTTCCTGTCCTTGGCAGACCCTAGCTCATTCCTCCTCTTTATGACTTAACGTTTCACTGTACGAGTGAGGCACATGTTGCTGACCATTCATTGGGGACTGGCAGACATGAGTTCTGTTCATCCTTTTAGTTACTGTAAATGCAGCTTCCACAACCATCTGGAAATGGTTTTAGGGGACTGCTTGTTTCTGTGGTGCTGGGACTCAAAACCAGGGCTTTTCTCTTGCTAGGCAGGTGCTTGGCCACTGAGCTACCCTCAGACCCTGCATGGTTGGTGGTTGTTATTTGGATGCCAGTTCCTTTCATCTGTGTCTACACCTCGGAGCGCCATCGCAGGTATAAACAGCAGACTCATTTAATCCTGAAGAGCCACCAAAGTTTCCCTCCCACCAGTGCTGTTCCTTCACAGTCCTGGGACACAGGGCTCCAGCTTTTCCACATCAGCGCCTGCACTTTCCTGCTACTTCCACCCTTTAGCAGCCATATTAGATGGTTGGGTTTGTAGTCCTAAGTGGCCAAGAAAGTCACCATCTTTCTGTGTGCTCTTGGGTCATCGCCTGGGGTCCTACTGTTAAAATGCCCCATTTTAAAAAGAATATTTTTTAACATGAAAGGATACAATAGACCTTTAAAACACAGAGTGAAAAATTAGTTCTGAGGCTGAGGAGATGGTTTAGTTGGAAAAGTGCTTGCTGTGCAGATATGAGGCCCTGAGTTCTGATTCCCAGCATCCATGTGCACCTGGGCACAGCAGCACACATCTGTAATCCCAGTGATCCTGTGCAGAGATGGGAGACAGAGACAGGAGAGTCCCTGGAAACCCACTGGCTAGCTAGCTCGGCATATGCAGTGGCAGGTAAGAGAGACCCTGTCTCAAACAGAGGACAAGATAAGGACTAACACCCAAGGTTGTCCTCTGCCTTCCACATGCACACTGTGGCACACGTGTACCTGGAACTTACATACATGTTCATGCATGCACATGTACGCATACATATAATACAAGAAAGGAAAGCATTTGTTTTTTTTTTAGGGGGGTAAACATTACAAGAAGGGACCACGTGTGATCTAGTTGTTGAAACACATGGCAAGTAACTCTCTGATTCCTCAGTGAGAAGAGTTCTGGGACAGAAAGATGGCTCGGTGGGTAATGGCTTGCTGTGGAGCCTGACGATCTGAGTTCGAGTCCTAGCACCCACTTGGTGGAGGGAGAGAATGAACTCACATGATCCCACACCCAAAAGAAATAAGTAAATGTCATTTAAAAAATTGAAAGAAAGGCAATTCTGCCACTCGTACCTGATGAGCTTCCACCCCGATGGCTTGTAGAGCAGACTTGAAGAACTCGGGGGAAGGTTTCCCCACCACTTCAGCCTCGATACCACAGGCATACTGGCAAAGAAAAGGCATAGCATGGGTTTGAGATCAGGAACGGGAATGTGACCAAGCATGGGAAAGACTGTCTCATGATGGCTAAGGCCCTTCACAAAGCAGGACGCTACGGGCCTCAAAGACATTTCACGGACAAGACTGTCACAACTCCACAATAGGTGTCCCACCTCCAGTTCTGCCACCCACTCCAAGGCTGCCCACGGCAAAGTGGCATACCATACCTGGCAAAGCCACAGGCTCCCAAGGGGCAGGAGACCAGGGCCCTCACCTGCCTGTTCAGCTACAATTCCATTCTCTTGCCTCTCCCTGTTGCCCACCTCCAAGCAGATCATAGGCCCTCCTGAAGGGGAGAGGATTCAATCTACCCGCCTGCCCACTTTCCCCACCTGGGGACAGGTGAGCAGAGGAGTGGTCAGTAGGAGTCTAGGTAGGGCTAACTGATTGGCCACAGTCAAAGAGAACTCCAGAGGTCTGGCCGCAGATGTTTCTGTAACCCAGAGAGTCAGCTCAGGAATGAGGCCAGGGGGGACACATGAGGCCTGAGGTGTTACAGGGCCAGGAAGGAGGCAGCCAGGAGTCAGAGAAGAGTGGTAAAGAGCATGCTGGGAGAGATGACCAGGAGGTTGGCCGGGGCTGGGATGAGAGAATGACACACATGTGGCTGTGTGATGACCCAGGCAATGGGAGAGCCAGCTCCAGAGGGGAGGGAGTGTGTGGCTAGAAACCCTACACATGAAAGGCTTCTTTTTTTAAAATTATTTATACAGTTTTCTGTTTGCAGGCCAGAAGAGGGAACCAAATCAAATTACAGATGGTTGTGAGCCACCATATGGTTGCTGGGAATTGAATTCAGGTCCTCTGGAAGAGCAGCCAGTGCTTTTAACCTCTGAGTCATCTCTCCAGCCCCATGAAAGGCTTCTTGTATGTAAAGTGCTCCCTCTTCTCCAGAAAGCCTGAAGAGGGCATGGGACAGACCATGGCGGGTACCTCGAGTGCCTTCATGTAGCCTCCAACATCCAGCATGAGGCCAGAGGTCTCCTTGTAGTAGCGACTGCAAGAGAGCAGAAGGGAAGAGATAAGCAGAGAGCCACAGGTGCGGGTCAGTACTGACGCCATGCTCAGAGTGACTGATGGAGGCCACATGGCAGAACCAGAGGGCCAGCAGCACTAGGACATCATGGGTCATTCAGCCAGTAGCCCCCTGCCGCTGGCCTGGTGGGAACCCTACCGCAATGATTAACCGGGGACCCAAGGGGGACAGATGGATCCAGTTACTAACACAGAGGAAGACAAGTGACCCGTGTTCCAGGAAGGGATGGCAGGCCCCCGGAGCATGTGCTAACTCCCTAATTGCTAATAATTAACCCTTAACTGCTGCCTGAGGAGAGAACTCCATTAGTTCCACAGCGGCCTGCCACATCCCCTGTGAGCTGGGGTCAGGCAAGGTGCCAGGATTCTCGGGGCACCAGCTGCTTCCACGAGACAAGAAGCATGGCTGCCCAACTGCAGAGACAACGCAGGCTCTCTGGGAGCCGTCCTCCTTAAGACGGTCCCACTGCTCTTCCAGGTGCTCACGGCCCATCCCACATCAGACCAAGGCCTCGAGGTACAAGGAGTCCTGACCACAAAGTCATCCACCCATACCTGGGGCTCTCTGAACAGGGTCATGTGACCATAAGGAAGCAAGAAGGTGGCTTACACATCATGTTCTAGGGATGAGATTCGCTGACACCCAGGAATGGCACGGGGATCTGAGTTTAGAATTATTAGTTCTAACCATCCCTGTCAGTTTTTCCCTTCCCTCCTTCCTCTCCCTTCCAGCAGGGGACATTAACTAGGCACGTGTGCAGAGGACGAGAGGAGAGAGATGCAGGCTGGCTTCAACGTTCAGTCCCCTCTTGGCTTTCTAACAGCGACTTTGGGCTATGTAAGCCTTTAGACCTCAGCTTCCTCACCTCTAAAATGGTCAAAAGAAACGACCATCCATATCTAGGGCTGTTGTGAAGCTTGAACAATAACAATAAAAGTTCCTCATATATGCCCAGAACACAACCACCACTCAATGGCAGGCTGGAGAAGTCTCCTGTAAGCTGTTCACTGGAGCTGGGACACAGGCCCTGAGACAAGAGTTCAGTGGAAAAATGAATACAGGGCCTAGGCCTGCTGGTGCTGATCCTGTAATCCAGTCCTCAGGAGGCTGAGGCAGGGGAAGAAGAGTCAATTCTAGGCCAGTCTGGGATACACAGCAGGTCCTACCTTAATCTTTTTCTTTTCTTCCTGTGTATGTGTTGGAACATGGTCTGAGAATGGAGTTGTGGGAGGAGAATTCTGTGTGCTTGTGAGAAAATGCCAGGAGAACCTGGCACTGATGTGGGTTCTGAGGATTCCAACTCCAGCCCTCTTGCTCGCGTGCCGACAGCTTTAACCATCTCCAAAGTTGGTGAGGTGGCTCAGTGAGCAGAACACTTGCGGTGCAAGCACAGGGACCTGCAGAGCCCCAGGAACCACAGAACCTAGGTGTGGACACTGGGAGTCTGTGACGCCAGCACTCCTGGGTCAGATGGGAGGCAGAGACAGAGGAAGTCCCAGAAGCTAGCCAGGCAAACAACAAAGGGACCCTGTATCAAACAAGGTGGAAGATGAAGAGCGACAGCTGAGGCTTTCCTGTGACCTCCACATGCACACCTGGCATGGGCATGCCTACACTCACAGACAGACAGACAGACAGACAGACAGACACACACACACACACACACACATCTGTGACCTCCACATGCACACCTGGCATGGGCATGCCTACACTCACAGACAGACAGACAGACACACACACACACACACCACATACACACCTGTGACCTCCACATGCACACCCTACCATGAGCATTCCTACACTCACAGACAGACAGACACATACAACATACACACACACACACCATACACACCTGTGACCTCCACATGCACACCCTACCATGAGCATGCCTACACTCACAGACAGACAGACAGACAGACACACACACACCACATACACACCTGTGACCTCCACATGCACACCTTACCATGAGCATGCCTACACTCACAGACAGACAGACAGACACACCACATACACACCTGTGACCTCCTCATGCACACCTGGCATGGGCATGCCTACACTCACAGATACACAGACATAGGCAAATAGGAAGACAGAGAGACACACACATACTTACTTAAAAGTGTTTCCTTCATTTTTTTTCTATTTTTACAATAAATTATAATGACTATTTCCTTAGTCCAGAGTTTCAAAGAACTGGAGAATGATAAACAGAATTTGGCCAGCAGAGGGAGACACAGAGGTGCTGTGCTGTGCTGTGCTGTCTGAGTGACAGGAGGCTTACCCGACTCAGCCCAGGACTCAGCAGGACTCAGGCACCCCGGGACTCCCAGTGTAGAGGAGGCATAAACAGACCCACAGGGAAACTGTAAGCGCAAACATGGCGAGCTGCATGAATGGGGGACAGAGGCATCCTTCAGAATAGACGATTAAAGCTGTGTCCTGAGTGAGGGGAAGGAGTGTGGAGACCAGGGAGCATCTGGGATCACCAGAGCACCTGATGGGGTCCACAGTGGCCCACCTCCACACCCACAGTTAGGCCATCCTCCGCGGGCAAGGGCTCTCAGAGGCTCCCAGGGACTCCCAACCTTGTTCCAATGGGTAGCCAGAGAAAAACTCCAAAAGAGGATTATCAGGGTCCTTCCAAAGGAAAGGGTGAGTAGAAACGGGTTGGACAGAGGACAGAGCCGGGACAGACCTAACTCAGAACAGAAGACACTCAGCAAGAAGCAAACAGAAACTTCCAAAACAAAACTTTAACAGGGGCAGCTGTCTGCCGCGGAGGATTATGGGGATTTCCAGGCTGCCCCGGGGCCAGCCGGAGGACACAGGAGACTGGATGGACAGGAACAAGCCCCTGTCATTTGGAAATCTCACCCCTGAGGAGTCCTTGGAACCCAGCTCTGCTGGCCTCGGATCTACAGGTTTATTCTAAAGTAACTTCAGGGTGTTTCAAGTCACGTGACCTTCTGAGCCAGAGAAAAGGGATTTTCAGAAATCCCAAATAAAACCCTTTTTTTTTAAAATTTTTTTTGAGACAGAATTTTTCTATGTAGCCCTGGCTATCCTGAAATTCGCACTGTAGACCAGGCTGGCCTCAGACTCAGAGATCTGCCTGCCTCTGCCTCCTCCAGATTGCTGATATTAAAGGTGTGTGCCACCACTGCCCAGCTAAAATAAAAACTTTTACTCCCACCCTCCTCCTTGCCTCTCAACAGAGGCTTGCTTTTGAGACAGGGTCCCTCTACATACCCAGGCTGGCCTGGCACTCTTTGTAGACCAGGTTGGCCTCCAACTCACAGAGGTCCTTCTGCCTCCACCCCCCAAGTGCTGGAGTTACAGGTGTGCCCAACTACCTCATATATGGTGCTGGAGAATGGAACCCAGTGGTTCCTGCATGCTAGGAAAACACTCTACCAACTAAGCTACATCCCCAGTCACGGCCTCCCAATTTTCTTTCTTACTTTTTGTTTTTGATTTTGATTTTCAAGACAGGGTTTCTCTGTGTAACAGCTCTAGCTGTCCTGGAACTCACTCTGAAGCTCAGGTGAGCCTGGAACGCACAGAGATCCACCTGCCTATGCCTCCCGAGTGCTGGGATTAAAGGCCTGGGCCACCACTGCTGCCTAGTTTACCTTCTTTTTTAAACTGAATCTGAGCTGATGTTTAGAGAGCCCACAATCTTTCTTTATTTCTTATTCATTCAGGAAAACAAAACTCCACCTGGCTGTAAACACCGTTCCCTTTAAGATGAGCAGCAAATCGGCATCAGATTTACACCCCTTCATTAGTGGCTGGATATAGTTTTCCTTCTTTTATGGCACAGTGTGGCCTGCTGTGGGCCTGGGAAGGCCCTGGGACCTCCAGCCACTGAGGGCCACTGTAGCACTGGGAGATCGGGGCACAGGGAGCAGTCAGATCTGATTTTATGCTTCGTTCTTCTGCCGTTTCCCATTCCTCGGTGCAGCCTCCCTGCAAAATGACCACTTGACCTCTCCCAGAAGAGCCATTAACCTCCATAGTCTGTAGAGTAAACAGCTTAATTTTCTGATGGCGGCATGACAGGAGAAATTACAAAGGCAATTCCCTCTCTCAGTCTACACAGATGCCAAATGTAAATCACTCCATTCCAAGAAGGGGGACATCCTGCCTCCCTGTACCCTCAGGGAGGCCACCCCAGCCTTCACTGTCGTGACAGGAGCTCTTCCTGGGCCCTGGGGCTGCCTAGAGAAGCCACCACCCTCTGGAACCTTTCTCTGGGTTTGAAACATGCCACCCTTCGCCCAAGTCAAAATCTAGGGAGCTGGAGGCCCCGCTCATAACAAATCGACCCTCCCCTACTGCTGCGTCTGCTGAAGTTCTCACCCAGCCAAGAGCAAGCAATTCCTGTTTCCATCTTTTTCACTAGTGTACTTATTTAAGCCATTACTCGCAATCTGGAATAACCTTTAGCAATGATAAAATTCCATCAAAAAATGTATAGACATAAATGACCCAGAATACTGCTTTTTCATTATGCGCATTTTCCAGTGCAGATTTGCCAACTAAAACATCCAAGGGCCCACGTCAGTGAGCTAAGCAGGCCAAGTGTGCCTAGAGCAACGGGCATGAGGGCCCAGCAGGAAGTCCAGTTGCCTACCAGGCTAAAGCAGGAACCCCAAAGCATCATGCAACCTCAAGAGTGTGAGATTCTGAACTTTTAGTGCTGTTTCTGTTGACCAGGCTACACATGTCCAGCCTTCTCGAAGTGAGCTGGACAGCATGTATCATGATGCTCAAAATGCAGCCACAACTGGTAGCTCAGACATGTAATTACAGCACTTGAGAGGCTAAGGCAGGAGGATTGCTGAGAGTATAGGTCATCCTGGGTAGAGTGAGAGACCCTCGTATCAAAATAAATAAATAAATAAATAAATAAGTAAGTAAATGGAAAGAAAGAAACTTAAAAATCTTCCTTTAGTGATCTCTGAGTTCATCTGATATGACAAAGACACTCTGTCATAGCTTACTGTCCCAGACAATAAGAAACAACCTCACTGTCCAACAGTAGGGAGCACTGAACACAACCCCAGGACACTCACAAGACGGATTAACTGTATCACAGAGATATCTGGTCACTGTGTACTTGTCATTCACAAGCTGTTGTTTGGTGAGTGTAGGAAACAGGCACCAGGGGCCTGAGGAGAAGGCTCTGTGTTTGAACCCTTTGCTGTACAAGCGTGAGGAGCAGAGTCAGAACCCCAGCTCACATAAACGTCTGGTGGACATGGTGGCCCGCCTCTAATTCCAGCCTAGGAAGGGAGAGACACCCACAAATTGGACCACTGTTGTGATCTATGTTTGACTGAATAAGGTAGAAGAAGATGGAGGATGCTATTCCCGACAATACACTTGGGCCTCCACATGCATACACATACACATGTGTACCCATACACATGCAAAAGTATATACACACATACACACAAAAAAATAGATAAAGAAAAAGGACCCCACACGTGTTAAAACAAGGCCAAGCCTACACTGGTTCCTTTTCTTGTTGCTGTGACCAAATATATAACAAGGAAGGAAGGAAATGGGGTTCACTGTCTGAGGGGTACAGAACACCACAGTGGGGAAGGCATAGGGGCAAAAGCGTGAAGCAGCTGGGTCACGCTGCATCCACGGTTTGGAAGCAGAGAGGGGCAAAGGCTGGGCAGACTCAGCATCCTCCTTTCTCCTTCTCCTTTACTCCAGGACTCCAGGACGTGGGATGCTACCCACACTTAAGGGTGAGTCTACTTTTTTAGGCATAATTTATTTTTATTTTATGTTCATTTGTATTTTGCCTGTGTGAGGCTGTCAGATCCCCTGGAACTGGAGTTACAGACAAGTGCGAGCTGCCATGTAGGTGCTGGGATTTGAACCTGAGTCCTCTGGAAGAGCAGCCAGTGCGCAGGTCTCTTAACCAGAGTCATCTCTCCAGCCCTTCAGTTAAACCTCTCTACAAACACCCTCACAGATACTTCCAGAAGTGTGTGCGTCTTAGGTAACTCTCAATCCAGTCATGTTTGCAGCGTGGGACGAATGCATGCGTATGCAAGTGTTCCTCAGAGGACACACACCCACATGGTGATGTTTGTGCTGCGCAGTCTACTGCAAATACCTTTTATCTTCTTCTTGGTCTCTGTGATTTCTAGGTTTTCTTCCATGAGCATGTGCTATCTCGGCGGTAAGGAAAGATGCTAGCAGGGCTGGGGATAGAGCTCAGTGGTCCAGCCTTGCCTGGCATGTACAAGGCCTTGAGTTCAATACTCAGCACCTAATGTGAGGGGAAAAGTGCTTTGTTGGTCGTCATGGCAACGCCTGTAATTCCAGAGATCGAGAGGCAGAGGCAAGGGAATCAGAAGCTGAAGATCAGTTTCAACTATATAGAATATAAGCAGCTTCAGGCCAACCGGGGAATATAAAAAAACAAAAAACAAAACAAAACAGGGCTGGAAAGATGGCTCAGCAGTTCAGGGCATTTGTTCTCACAGAGGACTTGGGTTTGGTTTCTAGCACCCACATGGCAGCTCATAACTAGCAATAACTCCACTTCCAAGGAATCCGACACCCTTTTCTGACCTCCAGGGGTAGTAGGTATGCACGTGGCAGATATACACACATGTAGGCAAAACACACACACACACACACACAAAATTAAAACAAAGTAAATAGGGGAGAAAGGAAAGCAGGAGAGAGGAAGACGTTAAGTAAACAGCCCCCCCCCCCTTCTTTTTAAAGAAAAAGTTGGTGCTAGGGTTTGCATCCTGACTGTCCTCCAGAGACCCATGAGTTGAACGTAAGGAGGTGGGTACTAGGACTGAAGAGATGGTTCAGCAGTTAGGAGCACTGGCTGTTCTTCCACAGGACCTGGGTTCAATCCCCAGCACCCACATGGTTGCTAACAGCAGTCTGTAAATCCAGTTTTCTGATTTTCTCTTCTGGCTTCCACAGGTATCACACACATATGGGTATAGACATGCATGTAGGCAAAACAACCATACACATAAAACAACAATAATAATTATTCTTTTTTAAAAAGGGGGTGGGGTCTAGTAAAAGGAGGTTAGACCTTTAAGGGGGAAGCTTGGAGGGGACACTGCAAGTCTTGATTTTTCTTTCTTTGCTTCCCAGTTTCTAGGGAGATAAGCTGGACACTTTTCCCATGATGTCCGCCCTTACCATAGGCCCAAAGCAAACCTCTGAAACTATGAGCCTGACACCCAGCCTTCCTTGAACCTGTTTACCTCCGGCATCTGTTGGAGCGGTGGAAACCGACTAGTCTGGTGTTGATGATAAAAGCCCAACTGAAGCATGGGGACCAAATCCTAACTCTAGAGACCGCACCCAGCACCCGGGACCAGACTAAAGCATCCTCCCAGACCCCAAGTCCATCTATTAATACACGAAGCATCCCTAGGGACCATTCCTAAGCATCCTGTGCTATGTCCTGCGCTAAGAGACCTCTTCCTCCTTTACCGTAAACTTAGGACAGACAACACCTGGCTTTTGAGATCTTCTCAGGGCCTCTACCTGCACTGATGGCCCCACCCCTCTCCTGGCCCAAGATTCACACAGAAACTTGGTCAAACATCTCTGGAAAGATTATTAAAAGGGAAGAAAGGAGGGAATGAAGAGAAAAGGCAAGGGAGGGAGAGAAGGCATCTTGTGCTCATTCCCTCCCCACCCTAACCCCGTCTGCATCTGTCTCTACTTGATCCCATAGCAGAGAACCACAAGGCATGGGGCAGAGCTGCCCAGCACCAGCCCCCTGCCACCGACTCACCCCTTTCCCAGTGATATGAGCACAGGGTTTTCCAGCTCCATTAGCACTTGGAAGGCTCTGTTCATGTTTTTATAGGAAAAGCTTTCACCGGCATCGGCAATCACGACACAGTTTGGGTTGGACATGTCAATGTCATCAAATTCTGAGCGGACCCCTGGAATGACAACAGAGACAGACAGCCCTTAAGCCTAGAATGTGGTCTGCTCCCGGCAGGGACACCTTCTCTCTGCCAGGTCTGCCTGTCGGAATATATATTTCAGAACAGCCTGAAGCTGGGAAACAGCTAGACATAACTATACTGTGGTATGCTCCTTACATGGCAAGAGCAAGAACACGGTGGTACATGTGATGAGCCTCTAGGCTGGTGAGAGAAGCTTTACACAAAAGTCTACTTTCTGTGAAAGCAAGGGCTGTCTCAGCAGGCCTGGCTTGCTCGAATTCTGCGCGCTCCAGAGAAAGGCCGGTCGTTTAGACTGGCCCCTCTAACAGTGCTAGGGAGAAGCCCTGGCCCTGACAAAATCCTGTTTGATGAGCCGGGCGGTGGTGGCGCACGCCTTTAATCCCAGCACTTGGGAGGCAGAGGCAGGCGGATCTCTGCGAGTTCGAGACCAGCCTGGTCTACAAGAGCTAGTTCCAGGACAGGCTCCAAAGCTACAGAGAAACCCTGTCTCGAAAAACAAACAAAAAAAAAAAATCCTGTTTGATGGGGGTTTCACACCTGAGGATCTGGGTTGCACTGGGTCGGTTTGATCTTCAGAGAAGTATGTGGGTGGAGACGGAGCCCCTAAGGTTAGTCGCATGGGGACTGTGTGCTTAGAAGACCAGCCTTTTGCAGAAAAGCATAAGCAACAAAGCTCCAGCGCCTCTCTGTTGCCAAGCTGCCATGTCAGACATCACTGCGGAGACAACCAAGCACATCCAATGCAGGGGCAACTGGGATTTTATGCCTGGTCTCTCCCACCCTTCACACCATGCAGCTCCTCCCTTGTTAAGCGGAGCTGTGATCTTCCACTGTGCCCAGCTTTAATGTGAATGTAACGTCTCTCTGAGTCTGTCCAGGGAATAACTGTGGCCTAGGGTGGCCTTTGGGGTCCCTGGGTCAATATATATTGTATAATTCTATTGATATGTAATCCTAAACAGGTATATTTATCTATGATAGAAAATAAAAAAACAATGACTGTCACCCGGATGGTGGTGGCACACGCCTTTAATCCCAGCACTTGGGAGGCAGAGGCAGACGGATCTCTGTGAACTAGAGGCCAACCTGTTCTATGGAGTGAGTTCCAGGACAGCCAAGGCTACACAGAGAAACCCTGTTTCAAAACACCAATAATAATAATGATAACTGTCACTAAGGGATAGGGCCAGGGACCAACTGGAAGGATCTGCAGGAAGCTTCAGGGTTACAATAATGGAGGTCTCTAGAGGTGTGAGATTCTGGGGTGCAAAATTTAAGTTCAGTCAAAGCGTAATAGAGGTTTGGTTTCTTCAGCACATGTAAATCTTGCATCAACAGAAAATACCTGACCAGGTACTGAGCCCTAGTCAATCACAGGCTGGAACGCAAAAGGGAACTGCACCAACATCCACTGTGGAATGATTTAAAACTATCAGCTAGATAGATGGAAGCATGGATGGACAAATAACTAAGAAAACATTATAGAATATCATTCTCAACATCCATGGCCTGTAAAACTATTCTAAGTAAAAACTGTGTGTATGCATGTAAGTGCGCACATGTGTGTGTGTGTGTGTGAGCGTGCGTGCGTGCGTTTGCGGAGGTTAGGATAAAATTGTGCCTCCTCAATGACTCTCCACATTGTTGTCAAGACCCTGAAGCTTGCTAATTGCTAGACTGGATGGCTGGTGAGCATCAGGGATCCTCATATCCTCCGTGCTTGGATTATAGGGGAACACTGCTCTGCTTTTCACAGGGCTGTCGGGGATCAAACTCAAGTCCTAGTGCTTGGGCAGCAGGTACTTAATGACAGGGTCATCATCAGAGCACCACCGTAAGAATTTTGGAAGTCTGCTGTATGTCTGAAGATTTTCATAATACAGTATTGGGTGGAAAACATCAATAATAAAACCTAGAAAAAGCCAAAGTCTGAGGATTAGGTACACAGTTGGAAAGAAGACACAGCAGCAGAGGAAGGACAGCTGGGTTCCTTGGTTAGCGCCACCACCTTTGAGCCAACGCTTTATTCAGCCCCAGCCCAGCTTCTTCACTGCCTCTTCTATGCCTAGCAACCTTCTCCCAGAGGAACAGGAGACGGGGTCTCTAAAGACATTGGCAGGGTTCCTAACTACAGGGAAAGGAGAGTAGAAAGATGGTTTTTAAAGGCTGGGCATGATTCCCTTCATTGGTGCCAGGGCAATGAATTCCATCTTCCTGCTTTCCAAGGCATGAGTACTCTCCACGTCAGGGGAGCATCCTGCCTCTGCCCAGAGGTTTGTCCAGATGAAAACAGTGTGGAGGCAGGGAAGAAGGAAGAAGGAAGGAGGGAAGGAACGGCAAAAGAGCATTTCAAAGTACTTGAACCCTGTTTTTAAATGTCACCAGAGAATACTGTTCCTTTTGTTTGCTCCCCAAAAAGGTCCCCACTGAGGGCTCAAGGTTCTCTGGTCTTGCCGACCAAAACCATCTGGATTCAACCCTTGCTCTGACAGCCATTCGTAGACTGCACCAAAGAGCAGTCTGGCTACCATTAAGGCAGACAGGCTACATACAGGTGGCAGATATTCCAAAGCTAGGGACTGCAATCTTGATTTTCACATTCTCATATTCATCTTCTCTACTCCTTTCCTCCCTCCTTTCTTCTCTCTCAGTAATCTTACCTCTTGGGTTAAATCCCTGACTTTGCCTAGATCAAGGAACATGACCTCAGGTTTTACTCTCAGGATCACGCAAGCTGGCCTTGAGGCTGGGGGTTGGTCGGGGACAGCTGGGGTCTGGTCTTACCTCTTCCCTATCCCCCAGCAGGAAGCCTCATAAGGGTCATGGAAGAAGTCAGCCTTAACCTGCATGTGTGGTTTGGCCCAAATGGGAGTAGAAGCCCTCTCCCCAGCCTCCATCACAAAAGTTAAGTCCTAGGTAGGCCTACCGTCATGGACGAGCAGGTGTGGCCGTAGGCCTCGCTCCTTCAGGATCTGGCAGGTGGCCGGGGCAGGGGCAGTCACCTCTCCTTCTGAGATGTCGAACCCCAGTCGCTGAAGCAGCCCCACCAGCTCTCTCCGGGACTTCTGGGACTCATTGGTACAGAATCTCACCTTCAATGGGGACCGCTTCAGTCTGGGGCACAAAAACACAAATCAGAGTGTGCTTGGCACTGAGGAGTGTGGCCTCCTGAGAAGAGGCCCAGAGAGGGACTTCTGCAAGAGCAACTGGTGTTCAGGATAGGATGTCACAGCTGGAAGAGACCACTTCTTGGAAAAGAGAATGCTGGCAGACCCCACCCCCAAACTCCTATGTAACTTCACATGATCTGAGCCAGCTGAGCTTCCCACCCAGCTTCTGCTCGGGACACTTCACCCCACCCCCACCTACCACATGTCACCTACTCCAGACCCACTCATCAATGTTCCATTGCCATCCACCGGGCCCAGCTGCAAGCCGTCTCCGAATGCCCACAGGTGTTTCTCCACCTCATTCCGCAGCACCTGCATCTCCCCTTGGGACCTGTCCTCCCCATGTCCGTGAGTTACTAACTCGGGATCCACACTTCTCCAACAGCGTAAGACAGAGGTACCAAGCTGAGGCTTGTCTTCTCATTAAAGTCAATAAACAGGGCCTGTCAGAAACAGGCATCAGGAATATGACAGTTCTGGGATGCAGAAATGGGAACCCCACCTTGCATAAACCCAGAATTGAGGTTCCGTACAACTGAGATGCATTGAAAGCCAAGAGCACTGTGACTCCTCCTTCAGAGTATCCTGGTGACACGTGGGTGAGTTCTTTGGGTACAAAGCCAAAAAGAAGATGTCCCAAGGGGCCCCCATGAGATGACACTCAACCCAATGCACTTGGTACTGGGCTCGGACCTGTAGGTGACTGCAGGAAAGGCCTTCCCGGCCACAGATCTGGGGCAGCATGGAGGCTGGCTGGCAGTGAGCATGAAGGATCGCAGGCAAGGCAATTTATGCCTGGCAGAAGAGGGACCATGAAGGACACAAATGGGGTAAAGGGACAATGGCTGTCTGCATAGGCAGGTGGGAGAGGCTTCATGGAGAGGCAACCCAGAGCTGAGACCTTGAGGAGAAAACACTAGCCTAAAACACCTTTACTAGGACTTCCCTTAGGCTGTCTGAGCCTGTGGCCCCTTGGTACCCATAGAAGCAGGTGGGTTTCAGGGACCGGTCAGCTCTGGGACTACCGGGGGCCACTTAGGAAGAAATCTGTAGATCTACAGCCATCGGTGCATAGACCGCATCTTCCACAGCCTAGGTGGTTCATCCCTTTCTTCTTATTTGTCTTCCCTAATCAGAGGTTTATGAATGACCAATTGCACCCAGTGGTTAATTGCCCTTCATAAAGATGGCGTTTTTATTTTTAAATTAGGCAGTTAATATATTGTAACTAATAGCATCACCTTGTATGTTATGGATGCGTCTTCACTGATTGGTGCCCAGAGTGTGTGAGTCACACCCAAGTTAATGGAGCAGTTGAGTGAAGAAGTGCAGGGGTCTCAAGGGACTAATTACTGCTAATGAATGATGATGTGACCTTCTCAGAACAGTGAGCAATCGGTGTGACAGCGAGATGGCAGGAGCCTCACAGCTGTCACTGCAAACACAACTTCTGATGAGGGCGGGAGGGAGGAGCTCATTGTCTTCTCTGAGGTACCAACAGGAATTCGTTGGAAATCAGGGCGCTCTATTTGCAACTTTATCTGTGCAGGGACAATGCGACTGGAACTGTGTATGCAGAGCCCCGCCCACCCAGGTCCTGTCCCTTTGTGATACTGACCGTGCCCCCTTACAATGCAATTACCACAGGCCCTCTGACCACCAGAGGCCAGCCCCAGGAAGTCTCTTTCTTTAAAATCATTGGAAATAATTATAGTAGTCACTATTATCATTAAAATAGTAAAGTATGGGCTGGAGAGATGGCTCAGTGGCTAAGAATACTTTCTGCTGTTACAGAGAACCCAGCACCCATGTGGCAGCTCATAACCGTATGTAACTTCAGTTCCAGGGGATCGGACGGCCTCTTCTGGCTTCTGTGGGCACATGCACACACATGGTGCACAGACAAGCACACACATAAAATTAAGAAATTAATTTAAAAAGTTTAATGCTGATAAAGTACCAATACAGCTTTCATGGAGTCTTGGCCCTGGAGAAGCACTGTCTTTGTGCTAAGTGTCCACGGCCTGAAGTTATCCTCACACCCCCAGGGCAGGTCCTCCTCATAGGCGCCCTGCTTAAGTACCAGCTAACTGAGTAAACTTACCCCCAACCCAGGAGACAAGAAGGGAAACCAGAAGAGGCCTGAGCCAGGTCATCTGGTTTGCAAGCACAAAGCCTATGGGGCCCTCAGTTACCTACTGAAGGTGTGCGCAGGCCCTTGCACAGAGGGGGAAAATTCCCCAGGACATTCAAAGGTAACACTATGCCCCAGGCAGGGCCCAGCGGTCCCAGATCCGCTCTGAGGCATCTTACTCTAGGGAGGGGTGAGACATGTGTGGGCCTGACCTGTGTGTGTACCTGGGATAAAATTGGGATGGGCAAGAAGCCACATACCAACGTGAAGGCCTGGATGGAAGACTGAACTGTGCATCACCCAGTTCCTACAATGAAGCCTTGTACTCAGAGACAAGGCCTATGAGCAGCAAATTATGATTAAATGGAATCGTAAGACAGGGGTGCTCCTATAATAGGACCGGTGTCCTCAGAGACCCTCACAGGCTAGGTATGGTGACACAGGCTTGTAACTCCAGCACTGAAGGCAAAAGCAGGAGGATTGTTGCAAGTTTGAGACCATGGTCCACAGGGCAAATTTCAGGCTTGCCTGAGATACCAAAGAAGACCCTATTCCCAAATAAACAAAAAGAACCCCAAGAGGCTTAGTGCATGCCGTCTCTCTTCTCTCCCTCGCTCTCCCATCTCCCTCAGTGCATACACAGCAAAGAGATCACGTGAACACACAGCAAAATCACTGCCACCAGAACCCAACCATACTGGCCCCTTGATCACAGACATCCAGGGCTTCTGGCACTGGGAGTAGGAAATTCACGCAGTAGAAACTGTAGCTTGGTGGTGTTTGTTATGATGACCCAGGCAGAGGGAGCTGAGGGATCCCACTGACAGCTCTCTGTGAGTGCTGGTGCCATGTGCTATACACAGATCAGGCCTTGGGAGGCCTAGAACACAGATTCCAGACCAGAGGAAAGTCCAAGAAGGCACAGCTTCCAGAAAGCTGCAGAAGGAGCCTGATGAAGGGTAGTGGCTGCAGGTCCACCCCAACACCCAGAAGCCTTGGAGGGGAATGCCCTTGGCTGGCCTGAACACCCCACTGAAATTGTGGCCAGGGTCTTAGCCACTCCTCCCCCCCCCCCCCCCCGCAAGGAGCCCTACTTCCTGTGACCCAGCTGCATCTCTGAACTGACCTTAACCTCATCCCAGCAGGCCAGGACGCTCCTCTGAGTGACAACATCGCCCTGTGCAATTACCGTGCATCAGATGAGCCGGTCCCTTACAAATCACCTCGGACTTTACACATCTGCTGGCTGTCGGGCATCTGCCAGGAGCGCTCACCCGCAAATAATGAAAGCCCTCTCATTGCTGCTCTGCGGCAGGTAAAGTGTTAGGACAATTATTGGACATCCTGAGTGACCTTGGGATAGCGCAGACCTGCCCTCTCCAGCTTGCCAAGGGTCGAGAGGCTGGAGAGTCATGAGCACCTCTCAGAGGGACCAGAAAGGGAGACTGGGCAGGGGTAGGAGCTTGCCAGGGAAAGAACAGCCTGGGTCACTCCCAATGGGTCCCCTCTTTTCCCTCAAGCCCTTGTTGCCTTTATCTGCCCGGAGGTCCTCTCGCTGTCCATGCCTTTGCCTTCATCATCCCTTGGAGCTGAATCCTACCCTCCCTCAAGGCCAGGTCCACATGGTCCTCCCTCCAAAAGCTTGATCCTACCCTGTTCACACAGAGGCCAGCCTCCTCTAGCTGTGCTTTGTGAGCTACCAAGGCCTCCTCCTCCTGCTGCTCTGCCAACTCTGGGCTCCTGGAGACCAGATGTGTGATTTCAGGCCATCGCGTCCTGTGCTTCAACAGGTGTCACAGCAACAGACAGGGCAGAGGAGCCCTGGGGACAGACAGGTCCAGTGTCTAGAGCCTTGGGCAACTGGGAGGAAATAAGGGATTGTGGGAAAGTCAGAGTCCCCAAAACCAAAAGATGTCATGGAGACGACAAGAAACTCCTGAACAGGGCCATCAAAGGGATTAAAGTATATGTTTACAGGCGAAATGTCCATGAAGTGACCTCAAACTGGGGAAATGGCAGCTCAAAGGCTCACTGGAGTCCAAGATGGACAGGAAGTGACCAGCACATTCCTGCAGAGCGGTGCTTTGGAAGCCTGCTAGCTTCTTGCCAGAAACGAATGTGAGACAGTCTCCAAATCAGGCACTGCTGATGCTTTCCTGGGAGTGACCTAAGTGACCCAGCTTCCAAACTGAATCCAAGGCCCACCTGGTACCAGAGAAGCTCACGTGGCAGAGATTGGGAAGGCCTTCGCCTCGTCTGTCTTCCACCGCTATAACCAGCAGTCCTACCGGGACCTTGCCTAGGGTGGGGAGGTGGGCCCGACATACTGTTGAAGAGGGCAGCAGGCCAGCGGAGTACAAGGGCTGGTTTCCTAGAGGGATGGATGAGCCAATCACTTTTGTGTTGGTGTGACAAAAGTCTGGGTAAAGCAACTTGAGAGAGGAAGGGTTTACTCTGGCTCACAGCTCAAGGGTACAGTACACCGCAGTGGGGAAGGCGTGGCGGGGTACAGTCCGTCACGGTGGGGAAGGCGTGGCGGGGTACAGTCCACCGCGGTGGGGAAGGCGTGGTGGGGTACAGTCCGTCAGGGTGGGGAAGGCGTGGCGGGGTACAGTCCACCGCAGTGGGGAAGGCGTGGCGGGGTACAGTCCGTCAGGGTGGGGAAGGCGTGGCGGGGTACAGTCCACCACAGTGGGGAAGGCATTGCGAGGTACAGTCCATCACGGTGGGGAAGGCATGGCGGGGTACAGTCCGTCACAGTGGGGAAGGCGTGGCAGGGTACAGTCCACCACGGTGGGGAAGGCATTGCAGGGTACAGTCCACCACGGTGAGGAAGGCGTGGCGGGGTACAGTCCATCACAGTGGGGAAGGCATTGCGAGGTACAGTCCATCACGGTGGGGAAGGCGTGGCGGGGTACAGTCCACCATGGTGGGGAAGGCGTGGTGGGGTACAGTCCACCACAGTGGGGAAGGTGTGGTGGGGTACAGCCCATCATGGTGGGGAAGGCGTAGTGGGGTACAGTCCACAGGTGGAGAAGGCATGGCGGGGTGCAGTCAGTCACGGTGGGGAAGGCGTGGCGGGGTGCAGTCAGTCACGGTGGGGAAGGCGTGGCGGCAGGAGCCAATTGGTCACAATTGTCTTGACAGTCAGGAAGCAGAGAGAGATAAATGCTGCTGCTCAGGTAGCTTTCTCCCTTTTATTCAGCCCGGGACCCCAGCCAATAGAATGGTGTCACCCACATGTAGGGCAGTTCTTCCCATCTCCATCACCCAATTTAGAAAATCTCCCCCAGACATACCCAGAGATGTGTCTTCAAGGTATTTCTAGATCCTGTCCAGCTAACATGCGATAGAAACCATCACAAGGGAAGAGTAGTATAGTAGCTTTGGTGTTGTTTGAAAATGAATTACAGGCAGCTCCCCAGGTCCTCAGCAGCCAAAGGGTAAAAGGATGGTTTTGGGTTTTGGTTTGGCTTAGTTTCTTGAGACAACATAAGTCAGGATGGCCTTAACTTAAATTAAAAAAAATATAAGCCTCTTGCCTCAGCATCCCAAGTGCTGGAATCAGTCATGCATGGTAGTGGCAGGGCTGGCTCCTGACACACTTTTGTTCTTGTCTGTTTGTTGATAAACAGGGTCCCGAGCCCAGGTGGGCTTCAAACTCAATGAGTAGGCAAGGATGACCTTGAGCTCCTGATTCCCCAATTTCCTCCCAAGCCGGGAATCTAAGCCACCCCATTTCAGGGCTGTCACTCAGAAGGCTTTCTAGTGCTGCATGCTGGAGACACTATCCAGACTGGTACAGAGCAGCCGCGAACTCCCAGAATGCCTCACTCACTGACATCAGCACAAGACCCTGAATGGTGGAAGGCACCAGACACAGCACCACCAAAAGCTTGGCTGGACTCCTTCCTTCTCCTTCTCCTCACTCAGCAGATGGCTATCTGCTGGCCTGCCCAGGCCTCCCCAAGCTCCAAGGACAAAGTTGGGCAGTAGCACCTGTGTGGTCAGAGTCCACACTCTGGGCAGAGAGCAGAGCAGCAGCGTGGCGGTCAGGCGATGACTCCTCTTGGTGAAGGCCAGTAGGCCAAATGCATTCAGGGAGGTCATGTGACTTGGGCAGACCTCTAGCCAGGGCCCTTACAAAACACATAGCACGCCTTCCCTGGGCTGGTACCCACCTTACCTGCCCTCAGAACATCTAACCACTGTGTTCTCTGTGACGTGCTTGAACTCAGATCACAGGGACACGCCAAGGCCAGAACATCGATCTCATAGCAATTGACAAACACTTGAGTCAAGTATATGAGACTCGGTAACCGGAGAAACCCTGGTGACCCTGACCCAAGTAGATCACACAGAGGGGACACTGAGGCAGATGAAGTGTGCTGGGGATATCCATGGGGCACAAGTCCCACTCTCCAGACCTGCAAGCTCAGCTGGCGGGCACTCATCCCCAAGCACTGGCGGCCTTGAGCAAGCCAGACTGTTCAGGGCCAAGCGTCCCAAAGGTATGGTGGAAGCCAGGCTCAGAACGTAGGCACACTTCCCTATGTGTTCTGCAGGTTGTTGCCTAAGCCTTTCAAACCCCAGGTTCCTCATTTCAGCAAGGCACTCACAACAGCTACCAGATAGGGCTGTTGATTCTGGGAAGTGTGAGGCAAATTTACAAATACTCAACAGTAAGAGACAGCGATGACTGGGCCTGGGCATCTCGGCCTTTCAGGCAGGTGCTGTCCAATAGGAAGGCAGGGCTTAGTCAATGAAGCAGGACCAGGGGGAGGGAGTTCTAATGGGGAGAAGAAGCTTCAAGACTTGATAGGTGTCCTCAAGTCTGGAGGACCAGAGAGACACACCCCTTCCACAACTACTGGCAGCACCCGGTAACTGGCTTTACTTACATGTGCATCCCATGACCATCTGAGAGAGGAGGGTCCCACTCACAGATGGGGACCTGCAGGAGGATGCTGAGAGACCTCCTAGGGCAAAGCCAGGACAGCAGCCCTTCCTAGTTGGCTTTAACTGTGAATAGGAACCAAGTTCTATAACTGAAAGATGCTGCACTTCAGGGAAGCGACCCCTCGTCCGTTCTCCACCTGACAGCATACCATCCATGGGGTGCCTACGGTTACGTCAAACGTTGATGACAGAGAAAATCCCTCACCTAATTCTTATGCCTCACCACACAGTATTCCAGGCAGAAAACTGAGGCATAGAAAGGCTAAGGAACCTGGCCTAAGCCTGCATCCCAGCTGTGGTGCAGAGCTGGGATTGGAAACGCAGGCTTTCATCCCCTGGCTCTGACACCTATCACTTCTTTGGTGACAGGTAAAAGGTGGCACCTGCTGGGTGTGGCCATCAGACCCCATCCCTTCTTGTGAGATATGTAAGTCTCACCATCTCCCTCAGATTCCTCCTCTATATGCTGGTTGGCGTCTTTACTGTTCTCAAGGGTATGAGAAGCCACCCTACCCCTCTCATAACCCTGAGCAGTGCCTGAGAACTTCTCCATCCATGGCTTCCAAAGTGAGCCTCACAGGTTACTGTGCCACACTAAAGGAAAACAGTAACCCTGCTCCACCGCACCCACACAGGCTGCCTTGACTTCTAGGGATGCCCCTGCCCACCTGAGATCACAACCCAGACAACAAATCTTACTGCTGAAGGCAGAGCTGTGGTTACAGCCTCCCTCCACCAAGCTCAAGTTCATGAATCAATTATGACACCAGTCAGGATGGACTAGGGTTGTTGTATTTATTCTGTACTTTATTTGTTGGCTTTTCAACAGAGTTTCTCTGTGTAACAGTCCTGGCTGTTCTGGAACTCACAGAGATCCTCCTGCCTCTGGCTCCTGAGTGCTGGATTAAAGGCATGCGCCATCACTGCTTGGCCTATTTTGTCTTTGAAAAGATGGCATAATAGTCTGGCACAGGGGTGAACACACAGAATCCCAACCTCTAGGGCAATGGTTCGCAACCTGGGGATCACGAACCCTTTGGTATATTATTATTCCTAACAGCAGAAAAATCACAGGTATGAAATAGCAACGACATAATTTTATGGTAGGAGTCAACACAATGTGAGGAACTGTATCAAAGGGTGGCAGCATTAGGGAGGCTGAGAACTGTGCTGAACAGTGCTCTGAGGAGACAGGAGCACGGGAATACTCTTGAGCCCAGCAGTTCCGGTTTCCCTATGTTCTGGGCAACATAGGAAAATCGTTAGCTCAAAAAAAAAGAAAGAAAGGAAGGAAGGAAGGAAGGAAGGAAAGAAAAACAAAGAAAAACAAACAAATAAGGGAAGATGAGCTGGCTCAGACATCAGGAAGTTTGCTGCCAAGAGTGGTTACCTGAATTTGATCCCTAGGACTCATACGGTGGAAAGAGAACTGATTCCTGCAAGTTACCATCTCACTTCTGCTTGTGGGCCACACACACACACACACACACACACACACGCACAATGTAAAATAAATAAAACCATAAAATCATTTTTAAAAAGGTATTCTAATGGTCAAGCGGTGGTAGTACTCACCTTTAACTCCAGCAGAGGCAGGAGGGTCTCTGAGTTCAAGGACAGCCTGGTTTACAGAGTGAGTTCCAGGACAGGCAGATCTACACAGACAAACCCTGTCTCAAATCCCCACCCTCCCTCACAAAAAAATTGTTCTGAGGGCAATAAAGAGTTAAAATCCTCACTCTTTGGTTGAACACAGAGTTGGGAGGACAGGGCAAAGCAGTGCAATGTGATAGACAGTGTGCAGTGTGATGGGCAGTGTGCAGTGTGATGGGCAGTGCGCAGTGTGGTGGGCAGTGTGCAGTGTGATGGGCAGTGCGCAGTGTGGTGGGCAGTGTGCAGTGTGATGGGCAGTGCGCAGTGTGGTGGGCAGTGCGCAGTGTGGTGGGCAGTGGGCAGTGTGGTGTGCAGTGTGATAGACAGTGTGCAGTGTGATGGGCAGTGTGCAGTGTGATGGGCAGTGTGCAGTGTGATGGGCAGTGTGCAGTGTGGTGGGCAGTGTGCAGTGTGATAGACAGTGTGCAGTGTGATGGGCAGTGTGCAGTGTGATGGGCAGTGCGCAGTGTGATGGGCAGTGTGCAGTGTGGTGGGCAGTGTGCAGTGTGGTGGGCAGTGTGCAGTGTGCAGTGTGATAGACAGTGTGCAGTGTGATGGGCAGTGTGCAGTGTGATGGGCAGTGTGCAGTGTGATAGACAGTGTGCAGTGTGATGGGCAGTGTGCAGTGTGATGGGCAGTGCGCAGTGTGGTGGGCAGTGCGCAGTGTGGTGGGCAGTGAGCAGTGTGGTGGGCAGTGCGCAGTGTGGTGGGCAGTACCCAGTGTGATGGGCAGTGCGCAGTGTGGTGGGCAGTACCCAGTGTGATGGGCAGTGCGCAGTGTGGTGGGCAGTGTGGTGGGCAGTGCGCAGTGTGGTGGGCAGTGCGCAGTGTGATGGGCAGTGCGCAGTGTGGTGGGCAGTGCGCAGTGTGGTGGGCAGTGCGCAGTGTGGTGGGCAGTGCGCAGTGTGGTGGGCAGTGTGCAGTGTGATGGGCAGTGCGCAGTGTGGTGGGCAGTGCGCAGTGTGATGAGGGCAGTACCCAGTGTGATGGGCAGTGCAGTGTGGTGGGCAGTGCGCAGTGTGATGGCAGTGTACAGTGTGATGGGCAGTGTGCAGTGTGATGGGCATCTGTCCTGGGGGCTGCAAAGATCAGGAGAAGGAGTGGGCTATATCACAAAACCTCTTTGCTTTGGGGGAACACAAAAGCAAGGGGCTGGAAGACCCATGGGGTCAATCTGAGGCAGTTATTGGGACAGGCTGATGACAGAGGCCTTCAACTTTTCTCTGAATTAAGGGCTGGCAGGAACATTTACAAAAGGAAGTCATCTATGTTATGAAACTTCAAGTGTTGACATTACAAAACAGAAAACCCAGAACCCAGGATAAAGAGCAGGCTGCTCTGGGCCATGCCCTCCCCAACCATGGCTCATCTCAGGACAGGAAAGGGCCATGTATAGGAGCTCAGTCAATACCAACAGCACTGACCCAAGATCAGAGCAGAGACCCCTTGCCCAAGGCCTGTGGGAGCCTTCCCCAGCTGACTCCCTGGCTAGCCTGGCCCACAGGTGGGACTGAGAGGAAGCGCTTGGCCTGGGTTACCGTCTGCATTATTATGGCCACTCCTAGGAACTGTGCCTCGTGGCTAGATGCTGTAAAGGCAGCTGAGCTCTGAGGAGGTCCGAGGACCAGCCAGATTTCAGAGCTGCCCTGGCCCAATCACATGCTGCTGCACCAAGACTGTCAGTATAGCATCTGGATTTCCCTAGGGTCCCCGATATTTCTGTTCCCCCTCAGGATCGAGAGGGGCCATCTGGAAGTCTGGCTCACCATTCTGGGTGGGAATTGCTTTATGAGACTGCCCTGGGCTGAGGCCGAGCCTGCTTCCTTCCGCCGGCTCCCAAAAGGCCAGCGTGGGCTAGGCTGGCCCGGCAGATGTGCTTTAGTGGCCTTCCACAGGATGCAGTAAATGCGCATCACCTTTCACATGCAGATGCCTCGGGGGCCTTCGCCAGGGCCTGCCCAGCCACCAGGGCCTTTGTGCGGCCGCCCCTGCTGTGCCCAGCCTGCCTCTGAATGCTTCCCCTCAGGGAGCCCGATCTGACCACAAATGGGCTCCAATAAAGGCCTGCTGGAGGGACCCAGGCGGGTTACAGATGGCCACACCCGCCCACAAGTCCTACAGCAGTCAGTGGGCCCCACCCAGCAGCTTGCAGGACTAAGTGGGTAGCAGGGGTTGGGGTCCATCGGGGGAGACACCGCATGGGAAGGGCAAAGCTGCCCCCTCCTTCCATATGGGATGTTCTTAGGTTCACCTCTGTCGATCTCAACTCAATGCCCATGGGACCTGTAAGGCCCATGAGCACCTGCAGCCCTGGACCTCTTCACAGTCCAGGCTTTCTCTACTTAGCACACGAGCCTGCCTAGGGCAAGTCGGTCTCCTGGCACTGCCACGCTGGCTCCGCCAGGGCCCTGGTTTCTAGACACCTGACTCGCCATCATAAACTCTCCAGGTCTAGAGCAGGGTTCCCGGCACACCGCAGGCGTCCAACAAATGTTTGCCTGGTGTGTGGGTGGATGTTCGCCGGCTGTGTGGGTGGATGCGCTCAGTCATCCGTCTTTAATAAGAACTCAGCCTCGCTTCCTGCTTTTCAAGCCCTCAGCCCTCATTCTGGAAAGGGCTCATTGGGCAGAATTGAAAGTGAGGCAGGGCAGGGAGTCCCTGCCCGGCTCCTGACAGGCCCCCTTCACGTGAGGCTTCTTACTATAGTTGGTCCCATTTTCAAAGTAAGTTGACCTTCTTCCTGTGCTTTCTGTCCCCCCATAAGTGGGAACTTTCTAGATAGTGTAAAAAACAAACAAACAAACAACAACAACAAAAGGCTTACAACAGGACACCCAGACAGAATAATGGGAGACAGTGAGCCATCCCCTACTAGGCTTTAAAATTTAAGATGCTGCCTTGGAGCCTCTGTGCCGGGAAGCTGCCAGGGAAGTGCGTTCCCCCAGGTCCCATCCCGCCCCCATCACACTTGTCCCTTGCCACAGTGGGTCTCACCCCAGGAACTTCCTTTGAACTCCTGCAGAACTTCAAAGGGAGCACTGTACTTCAAGGGGGGGTCACAGAGGGAAAGGTGGAAAATGCTGCCAAGGCCACACAAGCCAGCTGGATGCCCAGCTGTGTACCCTGGCAAGCTGCACCCATCTGTGAAGGGTTCTGGGAGAGGCCAGTGTTGGCTCTGCTACCCAGAGAGGAAAATCCCCAGAAAACTTCAAAAGCAGGTGTGTTTTAACAGAGGGCAAAAATCTCTTACTCCTAAGCTTCTGCACCTGTCACAGAGGAGGGAGGGCCTGTGGGGCTGCCCTAGGCCTGAGCAGGAAGGGTTGGCCTTATAGAGGCCAGGGCTGCTTGGAAGACTGCTCAGCAAAAACCCACAGAAGAAATGAGGTAAGAAAAGGAACGTCAGTCATGAGAGAGCCAAAGGTGGACCAGGCACAGATTTAGGGACTTGGTCCAGTAGCAAGGAAGCCAGGGAGTTCAGAGACTGTCAGTCATTTGGGTTCCTTGTCCCCTCAACAAGAATAGTCCCACAGGCTTCTGGAAAGAAGGCTCGCCTAGCCTGACATAGTGCTGTCCAAGAAAAGGGTACAAAGACAGTCGGTGATGGGAAGGATACTGGCAGACTCTGTAGGTTCTGAGGCTTATGACTGACTGGTCCCAGGAAGGCTTTGCTAAGATGAGCTTTAAGGGCTCAGTGATTAAGAGCACTTGTTGCTCTTGCAGAGGACCAGGGTTCAGTTCCCAGCATCCACATCGTGGCTCAGTTCCCAACACCCACCTAGTGGCTCACAGCCCATCCATAACCCCAGTTCCAGGGGATGCCCTCCTTCTGACCTCTACAGGCACTAAGCACACATGTGCACAGACATACATGCCAGCAAACACTCATACACATAAAATAAATAAATCTTTTATAAAAAAGAATTAAAGGAGCTGGATAGGTGCCTCAGTAGTTTAGTAAGAGCACTGGCTGCTCTTCCAGAGGACTTGGGTTCAATTCCCAGCACCCACAGGGCAGCTCACAACAGTCTGTAACTCCAGTTCCAGGGTCCCTGCCACCCTCAAACAGATACACATGCAGGCAACACACTCATGCACATAAATAAAAGTGTAAAGAGATTTGTTTTGACCCCTGCAGGCTTGCATAGCAGGGGTGACTCCGGCATGGTGATACTGACATGTAGCAGCCTGTAACAACGGTCCTAAAACACACCAAAGGCTGTGGAGCTGGCAGAGGTGGCGACCACTTGTCAAACACATTCCTGCCTTGTAATTCAGTTACTCCACTCTGACACTCCCACATCCCATGGATGCACACCCTGTAGGAACACAGTCACATGGTCCCCAAAATACCAGCTGCAATAACCCAAATGGGAAAGATAGGGGTGCACAAATGTGTCCTCATTTGTGGAGGTCTGAAAATGAATGCCGCCCCCCCCCCCCAACAAGCCCATATATTGGAGTGCTTGGTTCCCAGTCAGTGGAACTGTTTAGGAAGGAGCAGGAGATGTGGCTTTGTTGGAGGAGGCGTGTCATGGGGGTGGGCCTTTGTGCCCGCGCTATTCCCAGGTAGTTCTCTCTGCCTCATACTTGTGGATCACAGGTAAGCTCTCAGCTTCTGCTCCAGCACCAGGTCTGCCCACCTGCCTGCCTGCTGCCATGTTCCCCATGATTGATGGTCATAGAGTCACCCTCTGAAACCATAAGCAATCCCCCAGTTAATTGTGTTCCTTTATAAGTTGCCTTGGTCATGGTGTCTCTTCACAGTAGAACAGTAAGTCATCACTCCCTAGAACCAAGCTTAGTAACACAATCAAACCATCCACAAACCACCGTCCACAACTACAGCAAATCTCTCGCGAGTGATAGCAGGCGAAAGGGACAGTCATAAATGGGAAACACACTCTGTGATGTCTTGACTGCAGAAGTCACGTGACTAGCTGCCTCCTCAAGGCCCTGCTGCCATGACTCTCCTTCACTTCATCTTCTTTCTGGCCCCACAATATCCAGATTCACAAGCAAAATTAACCTACGGGATTAGAGGGCAAAGCAGTGCTTGCCCTGGGCTGGGGAGTGTAGAGGGAGTTTTCTGAGATGCTGGTTACACAAGAGAGTGAAATGAATTGGGAGTTACATGCACAATATGAATACTTTCTAGATGCAGAATTTACACCAGGCAATGCATGCCTGCAGGCCAGAAGAGGGTACCAGATCCCATGAGGGATGGTTGTGAGTCACCATGTGGTTGCTGGAAATTGAACTCTGGATCTTTGGAAGATCAGTCAGTGCTCTTAACCGCTGAGCCCTCTCTCCAGCCCCTTAATTTGTGTTTCTAATGTGGCCAGGTAGGAGGTCTTTCATATGCTTAGGAGGTCACTGTTGGTTTTTGCCCTGGTGAATGATTATGTCATTGGTCCTTACTCCAGCTGATTTTTTTATTTATATATTCTGAGACTCTCTTGCCAAAGGAAATCTCATTTTCATTGTACTTATTTGTACACGTGTACAAGTTCATGTGTGTGTGTACATGTTTGTGACAGGGGTAAACTCAACTGTCAACTTGATGAGATCTAGAATCATCCAGGAGACAGCATCTGGGCATGTCTGTGGGTAGACTATCTCCATTTGTTACTTAAAGTGGGAAGACTTACCCACTGTGGGTGGCACTATTTCTTGGCTTGTATACCTTAAGAACAGGTAAACCGAGACCTCTGCCCACACTGAGGTCGCAGGTGCTTCCTAGGAGCAGATGTCCTTCTCAAGTCCCTTTGACTTTGCTACAAAACACAGCTGGAGTCCTTGTCACCTCACCAATGCTATCCACCCTCCTCTGTCTACACACACACACACACACACACACACACACAGAGAGGGGGGGGGGGAGAGGGGAGAAGGGAGAGGGGAGAGGGGAGAGGGGAGAGAGGTAGGGGAGGGCCTCTTGGGATCAAAGGATTTACTTAACTACCAGTAAATAAATAATCCAAGTTAGGTCAGGGCATCCCAGCTAGTGATTCTGGGAGACTGAGTGCTAGCTAAACAACAAGCCCCTTCCAACTCTCCATCAACATTACGTAGAGCTGGCTAGGGACACCAAAGGCAAATAGCTCAGACTTAATGTCAAGTGTGGTCCCTGGCAGGCAGGGTCCTGCATGGGCAGGCTTGAAGAACCAGATGCTTTCTCCTCCTCAAATCAAAATCAATCCAAAAGAATTAGATGGCTAGCCACATATGAGATTTAAAGTTTTCAAAGGTAAAAGAAACAGGTGGAACATTTAAAATAGTTTACCTAGCCTAGTATATTAAAAATGGTCATTTAAACATGTAAGCAACATAATGAAATACTTTAAAATAACTTTTCCGTTTATTTCTTTTTAGAGTGGAGCACTATGTGGAGGTCAGATAAAAGGCAACTTGCAGCTGTCACTTCTTTTCTTCCACCATGTGGGTCCCAGGGATTGAATTCAGGTTGTCACAATAGTGAATGCCTTTATCCATGGAGCCATCTCATTGGCCTAATACATATTGCAATATCCTACACTTTTGGAATCTGTATTTTACTTGCAGGTTAACCAAGTTCAACCGTTCACCTGCTTCCAAAGCAAAACTACAACCCTTGGAAACCTAGCAGCGCCAACCCAAACTTCACCACCTGGCTCCTAGCCAGCATGAAGGGCGGGGCCAGTGCACGAGGAGGCGGGGCCAGCGTGAACGCCCCGCCCCCGGCAGCCAGAGAAGTCCGACACCCGACACCCACCCCCCCCCCCACCCCCCCGCGTTGAGCCCACTAACCTCGCCACCGCCTCCACAGATCCCGCAATGGCGGCTCCGCCGCCTGCGCCGCTGTCGTACAGCACGCCGGAGATGTCAAGCAGTACTCCCCGCACGCCCGCCAGCCGCTCGGCCCACACGGCCATCGGGTCCCGCTGTACACCCTGGACGGCGCTGCTGTCGCCCGTACCCCGCGGCCACGCCTTCCACGCGGTGT
Organism: Microtus oregoni; assembly: GCF_018167655.1. Classification (NCBI taxonomy): domain Eukaryota; kingdom Metazoa; phylum Chordata; class Mammalia; order Rodentia; family Cricetidae; genus Microtus; species Microtus oregoni. The sequence continues at coordinate 12,378,630 of NW_024543075.1, forward strand.
TGGCTGGGAAATGTAGTCCACAGCTGGGCGGGCCGGGCACAAACCCGGAACCACGTGTGTCCGCCTGGCGCTTGGCTGCATTCCTTCTCCGAGGCTGGAATCTACAGGGCATAGCAGAAAAACTGAGAACACGTCCCTCGGAACGCCTCCCTAAGAGTCGGGGCGAGGCAAATTGAAATGAAAAGTAAAACCGTACGGGAGGGATGGGTCTCACCTGTAATCCAAGCAGGACTGAGAGTGTGAGACTAGGGCCAGCAAGATGCCACTGGGGTCAAAATGCTTGACAGGAAGCCTAACAACTTGAGTTCGATTCCCGGAACCCATATGACAGAAGGAGGAAACCGATGCCTGCACACTGTACCCAGAGCACCGTGAGTGCATGCACACACTCATATTAATTAAATAATTGAATTTTTAAGTCTTGAAGACCAGCCTTAATGCAATACTGAGATTTTGTCTCAAAATTGAGAGAAGGGGAGACCTTGCAAGCAGTTATATAGTTGGCACAATCCCGCTCCTTGGAAACTCTAAAGGAACAGGTGCAAACATGATGACCGCAGTGTAAATGATAATGCCAAGACAAACTGAAAGAAAAGTACTGTAGGGACACAGAACAGATATCAGGGATGCTGGAAGAAATGTGTTGTTGAAAAGAAAGACCAGCTGGGTGGTGGTGGCACACACCTTTAATCTCAGCACTCAGGAGGCAGAAACAAGCAGATGGATCTCTCTGAGTTTGAGACCAGCCTGGTCTAAGGAGCAAGTTCCAGGACAGCCAGGGAAACTCTGTCTTGAAATACCGAGAGAGAGAGAGAGAGAGAGAGAGAGAGAGAGAGAGAGAGAGGATGAAGAAAGGCTAGGCAACAACCTTGGAAAACTCTTCTGTTCTAACATTATATGAAAAACAAAAGTCCAAAAGTTGCATGCATACAACAGCCTAGCAAAGATGAAGACCATAGTAACAGGGGTGGGGAGAAAAGGAGAATGACAGTGTGTTAAATCAGCAAAAATTTCTAATGAATTCTAACCCTTCATTTAATGTTATATTATGTTTGTCACAAACACTGGTATAAAAAGAGAAGGGTTTTCTGGACTGCCCCTGTGAAGTAATAACATTGAAACAAGGAAATGACTTCTTCTATTTAAGAAATTTGAGCCTGAAAGGAGGGGAACCACATTCTGCTTCCATTCCAGGCTCTTGTTTCCCAGAAAGCATGAAAAATTCATCAGAATATTAAAACTTTTTCGAAAAATGTTATTTATGTGTTTGGGTGTTTTGTCTGCATGGGTATCTTGTGCCTGCAGAGGCCAGAAGAGGGCGTCAGATCTCCTGAAACTGGAGTTACAGACAACGGTGACCTGCCATAGTGAGACTTGAACCACGATCTTCTGAGTGACCACCCAGTGCTCTTAACCACTGAGCCATCTCTCCAGCCCCACAGAGTGATGGAACTTTAACCCATTTCAGTGAGTTGTGCATTATTCTTTTGATGGGTTCACTGGAGGATCTGTTTGCAAGAGAAAGGTGTAGTGCCTACCCTGAAGGGGTTTGCTATGCCAGAGACTAGATTATACTATAGAGAGAGACGAGAGAAGCCACTGCAGCTAGAGAGGATGTGTTCACACCAGGCAAGAAGGAGCTTACAGATTTGAGGCTGAGAGGGTGGAAGCTGAAGAACCAGGCTACATAGCCATGAGTCGTACCGCTATTAGAAGTGGCTACATTCCCTGCTCTTGTGATAGTCCTATTCCATTGCCTGTTTGTAAGATGCTATGGACCTAATAGAACAGTCCCTGCCTCAGCTGAAGCAGAAGAATCAAATACTTTCAACCCTGCCTTCCTGTGCTTGCCGCTCTACTGCCAACACATCAAGACTGGACGTCACCCAGTCTTGTCTGTAAGGGAGACTGTCTTTCTAGACTGCAGGGTAGGAGCTGAGTGCCTCCTACTAAAGAATCTACCAGAAGCCTCTACTCCATGTAGTGGGTTCTTGTGGTGCAAAGTAGCCTAAGATGTTATCTTTATCTTCAGAGATCAAGATGGTCAGAGGATAAAACAATGCCTTTGGGACAGCTGGGCTGATGACAATGAGCGACAGAGATACAGCCAAGAGGATGGGCGCTGTGGGCCATGGGTGACAGCAATATAGCTTCTGAGCACACTGGAGGTCTGACGTGGACCTCGAAAGAATGTCTGATTCTAGATTCATGCTCAGGAGGATAAAGGGTACCTCTACTACCTCTGCCAGTGATGAGTGTGTCTGCGCAGTTCTGTCCTCTCAGCTAGCTCTGTGTGGGACCTGGACAAAGTGTGGGACCTGGACAAAACACTGTCACTCTGTAGGTAAACAGGAAAATGGAGAAAGGTCAGTGAGCCCTTGAAATTTCTACATATTGATACATTAGCTTATATGCCAAAAAAGGGGCTTTTGCAGGTGTGGTTGTACCCACGACAGTGTGGGGAGATTAGCCTGGCTGACAGAGTGGGCCCACAGAATCACAAATGTTATCATTGGAGAAAGGAAAGGACAGGGGAGTTAGAAGCAAAGGCGATAGGCCAACAGCAATGTGTGTGTGTGTGTGTGTGTGTGTGTGTGCGTTCGTGCTACAGTGCCAACCTTGAATAAGAAGGGGACATGGACAAGGGAAATAGGAGGCCCCTGGAAATTTAAAAAGACAAAATGGATGTCCCTAAATCCTCTACAAGGAAAGCAGCTCTGCTGATACCTTGGTTTAAGGATTTCTAATATCTAGACTTGTGTCAAATACAAAAACCTGTCATCTGAAGCCACTGAATGTACATCGTTGCAAAAGAGGTAGGGAATGGATCCAGCGATCCATGTCTGGCATAGCAGCCCAGACCTGATTGATAGCAAGTCTCCAAATATTATCCATTTGATCCAAAATTCCAAGAACTTTGAATATAATGGGCAAAGGGCATTGCCTAACTTAGAGTCACATCTGGCTGTGTGCAATACCCAGACCAGGTTAGTTTTTCTCACGTGCAGAGAGCCAGAAGAAAAGCAATGTTAGCCAGTATAGCATCCTCCAGTAGCAGCAGGCAGCAGGCTGCTCCATCCTTCTCCATCAGCACCTGCACCTCCAGCAGGAGGTTTGACCCTCACACTCTCAGGATGCCTGCTGCACTCCCAGGGTGGCTTCTGCATTTCAGACAGAGAGGGTGGGGAAGAGGAAACAAAGGCTTCCCTAGGCTCCTAGCCCCCAAAGACTGCTTTTGCACCTTTTGGGTCAGATTCCACTGGTCCAGCCACACTGGAGTATATAGGGATACATACTCCACCAGCATGCTGCTTAGGGCTTAGTTCTTTTCCAATAACAAATCTGCAGTCATGGCTGAATTTCAGCTCACATATGAATCCTTCAATTCTTGGATTACTATAGCGGGTGTATGTATAATCCTATCAGGTTTACTCATGCTAGCCAGGGCTCTGGTTAGCCAGTGACAGGAAGCAAATTCCTGCAGCTTAAATTTCAAAGGCATTCATTGACCTTCCAGCAATTAATGGAAAACTTTGTCCATATCAGCTCCAGGGAACAGAGTGCCACATCAACCACCCAGTGAAGAATCTTTTCTCAACTTGGTCTGACAGTTCCAGAAAGAACTCTGACTCTTGGGTCAGGGCCTCTCACTCCCTATATTCAGAGAAAAGTGGAACTTTGAAAATTCGGGCTGACTCATGTGTTCTCCAGGGCTGAAGGAAAGAGCATTTGTATTCAACTCCACCGCGGGTGTGTGGAATCAGGGATACTGGGCTTTGACTCTGCAGGGTTCCCGATACGTTTGTGTTTTGAGGTGCTGTTTGGGGGTGTTGTGAAACTTTAGGAGGGTTGGGTTGAGTTGGCACAAGTAAGTCACTTGGGATGGGTCTCTGAAGGTTATACTCAGCCCTTGCCCTCTATTTCCCTGGTCACCAGTGACGTGAATAGCCGTAATACACACTTCTAACATGAAGGCTTTGCCATGCCTCCCTTCCCACAACACACTGAGACCCTCTGAAAATGTGAGCCAAAAAAAAACCAAAAAACAAAACAAAACCAAAACCAACCTTTTCCTCAAATTGTTCCAGGCTGGTGCTGGGATTGTGGGGGTGCATATGTAACTACTACAGCAAGGAGCAGAACTACCATGGCAAGGGGAAGAAGGGAGCAACCATGTACAGGCAGACATACCAGGCACCACTACCCACAGGACCCTTTGGTTTTTTTGTTTGGTTTGGTTTGGTTTTTTGTTTTTGGAGGCAGGGTCTCTCTGTTTAACAGCCCTGGCTGTCCTGGAACTCACTGTAAAAAACTGAAAAATCAGGCTGTTTAGGACAGCCTCCACATGTGACTTGAATATCTCCCAATATGACAGCCGTAGTAAACAGAATGTCTCCAGAGCATTCTGTGAGAAACAAGGCAGAAGCTCCAGAATTCTTGTGACCTAGTTTGGTCACTTCAGCCTTTTGGAATTGCTTACACAGACACACTGGGGACTCAGGTCAGGCATGCTGAGCCCTGGGCACATTCAGGGTGATCTTTGTAGAGCAGATTCCACAACCTCTTTCTGCCAGAAACACTATACTGAGTTAAATTCTTTCTGCGGCTCCTGTGTGGTTTGGTTTTGTAAGACCAGGGTTGCCTCATGTGGACGACTCGCCTAGAAGAACGGGTTGCTCTATCGAGGTATGGCAATTGACCAGTCTTGGATCTCTTATAAACCCACTTCCATACCAAAAAAGTACTAGGTTCTGGTTTTAGCTTCAACCCGAACTATTCTTTTTTCTTCTTAAAACAATATCTAGCTGAGCAGGGGTGGTGCACACCTTTTATCCCGGCACTTGAGAGGCAGAGACAGGCAGATCTCTGAGTTTGAGGCCAGCCTGGTCTACAAAGAGACTTCCAGGACAGCCAGGGCTAGACAGAAAAACCCTGTCCCAGAAAATAAATAAATAAATATTTTATTTTACAAGAATTAGTGTTTTGACTACACTGTGTGTGCAGAGCCCTTGGAGGTCACAAGAGGCATTGGATCCCCAGGAACTGGAGTTACAGACTGTTGTGAGCTGTCCTGTGGGAACTGGGAACTGAACCTGTATCCTCTGCAAGAGCAGCAAGTGCTCTTAATGACTGAGCCATTTCTCCAGTCTCATTTATTTTTTTTCCTAAAAATAAATAAAAAATAATTAAATTGATTTTTTAATTTTATGTGTATGAGTGTTTCCCTGCATGTATGTGTTTGTACCACATGTGTGCAGTGCTCGAGGAGTCCAGGCAAGGGAGTTGTATACCTGTGAACTGGAGTTATGGATGGTTGTGAACCATTATCTGGGTCCTGAGGATCCTTGAGATCCTTGGCAAGAGCAGCAAGTGCTCTTAACCACTGGCCCATCTCTCCGCCTCCCAAGCTACCCTAGCACCACCTCTTAAAGTGTGGTCTTCCAGCTCATTTTCAGCCTACTGCGAAGCACTGGAGTTGTGTTTATGGGCTACCATTTACTCCTTTTGACTCTTCAACCTACTGAAGACCGGTGCTGGGGAACAGTCTTTGTAAATAGCATCCCCCTCATTGTTAATAAAGAGCTGATTGGCCGATAGCTGGGCAGGAAGAGATTGGGAGAGATAGCTGACCCAGAATGCTAGGAGGAAGAAGGGCAGAGTCTGGAATCAGGAGATGAAGGTGCCTTGCTAATAAAGGTGCCGCCATGTGGCGGAGTGTAAATAAGGAATATGGGTTAACTTAAAAATGTAAGAGTTAGTTAGTAACAAGCCTGAACTATCAGCCAAGTTTTTGTAATTAATAGTAAGACTCTGAGTGGTTATTTGGGAAACAGCTGCCCAGACACAGAAAAACTCCGCCTTTAATCCCAGCACTTGGGAGGCAGAGGCAGGCGGATCTCTGTGAGTTCGAGGCCAGCCTGGTCTACAAGAGCTAGTTCCAGGACAGGAACCAAAAGCTACGGAGAAACCCTGTCTCGAAAATCCAAAAAAAGAAAAAAAGAAAAACTCTGCCTACAGACCACTATCTCGATGGGTTCAAAGACAAATGGCTTTATACAGCCTAAGAACCAGGCACTGGGACAAAGATTGTGCCAGGCAGGGTTCCCTCACTTTGGTCAATATAATTCTAACAATGTAGAGGGAAGGGCAGGTGTAGTGGTGCACACCTTTGAACCCAGCACTCAGGGGGCAGAGGCAGGCAGGTCTCTGTGAGTTTCAGGATTGCCAGGTCTACACAGAGACCCTATCTCAAAAATAAACAAAAATAAAATTCAGAGGGAGAATTTGAAACTGACGATTTCCCAAATGAAGATAGGCATAGGGTGCACACTCAGGAGACGGAAGTTTCCAGGTGGCCCAGCACCCCTGCTAGAGCTGACAGCATCCAGTTTAGTTATTAGGCAGACCAGGAATAGGCTGTCATACAGCACAAATGCCCCCTCCCCCACCATCTGTCCCATTGAGGGCGAATCTTTCAGGAGGTAGCATGAACAGATAGGAAGCAACACATGGCTCAGATGATGTCTGGGTCAGGGATTTCGAAGAACCTTGGTTTGATGCCAGGACATTTAGAGTGACGCCGGCACCATGGCAGAGAAGACGCCAGCATCACAGCAGAGACTAGCGGGCAGCAGGAGCCTGATGGAACTGCTAATCCACAACCAGGAAGCAGAGAGAGGTGAAAGCTGAGGCTCAGCTCCCTTTCTGGGTCCCCACTCCACGGGGTGTTCTGCCCACCCTCTGGGTGGGGCTTCCATCCTTAGTTCTGTTTCTCCGGAAACACTCTCATGGGCACACCCAGAGGCATGTTTCCGTGGTGATTTTAAATTCCGTCAGGTTGATGATGAAGATTAAACATCTCAGATAATGTACACCGCGGGTAATAAATCAACTGAGCTTACTTCACGTGTTCCCAGCCAAGGTCACAACCTCACAGTTCTACTCGCCCACTCCTGAGAACCTGTTTTCCAACATTTTTAACTGGTTGCCAGCTTTTAAAACTTTGCCTGTATCATAAAGAACGCAGAGTTCTGTTCTGTTTTTGTTTTTGCCATTCAGTAGGAAGGTCTGGTAGAATCCCCGCAAGGCCCATCCACATGGTTAAGTAGCAGCCTCTGCTTGCTGGACAGCTGGTTTGTTCAGTTGGTTTACCGGATCAGTTAGGCCCCAGCCTGGACAGCTGAGGTCCAAGGTTTTCATATTTATGTGAGGCAAGCAAGTTGTAAAGGTGGGAGACCTGGTGGGGGCGGAGGGGAGGGGAAAGAGTGAGATGTGGGTGCAGATTTAGGGGATAGAGGGTTACCATACAAGAAACTGACTGACTGGATTTTATTTTGCCCAGAAGCAGGTGGTTTACGGGCTTGCAGAATTCTACCCTGCTTCCTGATCGCCATTATGCAAACGCACCTTTCTCTGGCAATCGCTGTTAGCTTGGCACGGAAAGGAAAGGCTCAGATCTCACGTGCCTCTTCTCTTCCTGTCCTTCTGTCACCAGTTCTCTCAGTCCCTCGGCTTGTCACTCTGCTTTTTACATCTGCCAGGCCCACTTCTCTACCTTTCTAGACATCCAGCGCAATTGGGTTTGTCTGGCAATTCCCCTTACTCTGGCTCCTCCTAAGAATGCTTCAAGACCCGTCACTATGCATAGTATGTAAAAGATGCCCCCCACCCCCAAGCCGGGCTGTGGTGGTACACACCTTTAATCCCAGCACTTGGGAGGCAGAGGCAGGCCGATCTCTGTGAGTTCGAAGCCACCCTGGTCTACAAGACCCAATTCTAGGGCAGGCACCAAAGCTACACAGAGAAACCCTGACTAGAAAAACAAAACAAAACAAACAAAAAAGATCTCCCCCAATGGGGTCCCTGAAACCTGTGGTCAGGCATGGGCTCACTTATTTCCTCAGATATTCTATTACATAGTCCAATTATCTGCACAGTTTTAAGGACCAGCTGCTGTGATTAGGTTACATCCTGGGGCCAGGAGTGGATTTCCTCAGAAAGAACATTATTAGAGAGGGTTCTGAAATCTCACTACATTCAAATTCCAGCCCCAACAATTTTGAGCCTGTTCCCCATGTAACCAACCCCCTCTAAGTTCATTTTCCCAACTGCAAGCTAATAGTACCTGATTCAAAACCTCTGTGGAAAGCTCCTGAAATAATTTCCAACAGAGATTAGCCCAAAGCCTGGCCCAGGGCAAAGCCAAACAAAGAGTGTATATTGTTAATACTAATTATTATTATGAGACTATGTATCAGAATACACATGACAAATACGTGTTCTGCTCACTGAGATAACCCTCTATTGCTTAGTAACCTTTTTTGTTTGTTTGTTTTTGAGACAGGATTTCTTTGTTGTTTTGGAGCCTGTCCTGGAACTAGCTCTTGTAAACCAGGCTGGCCTCGAACTCAGAGAGATCTGCCTGCCTCTGCCTCCCGAGTGCTGGGATTAAAGGCGTGCACCACCACCTGTCTGCTTAATAACCTTTGATGTTTCCTCTAAATTTCTAAGCTACAGATATGATTCTGTAATCCCAGCACTCAGGATGTGAAGTGGGCAGGGGGACCACGAGCTCCAGCTAGCCTGAGTTGTTGCATAAGAAGACCCACAATCCTGTCTTAACAACTTAACTTCTAGATTTCCACAAGACACACTTTTATTGTTTGATGTGAACTATGTGACTATGTTTGGGATTTGCAGTTTAGGAGAAGGCTGGCAGACTGTGCTTTTGTTTCGAATAATTTATTTGTTCATTTGTAAAAATCAGTTTTTGAGGAAGAGTCTTGTGTAGGTAGCCCAGGTAGCCTGGAACTTCACAAGCAGTGAAGAATGACCTTGGACTCCTGATCCTCCTGCCTCCACTTCCCAAGTGCTGGGATTACAGGTGTGCACCACCAAATTACATGGTACTGGGTGAAAAACAGAATTTTGTGCACACTAGGACAAACACTTTACCAGCTGAGCCAAGAGCTAAGACCCTAGCCTAGGAAGGCTACATTTTCAACATTCCTTTCACAAATCAAAAGTCTCCAAGGTAGTTTTGTATTTTCTGTTGCCGTTTTTTTTTTTTCCCCAGTTTTATTACATACTTTTTGTTGAATTTTCTTATGAGGCCTTGATTGGCTTTGGAACTTAATAGAATTTAATGGCCTCAAATTTGAACAGTCCTCCTGCCTCTGCCCCCAAATGTAAATTGTAATTTCTAGCAATGAGGGCCTGGGGTCAGGTAAACAAACCAGTACTCCACCAGTAGCCTTCCTTTGAAAACCCAGTGTCTTTTTTTTTTTTCTCCTCCTACTGTATGGAGTGACTGGGGAAATCGGGCTGATTACCCGAGTAGAAGATTGTATACATGACTGTCTTCATGGTCACCACCTCCCTTTGGCCTTCAGCTGTGCCTGATGAAGCTGTCTCTTTGGCATGTATGTCCTAACCTGTGGGCTGTCTCAAACAGAGAACTCCACTTGTATTTATTTCGGGAACATATGATTTTATCTTAGGGACCTTAATGCAGCTCCTAATATCAGCACCCTCCCTCTGGATACACCGCACATTCTCTCCATTGTTAATCCTGCTCCCAGGGCGGGTGGCAGCTTCTTAAGGCTGTGCTGGAATTACAGGCCACTTTGTTTGTGCAATCGCTTGAGAAGCCTGGCACCATTGATTTGCATCGGTGCCTCCGGAATAGCCTTTTGCCATCTCCTTAAAGATACTATCTAAGCTGTGAAATTCATTAAATAGCCCTAGAAATGGATCGGGTTATTTAACACAACATCCCTAATGGTGCAATATCTCAGCTGTCCATACTGATAGCGAACATTGTCTTGGATAGCGTTATCAGTCCAGGACACCCGCTATGAATATTGATCCCGGGCTTGTTACAGTCATCACTTGCCATCAGGACAGGTCAGAGTTGGAACCCACCTAGCATCAAAGCAATTTAAAGACAGCACTCAAACAGAATTTTAATGTCCAGGCTGGGGAAAGAAGAAAAAAAAAAGCAAAGCAAAACAAAACAAAAAAACCAACAGCCAAATCACCCCTACGCACAGAGGAAAAATGGCTTGCCAGATGTGAATGTATGTATTCCATAGAAACAGCCTGGGTAGCACATGTGCCACACTAGTGGGTCAAGCACATCTCCCAGTTGTGCCTGAACGGAGGTTTCACTGCCTGATGGTCCATACCAAGTGAGTGAGTGGGCAGAGAAACGGTTCCCTGAAACTTCCTGCCTCTGTCTCCCCTCAGCGGGAAGACACACCCTGGTCTTTGGGCATTTATCTCCAGGCTGAATGAGTGAGACAGCAATGTTTCTTCCATGTCAGTTAGTATTCAGAGTCAAACACTAAGCAGGGATCCTGGACTGTCGCCCTGTAGTGAACATACACACAGGAGAAACGGTGAGAAAGTGAAGACAGCACATCACAAGAAGGCAAGCTCAGGAGTCTTCAGGTTACACAACGTGGCCTCTCCATGTTCTTGGATTTTTCTCTCCAATGTGCAACTTCCTGCCATTTTGGTCCCTTTTCTGTATTTAGAACCATAGACTTCAAAGGAAAAATGACTCATACAAAATGAAAAACTTTATATAACTTAAACAACAACAACAAAAAGAGGCTATGGAAGTACAATGACATAATCCAAGTTCTGTCTGATGCGGGGGGTAGGATATCGGGGCTCTTTCCTGGTCCCTTTGGTTTAGGATGTGGGTGCCCTCTGGGATGCTTACCCCACCCTCCCATTCTTATGAAACAGCCTCAGTGTTCGCTCCAGAGAAGAGGGTAAGAGAAGGAACGTTTTATCTATTCCCAGTTACCCTGAAAAAACTAATATATATATATATATATAATGGAAAAAGGTAGCTGGAATTGGGGTCAATAGGGGAAGGGAGAGAAAGAAAACGGAAGACTTAAAAAAATGTGGAAATGAGGTGACAAAGGGTTATCCAAACAGAAAACAAAGTGTGTGCATTCCAGAAGGATCTGTGATTTGCAGGCCTTGTCCCTGGTCCCCAGCCTCTCAGCTTCTGGGCTCTTTTCCCTGAGTTTCTCATGGCACAAATTCCCTTTGGCGGGGGGGTGGGGGGGGGGGGTGGGGGGGGGGTGGGAGGGGGGTTGGGGTTGGTTCTGGTGGGCTTGGGCTGGGCACTTCCTTCCCACCACTTTAAAAGCGCAATCCGTCTTTGCTTTAAGGCTGGAGTTGACTTGAATTTCGGCAAGGCTTTAAAGTCGGCAGGGAATATGGTGGGCACCCCTGGGAGGGACTACAAGGTTTGAATGAGAAAAGCTACAAGGAGCTAGCCCCCGAGGTTGCCTCTTTACTAATAGATAGGATTAGTAGCCCCCAGCACTTTAGTGTGAAAGAGTCCCCTCCTCTTCCTACTTCTTACCTGCTCAGACAATATTAATTGCCAAGACATTGTCTGGGAACCGCATGGGGCAAAGAAGAAAGGAGCGGCGGGGTCCGAGGTGGCTCTGGAGAGTGGAGCTAAGTGAGCGATGCTTCAGAACTGACCGCTGAAATAAATGCCTAATGTTCACAGCCATGACAAAAAGAAGGAAAGTCACCACGGGTGTGGCTACAGTGAGTACAGTGAGCTTTCCCTCACATCCAATGCTGGCTGTCCTTCCTGGAGACGAGGGGGTGGGCAGATGGCGCCATTTTAATCGTATCTCTTCTCTGATCTTAAATTCAGACCAACAGGCATCTTTTAACCTTTTCCTTCTAGTGGTCGGGCGAGGATGGGGGTCAGAGATAGAGTCAATTTCTGATGCTAATAATGGAACCTGTGACTGTGAAGAAGTCCTGTCAGGCAGCGAAAATGCCACTCTGGGTAACTGAAAGAAAGACAGCACCCTCAGTCGAGCTACCTGGCCCTGAGCCCAAGGCCATCCTGGTTGGACACTTATCTTTCCTATAATTCACCCTTTGGCCTCTACCCCTCTCTGGGTAGAAAGAAAAGTCTCCTGTGCAAGGACAATTTTTCGCTTCCATTTTCCAAGACAGAGGACGTGCTGAAAAATCTCTCTAGCCCAGTCCAGACTCTTGTTGACTGCAGTGACCCTGGATAGATCTTTGCTCATCTTTGAACCTCATTTTTCCTGTCTTTGAAACGCAGACTGTAGTCCCGGGCCACGCCCACCTCACAGGGAAGCTTAGAAAATCAAGAGAGTGAAAAAACCCCAGGGCTTTGTAAACTGTAAACACACCGAGGCTTTAAAAATTTGAGGTAAATGGTTCTGATGTCGTTACTGTGGTTCACAGAAGGTGCATGAGATGCGCCAAGCATCATTGCGGAGGGATCAGGCTTAGCCTCGGTGGCGTCTTCAGGTCAAAGACAGATGGCAAGTGCTCCAAGAGAAATAAGTAAACTTCAGTCAGATATGTGTGTGAGTAGAGGGGATACTCGAGATGAAAGCCTCCCTGGCGCCCTTCACGAGTTTCTACGGGATGGAAGGACACTCGCGCAGCTTGCAACCGTGACCCCTGGATTCAGGAGCGCGCATTGGCCGGTGAGGATCCCTCTGGTCCAGGTCAGCCGCCACCACGCCACGCGGGATAGTCCCGAGGCAACTGCGAACTCACCCTGCACGTGGCGGGGGTCTGGCCAGCGCAAGTGCCAATCCGCAAGTCCCCCGCTGCTCTCCTCCCGCCCCGCCTCCTTGCCCCCCTCTCCAGCTTCACTTGGCGGGGAAAATCCAGTTGGAGACAGGAGCGCTGTGACCGAACCACAGCCAAAGGCAAGCCTTAGTGCACCCATCCCGGACCGGTTGAAGCCGGCCTCCAGTCCGTGGGAGGCGGGTATGCTGGCCTGGCAGGATGGCGGGGCCAAGGCGGCTCCTTCTCACCACAAGATTTCCTTCTCTGTCCTGGACATCTTGGATCCGCAAAAATTCACGCGAGCTGCGTTCCCACCGGTGCGTCTAGCTGCCCGGGAAGCCAAGAAAAGTTTAGCGGAGGTGGAAGCAGGGGAAGACGCCAGCCCCGAGTCTACGATCGGGTCGCAGGACACCCCTGGTAAGAATGCGAGGTGGTTTCAGTCTGAGACGGTATCCGTGTGTGTGGAGCAGCCACGGTCTGATGAATGGATGTTGGTGGCCTGGGAACTAGAGAAGGGGCACCCGCGCAGGTGCAAACTGAAGCACCCCTCCTTGGAGAAAGAAAGAGGCAGGGATGAGGTTGAGATTCCAGGGCAGGTATGTGCCTCATTCCTGAGCACCTGCTCAGTGCGTGAGCGCCACAGCTCTGCCTGGCTCGCACATCTAACGGAAATGTTTAACGCTGTCCACGTGCTCGAACCTGGGCTAGGAGCAGGGGTAAAGGTTATGAAAACGCCTTTCAAGTATATAGTATCATCAACACCACTCCTTTTTTTATGGTTGAGGTAACTGAGACCAGGATTAGGTCCTTGTTTTCAAAGCTTCCGAAACACCTGCAGAGCCCGTCGGTGCCTTCACCTTTCCTGGACCTGACAGGGGCCTGGGGGTGGACAGACAGGAAGCTTTTGGTGCTTTCTCTTCTAGACCATTCCATCTCACCCCTGAAGGTGGTTGACATCAAAGGAAGGGTTCAGGAAAGTTTGTGGCTGGAATTTAAGACAGAAGGATTCATGCCGAGTGGGACATGGGCATGGAATTCCTTGGAGGGACGCCGCCGAAGGTCTAGGAACTCTGGTCCTGGGGAAGGCTGTAGGCAGCACAGTCCCCTGCTCCTCTTTTCTAAGTTTGGCAGTGATTGTCTGGGGCCCAGAAGCCTCTGGTGGCCTGGCTTGGGGTCCGGCTGAGGGCCTGGATTAATTGTTTGGATGGTCTCTCTGTTGGGCCGCGTTCCCCTCCCCCTCAACTCCTTGATCGATATTCTATTACTGGCGACTGCATATCTCCTGCCCGCAGCTTGCAGGTACTGACTTCAAACCCCCTTTCCCTGTCTGATCCTAATATTGTTCGATTAAAACTTACCTTTAATAGATGACATCTATCGATCAGGCCCCGGACAAATCTGAAACTCTATTAACACGGCCGGAGAGAGAAGATGGGAAAGGGGGAATTTCTCCTTTTGGGGGGAGGGGGAACTTAATAACTTATTTTTTAATTGCTAGGAGTCCCACAGCAAAATAGGCTCCTAGGGACCGGGGAGATTCAATAGTAAACGCATTTGACATTCCCATATCATAATGCACAGCCGACTCCTCTCTCCTCGGCTCGATAAAGTCACTGTACTTTCTTGATATGGGGTGCCATCCAACATATACTTTTTGGGTGACTATTTAAGGGTAGATTTGTAAAGAGCAAGAGGATACCGCATTCCTGAAATCTGCTCCCTAAGATGTGAGGGCTGGGGACAGAAGAGGACACAGTGGCGAGAGTGGAGTTGGATCAAAGGGAAAGCTGAGTGCTCTCGGGGAGGACAAGAAGGTTTGGGGATGCGGACGGGTGGAGTTGTTATGGGCTTCTTTCTGGTCACCCTGCCCTTCTCTCTTAGATGCCACGGGCCGAGGCATTGGCCCCGCGTCCCCCCTGGAAGGCTCGGAAGCGGAAGAGGAGGAGGAAGCTGAGGACGCGGGGCGCGCGCAGCTGCGGGAGCGGCAGGAGCGCTGGCAGGGGGTTCACCAGGGCTCTCCAGAGGCCCAAGCTGTGGTGACGGGAGTAGGGGAGAGTGGCACCGACCGGCTGCCAACGTCCCCCGGCTCCCCCGGCTCCCCGCGGCCTCGGCGCCGGCGATCCGAGCCTAGCTGCGCCAAGCCACGGCGCGCGCGCACAGCCTTCACCTACGAGCAGCTGGTGGCTCTGGAGAACAAGTTCCGAGCCACGCGCTACCTGTCCGTGTGCGAACGCCTGAACCTGGCTCTGTCGCTCAGCCTCACCGAGACGCAGGTCAAAATCTGGTTCCAGAACCGAAGGACCAAGTGGAAGAAGCAGAACCCGGGGGCCGACGGCACAGTGCAGGCGGGGTGTGGTACGCCGCAGCCTGGGACACCCGGTGTAGTGGCGGGAGCCTGCGGCAGTAGCACCGGGAGCAGTCCTGGCCCCCAGGTTCCAGGCGCTCTGCCGTTCCAGACTTTCCCCACCTATCCTGCGAGCAACGTCATATTTCCCCCTTCCTCCTTCCCGTTAACGACAGCCGCCACGGGGAGTCCCTTCACTCCTTTTCTTGGGCCCTCCTACTTGACCCCTTTCTATGTCCCGCACCTGTAAATCGGGTACTCCAACCGAATCGAGATTCCAGAGTGATCAGTATGGTGGTGTGGACCCCTGCATCACCGAGGGGCACTGACCGCCCCCTCCTGGTGTGTTGGTGTCTGTGTGCCCCTTCCCTCCAGCCACCAGAGGGCGAGGAGAAGCCACCTGCTGGACTCCAAACCACACAGGCCACTGAGGAGTCAAGAAAGTGTCCAGACCAAGCTGACTTCAAACCTTCCAGCTTCTGTACGTCACTCTTCGCTTTCATTCACTTCCAGGGCTCTGTTTTTAAAGGGCCTGGGTAGTCAATACCAGGCTAATAAGGGTTACCAGGGTGGAGACCAGAGGGAGCCAAGAATGTCCTGGGCACCAGCTGCTATCACCAAAGACTGAATATTTAAAGGTCCCAGTACGTTCCGAGAAGAACTTTGCTTCCTGGTGGTGGAATTGGCTCAACACAGTACTTCCTCTCACATCCTGAACAAAACTGGAGCCAGTTGGACCCAAAGCAGAAAGCAGCTATCGAATGGACTATTTTCAAGATGCCTAACTCAGCATTTCTAGATCTTCATTTGAGTTTCAGGCTTGAGCCAGTTACTGACACTAACAGACTACCTTGTTTTCTGTGTGTAGACTCTAGGCGTATCAGGAAGTTGTTTAGCGTTGTGCCTAGACTGACTTGGAAAAGACACATCTCTGTTGCCTCCCTCACAGGGTTTGAGAATAGCTTCGTCAGACTACAGCAGTGTCCCAAATGCACAAAAAGGACAGTAAAGGGAATGATGACCCAAAGGCTATGGTGAAGTCTGTATGTGAGTTGGTGTGATGTGCTCATCTGTCCATCCTACACCTTCATGGACTTCCAAACTGACAAGTTGGAACAGAGCAAGATCCATCAGCAGGCATTGCAGTCAGGCATTTGACTACATTTTTGAAAGCACAGTGTAACATATTTAAGATACCTGAGATTCTGACTAGAAAACTATTCTTGTTCTAAACAGATTTTTTTGTTGTTATTGTTGTTCCTCCTCATGATGGTGAACATGAGCAAAAGTTGTAAGCCTAGAAAGAAATATTTACCAAGTGTAAAGAGTTGTTGTGGAGGCCAAAACCTTTTATGCGAATGGGTTCAAGGATACATAGGTTCTGACTGCTGCTTTCTTTATTAAAGCAAAGCAAAGGTAGTCTGTGGAGTTCCCTTGCTGGTTTTGTTTGAAATACTAGTTTTCTGTGTTGTTTGGTCTTGTAGTCACCCCTCAAGACCCAGATGACTCCGTCTGCCCTATTTTGTGTTTCATTTTTACTTTTTTGATAGCTTGAGGCTAGCCAACACCTAAATGAATACTGTATTCCCTATAATTCCTTGGCAGCCTGTACCATTTAAAAATTAAATTTAATGATCAACAGCTTTAAGTTAAAAACACACTGAAATTATGACCATTATAATCTTGAAATAATTAACTTTATTATTATGAGGAATGATAGAAAATATTTCCCCTTTCTTCCAACTTAAATGAAGACTTCATCTTCTGGGACTCTAAGATTTGTGAGTTTGAATTATTTCATTGTGTATTTGGTAATTAGACTCTTTCCCTTCTATCCTGAAGAATAATGTCCCCAAACACGGCATCATAACTTCTCAAAGGACTGTTGGTGCCAGATGAGATTAGAAATGAAGTTACTCCAGCAGGGAGTACAATTTTATTCACTGTACATGCTGGTAAAACTGTCCTCCAGTGACCGCTTGTCCTCAACAGCAGCATCCCATGTCTGTGAACAGATATTGCAAATGCTCAAAGATAAGATCTGAACAAAGAGGTCCAATTTCTTCACTAAGTGGGAAACATTTCACTCCAGCCCTTCAAGGGGCCAGGACCATAGATTTCAGAGGAAGTAGAGACTTAGCCTTGTCCTGTCGCCCAAAATCTTTCCTCATGCCACACACTGTCAGAGTGATATCCAAAGTGTGTGACTTTGGTCTTCTTAAAAGGCCCAGTAATGTTCCAACCAATTTCTTAGACTTGTTTTATTATGTTGACCTAATAAATTCTTTTTGTAATCATTTTGGTTAATTATTCCTTGCTCATTATTAGCAAAACTTAACAATTTTATAATCATCAGAGGATGTATTTTTGTGTCCTTCTTCTCCCACCAGCTAGCTCACAGCTAATAATAATACTTCCTTATGGATCCGTGCTACATGTACGTGAAGTTAGAACATTTGTAAGCAGTTTTTACAAACACATTCAGGGTTGATCTGGCAAAAGTAAAGCATCTTTGAAAAAATATTAATTTCTGGTTTACTGACTAAATCAATACCTACCCATCAGGTTTCTAGGACGTGAGTGTCCTAGCTTTACTTTACAAATTCCTAGTACTCTATTCCCAACCCAAGAGTCTGGTGGATACCTTTACAAAGTCTAACCATTTTCTTGGTCGTAGATTTCTGGGGAAATCTATAAAAGTGACTGTTTTTGATTGTCTCTTAAAGGCATGTAACCAGGGAACCTTTTTAAAAAGGGGAACAAGTAGGGAACACTTCTTATGTTAAGAGATCCCCAATCCATTTGGCAGGTACAGATTATTGTTTTGGCATTTTGTAGGAAGGTCATGAGGCAGAGTCTCACTGTAAGGCTCTATTTTCCTGTCAAGGAGCTCACTGTGTAAACCAGGCTGGCCTAGGACTCATGGTGATTCCTCAAGCTGTGTGTCCGAGCTGTTTGAGAAGTAACATCAGCAAAGGCATACACCTGTAATTCTAGCACTTGGAACCTTTAGAGTGCAACTTTAGATTGGGCAACATTTTGAATTTCAGGCCATCTTAGACTACTAAGTTAGACACCCCCCAAAAAAACAAAACAGAACAAAAAACCAAACAAAAATAAGAAAGACCATCTCTCAACTGCCTAGCATTTAATACTACTGGGAGACTAACATAAGAATTTCAGTACATGCTGGATACATTTAAGAGGGCAATGACATTACATAATCTGTAACACAGATTCAGAGAGAAAGAAACTCAGTTCCTCAGAGCCAAGAAAAGCTTGAAGGTGTTGAAGGCAGGCAACCAAGAAGACACAAGTGGGTCACACCAAACCTCTACTGGTTCCCTCAGGCTGTGATTCACTAGGATCTCAGCTAAGGTGGGAAAGCATAGTTGAATTATGGCCTCTGACCCCTGATAGGCTGGATTTAAGATTCACCACCCTATCCTCCATGGAAACAGGACTTTGGAAAATTCCTGGTGCCTGTGCCTCAGTTTCCTCAGTATAACATCTGTCACAGAAGGTGATAGAGGGGACCCTTGAAAAACTATATGGAAAACATTTAACTTAGTACCTGGTAGAATGATGTCTTTTTAGCCAAAAAAGACTTCAAAAATGTTGGCCTTAAGGAAGGAGGTAGATGAAAGTTTCTGTCCCACCTGGTCCACAGCTGTTCAGCCCCAAAGAAACACACAGAGTTACATTAATTATAAACTGTTTGGCCTAGTAGCTCAGGCTTATTATTAACTAGCTCTTACAACTTAAATTAACCTATAATTCTTGTCTTTGTTTAGCCACGTGGCTTGGTACCTTTTCTCAGTTGTAGCATTCTTATCTTGCTTCTTCTGTGTCTGACTGGTGACTGCATATCTGTCATTCTGCTTCCCAGAATTCTCTTAGTCGGGTTGCCCTGCCTATACTAACTGCCTGGCTACTGGCCAGTGTTTTATTAAGAGTGACAAATATTTACAGTGCACAAAAGTATTATCCCACAGCAGTAGGTAATGTGGTTTAGTGGTTAGAGAGGTTGTCTAGTATGTGTGGGGCCCAGGGTTCAGTCCTGAGTACTGATATGCCTCACCCTACCATTTGTTTACAAAATATCTGCTTATTTATTTTGTTGTATAATGAACATCCAGAGGTAAGTGAGTATAGCAGAGACATATAAATTGGAGTACTTGAAAAAAAGTTGTTTTTCTGTTTTGTTTTGTTTTTTCTTCAAGACAGCATTTCCCTGTGTAACAACCCTAGTTGTCCTGAAACTAGCTCTTGTAGACCAGGCTGGCCTTGAACTCACAGAGATCTGCCTGCCTCCTGAATGCTGGGATTAAAGGCTTGCGCCACCACTGCCTGGAGTTTTGTTTGTTTTTTGAGAAACGGTTTCTCTGTGTAGTCTTAGCTGTCCTGGAGCTCTCTGTAGACCAGGCTAGCCTTGAGCTCAGAAATTTGCCTACCTCTACTTCTTGAGTACTGGGATTAAAGGCTGTATACCACCATCACCCAGCCAAAAAATTTTTTTTATTTTATGGGTATGAATGTGTGTCTATGCACCATATGTGTGTGGTGCCCATAGAGGCCAGAAAAGGGCATCAGAATTCTTAGAGCTGGAATTACAGATGGTTGTGAGTAGCCATGCGGGTGCTGGATATTGAACTCAGGTCCTCTGGAAGAGCTGCAAGTGCTCCTAACCATAAAGCCATCTCTCCAGCCTACTGCTTCCTCTACCTTCTTCTCTTCTTCAACGGAGTATTGTGTATGCTATGCAGCCATAGCTTGAATAAGCTATGAAGACAAGGATGACACAGTTTGTATTCTATTTCAGTGTTGTTGGCCTGGCTTCTTTTTGCTCAACATTTTTAGTGTCCTTCATGTTGCTTTGGGTAGCTATAGATCAGTGGTTTCTCAACTTCCTAATTGAGAACTTTTAATACAGTTCTTTTTGTTGTGGTGACCCCCAATCATAACATATTTTTGTTGCTACTTCATAATTAATTTTACTATCATTATGAGTCATAATGTAAGTATCTGATATGCATGGTATCTGATATTCAACCCCTGTTGAGAACCACTGTAGATTCTTTGTCTTTGTAACTGTTGGTGATTTTTTTTTTTTTTGGTAGATTGAATGCTTCAATTTAGAATGGTATCCATTCTACCATCACTGGGAATTTGCAAACGTTCCAATTTGAGGCTATCATGTTAGACCCAATACTGGACTTGTCCTTTGATACACGTAACTTCATGTTCTTTTTGGTAATACATCTAAGTAAGGTCCCTGTGTAGCTATATACACAGTCTAGATTTAGTCAAAATCACCAGCATTCCTATGTGGGTGAAGCAAGTTTCATCTCTCTCTGCAGTGACCGAGCACTCCACAGTGTTCATCGTCCACCCAACACTTCATTTTTGGTAGTGCTCGATGTTGAACCTAGAGTTCTACTCATGCTAGATGAGTGCTCTACCATTGAGCTACAGCCCCAGGCCCCTCCTAACACTCTCGGTTGCCTTTTTCATTAGGCTGGTTCTGTAAGGTAAGGATAAGTGCCTTTTTGGTTTTAATTTTCATTTCCTGGAGAGAAATGACTGTTGACACAAATGCCTTTGGGCCATTTGATGGGGTCATTTGTCTATCTTTTTGATGAAGTGCCTCATCAAGTCTTTAGCCCCTCCCTCATTTATAAAACAAACTGAGTCTTGGACAGGAAGTGACTTACCCAAGGTTGCACAGCTAGTAGAGAAATATCAGAGGTGGCCCTGATGACTCCAGGGTGGTTTAAACTACTCGTGGACCACCAATCATATAAAGAGTTTGATTAAAGGGCTGGGGATACAGCCTAGTAGAAGCCCTACGTTCAATATCCAGTACTGGAAAACAAATTGTGGTTAAAATATTGGTAAATAATTTGAAAACTGTGTGACATACTCTAGGCTAAGGTAAATAGTGTTAACGTGGAAGGAAAGGGTATCTCCTCACTCCTCCCTTTTCCTTTTGACAATGCCTCAGCTGTCTCTGAGGAGCTGACAAACTCAGTTCCTGTTCTGTACCAGTTCACTTTCCCACCAATGTATAGTCTGGTCTCTTCTCATTCTGGCAACACTTGTTATTTTCTCTTTATCTTGTAGTTTCCTTTGTCTTCCCAAATACTGTCATTTGGATCTTGAGTGTCTGCCCCATCTCCCACCCCCAAGGCCTCATATTAGCTCAATACCAGCTTGAGATGCTATTGGGAGATGGGGGGGTATTTAGGGGGTGGGACCATGTGAGGGGAAGGTTTGCCCTAGTCTTTTCGTCTCTTTTTGCCTCTTGGCTTCTATGAAGTTAATTGGCTTCCTTTGGCACTTCTTCTTGCCATTTTGTAGCCGCAGGCCCAGAGCAATGGAGTTAACCAACCAAGAATTAGAGTTTCTACAATGTCCAACAGTCCCTATCATGTTGAATATCTCAGGTATTTTTATAATAACGAAAAGGTGATATGGGATTCCCCTCTGTATGTTATGAATATGTTTTACTACCATTGGTTATTAAAGAAGCTATTTTGGCCAATGACTTAGTAGAGTAAAGCCAGGCAGGAAATCTGAACAGATATATAGAAGGAAAGTAGGCGAAGTCAAAGAAACACCATGTAGCCACCAAAGGAAAAAGAGGCCAGCTGCTAGTCAGAACCTTACTGGTAGGCCACAGCCTTGTGGAGATATATAAATCAATAGAAATGGGTTAATTTTTTTTTATTTTAAATTTATTTATTTATTAAAGATTTCTGTCTCTTCCCAGCCACCGCCTCCCATTTCCCTCCCCCTCCCCTAATTAAGTCCCCCCCCCCTCAGCCCGAAAAGCAATCAGGGTTCCCTGTCCTGTGGGAAGTCCAGGGAACCCCCCACCTCCATCCAGGTCTAGTAAGTTGAGCATCCAAACTGCCTAGGCTCCCACAAAGCCAGTACGTGCAGTAGGATCAGAAACCCATTGCCATTGTTCTTGAGTTCTCAGTAGTCCTCATTGTCCGTTATGTTCAAATGGGTTAATTTAAGATGTAAGAGTTAGCTAGAAATATGCCTAAGCTATTGGCTAATTAGTCTTGTAATAAATGTAGTTTCTGTGTTATTTATTATTCAGGTCTGGGCGGCTGGGAAACAAAGAAGCAGTCTTTGTTTACAAAAAGGAAACTGATATAACTGATGACCGAGGTTTGCAGACCTTTAAAACACCTATTATATTAGATAGGTGTCGTGTCACAGGGCTTTACCAGTTCAATATAGGATCTTCAAGTCCAGGCTGGCCTTGGACTCCAGATTCTTCAGCCTCAGCCTTGTGAGTGCTAGAATTATAGGACGTGCCAACAGTTACACCTTGTTTCGAACATTCAGAGCTCTTTATAAAATATTCATTTATTTCTATTTCATGTGTTTGCCTGGATGCATAAATGTATATCATGTGCAAGAAATAATAGCCTTGGGAGGCAGAAGAGGGCATTAGACACCTCCCAGGCCCCCCAGAATTGGAACTACAAATGGTTTTGAGCTGTCATGCGGGTTCTGGGAACTGAACCCAGGTCCCAGAAAGAGCAGTAAGAGATCGTAACTACTGAGCCATCTCTCCAGTCCTCGATTTTTAAACTCTTTTACCTCTAAAAGACTTATAAAAAAATATCCTACTGGATTAGAATCCCATGACAGGACAGCTAAAGGCTGTCTTGTTTGTTTCTAGTTCCCTTTTCTCTTTCTCTCTTTTGACTTTGAGGTATCTTTATTTGCTCAAATGCTTCTATCCCTCCCCCCACTTCCTTTGTATAGTAAAACAAATACACAGGGAAAAGACACCCTTCTTCCCTTCCTTTGTACAGATATTTCTTGGGTACCCGTTATGTGCCAGGCGCTGCCCTCAACTCTGGGAAAATAGTGGAAAGATGCTTCCTTGACACTGGGCCAGATGAGGTCACGGACAGGTAAGAAGTTGTGCTAGAACACGTAGCAAATGTCACAACTTCCTTGTTAGCTGTTTCTGTACAAAGAAGCAGTGTCTTTAGCACTGATGACATTTGGACTTTGGCTAGAATAAATAATTCTATGAATTTTACCTTTGCTGGGTTTTTTCTCTCCATATCTGGCTTGTGCTTGCTAAGATCGTGCCAGGTATTTGAAAACACCCAGAGCATGGCAAAAACAGTCCAAGCACATGATATGGCCAACCTGAGGTCCCGTGTTTTCTGAGTAGAATCGTTTCTTCCTCTTTCCAAGCCATTAGTTTCTACTATGGATTTCTAAATTAAGTTCAGGCGGAACTACATGTTGTGATTAAGAGAAATCTCCATCTGGGGCCAGAGACTTGGCTCAGTGAACAAAGGCACTTGCTGCCAAGCCTGATAACCTGAGTTCAATCTCCAGGACCCACAGAATGGAAGGGGAGAATTGACTCCCACAAGTTTTCTTCTGATCTCAACATGCAGAGTGTGACACCTGCTCTCGCTGACCCAGAACAAAGGAACAAACAAATAAATGTGAAGAAATCTGTCTTCTTGACAGTAAGATCCATCAGTTCATGCAACTGGACCTGTGGCTGATTTTGAAACTCCTTTTTTTTTTATAAAGATTTATTTTTATTTTATGGTGATGAATGTTTGCCTGTATGTATATATGTGCATTCACCTAGAGCCTAAGGAGGCCAGAAGAAGGCATCCTGTCCTCTGGAACTGGAGCTGTAGATAGTTGTGGGTACTGAAAACCAAACCTGGGTCCTCGGCCGAGCAACAAGTACCCTTACCTGCTAAACTATTTCTCCAGCTCCTGACTTTGAAATTCTTTTTCCTCCAAAAGACTTTTTTAAAAAAAAGATTTATTTATTTTTATATTATGTGTATAAATGTTTTGCCCTTCATGGATATATATGCACCACATGTATGCCTGTTGGATCCTCTGGAATTATAGATGGTTGTGATCAATCCTGCGGGTACTGGTAATTGAACCAGTCCTTTGCAAGAGCAATGCGTGCTCTCCAGCCACTAAGTTGGAGAATCTCTCAACTGGAGAATCTCTCCAGTTCCCCCAAAAGATTTCTTAAAATTACCATTCTGGATTAAAATTCCAAGACAGAACAGCTAAGGGATGTTTTGTTTGTCCTTAACTCACACTTCTCTGTTTCTTTTTAAACAAGTGTATGTGTTTGTGATAAGCATGCGGAGGCCAGAGGACAAGCCTGGGTGTCATCCCCAGGAACACTGTCCTGTCTCAGCTTAATCCTCCTCCCTGGCAGGCAGGCTACATGATGATGCTTTTCTCCTGGGACTCCAGCTCTTCGGCAGGTGAAATCTCACCATCTCATTTAGCACATATGTACACTGGTCTGGATAGTCACAGTCTCCTTATTCCCCCAGAACTAAAGTTTTCTTGTCCTCAGGAATTCATCCGTGAGTTTGGCCGACCTTTCAACCTTTCATCTCTCCCAACCCAGTGTATGTTGGTAGTCAGTCAATTACTGTTAAACTCTGCTTTCCCTTGCTGGTTTGTCTAGTTCTGTCTTGTTCTTTAATAGTTACTGATGAATGTATTTATTTATTTATTTATTTATAGAAATCTGGAAGATAAACCTTACAGGATTCAAAAATCATTTGAGGACCACTGAGACGGCTCAGCACGTAAAGGCGCTTGCTATGTGAGCCTGCTTGCTATGTGAGCCCGAGGACCTGAGCTGCATTTCCACAACACATGGAAAGGTGGAAGGAGAGAATTGACTCCACAAAGTTGCCGTCTGATCTTAACACACACGCTATGGCACACCCTTCACCCCCTGCCACAGACACGTGCGCGCACACACACACATGCACACACACATACACACACACATACACACACGCTATGGCACACCCTTCACCCCCCGCCACAGACACATGCGCGCGCACACACACAGACATGCACACACACACACACACACACACTAAAGTAAAATTATTAAAATAATTTGAAAGGACATCTCACATTCACAAAGAAGCACCTTTTAACTTTAGATATTCAAATTCTTTCTTGCAGGGCTTTTTTTTTCTTTTGAGACAGTCTCTTTATGTAGTCCATGGTAGCCTGAAATTTCTGATTTCCCTACTTTTGTTTCCCAAATGCTGAGTTTATAGATAATAGATGTATTAATATCTTTATGAGTAATTCTAACTTCTTTTATTTTCTTTTCTAGTAAATTTTAATGGATTTTGCACACCCATAAGAAGTAATTTCTTTTTTGTCAGATATGGTGGCACACGCCTTTAATGCCAGCATGTGGGAGTCAAAGGCAGGTGGTTCTCTTCATTTAAGACCAACCTGGAAGCCGGGTGGTGGTGGCGCACGCCTTTAATCCCAGCACTCGGGAGGCAGGGGCAGGCGGATCTCTGTGAGTTCGAGGCCAGCCTGGTCTACAAGAGCTAGTTCCAGGACAGGAACCAAAAACTACGGAGAAACCCTGTCTTGAAAAATCCAAAAAAAAAAAAAAAAAAAAAAAAGACCAACCTGGCTACAGACTGAGTTCCAGGATAGCCAGGGCTACACAGAGAAAATCTGTCTCAAAAAAGGATTTTCTTCCCCTTTTTGGTTATCACAGACTAAAATGAATAAAAATGAGTTACTTAGGAAAAACGATAACCACGACAAGATTGGTGGTTCAAAATTTTCTAACTTCCAGCAGTTTCCACGCCCCTCTCTCCAATCTGTTGGCACCCATCCACCAGCTATTTAGTGAATGGCTGGCTTTGTTCTCCACCCAACCCTGGATTGAAATGTTAAAGCCTTGAACTGGGACCACAGACAGGCTCTTTGACCCTGCAAATGGCACTTAAGGATTTTATCTTGCAGATAACCTGCAGGCAATGTCAGAGACAAGGTTATCTCATAGACATGGTTTGTCACAGCAAGATTGGAGAGTACCCAAGTGTCCAACAATCAAGGGCTAATAAACAAAAGAATGAAGTGGTTATTTCTACACTGATCCAGAGAGACCTCTGGGTATATTAAAAAGTATGGGGCAAAGGTTGGGATGTAGCAAAGCATAGGTATAAAAGCACATGATCAGTCGTAAAGCATGTGCTTTGCATGCATGATGCTCCGTGGATTACTCCTACCCCTATCCAAAGGAGAAGATTTAGAAAAGGCAAGGTGGTTTCTTTCTTTCTTTTTTCTTTTCTTTTTTAACATGAAGATTTGCTGGAAGAATCCCCGTGGAATTTAGCCACAGGGTTTCCCAGGGAATAGCCGGATGGGGTGTTGTTGTTGTTGGTGGTGGTGATGGTGGTAGTGGTGGTGTTGGTGTGTGTCTGCTTTGCCTTGATTTATAAATGAAGCAAATATGTTATCTAACCAAACTAAAAGAATTGGCTGTCTACCAGAAGAAAAATCCCATAGAAGAATTAAAAGAAATAAAAACCTTAAAAATGACAGGCCAGGTCCATCATGATGCTCAGCAGTTAGAGAGCATGCTCCTCCAGCAAAGTACCAGAGTTCAGGGTTTAGCTCCTGAAACAGGCAGCTCTCAGGCACCTAGGGGGGTCGGATGCTTTAGTGGTATCCAGGGCACCTGTGCTCACCTGCACCAATGTGAAAACCCTCCTGCAGCCATAGGCTCCTAATTAAAACTTTAAGATAAATTTTTCTTTTTAAAAGAGTCAGATCCTCCAATTTATAGAATTTATAGGAATCCAAAGCTCCTTCCAAAATCGGTCTTCAGACAATTGGGAAGAACCAATATTATATTTTGGTGATCTGTCTAGTGAGGCACTGGGCTACTTACCTGAGCTGATCACAAGTTTCTGTTGGGAAAATAACCTGGGAGCATGATTAGCAGCCGGAGGAAAGCCAGCCCAGCGAAATTTGCAATGGGAACTCTGCAAACTGCAAGGAGCAGAAGCAAGAACTGTCAGGAGTAGAGTGGTACAGACCTCCCAGGAGACAAAGTTGCCTTTCTCCACATTATTCAAGCAGACAGATCTCCACGGCATATTGATGCCTAGTAAAGTAAGACTACACAGGTAACTTTCTATGAATGTGACTTATTTAGATTTCAATAGGAATCTCTGCGGAAGAAGACAGCTTTGGGGCTGGGCGATGCTGGCAATAAGCTGGAAAAGAACATTCTTCCCTGAGAGGGATCTTCAGAACAGCACCATGCCTGGAAGCTCTGGGAAACTTGGCAAGTGATGATGGTATTTATTTATTTATTTATTTATTTATTTATTTCATGCATTGGTGTTTTACCTGCATGTATGTGTGAGGATGCCAGATCCCCTGGAGCCGGAGTTACAGACAGTTGTGAGCTGCCATGTGGGTGCTGGGAATTGAACCCAGGTCCTCTAGAAATATGGTCAGTGCTCTTAACTGCTGAGTCATCTCTCCAGCTCTGGTGATGGTGTTTTCAAAGTGCCATGTCTGTTGGTGATCTCAGAACAAACCATTATGAGACATTTGTTTATTTTTTTGAGACAGGGTTTTGCTGTGTATCCCTGGCTGGTTTGAAATGTGCTTGGTTTGGAATGACCTTGATGTCACAGAGATCCTCCTGTCTCTGCCTCTCAACTGCTGAGATTAAAAGCGTAGAACACCACGCCTGGCCCTCAACACAATCCATTTTTATCTAATGAGATGAGTGAGTCTTGGGGTCTCAAGATAGCCAGTTAAGTTGGAGTTCAGACTTGTCTTGTGGGTTGCCTGATTCCAAAGCCTTCTGGCTTATCCACTGTGCAGTACAGAGAGTGGAGAACGTGCATCCACTTCATACTGACCACATACCGACTCACCAGCGTGGCTGATTATAGCGTTTACCTCCCCCAACTCAGAGTTTCCTCAGTCCCGTTGATCCACTTGTGAGCCCTGGGCGTGGCTTTGTGGATCAGAGGGTGTAAACCTAGTTTAAAAGTGTGAAGTCTGAGTGTGTGGTGTATGACCTTAATCCCAGCACTCAGGAGTGTAAGACCGGAGGACTGCTGTGGACTCAAGGCCAACAGGGCCACATAGTAAGACCACGTGTGGGGATGTATGTTGATTGTACACTTTCTAGGTTCTGGAATCATCTTAGCGAGAGTTCCCCAGGCATGTCAGCCAAGGAGTTTTTGGATTAGGTTAACTGAGGGAGGACCGTCCCCTGAAATGTGGATGGTACCATCCCTTGGCCAGGGATCCCAGGCTGCATACAAAGGAGAAAGCTCACTGAGCGCCAACATTCACCACCCTGCTTCCTGAGTGTGGATGCAGCGTGACCAATGCCTCACACTCGGGTCACCGTGATGGACTGCATCCTCACCACAAGCTTTGGCAAGCAAACCCGACCTGAAGTCTGTCAGGCATTTTACCATGCAACCGGCAGGATAGTGATGTGCCTGTGTGTCACATTTTTTTAAAATTAGAAATGGAATGACCAATGTCTTTGAAGTCCTCCTCTGTTTCTATAATACATGTTTAAATGGGTGTCAGGAAGCAAACGTTAATTTCCTTAATCAAAAGAACAAGCCAAACAGTGTGGCAGGCAGGGTGTAATTTCTCATCTCTAATGCAAGGATTTAAGTCAAGCTTCTCACTAAAATACTCTTGGGGAAAATCCAGTTCAAACGAAAAGAGAAGTATATGCTGTTATCATGGCGAGGGCAGCTGTAACTGTAGAGCTTCCCTGGGACTCAGTGTCAGGACTGGCATTCGTGTCATCCGTGAGGTGACCTTCCAAGGTGGTGCACAGTTCTCAGCAGAGTTGGAGCAAAAGCAGTAATTGTGGCTGGCGAGATGGCTGAGTGGGTAAAAATCGATTGCAGCAAAAGCCAGATATTCTATGTAAGAAACTGGATCTAGTGATGGGCATTTATAAGTCCAGCACTCCGACTGTGAGGTGGGAGGCGGAGACATGAGAACCAGGTGGGCTATCTCCATGGCAGTGTGCCATAAACTGGAAAACCGAGAGAGATCTCTGCCTCAACAAAGTGGAGAGTAAGAGCCAACTCTCAGAAGTTGTTCTCTGACCGCACACATGAACGACTGCTTGTGTGTACTCAACACGTACACACAAAATACGCAAATGTAATAATAATGTCATTAAACCAGGCCAACAAGATGGTTCCGTAGGTAAAGTCTGAAGACCTGAGTTTGATTCCAGGAAGCTACGTGGTGGAAGGAGAGAACTGATTCTCACAAGCTGTTTCCACACACAATAAATGGAAAAATAAATTTAAAAATCAACAACTTTAATCTCAGCACTTGGGAGGCAGAGGCAGGGGGATCTCTGTGAGTTCAAGGCCAGGTCTACAGAGTGAGTTCCAGGACAGGCTTGAAAGTTACACAGAGAAAACCCATCTGGAAAAACAGAACAAAACAAAACAAATCAACAACCAAAAACCCCTCAGAGAACACAACAAAACAAGAATCTGAAAACCAACCATATTGTATCTGGCTTCAGCTTAATTATAGCAATCTTTTTACAATGCACATGCTTATCAAGTACAAATTACAATAGTTATTTGTCATTTATGCTGTAATAATGCTGGGGAAAAGGATTTAAAACTATTTTCAAGCCAATAATGTCAAGAAAAAAATCAATAAACCATGATTTTTTAAAACTTGTTTTTTATGAGAGTCTCAGCTACAGAGAGACAGAGTTAAAGTCCTTAAATGCCATAAAGGTTAGCCAGACTTCAGTGTTCAGAGCCAGTCTTTGTGGAACCCATAAAATTTATTGCAAAATACATTGAGCGTCTTAGTACCAAAGTCGATAAGGATGTAAATATTTAACTAGTATTTGAGGTTTATCTTCTGTTTAGACTAGCAGACAACAATGTAATATTTTCAAAGCCAATGCACTCTTAAAATTTCTCCAAATGTTTTTGTTCCTAGTCTAAGTAAGAATTCCTCCCCTCCCCTCCCCTCCTTTTCCTTTTTTGGAGACAGACTCTCAATACCTAGTCTGTAGGCCTGCAACTTGCTATGTAGACCAGGTTGGCATCAAGCTTGTAGACTTCTTTCTGCCTCTATCTCAAATTCTTCTGATCGGGCCGCAAGCATGACTCTTGAGTAGGATATCTGGCTTCTTGGCTGTCAGCTTCTTCGTGTCATTGACTGGGTCCCTTTTGCAAGGTCAGCAAGACAGAAAAAGGGCGTGAGCATCTCACCAACAGTGTACATATTTATTTGGGTAAAAACCTGCAGGGGTTCTAAGAAGCAGAGCCCACCAGTTGCATTATGAGCTGGGGTAGTTACAGGGCAAAAGTTGCTGGGGCAGGGAAGGAGAATGAGAAGTCTGTTTTTTACAGGGGTGGGGTGGGGTGGGGGGCTGTGCTAAGGGGGTCAGTGTGTAGGCAGTTAAGGATTGTTAGGTGATAAATAAATAAACACATTTCTGGACTGACCTTTATTTGGGGTCCACAGGGCAGGAAAGGCAAAAATCTATAGAAAATAAGTTACTTTAGTTTTGAAAACCAAATTACTGTACTTACAGGAATTGTCACAATTCAACCAAGATGAAGGAGACTTACCAAATGACCTGGACTTGGCTGACATATTTATCTGAGCAAATTGGCTTTTACTGAAAATGCTAGTTGGGGCTAGGGGTGAAACACACAGGTAGAGCCCATGCTTAACACCATAAATCCATGGGTTTAATGTCCAGTGCCAAAAGTCAAACTAACATTTAAAAAGGCATGGGACAGCCAGGCGGTGGTAGTGCATACCTTTAATCCCAGAACTTGGGAAGCAGAGACATGTGGATCTCTGTGAGTTCGAAGCCAGCCTGGTCTACAGAGCAAGTTCTGGGACAGCCAGGGTGGATACACAGAGAAAATCTGTCTTCTGCCCCCACTACAAAAGCATGTTTTAAAAAGTTGGACATGTAGCTCAGTGACAGAGCACCTGGCACTCTCCCCAGCTCCAGCAGCAGCATCACCACCACACAAAGAAACCAACCAACCAACTAACCAAACAAAATATCCAAGTACTAAAATAAAACCATAAGCTGCTCACTAGTTCTGAAGCCTATTATGTAGTTACATTTCTGACTTATAGGTTCATAATGGTATGCTAATTTTTCCTTCCTTCCTTCCTTCCTTCCTTCCTTCTTTCCTTCCTTCCTTCTTTCCTTTCTTTTTCTATTGAGTCAGGCTTTCTTTATGTAGCCCTGGCTGTCCTGGAATTCACTCTGTAGACCAGGTTGGTCTCAAACTCAGAGATCTGCCTGCCTCTGTCACCCAAGTGCTTGGATTAAAGGCATGTGCCACAATACCTAGCCAGCATATCAGTTTTTCAACATGGAAAATTATCTGATTTTTTTTTAAGTCTACAAGTCGAATCTCTTATTTCTATTTTATTTATTACTATGCCTACTTGTTTATTTATTTACATTTTTGTTTTTTGAGACAGGGTCTTCCTATATATGCAGCCCAGGATACCCTCAAACTTGCAATCTTCCCTCTGTAGCGTTCTATAAGCTGTAATCACAGAAGTTTGTTACCTTGCCTGACTTCTGGGTTTCTAAATGTTTGCTTTTGAACAGATTTAAATAGGCCATACTTTTTCTTTGGTGGCATGAGCTGATTTGATTTCCTTTCATCTCTTTTCTTTCTTTCTTTCTTCCTTCCTTCCTTCCTTCCTTTCTTTTTTTTTTTTTTTTTGAGACAAGGTTTCTCTGTAGCTTTGGTGCCTGTCCTGGAACTAGCTCTTGTAGACCAGGCTGGCCACGAACTCACAGAGATCCACCTGCCTTTGCCTCCGGAGTGCTGGGTTTAAAGGTGTGCGCCACCACCGCCTGGCCTCATCTCTTTTCTTGAAGTTTCTCTTAGCTTTCCCAGTTTTTCAGGTATACAGTGTCCTCTGTCTGCAGAGACCCAGGTTTCTTTCAGGGTTTCCTTCCTAATCTCAGAGTTCACGGGAAGAATTTGTCCTTTGCTTTCTCTCTTCCATACATTTTATGAATGTGTTTGGGGTAGCCTGGGGATGTGGCTCAGATGTAGAGTGTTTGCCTTGCATGCTCAGAGACTTCGATGGACCCAGAGTACTGCATAAACCAGTTGCAGCAGTGCATGCCTATTATCCCAGCACTTCTGAGGTAGAGGCGGGAGGATCAGAAGTCTAAGTTCATTCGTGCTGCATAGAGCTAGATACCAGCCTGGGATGCATGAGACCTTGTGCAAAAAAAAAAATTATTAGGTTTATGTGACATTTCTTCAGCACATGACTGTCCTTTGACAAGACCAGCATTGAGATGTGGGTAAGAAACACTTGATGCGGCCGGGCGGTGGTGGCGCACGCCTTTAATCCCAGCACTCGGGAGGCAGAGGCAGGCGGATCTCTGTGAGTTCGAGGCCAGCCTGGTCTACAAGAGCTAGTGCCAGGACAGGCTCCAAAGCTACAGAGAAACCCTGTCTCAAAAAACTAAAAAAAAAAAAAAAAAAAAAAAAAAAAAAAAAAAAGAAACACTTGATGCACTTTTTCTTCAACCCAGGCTTCTAAGGACTTTGGTCCAAGTGGCTGTTACTCTTCTACCCTGGGAAAAGCTTGGGCCTCAGCACCCACGCCTTTATAAATGGCCACTTGCTTTGAGTCTAGTTGCTGCCCAAGGCCATACAGATGAGCAGTGATAGATATGAAGGAATAATTCCTATGAAAAACAGCACAGAACTGTGAGTGGTGGTGCCTACCTGTAATCCCCACATTTGGGAGGTAGAGGGAAGAGTTCAAGGCTAGCTCGGGCTACACTGTGTAGTCCTGTGTCTCCAAATGAAACTAAATAAACAAATAAAATGCCAAACTAAACAAGTCCGGGAAGATAAGATCTAGACAGTGAACTGGATACAAAGTAGGAACATAATGGCAATAAAAGAGTGGACAGAAAGTGCCAAGAAGAGGAAAAAGAGTAGGAGGAAGAGGAGACCCAGCAGGCTGGGGAGTTGGGAAGGTCTTAAAAAGGGAAGTGAAGAGAAAAAGCAGGGGATGTATTACAAAAACAATGAGATAAAAGGGCAGATCATTGAGTCTACTTTTGAACAACCACTATTCTCAAATATTTTGCATTGGTATGGATTTTTGTATACTGATACAAATTTAAGATTATTTTTGTTAGAACATGCTGTACATACATTTCTACTCTTGTTTAAGGTATTGCACCTATGCAGTTCATTTAACAATGCAATGTAAATTTCTAGTCCTTTTGAAAGTTATTATTCTAAACTATTTAGGACCATTTGGGTCAGAAATTGCCCTTGCCTCACCTGCTGCAGTATGCTGTCCAAACTGGACAAGTAAACACTAAAAATAG
Source organism: Microtus oregoni (assembly GCF_018167655.1). Lineage (NCBI taxonomy): Eukaryota > Metazoa > Chordata > Mammalia > Rodentia > Cricetidae > Microtus > Microtus oregoni. The sequence goes on from NW_024543075.1 coordinate 12,411,824, forward strand.
TGACTGCTGAACTTTTCCAAAACAGGGGTAGAGTAGTCCTTCAAAAATTCCTGCTTCACAAAAAAGTCTGCCAAATCTTCTAGGCCTGTAGGCAGGAGATAGATGCCCCAATGTTGCAGAGAAACCTTGGGCGACTGCCCAGGCAGTCAGATATCTCTGTCAATTTGAAAGTAGTTTGTACTGCACTTCCTGTTTACTCAGATAATATTATATCCTTCTGGGGTCATTGATGGAACTGAAGACTAAGAAGTTATAGTTGCTATTTTCTTTATTCATGATGAAAAGTAATCTAGGTACAAAATTCTGGACTCATCAGGAGAGGATAGTTGATGGACTATTTTCTCTGAATTTGCAAATACGAAAGAGCTGGACATTGTGAATGTAATACCTGATAATTTTCTTATTATATACAGTTTTACTGTGTTAGAGTTCAAACTTTCCTTTTCTATTTAGACAAAAAGGGAGAAATGTTGTGGAATAATCTTTTTGTACACTGTGAATATGAGTCGTTCTGATTAGTTTAATAAAAAGCTGAATAGCCAATAGCTAGTAGGATTTTCAGGGCAGAGAGGATGCTGGGAAGAAGAAGGGAGCCTCCAAAAGATACAGAAAAGTAGGATGGACAATACATAGATGAGGTAAATGAGCCTTAGGACAGAATATATATTAGTAGAGATGTGTTAAGTTACAAGAGCTAGTTAGAAATTAGCCTAAGTTATTGGCTGAGCTATCATGATAAGAAGTCTCTATATTGTTTATTTGGGAGCTAACTAGATGGTCAGAGAAAGGCTCACCACAGGGAAGGACTGACATTATAGGCAGACTTCTAGTCTCAGCTAAAGGACAAAGAGAAAATAACTTCAGACAGGCATATCCTCATGTCAAGATTGGCAAAATTTCTCAGTCTGCCCATTGCTTCTATTTCAGATTTAGGTTCAGAACAGCTTTCTCCAGCTGCCCCTTTCTGGCTGTCCTTGCTCTTGCTGGATCTCTGGTGTAGTGGATTTGAGCATGCTAACCTCCAGACACAAATACCTTTCCCAACTCAAGGAATGTTTGCTTGCATGTCTGTAAGGCCACCAAGAGGCCAGGAGAGGACGTTGGGGTTACAGATGTTTGGGAGCAGACTGATGTGTGTTCTTGAGAACTGAACTCAGGTCCTGCAGGGAGTGCTCTTAACTGCTGACCCATCTTTTCAGCCTTGAATATAATTTACCACAATCCTTTTCTCTTACTGTTTTTTTTTGTTGTTGACTTTTTGTTTTGTTTCATTTTGTTTCACTAATATTCCTGAGGTTTCTTCTCAGACTTCTCTTTGGAACTAGTGTGGATTTTTCAAATGATTAAAAGTTCAAAATCTGCCAGTGGTGACCCACACCTTTAATCCCAGCACTTGGGAGGTAGAGGCAGACAAATTTTTGTGAGCTTGAGGACAACCTGGTCTACAGAGCGAGTTCCAGGACAACCAAGACTACATAGAGAAATCCTGTCAAAAAAAGGGGGGGGGAGTTTGAAGCCCAAATCAATGTAGCCTATGTTAATACCAAATAATAAGGTGGACAGTGAAGTATTGGGGAAATAAGGCCTTCATAACCCATATTCTCTCACCTGTTTCTTTTTGTTTGTTAAAAATATGTTTATTTTTATTATTTTTAAATTTTGTGCATATGTGTGTGCATGGGGGCCAGAGGCATCAGATCCCCTAGAGTTGGAGTTAAAGGCAGTTTGAGCTACCTTGAAGTGGGTTCTGAGACCTGAATAGAGCAGCACGGACAGCACATACTCTTAATGGCTGAGCTGTGTCTCCACTTTACACCCCAATCCCACCTTGTGAAACAGTCTTTCTGTGTAGCTCTGGATGGCTTCAGACTTGCAATGTCCCTTTTGCCTCTGCTTCCCCACTGCTGGGATTGCAGGAAGGAGTCACCATGCCTGGCAAACACAGCTGTTTTTCTAGTCAGTGAATACTGAGAATTGTCTGCAATAGAAAATGAAGCAGTCATTCCTTTTCCATGTGAGATGAAGTCAAACTTGCAGGATTTCTGTTCATTATTAGTGAAGGAAGATTTCCCAGTTGTCTGTTTCCCACTCTGCCCACATTGGGTTACCTGATGTGAAACTCCACACAGAATCACACACTTATGTCACGTAAGGGACATTTGTCAAATTGACTTGTGGGTCTAACTTGAGTCTTGGCCCTCTGCTCAGAGTTCTTTGTCACGAGGTTCCCCAGTTTCTGTAGAATTATTTGCCTTAGTCTGTTGGTAGAGTCAAAGTATCAACAATCCCTGCCTTGTGTGCTCTGTTCCTACATGTTTTTAGATTGTGCAAATGTAATCAGAGTAGCTCTGTTTCTCGGCTGAGAAAAGGCAACTTTGAGGTACAGGTTGTTCTTTCTTGGCTACAATTAATGATGGAAAGAAAAAAAAACGGTTAGGAGGGAAACCATAAATTTTTATCGCGTTCTTTGTACCCAGTGCCTTTCTCTGATAAGTGAGAAGCGATAAAACCCAGACAGTGTCAGAAGTTTCTTGCTTATGAAAACCTTCTCATCAAAGAGCACCCTGCTTGTGAGTCCAAAAACTTTGCTCACGCTTCAGCATTACATTTAGCTCTTCCCATGAGCTCACCAGCTCCTGCTTGCCAAGGCATAACAGGATTCCTAGGCTCCAGCTTGAATCGCTTTTCCAGGTTTGCAGAGCAGGATCACAGAGAAAACCAGCGGAAGAAGGGTAAAAGCCCCAGGAGGTTGACCATACTGAAGTAGGTGGTGTAAAGGGAATCAAGAAATAAAAGACAAAGTGAAGATCATAAGGAGTCCTAGAAGGAGAATGATCATTATGGCAATGATCTGTGCAAATGGCCTTGGCCAAGGACAGGATGAGCCCAGGAGGGCCAAATCCCACTTGAGGCTTGCGCTGTGCTTCAGCAGATAAAACTCTGCCCTTTACGGCTCTGTCTCTGAGCGCACATCACTTTCCTGCCTCTACTAGCCAGATCAGCTAAGACTTGCCCTGTTATGGCTGTTGAATGTCTTCCATTTGTCCCTCTACCTCCTCCTCCTCCTCCTCCTCCTCCTCCTCCTCCTCCTCCTCCTTCTCTCTCTGTCTCTCTCTGTCTCTCTCTGTCTCTCTCTCTCTCTCTCTCTCTCTCTCTCCCTCCCTCCCTCCCCCCACCCCATATGTGTACGAGTGTCGCATGGGTGTGGGTGCACAAAGTCTGGTGTCTTCCACGATGGCTCGCCACCTTCTTACACATTTTTTTGAGCCAGTGTCTCTTACTTGAATCCAGAGCTTTACGAATTTTCCTGTTTCAGCTCCCTGAGCACTGGGACTTCAGATGGGCTTCTGTGCTCACCCAGCATTTTTTTTTTTTGTTTGGTTTTTCGAGGCAGGGTTTCTCTGTGGTTTTGGAGCCTGTCCTGGAATTAGCTCTTGTAGACCAGGCTGGTCTCGAACTCACAGAGATCCGCCTGCCTCTGCCTCCCGAGTGCTGGGATTAGAGGCATGCGCCACTACCGCCCGGCCTAACCCAGCATCTGTTTGGGTGCTGGAGATCTGAACTCTGGCCTCTATGCTTGCTCAGCGATCACTTTACCTACTGAACCATTTCTCCAGCTCTTTCCCATCTAGCTTTCTTTCCTCTCCTCTTTTCTAACTTGCTGTGGCCTCTGAGTGGCTTCAGTCCATGAGGAACACTGGCAGGATGGAGAACCAATTAATCCCCCCACCTTGGTTTTTTCAGACAGGGGTTGTCTGTGTAGCTGTGACTGTCCTGGAACTCACTCTGTAGACCAGTCTGGCTTCAAACTCAGAGTTCCCCCTGCCTCTGCCGAGCTCCCGAGTGCTGGTGTGAGCACCACCACTGCCCAGTGGAAGATCCAATTCTTCCAATTCTTAGTACCTGACTTCCTCCAAATGGTCTCTCCTTGAACTCCTCTCTCTTTGGCTCTAGAAATTACACTTCTAGCCCTTGATACCTAGACTGACAACGGCTCTCCCTGGTGTACTAGTCCCTCCTTCCTGTGGTTTCTCACCCACACATGGTCCTTCGAGACTGGAGTGTGGAATCTTTCTGACTGACCCTGTGCTGATAGGCAATTCTCTGCTGCCTGCGGCTTGTGACACTGTATTATTGGGCAACTCTAGGTGTCTTCTATTATCTGCATGTTTTTGATTTATAACGACCGTTATAGACAAAATGATACTCAAACACCTGATTCTGTTTATTCTGCTATATCTTTTTTTGGGTTTTGAGTTTTAACCATGGTGGTGGTGCTGTCATGTCCAACGAATACTAACAACAGCTAATAACTGGGTAGTGTTCTACAGCTGCAGAGATGATTCTAGAAGTATCAGTAAGCTGTATTGCCACTCTGGCACGTGAGCATTCACGGTCATGTGATTTCAGCATCTAAGAGATGATGATGCACCTAAGAGTCTCTTGCAGGAAAGGCTTTGGAGGGTCAGTCGGCCAGGGAAACGCAGTGGAAGGCCAGTATCCCTTCAGGTCTCTGTTTCCCTGGCTGTAAAGGACAGCAAATTGCTCCTAAATTCAGTCCAGAGCAGAAGTGCGGAAGCCACTAAGGCAGACCTTGCTTTTACAGGAGGCAGCAGAGCTTGGCGCCCAGCGGCTCAAGGCCGGGTGGGTGGGGCGAGGGCAGGCCTCGTGTGATTGGTGTGCGGCCCTCCGTCCCGACCAATGAACTGCAAGCACAGGCGGGGCGGGGCAGACAGGGTGTCTTAAACGGCGTGACGCGCCGGGCGGGCGGTCACCTCGGGCTGCGTTGCTGATTTGCGGTCGCTCACGCCTAGCGGACCCTGTCAGGTATCAAGCGCGCGCCGGGACTGGATCGAAGAGGCCCGCGGGACCTGCTCGGTGTCCCGGAGTCTCAGCCGGGGCAGCGCAGGGCTGGAGGGTGCGACACATCCCCGGGGCGGGGCGGGCTCGATGGGGACGGGCTGGGAACTGGAGGCCGGAGACGTGGCACGGCCGCCTGCCAGGCACTGCTCGGGCTCGCCGCCCTCAGGGCACTCGCCTAGAGCCTTCGAGGCCTCGGCTTTCGAGAAGGTGCCGTCTCCAGCAGCCTGGCTGCCGGGGATCGGATCCCTTGGGGACAGAGCTGTGAACGCGTGGCTCCGTCACCGGGCTCGGGACACGGATGCGGACCGAGTCCGAGTTCTTCGGGCAGCCTCTATGTCCCGCGACTGCTCCTGCCCATCCCTCTCCACTCCCCACTTTCTCCCCAGATCTAAACCCAATAAGAGATTGAGGAAGTGACGTGTACATTATTGAGATGTTGGCTAGAGATTGGCCCACAGGGCTTTCGGCACGAAGACCCCCCTATCTCCTGCACCCCTCCCCCCTTAGACCTTTGGCAATAGATGCTGAACCTCAGAAATTCCAGTCTAATTGCGTGGAACTTTCGATGCCAGCAAACTTTGCCTCAGGCCTACATCGTGTCTGCTAGTACATTTATTTACCTTGTAAATGTGTCAAGATGTATTATGGGAGGAGAAAGAGTGATTTTGGATTGAAGTGCCCTTTCCAACCTCCCATTTCTCCATCCTAAATCTCCTAAATCAGGATTGTCAGAGCGTCTGTGGGGAAATTAATTTCATGTAACCTGAAATGTATTTATGATTTTTTTATTGTGTGTGTGTGTGTGTGTGTGTGTGTGTGTGTGTGTGTTTGTGGGTGTGTGTACATGAATGCAGTTGCCTTCCGAGACCAGACCAGAGAGGTCCAATCCCTCTGGAGCAGGCTTCTCCGGAGCTTGTGCCATGTGGGTGCTGGGAACCAAACTCTGGTCTTGTGGAAGAATAGTAGATGATCTTAACTGCGGAGCCTTCTCTCCAGCCCCTAAAACTTTAATTAGAATATATTTTTAAAGTTTTTTTTCTTGTCTCATATATTTTCCTTCCACAGTCTATATTATGGTTGTTTGGGTTTGCATTTTACGCCGTTTGCTGAGTTCTTAAGGATGAGTCAGATTCCATACTTTTAAAAATAGCAATGAATGGGCAGTAATTTGGAGGTGTGTGGAGGGTGCGGTGTAGCTGGTCCAATCCTTTCCCAGTAGTATTACTTTAGTTTGCCTGTGACGCACTTGAGGTGAATTTTAGCCAGAATATGGGTTACGTAAAACAAAGCTTTTGTTGGCAGAACTTCAAAAAAATAAGGCCCGTATTTGTGAATGGTTACCTCAGAAAAGTAAATATTTGACAATTGCTAAACCAAATTTACTTCTCGAGCTGAATATTTTCAATGGCTTTTGGATGACTTTACACTGATGGTTCTTTTAGAGTAATTTAAAAAGATGTTATTTAATAAGGCAGACTGAACAAGTTCTTCCAAATGCAGCCCTTTGTGGAAACTGTACTGTGGAAACATTGCTGATGTGGGTTGATTATAAGGCAAGGAAGTGATGGCCTTGGAATTAAATGTTACCTACTCAGCAGTCTTGGCTTATCATTAGAACTTGTTCTCTTTTCTAGGCCCTTATATTTGCTAAATATAAATAGCAAATCGATAAAATAAAAATAGTAAATATAAATGATAAATGGATAATAATGTATTTAGCAACACATTGTTTTCTTTTTGAAGACTGAAAGCTATTAGGTCTAAGAGTGAACCTTGATGAGAAGGTGAGCTTCTGCACAGGAGGACGGATGAGCTGCCTTGATGCAGGCGGGTGGCCTCATCACCTCTCTAGTCTGGGTCACTTTCTGTTGCTACCTTGCTTCCTTTAGGAGCTGTGTGGTCAGTAAGGACCTTGTTCATTTGTCAGACAAGAGAATACCAGCAGAAGGCCCTTATTCAGGCTAGGCGTTTTTTTTTTTAATTTTTTATGATTTATTTATCTTTATTTTATGTGCATTGGTGTGAAGGTGTCAGATCCCCTGGAACTGGATTTTCAGACAGTTGTGAGCTGCCATGTGGGTGCTGGGAATTGAACCCGGGTCCTCTAGAAGAGCAGTCAGTGCTCTTAACCGCTGAGCCATTTCTCCAGCCCCTAGGTGTTTTTTGAGACATGGTTGGTCACTTGTTTTTATTTTCTTGTCTCATATCTATCTATTTATTTATTTAAGGCAAGCTCTCACTCTGTAGACCAGGTTGGCCTCAAACTCATAGAGATCCATCTGGCCCTGCCTCCAGAGGGCAGGGATTAAAGGTGATGTCAGAGTGCCTGACCATCTCTAACTTCTTGGGTAGCCAAGAATGACCTTGAACTCCCAATCTTCCTGCCTCTGCTTCTCCAGTTTATTTGGTGGTGGAGATGGAATCCAAGGCTTCAGACATAGGCAAGTACTCTACCAGTTTAAAAGAAGAAGCCATGCAGCTTTTTTTTTTTTGTAGAAATTGGCTAGCGTTCCTGTGAACTTAGAGCAGAAGAGGACCTAATGAATGGCCCCTTTGTGCTAAACCTGGAGCTTTAACATGAGCTCCTCAAGACACCCGTGAATGGCTTCAGCCTCATTTGTCCAACGGGGAAACCGAAGCTCTGGAAGACTGACACATTCACCTCCTAGAGCTACAGACAGAATTTAAATTGTGAAACGCTGTGGATTTTCTACCCTCCTTTGACCATTTCCAAGTCTAGAGAAGATGATTGATGGCTATTTTAAAGGCCATTTGAGTTTGAATTTTGTTCTACTTGAACGCAGAGGCTCTTTAATAGAAATATGCATAGTAGATTCTGCTATATATCTTGGTCTGTGCAACTCTGATATTTCTCAGTTAAGTTAATTCTCCAGAGATCTACTTTGAGAACTTGGAGAACATTACTCATGTTTTGAATGTTTTTGTTAGGCTACTGATAATAATTTTTTTTCTGTATAAAATTGAGGGGACCCAGCAGATAAATAGATTGTAGCAGAGCAGGTAATTCTTGTGCAAACTGAGACAAGTTGAGTTTAGACAACCTTTTAAAGATTCTTTCTCTTTGTAGTTTTTGTTTTAAGTCAGCTTAGTGTAGCCTTGACCTGGAAACCCTCCTGCCTCTGTGCCCCCAAGTGCTGGGATTATAGTAGTCCCCCAAACCCCTTCTGCAGTCACTTGCAGTTTTATTTCTACCTGTAAAAATACATTACTGAAGCATTTTTAAGATTTTTTTTCAATAACCAGGTTTTTTGAGTTGTCTTTCTGTCTATTGAAAAATCAGGGCTGTAGACTTCGGTAGCAAAAGTATAAGAGTAGTTTTTATTTTAAAGTTTGACACTTTCCCTAAGAACAGGTGACCTAGTGGACCCCAAACTGCACTTCCTCTGAGTATTGACTGTACTTTTCTTTAAACAACACTGTTTTCTCAAAGCTTACCAGATCCTTTTAACTTGATTTTGTTTGCTTCAAACAAAAAGACAGGGTTTCTCTGTGTAGCCCTGGCTGTCCTGGAACTCACTCCGTAGACCAAGGCAGGCTTCAAACTTAGAGACTGACCTGCCTCTGCCTCCTAAGTGCTGGGATTCCACCACCCAGTACTATAAATACAATTTATGGTCATTGTAGAAAATAGAGAATAGTTAGTCACAGTGTCTTTTTTTGTTTCTTTCCTTAATATTTTTTCTTAATGTCTTTGCATATTTGAACATCCTGTATGTATAATTTTTTTCTTTACTTAAACATATCCTAAAATACCTTGCCATGTCATTAGAAACTTATTTTAGAGATTTATTTATTTTTATGTGTATGAATGTTTTGCCTGTGTGCATGTAAGTACACTGGTAAGGAGTATCTGAGAAAGCATGGTTTTTTTTTTTTTCTTTCCTGACACAGGGTTTCTCTCTCTGCCTTGGCTGTCCTGGAACTTACTTTGTAGACTAGTCTGGTCTCGAGCTCACATAGATCTGCCTGCCTCTGCCTCCTGAGTGCTGTGAGATCAAAGAAAGCATGTTTTATGCTTGTTCGCTAGGCAAAAAGTACTACTGTTTTAAGTTTTTAGTAGTTCAAACAGCATATAGTGTGTAGATTGTAGAGAGCCTAGAAAGAGATGGTGAACAGGTTTTTAGACTTAGTGCTGGCGATGGGGAACAGTTCTTTGTAGTACAGCTGCCCTTTCCAGTCTAGTGATTCTTGCATTGGTTTTGGTAGAAAGAAAATACTGTGGAAGTTACAGACCTTTTCCTTAAGAAGATGTACTTTTGTATATAATTGTGTGTGTTGCTTTAGGAGTCACTGGAACCCTCCCAAGACAGTCCCTAGAGCTTGAGTTCCAAATCTGTACTGTGGTCTGAACCGTGGGAAGAAAGAATCAGGGCAGTCTTTGACAAACAAGACAGAGTTGTGGGATTTGATTAGTGATTGCAAATTCTGGAACCTCACTGGATTTTGAGTGTGGAGTGAGAGCCAAGTTGACAGGGAAGTTAGCCAAGCCCCATGATCGGCTGACTTGGCAGCTCAATCAAGAATGTGAAGATTATGCATGGTTTGACTTGTTAGAGAATTTTTGTTGAAACATGAATTAGCTATTTGTCTTTTAAAAATAAGGAGATTTAGATATCCTAAGCATACCTGGTGTTGGTAACGTTCCTTAATCTAGAATTCATCTTAAAATGTCTCCCTTCTCTGCCTCTAGACTTGATACCAGGCATGCTCTTCATTTCCTTTCTGTTGCAGTCCCTGGGCTCTTTGCCTGCCAGGGTCTGAATGGTGAGCTGTGCACACACCAGTCGGGGAACTCTCTTGGGGGCTGGCTTTGGGACTGGAGCAGAAAGGTAGCCTGATTCTGAAATGTAAATAGTGTGAGCACCTGTGTGCTCGGGAACTCACACGCCTAACTCAGCAGTTTCTGCTTTGATGTTCTCTTGGTTGAAATTAGTTTTTTCTTTGAACAGTTGATGTTTTGATATTTCTTGTGTGTGTGTATGTGTTTGTGTGTGTGTGTGTGTGTGTGTGTGTGTGGTACCTGGGGTTATAGAAACAGCCATTCTGTTTTCATCTATTTAAATATTTGTGTTTTTTACTGTTAAAGCTCAAGACTCTTAACGAATCACAGAACAAGTCTTTTTGCCTTTGTTTACGCTGCATTTGACTTCCAGGTGTTTTAGATATTTGTGCTAAATGACAGAACCTACCTTTTTTAGTTTGGGTGCTAAACTCTTTCCACCTCCAAAAGTTACTTTTTCCTGCCTCTCCATTTTTTCTTTTAAGATTGATTTGTTTTTTATTTTATATGTATTAAATGTTTGTCTGCATGTATATATGTGCACTATATGGGTGTCTGGTGCCTGCAGAGGTCAGAAGAGAGTGCTGGATCCCCTGGAGTTACAGACAGTTGTGAACCACCATGTGGGTGTTGACATCTGAACTCAGGCCTTTTGCAAAAGCAGCAAATCCTCTTAACTGCTGAGCCATCTCTCTAGCTCTGTCTCTATTCCACCCCCCCCCCCCCCTTCCTATTTTGAGATAGTGGCTACTTGTAGCCCGTGGAACTTACTTTGTATGTAGGTCAGGCTAGCCTGGAACTTTGGTTGATCATCTTGCCTCTGCCTCTTAAATGCTCCTAAAACCTTACTTGGGTTAAAACCACGTTTGTTATTGTTTCACTACTACCTACATACTGGGACAGAGTAAAAATGCAAACTAGGGAATAGAGGTGGTGGTCCTGAAGGCCACAAGTGGGAGCTAAGGGAGGAAGAGGCATGTGATGCTTGTAGTTCTGGCTCCAGATGGTCCTTTGATTCTGGAGTTGAAGACCAGCCTGGGCTTTAAAAAAAGTACAAAATGGTTCATATAGCCCCTGCTTCCTACCCCATGACTCACAGCCACCCAGCAGCTCTGGCGTCTGCCTTGGCGCCCTAATGTCTGCCCTGTACTCTGTTAGGAAAAGGCTACATACTGAGTATGGTAGATGCTCAGCAGTTACTTGGTGAACAGACGTGCGTTGACTCTGGAAAGGTTCTCACTCAGCGCCTTCTCTTCCTTTGGACAGGTCTCTGTACTTCCATTCCTAAAGGACTCACACAATGTTTTCCAAACTAGCAAGTTTGCAGACAGTTGCTGCTCTGCGGCGAGGGGTCCATGCTTCAGTCGCCTCTGCTGCATCTGTTGCAACTAAGAAGACAGTCCAAGGCCCGCCGTCCTCTGACTACATCTTTGAACGGGAATCTAAGTATGGTGCACACAATTACCATCCTTTACCTGTAGCCCTGGAGAGAGCAAAAGGTATGTTTTGAATTAACCCGCCCCCACATTTCCTAGAAATCTGTTATAAGAAATAGTTGTTTTGTATTTTCTCACATCTAACCCCCATTGAATGTGTGTTGCAGATGGGGCTCCTTCGCCTTTACCAAGTGTCTAGGGCATCTGTGCCGGTGTGGCCTCTCCTAGGGGACATGCAGAAGAAATAGGAACTTGACATCGCCTCCAATTTTTTTTTTAACTATTAGTTTTTATTTTGACATAACCCCAGTAAAAAGGATGATGATGTTAAGATGTATCTTTCCCCTTCATCTAGATAGTTGAGGGCTTTTACTGTTGTGTTCTCTCCTCCCTTCTGGCCCCACAAACTCCCTGTTTTTTCGCTTTTCCCTCCTAGATATTCAGTGTGTCCTTTCTAAGGGTCCGCAGAAACTTTATCTCTTATGTGCACACGTGATCAAAATCAGGAAGTCAGCAACACAGCAGGAATCCACTTTTCTTTTGTGTCCTTACAAAGGAACTTTAGAGCAGGCCTCTCATTCTTGTTGGGTTCAGTTGTCTGCTGGCCAGTGGTAGTAGTGGTTCTCCTCCTCTCCCTCTCCTTTTCCTCCTCCTCTTTCTGTTCTCCTCCTCCTATCTTCCCTTTCCTACTTCTTTTCTTCCTCCTCCTCTTCCTTTTCCTTCTTCCTGGGCTAGTATTTCTTTATTGTAACTCTCTCCCCTCTGAGTTCTTTCAGCTCTGTAAGCTAGTGTTTCTTAACATTTGGCATTGCCTGAATTGATTTCTGCAATGGAATTGCTAGGTCATGTAGTAACTATGCTTAGCTTGTAGAGGAACTGCCAACCTTAAAAAAAAAAATGTGTATGAGAGGTGCCCGTGCCTGAGCAGAAGCAAAGAGGAAGTGAGGTGTCTTACTCTCTCAGGTTCTGCTTTACTCCCTTGAGGCAGGGTTTCTCACTGACGTGAAGCTGGCCAGTGAGCTCAGAGGACCTGCCTGTCTCTGTGCTTAATGCTAGGATTACAGGAATGTGTGGCCATGCTCAGCTTTATTTAAACGTGGAATATGGGGTCTCAAACTCGGTCCTCATTCTATGACATCATAACAAGAACTCCTACTCACTGAGCCCTCTCCCCAGCTCAGAACAGCTACCTTTTTGTCTGGGCAGCTGTACTATTTTTGTTTAATTAATGGTATTGGCAGAGATATGCTCTCATTGTGTAGTTCAGGCTGGTCTTGGACTTGCATTTATCCAACCTCAGACCCAAGTGCTGGGATTACATGTATTCATCACCACACCCAACCACAACTGTTCATTTTATGTTTCCATTAGCAATGCTGGGAATTCCAAGTTGTTTATATCTTTGCCCTTTTTTTCCTTTTTAAAAACTATAACCATTCTAGTACAAAATAGTATCTCTTTGTTTTGATTTGCATTTCCCTAATGACTGGCGATGTATATCTTTTCATGTTTAATTAACACATGTATGTGTTTGAAGGAATGGTAGCAAGTTATTTGACCATTTTTAAAAAAGGGGTTCAAGGTTCTCCTTGAACTCCTGATCCTCCTGTTCTTATTCTCTCAGTGGTGGTATTACAGGTATGTGCCACCATGCTTAGTCATCATTGAGTTCTGGATTCTAAATCCTTATCAGGCATGTGGTTTGCAAATACCCTGTTATATGGTAGGTTGTAGTCTCTACAAGACTTTTGTCTGTTGTGTGTAACTTCTTTATAAATTCACATTTTTGACTCCTGAAATTAAAATTGGTAAAGCAGTTATAATCTTCCTCTTCTCTCCTCTCCTCTCCTCTCCTCTCCTCTCCTCTCTTCTCCTCTCCTCTCCTCTTCTCCTCCTCCCTTCCTCCTTTTCCTTCCTTCCTTAAATAAACTTTACTGTAAAAAACTTGCAAATAAAAATAACATCACACACTGAAATTAAGCAGCCACAAAATCTATATGTCTCAATAAACTTCTGTACAGTTAGACTAGCTGTTTGGAATGGAAGCTATGGAGCTTCACATTGGATTTTACACTTTTCACTATTTGGTATAATTTTTATGTGCTTATTCATCACTAAGAAACAAAATTCATGATAGAACTACAGTCTTTTTATACTGTTCTGTTAAATATATTTGTCAGGGGTAATAGGTAAAATATACCATTAATATTTCTTTCTCAATCAAAGTGAAGTAGGCTTGCACTAAACCAAGTTTTTTGTTTGTTTTTTGGGGGGTTGAGATAGGGTTTCTTGTAGCCTTGACTATCCTGGAACTCTCTCTGTAAGCCAGGCTGGCCTTGAACTCAGATCCACCTGCCTCTGCCTCCTGAGTGCTGGGACTAGAGGTGTGTGCTACCATCACCTGGCCACTAAACTAAGTTTTAAGCCTAAAAATATATTAAATAGAGCTTCATATGTAGATGTGTAGATGGTTAAAAATAAGTCTTCATTTTGGGGGTCTTATGTCATATAGAGACTCTCAAATTTTTTTCTTCCTTATTTTTTTAGGTATTTATGTGTGGGATGTAGAAGGCAGGCAATACTTCGACTTCCTGAGTGCTTATGGTGCTGTCAGCCAAGGGCACTGCCACCCCAAGATCATAAATGTTATGAAGAGTCAGGTGGACAAACTGACCCTAACTTCTCGTGCTTTCTATAACAACGTCCTTGGTGAATATGAGGAGTACATTACCAAACTTTTCAACTACCACAAAGTTCTCCCTATGAATACAGGTAAGACATTCCCATTTTTGTTAAGTTCCCAATAAATCAATCATCTGTTTCTATTCGTATTTATTTAACATCTCACTAGATTGCCGAGGCTAGCCCTGAATTTACAATCTTCCTGAATTAATCTTTCATGACTGGGATTCAGTTGCTAATCTTATTTCTTTGATAATTTGCAGTGTTAGTTAAATCTGAGCATTTTCCTCACAATAGGAGTGGAGGCTGGAGAGACTGCCTGTAAGCTTGCTCGTCGTTGGGGCTACACCGTGAAAGGCATCCCGAAATACAAAGCAAAGATTGTTTTTGCTGGTATGTGAATTTAATTGTTACACGATATATTATTTATGGACAGTTTTATAAAGGTTGGTGGTGGGATTACTTCTTGGATTTCTAAGTTACTTCTTCATGTATGAGAATACTGCAAGCTACCTACTCAACAGAATGCATTTTCAAATTCACTTACATTAAAGATCCTCAGACAATCCAAATACGTTGAATGCTCCCTTCCTTGACATTATAATCCTTCACAATGCTAACTGACACAGATGTGTGCCTTTGCTCAGGGTCATATTTTTTCTATTTAATAAATGTGGCTAGGGGTCACTGGAGGTCAGACACTAACTACTCCAGGACAGGGGATAGACAGGTAGTTAGTCTGGGAGCTGCCTGTCCTCAGAGCTTCTACTCTAGTAGGAAGCAAACAGCCTAACATCAATCAGCAGAGCAAACAACTACATCATTTCAGATGGGGTTAACTCAACCATGAAAAGTACAAATACAGTAAAGCGAATGGGAATTCATTTCACTAGGGATGTCTTGACATCTCCACCACCTATGCCAGCAGCAACTCAATGAATTCAACACTGGGTGGTTGTATCTTAGCTTCTTGGCATCTCCAAGTATACTCTTGCAAAAGCCTCTGCCACCCGAGTCTCTGACTCAGGCGTCAGTCCATCTTTTTTTCATCTACATCCAAAAGCATAATCTTTAAGATAACATGCACTGATGAGACCAGGAGTCAACTTGTCTTCCTCTTCCTGACCTCAGGGATCTCATCTTGTAGCTCACCCTGCAGGAATAAGAGAGTCTTTTGCTGCTATTCCGCTCACTGACTCATCAGCCTGTGTCAATACAACATAAAAATATCTTTGCACCCTTTGCTAGTATGAAAGAGACTGTACAATCTATAATGGAAATTATATTTTGTTTAGAATAGCCAGCAAGGATACCCACAACTAAAACACGAGTTTTTAAAATGGTAAGTTATAGGCAGTTGCTTATGAAACCACAGCCATGCTGCTGTGTTAAGCCACCTTTTTTCTGAATTACTCAGAAAAGTGGAGCTTTTCCCATTTCTTCTTCCTTTTTTTTTTAAAGAATTTATTTATTATGTATATAGTGTTCTGCCTGCATGTACACCTGCAGGCTAGAAGAGGAAACCAGATCTCATAGATGGTTGTGAGCCATCACGTGGCTGCTGGGACTTGAACTCAGGACCTCTGGAAGAGTAGTCAGTGCTCTTAACCTCTGAACCATCTCTCTAGCCCTCCCATTTCTTCTTTTCTGTCTCTTTTGGATGCTGGCAAGAGCCTAACTATACTTTCTCTAGTACGTTAGGCTTTTTCATGTTTTGGTGAAGCCCTCCTATGTACCATGTAGTTGTTCATCTGACATGGGGCTCTTGTCTTCCTCTTCTGTGTGCTTCCTCTGGGCAGTTGCAGGATTTCCATCTTATGGTTATTCTTTTAACCTTGAATAAAATGTCCTTGAGCTTTGAAATACAGATATGGAGCTGGGCAGTGGTGGTGCATGCCTTTAATCCCAGCTCTTTGGGAGGCAGAGGCAGGCAGATCTCTGTTGCAAGGAGAGGCTACTTGTTTGGTTCCTGGCCGCCCAGCTAGCTTAGACCCGAAATAATCACACAGAAACTATATTATTTAAGTCACTGCTTGGCCCATTAGCTCTAGCTTCTTATTGGCTAACTCTTACATCTTATTTTAACTCATTTCTATTGATCTGTGTATCACCACGAGGTCATGGCCTACCAGCAAAGTTTCAGCATGTCTGACTCTGGCAGCTCCATGGTGTCTCTCTCACTCTGCCTTCTTCCTCCCAGCATTCCGTTTAGTCCCCCGCCCCAATACCTAAGTTCTGCCCTATCAACAGGCCCAAAGCAGTTTCTTTATTCATTAATGGTAATCACAGCATACAAAAGGAAATCCCACATCCGATCTCTGTGAGTTCTAGGCCAGCCTGATCTAAAAAGCGAGTTCCATGACAGCCAGGCTGCACAGAGAAACCCTGTCTTGAAAAAATCAAAAGAAAAAAAAAAGAAGGAAATTCTTCATATCTATGCAGGATATTTTCTCTCACACATTCCTATTGTAAATGTACCTTCTTTGTCTAGAAGCCATGCTTTGAATGTCTCAGTTGTTAGGCTTTGGTCAGAAAGGGTCTGAGAAGAGTGCTGCAGACGTATCTACAATAGTACTTAGGAGACGTTGGCTGCCGTCAGGGAGCTGCTGGAGTTGGTATCAGAAAGCTCGCAGTGGTTCTCTAAGGAATCTGTTATTTATTTTTAGTCAGGCTTCCCGAGGTGTTTGTAGGGGAGTACTTTCTAAACTTGTGGGCTTCTCTGGAATAGTCACTGTTTGTCTCTTTTAGATGGAAACTTCTGGGGCCGAACATTGTCTGCAATCTCCAGTTCCACAGACCCGACCAGTTATGAAGGCTTTGGACCCTTCATGCCAGGCTTTGAAACCATCCCGTATAACGATCTGCCCGCACTGGAGGTACATCAGGGTGGCTATGGGACTTGGCTCACAGCAACAGGAAACTTTCTAAATTAATTGTTACCTGTTCAGTGTGTGAAATAAAAACACATCTAATGAGGGGCCTGGAGAGATGTCTCAGTGGTTAAGATCACACACTGCTCTTGCAGAGGTCTCAGGTTCAATTCTTTTTGCCTATTTGGTAGCTCAAAACCTTCTGTAATTCTATAGTTCAGAAGACTTTGAACAGCCGTGCCCGTGGTACGGACACATACTTACATAACAGACAAACATTCACATTCAGAAATTAAAATCATTAATGAGGACAGAGTAGGTTGCTCAGTGGTAAAACAGCTTGTGTGAGGTTCTGGGCTTGACCCCAGTACTTCAGAACAAAGTTATGAGTCTGAACATTTATCGTAAATTAGGTTGAAATCTGACTTATTCTCAATAGTGGACAGTCAGTTTTTAACCTAGGGAAATATGCTTTTGTTATCTAGTGCTTAGGCAAGCTAGCCAGTTCAGATCATAACAATTTGAGTATTACCCACCTAATTATTTCATTCTCTTTCTCCCTACCTTCTTTTATTCTCTTTCTTTGAGATAGGCTCTCATTTTGAAGCCTTGGCTGATCTAGAAAAGTATGCAGACCAGGCCAGTCTTGAACTCATAGAAATCTGCCTGGTTCTGCCTCCCAAGTACTGAGATTGAAGGCCTGTGCGCCATCACCCCAGGCCTAGATAAAACTTTTTTAACTTGCAAATTGTAGCACTTTGTTGTGGTGCTAGGAAAGGAACCCAAGGCCTTGTAGGTTATGGTCAGTTGTTCTTCCACTAAGGTATAGCCCATCTCCAACATGTAGTACTTTTGTAAAATAGAAGCAAAAAAGTTGTAAGATGGCTTTAACGGTCCACTTAATTTTTAAAGAAAAATTTATGTGAGTTTTTGCTGGCATGTAAATGCACCATGTGTATGCAGTGTGCTCCAGGAGGCCGAAAGTGGCATTGGATCCTCTGGAACTGGACCTAAAGGCAGTTGTGAACTCTCATGTGGGTGCTAAAAATGGAATCAGGATTCTTGGCAAGAGTAGCCAGTGCTCTTAATGGCTGAGCCATCTCTCCAGCTCCTGCCTTAACTTTTGGTTATAATACATCTATGACATAGCAAAATGTGGGGATAGTTTGACATAGTGGTATGTGCCTATGAACCTAGCATGCTGGAGTCCTGCAATTGCAATGGTGACCCACCATGCCAGACTTTATTATCATCATCTCCCCCTTACTCCTGCTGTTTATTTATTTATTTGTTTAATTTTATTTATTTACTTTGAGTGTTTTGCCTGCATATATGTATGCCTGGTGCTCCTGAACTGGAGTTATGGATGGTTGTGAACCACCATATGAGTGCTGGGAGTCAACCCAGTTCCTCTGCAAAAGCAACAAGTGTTCTGCTAAGCTATTGCTCCAGGCCTCCCCCCCCCTCCTCCTTCCACTTTTTTTTTGGTTTTTTCAAGACAAGGTTTCTCTGCAGCTTTTAGAGCCTGTCCTGGAACTAGCTCGTGTAGACCAGGCTGGCCTCGAACTCACAAAGATCCACATGTCTCTGCCTCCCAAGTGCTGGGATTAAAGGCGTGCACCACCACCTCCTGGCTTCTCATTCTTAACAGGAAGTATATGTAGTATTTGACTTCAATTGCCAAATATTGTAGAATGGAAACTATTAGAACTCCCTTCTGTTTCTTTTGTAGCGTGCTCTTCAGGATCCAAATGTTGCTGCCTTCATGGTGGAGCCCATCCAGGGTGAAGCAGGTGTTGTTGTTCCAGATCCAGGATACCTGATGGGAGTCCGAGAACTCTGCACTAGGCACCAGGTAGTCCCATTCACTTTGTAGTGAGGCCAAACTTGCCGACACTTATTTGAGCTCTGCTGACAGGATAAATGATTGTCTCACTTTCTACTAGATGATTCCAAGAGTTGAGGAACATTGTAACGCTTAGAACCCTCTGTGGAAGCTAACTTGCCAGTCTCTAGAACACTGGCGAGATGCTGTGGTGTGGGCTGCTGTAGCGGCAGGCCTCCAAGCTCTTACTGTGATTTTCTTCTCTTCTCTTTTAATCCCTCCCAAGCCCTGTCTTGTGTTCCTTTGCTCCAAATGTTACGACTCTTCTTCCCTTTCTTTTGCTAAAGCTAATAGTATATTGTTTACTATTGAGAATTCCAGAAAATGTTTGGTAATTACATATGAGTTAATTATCTGAATTTGTTCTTAGAGTGTAATTAGGGCCATTAAAGCCCTCCAAACTCTTTGTGTCTGTATAAATGCCTGCCTTCCTTCCTTCCTTCCTTCCTTCCTTCCTTCCTTCCTTCCTTCCTTCCAGATAGGGTTTCTCTGTGTAACAGTTCTGTCTGTACTGGAACTAGCTCTTATAGACCAGGCTGGCCTTGAACTCACAGAGATCTACCTGCCTCTGCCCCCTGGAGTGCTGGGATTAAAGGCGTGCGCCACCACCGCCCAGCTATGCCTTTTCTGCCATGCAAAGCAGTGCCACATAGGCCCCTGGGAGGTGTTAGGCTGAACCAGCAAACAGATTTCCAAAGGACACCATTCAAATTGTGTGGGAACTAAAAACATCGGCACAGTTTTCAGGGTGTGTCAGAATGACACTAATGGGATGGTTAAATGACGGTGACCTTTGTTTCTTCACGAGGTTAGAATGAGAGTTGTGTTGCCTGTTCTTTCTCCCAGGTCCTGTTTATTGCTGATGAAATACAGACGGGATTGTCCAGAACTGGTAGACGGCTGGCTGTGGATCATGAGAATGTCAGACCTGACATAGTTCTTCTCGGGAAGGCCCTTTCTGGCGGCTTATACCCTGTAAGTTCAAAACCCCTATATTTCTTCTGACCTTGACTGGGATGCCTTTCAAGTCATTTGATTTGACTCCAGGCCACCTGGAACAGTTTAGACTTCCATTGTGCAGTCTACTTGGTTAATTTGACCAAGTGGAGTTGTGTTTTGGAATGTGCTGCGGCATTTGATTTGGACAGAAGCATTTCCCTTCAGAAGCTCCTCCTCCCACTTTTGAGAAAGTGTCACTACTGATTGTTCAAGACCATGAACAATGAACGTAAGAGGGAGCAATTCTTCTTTTTTGGGGGGTTTGCATCCAGAGCTAGTAATTGATGTGGGATAAAAGGGTTTTGAGGAGTAGATGTTCTTACTGAGTAGATGGAATTGTCTTCTTGCAGGGAATGCCCAAGTTTGTTTCTAAGCAGAGTATTTTGGAAAGGACTATAAATTATCTCATTGCAAAAATAGTTCTGCTTGGGTTGCAGAGATGGCTAAGTGATCCAGGGTACTGACTGCTTTTCCAGAGGACCTGGGTTCAGTTCCCAGCTCCCACCTGGCTGCTCACGACCATCTGTAACTCCAGTTCCAGGGGATCTAACACCCTCTTCTGGCTTCCATGGGCATGGCAAACAAGTGTTTGCATAGACATACCTGTGGACAAAATACCTTATACAGATAATATAATAATAAAGTGTTTTTCTTTTAGTTCTAAAAGTGTGCACTATATTGTTTAGTGCCAGTGAAGTTTGTTTACTGTGTCTGTAATGTGTTGGGCCTGTCTTGGGTTATATTACTGAGAGTCAGGGACAGATGGAAACTGCTGGTTGATAGAATTTCGTATCGGTGCTACGGAAGTATCTGTGTCCCTGGCATGCTGAGATCTGAGGAATGACAAAGATGGGCTCTGTCTTTCAGGTGTCTGCAGTACTGTGCGATGATGAGATAATGCTGACAATTAAACCAGGGGAACATGGCTCCACATACGGTGGTAATCCACTAGGCTGCCGAATTGCCATTGCAGCTCTTGAGGTGAAAACTGATATGGCTGAATGATACCTACTTTTAAGTAGTGTTGAAGTTATCTTTAACTTGAGTCCTGGTGTGAAAAGAAGTTTAATAAGATTACTAAGTGTTAGAGAGCATGAGGAATGAAGGGACGATTTTAGGAGCAAGGTGTTCCCAAAGAGTAAGGTAGTTTTGCTGGGTAGTGGTGGCGCACGCCTTTAATCCCTGCATTCGGGAGGCAGAGGCAGGTGAATCTCTGTGAGTTCTAGGCCAGCCTGGTCTGCAAGAGCTAGTTCCAGGACAGCCTTCAAAACTACAGAGAAACCCTGTCTTGAAAAAAACCAAAAAAAAAAAAGTAAGGTAGCTTTTTTGCCTTGCCTAATAGACTGGACTCCTGGGCTTCTGGAGTTTGTAATCCGTCACCTGGCAGTGGCAGAACTCCTATACACTGACCACCTAATATGTTCCTTTGGTTTAGCAAGCAAGATTTGTTTTTTTTTGTTTGTTATTCAAATCAAGGTCTCACTCTAGTTTACATTGGCCTGAAATTTACCCTGTAGCTCAAGCTTAGACAGCTCAATCCTCCTGCTTTAGCTGCCCAAATGCTAAGATTACAGGTGACCACAAAGCTCTTTTTCCCTTTTATTTTTTTTCAAACTTGGATTTGAGGACTGGTGGTCTTAGCTCAGTAGAAGAGGAAGGCCTTGGGTTTCATTCCTTAGTACCACACAGATAAAAAGTGAAGTCAGGGATGGTGGTATACACCTGTAATCCCAGCACTAGGGATGCTGGAAGGCAGGACAATCACAGGTTTTAAGCTAGCCCAGGAAAGTAGATAAAAGGTTAGTATATGTTAGGGGGAGGGAAAAAGGCAATTTTGTGCAGTTTCAAGTTAAATTATTCTTAGTCCATTGAGGTGTTCAGATAATAACAACATATTGCATTAATCAATTTTTGATTATTTTTTTAATTATTTTTATTTTTTGAGACAGGGTTTCTCTGTTCTGGAACTTGCTGTGTAGACCAGGTTGGCCTCAAGCTCACAAAGATCTGCCTGCCTCTGCCTCCCAAGTGCTGGAATTAAAGGCATGCCACCATTGCCTGGCTCTCATTAACCACATTTTAATCTTTATTTTGCCTTGAAGACTGGTTGTCAGTGGATTTGCGATTAAAGCAAGGCTCTTAAGTTGTATGTCTTTAGCTAGAAATTACTATAGGCCCTGAAAAGCCAATGCAGGTGATGTCACTCTGGTCTTTCCCAAGTGCTTTTTGCTTCTAGCTGTACTCAGATTACTTCAGGACACTCTGAACATTTGTGTAATTTTATAAAAAACAGGTTTTAGAAGAAGAGAATCTTGCTGAAAACGCAGACAAGATGGGTACCATCTTGAGAAAGGAGCTCATGAAGCTGCCCTCTGATGTTGTGACTGCTGTTAGGGGGAAAGGGTTGCTAAATGCCATTGTCATCCGGGAAACCAAAGGTAAGGGCCTTTCAAAGACACAGTGGGTAGACACAGTGGGCTGGATTGTTGGTCAAGCCGTTTAGATAAAGTGTGACCTGATTGTCTTAATGTTATCCTAACTGTAGGTCTTTCCAACAGGAAGGCATTTTAACTCCTTTGACCAGGTCTTTGTTCCTTGCAGACATTTCTTTTCCTGTCTCTGTTAGTTAGACAGCAGCTGGCTATCCTGGGTTAGTGTCCCTTAATCTTTTTCCCTTACTTGAATGCTTTCTACCTTCTGCAGAGGCTGTGGAGGCAACTGTGGGAATAAAGGAATAGCTTTGATGTTGGCAATAGATAATGGAGGCTTAAGCCTTCATTGTGTGCCTGATATCAGTTATCACCCTCCAGGGCACCCTTCTGGTTTTCTTAGGCTAGCCCTTCCTTTTAAAGCAATTGATAACAGCAGAGGAGCTTTTGAGAAAGAAACTAAGCTTGGTTCCACCCAAGAGTATCTGATGTGATGGGTTGGGTGGACTCAGGCAGTTCTAGGCAGTTCTGCCTGCAGCTTTGTAAAATCCCTGCTGGGAAATGATGCTTAGTTCCCAGTGGTCAGGAGGTGTGTCCATATCAGCAACCTGTAGTGTTCCTAGGATTCGGGGCTTGCTTATTCCGTTATTTCATTTATGTCTCCTACCCAAGTCTTTCACATTAGCTCCCTATGATTGCATGCCAGGCATCCCTAATCTGAGAAGTTGAAATGATCCCCAGTCTGAAAGGTTTTGACCACCACCATCACACCAGCGGAGGACAATCCTATACTTGGCCCCAGGGGACAGGCCACAATCAAAATGCAGGTGCACTAAGAATTTTGTGTGAAATTAGCTTTAGTTTGTCTGAGTATGAAATACAAGTTTCATGTTTACATGAGCCCCCTTTCCTCTTCTGTGTATGCCAACATTCCTGAATCTGGCAGGAGTCCTTCTGGACCCAAGCACTGCAGACAAGGGATGTTCTGCCTGTAGTAGTCTCTGTCATTCAGACCTAGTTAGGTGCTTGCCAAAAGGTCAGTAATGCAACCTCCTGAGCAAAGGAGTGACTTAGACTTAGAACTTCTTTTCCTGAGCAGATCCTGGGAACACACTCTGGTGGGGCCGTGCTGCCCGTGCCTATGACAAGGGTTTTTATATATTGAGCTCTGTGAATACATTGTGACCATTTTTCTGTAGATTGTGACGCTTGGAAGGTGTGTCTGCGACTCCGAGATAATGGGCTCCTGGCCAAGCCAACCCATGGTGATATCATCAGGTTAGCCCCTCCACTTGTGATCAAGGAGGACGAGATCCGGGAGTCAGTGGAAATCATTAACAAGACCATCTTGTCCTTCTGAGAATAAGAACTGCTCAGTGCTCCCCGGGAGCCATCTTCAGACGGACTTCTTGTGACACTCTGCTCACAGCAGGCAGATCTCACTGGTTGGTCTCTTGAAAGACATTTTTTTTTTGGATATGCATACCTATTTTTTTCAGTTGATGCATAGTAGAGTGACATTTATGAACCTGCAGTTGGCTGTGGCATCTCGCTTTGTGGGAACTTTCTAAGGTGAAGCACTTCCATCTCTACACAGCCTTCAAATCCAGTCCTGCATCATTTACATACATTTTTATAATTTCCTTGCTGGTGTGAATGTTTTGAATTTGAAAGTTATTTCTGAGATACTACAGGAGAGACTTGCTTAACCTCATGCAGTTGAATCATTATAATCAATGGATGTTAAGATGATTAAAGGTTAAGCATATGTAAAATACCCGTTTCAAGTAAACTTTGCATTGGCCAACACTAGAATGCTTTATATAGATTCTGAGAATTCTTTCCTAAATTACACTTTTAAGTGCTTGATTGCAATTTGTAAAACATTTCAGTATTTCTTTGAATAAAGCTTATTTTTCTTTTTACTCCAGCAGAGTATTTTGTATTTCCATATTGGTAATAGTAAGTGTATTCCACTCCTGTGACTGGCATTTCTTCTCTTCTTGAGACCATTGGGTGTGTTCATTTCAGGCTTTTTATTCTAAATAAAGCTATGATTAGTTCATATCTGTATAATGATGTGGGTTTTGTTTTTATTTGTTGTTTTTTTCTTTATATTTTGTTTTATTTTTCTCTAGTGTGTTTTGTGGAATAACTTCCTGTAAGGTGCTTGCTGTTCAAAGGGGATGAACTTTCTGACCGCTTTACTCCTCCTTACTCAGCCTGGTGCTCCCTGTTCCTGAGGAGGTCACCATAATGATGCCAAACTTAGTGTGGGCACCTGATCAGCACAGAGTACTATAACCCAGAACCGACTCAAGTGATCCTCCTGTCTCAGTCTCAGTCTACTAAATAACGGGTACTACGGGCATGCCCCTGTAGTGCAGTGCAGCCTGGGGCTGGAGAGGTGCTTTAGCGGTTAAGAGAGCTTGCTGCTCGTCCAAAGGACCCAAGTTTGGTTTCCAGCACGTGCATTGGGTGGCTTACAACCTCCTGTTTCTCCAACTCTAGGGCATCTGATGTCCTGTTCTCAGCATCTGCACATATGACATATACACACATTAAAAGAAAAGAGGCTAAGTTCAGTAGTGCCTGACTGAACCGTGTGTGTGTGTGTGTGTGTGTGTGTGTACCTGCACACTTGAGATTCTGCATTTCCTCCAGGCACTCTCTGAGGCACAGAGGTTTTCTTAGGACCCTGGATCATGCAGCAGCGATTCTTCAGAGGGGGACTTGGCAAATGAAGCTTCTGGCCGAGTTCTTGGAAGGCCACTGTCATCTTCAGATAGAAGAGGGGAAAGCATGGTTATGTGAGAAGACTCTTACTGTAGGAGGCTCAGGAAGGTGGAAAGCTTTGAACTCCAGGCAAACTGGGCCTTGGGCTGATGATCCCTGGGATTGCTGGAAGAAGGAACCACAGAAGAGTACCTCTTACTACCACAGAAAACCTGCCAGGTTGAGCCCTTACACAATTGTGCCACCCACATGCAGAGGACAGCCAGCCCCAGTGGTGAGCCAGGTGCTAGGCAGTCCTAGGGAAGGGAGCTGCTTAGCAGTTTGGCCTGTCAAAATGATTGCATGAAGAGCCTAATGTTTCCAATGAGATGGAGTGGGACCTGCCTTTCGGGAGAGGGATGAATAAAGGGTGATATTGGTAAAGCCCTAGGCATGCTCAACTGCAGAATAACTGCTCTAAGGGAAGAAAGCAATTTATTCTGAGATACAGCAACCTCGATATAGGATACCCTGAAAGACACGTGCCATTGTGGAAGAGGTCACACACATTTATATAGTAGAACAAAGTCATAAACATGCTTATAAAATATATAGATGGGCAGAGGCAGGTGGATCTCTGAGTTTGAGGTCAGTCTGGTCTACAGAGTGAGTTCCAGGACAGGCTCCAAACCAAAGCTCTACAGAGAAACCCTGTCTTAATAAACCAATATGCGCGCGCACACACACACACACACACACACACACACACACACACACACACATATCTATCACACGTATATGTAGATGGCTCATCAGGCAGAGTACTTGGGATGACATGCCTAGCTTTAGCTGAGATTAGAGGTCCTTCAGGCTTAGCAGTCCATTCTGTAAGTTGCATCTAGTTGTCAAGAGGATGTTAGGTAGATGCAGGCACCCAAGCTAGAGGGCTACTTCAGAGACCGATGGCAGCTTCAGCTCTTTGTCTGCATCATCCAGGTCTCTCCTTATGAGAACAGCTAAGAGATGTGGCCTCAGAATGCACTTCCCTCTGATACAGCACTGTAGGTGGGGAGTTTGCTCGAGTCCCTTCCTGAGATTGCAAAAACTGTTAGGAAAGCCAAATAGCAGAAAGGTAACTCAGATAAGGGAGAGATTGGAGGAGAGAAGGGGGCAAAGATAGGACTGGTTACACTATGAGGGGGTGGGACTGTCCAGGCCTGATGACCATGTCAGCAGACCAACACACGTGTGTGTTGGTTGGTTTATTAAGACAGGGTTTCTCTGTAGAGCTTTGGTTTGGAGCCTGTCCTGGAACTCACTCTGTAGACCAGATTGACCTCAAACTCAGAGATCCTCTAGCTCTGATGAAAGAATTTGGAGGATTCTTAGTGTGGAAGATAGTTTAATACAGAGTAAAGAAGTTTTAAGGCATGAGTGGGCAATCTCCAGGAAAATCCTTTGTACTGACCTACATTTATAAAATTGTTTGATTGATCGAATAAAACAATTTCATGTAGCCTAGGCTGGCCTTAGCCTTGCTCTGTATCCAAAAATGATCTTGAACATCTGATCCTTCTGTCTCTACATCCTGAGTGCAGTTCTGGAGATGGAACCCCAGGTCTTTGTGCATGTTAAGTAAACACTACTGACTGAGCTCCCAGCCTACCTTTTAGGTAGACTTTATACTATGTCTAAAGTCTTTAGGACAGGCAGCTTTCCCTGACGGGGCATTTTCCTGTCTAGGTGATTGGCAGGATCATTTTGGAGTGCTACTCAGGAAAGGGCAATGGTATGTCCTGTTCTTTACCACTAATCGAAATTTTATGACCTTGGTAGTTCAGAATGTTAGGCCTCCACTTGGCCAGATATGACTCAGATGTTCTTTTGAGCATTAACCAGAGTCTTTCAGTTCTTTCTGGATTTATAGGCTGCTGACAAAGGACAGAAGGGTCCATTCTCAATAGTCCTCAAGCCTGCTGACATCTAGCAAGTTAGCTAGTTCCTTAGAAGACTATTACCTTTTTACCCCCTCTCTGAAAACTAGCTACTTAACAGTAGTTGCTTGTCTGAAGCTGTGATTAAACATCATAATCAAGAGTAACTATGGAAGAAAGTTTATTTTGGTTTGCAGCTCCAGAAAGATGAGTGGCCATCATGGCAGGGAGGCATCGGAGCATGGCAGCTGGAACAGGGAGCAGAGAGGACACATCATTTTTTTGAGACAGGATTTCTCTGTGTAGCCTTGGCTGTACTGGAACTCTTTCTGTAGACCAGGCTGGCCTCAAACTCGGAGATCAGCCTGCCTTTGCCTCCTGAGTGCTGGGATTAAAGGCATGTGCCACTATCACTTCATGAGAGAGTACATCTTTAACAGCAAGCATCAAGCAGAGCATGAACTGGAGTGACATACCTCAGTGACATACTTCCTTCAGCGAGGCCATACCCCTCTCCCCACACAACCTCTCTGAACAGTGCCACCCACTGAGGACTTATAGTGTTCAAATGCCTGAATCTATAGGGGTCATTTCTCATTAAACTCACCACAGGTAAAGAAGAAATGTCCATCTAGAAGGTAGGGATGACCGCTTAGCAAGCTACTCCCTTTATTCTGTCCCAGAGGACTTATGCTTTGGAGTGTCAGTTCCCAGAGTGCCACATCAAAAGCAGTCGCTGCCCACAGGACAAAATGGGTTGCGCGAGGAGGACCTCTGATTTACTTGGAATAATGCACCAGATGAAACCAATATTGGGTGTCAAAGGCTAGGAAGTTGGAGTTCCTGTCTGAGGTGTATGCCCACACTTGGGATCCTCCATGTGGGCTCAGATCTGTGCTTCTCAATGCTGGCCACACACTAGTCCCTGGGCTTCTTGCCCTGCTTATCAGTTGTATTGTAATCTTTAGGGCTGGGGCCTTAGTATCAGGATAATAGACATTCCCAGAGGATTATAACAGCCCTTTCAACGTGGGTGTTTCAATATAAAATTTAAGGTATCATTCCACTCAGCCATGCCAGGCTCTGAGCTGTCATTTAGGACCCACTGGTGAATGAGGCTCAGAGACCCTGACCTTATGGGTCTTTTTAGTAGGTGGGTATATTTATTGGACAAAATGTTTATTGAGTTCTGCTTGTCTGGCCCTGAGGATTGGCAGTGGTTCAAAGACATGGCATTCATCAAGCAGCTTGTGTGCCAGGCACTATTCCAAATATGTTAATTCTTGGCCTAGGTGCAGTTACTTCCAATTACAGATGGGGAAACCAAGGCTTAGGGAAGCACACTTGCCTTATTCACTGAAATAGGAAGCAGTGATGTCCTGGCTGGGCAGGACTAGGCTCCGAGGGAGGGAGGGAGGGAGGGAGGGAGGGGTTGTCTCTGAGGCTGAAGGTTGGCAGTTTCACTTCTATGTCTCTGGAGCATGGCTGAGATGCCCTTCTGGTATGTAAAAGCATTTCAATTCATTTCTGCTTTGGGGGAGAGATTCTTTAAATGCCAGTGGGAGCCATTGTGGTGAAAAATAAATACATAGTAGTAGCTTATTCCAGTTAGGAAAATTTCAAATACATGCTAGGACCTCCTCTAGGGGTTCCATGCGTGTATTAGCTTAATTCAGAGTTTTATTAGCTTCCCACCCCAACTTTTACTTTTATTAGCTTGCAAATGAGACTTACCCTTTTGCACCCGCCAATTCTTTGAACTGTTCATGAACCACCTGACCTAACATGACCTTTATAATACGCATCATGGTAGGTAAGGATAAGACCTGGGTGGAGGGCACCACAGGGGCAAAGGGTTTCCTGGAGCAATGCGAAGTCCCTAGGGAC
Source organism: Microtus oregoni (assembly GCF_018167655.1). NCBI lineage: Eukaryota > Metazoa > Chordata > Mammalia > Rodentia > Cricetidae > Microtus > Microtus oregoni. The sequence goes on from NW_024543075.1 coordinate 12,440,325, forward strand.
AGATACGCTGCAATGGAAGTCTGTCTAGCTGTCACATTCCTCTGCTGTCTTTCGTGAAAGGAACTCTGAGATACCTGGGAGGGGATGCGTGCTTTTATTTTTAGCATGCCCTACATGCTCTATTTTCAGGGTATCAATGTCTGAACCGTAAGAGCTGATAGTGGCTTAAAGCAGTTCAGCTCAGGTTGTTTTATAAACTAGCAGTGTCCGATCTGGGGACCTGCTGACCATGGTAGGATCCCCCAGTTGGTGAACTTGCTTTCCTGAGATTGGTGGGTCAAGGGTGACAATGTGACAGCCCCTAATCTGATTTCACTTAATCACTAATTTATGGTCTTTGACAATGTCTAAGACTTGTACCTATTAACACAATGCAATTAACTTCAAGATGTGTATGCAAATAGTATAAAAACTCCCAATTTTTCACTAGAGAACCTGGGCCAAGAGCCTGTCGTGGCTTCTGCCCCAGGTGTGTTCTCTTGGAGTGCACAGGTTCAGACAGAACTCGTGAGTTTGAGGGCACACAAGCTGCAGTAGGAGCCTGGCCGGGTATCCTGATGCCTATAAGGGCAGCTTCAGTTATGCTTTGAGCTAGGTTGACCTCACATCACTCCACGCCTCGCCTCTCCATTCTTTAGGAAAAGGGGGAGGGAGGGGAATTAGGTCTGCTTTCCCCACTCCCGTTGGCCAGTATTTCTTTTCTTTTTTTCTTTCGAAACAGGGTTTCTCTATGTAGCCCTGGTTTTCCTGGAACTTGCTCTGTAGACTGGCTGTCCTCGAACTCAGAGATCCATTTGCCTCTGCCTCCCTAGTACTGGAATTAAAGGCGTGTGCCACCACCGCACGGCCTGGCCAGTATTTCTTAAAATGGGATTTTCCCCTGAGGGTCATAGGTGGTAGAGTTGGCTGCCTGTGAGTCTGAGTTCCTAGCCAGTGGGCACCAGAATCATCTGGTCCGGACCGAACCCACAAAGGATCCAGTCTGAAAGTCTGGTAGGTTTCTTGGAGGTTTCCTGCCAGAAAGCACCCACCACTTTCAGTGATATTCCGACTTCCCATCTTGGGTTTTAAGATCCCCTCAATGCCTTAATTTCATTTGAATTCAGTTTTCCGAAAAAAGATGGTCCATTTCTGGGGAAGAGGGAGCTCCAGGTTCTGGGGAGCAGATAGGGATGTGGATTCAGCCTTTGAGTCAGATGCAACTCTAAGTACTGGTAGGGAAGGCCGAGGGAGCATCAGGACTGCAGGGGGCGCTGCCGGCAAAGCATTGCTCAACCACGACGCGCGTGCGGTCAGGCCTGGGTGCCCGCGCCGAGATCCGTGGGCGGGGCGGGGAACAAATAGGTGCAGGGGTCGGGACGTTTCAGAATCCCGGCCCCGGGCCAGGCTGTTTTCTAGCTGGGTGCGCTGTCCTTTGCTGTCCATTGGCTAAGCATCTTCTCGTCTGCAGACTTTTGTACAAAAGTTGCTTATTAGTATGCTGACTGAATCACAATTGAGAAAATGACAATTTTCCTTGCCGCTCCGTGGCCGTTCAGGTCGGGGTTCTCCCCTCTCTCTCCTGCATGTGCTCTGCGGTTCCGGTCTTTTGACTAGTTAAGGGGTGTGAATTATGAATCACCACTTGTTGCCCGATGCATCTAATCGGTGCTCATCTTTTTCCCCGGTGCAGAAGAGCTGGTGACCTTGTCGAGACAACTACGCAGGGGTGACCATCACTGTGCATTCGCTGTAAGGTGACAGAGGGCGCCCTAACCCTATGGAAAGGGTCTGCAGCCTGGGACGCTAAGGCTGGGCTTGATAGTGGGTTATTGGTAGGAAGAGGTGTCCATTTGGTTGCAGTCGCTACCACCTGGCTATGTCCTACCTTTGCTTGTGGCCTTGCAGACAACTATCCTAGACTGCTGGGGCTGGGAGGGAGTGCTGCAGAAGAGAAATGCCTTTTTTCTTATCCATCCTTGGGTCATGGCTGAGACCCCTGCAACAAAACAGATTAACCAAGAGAAAAGTATACACATTTGTCTAATATAAGCTTTATGAGGCCCAGGAGCCTTCAAAGGAGACGAAGAGCGGAAGAAATGGTAAACCTATGTTTTTTTTAGGCTGTGCTTCTACCCTATAGAAACAAAGCAGAGAGTGATAGACGTATATGACCTAATGTTGATAAACTGGGAACCTTAGTGAGGTCTGCTTGTCCAGTGTCAATGTCATGCCTTTGCTTCTGGTTGGAAGGATGCCCCTCCCGAGAAATCCTCAAGGCCTCAGGCACTTGCTGAAGAGTCCTGAAGAAAGGCCTGAGGAGGGACTTTTCATTCCAGGCAGGCATAGGTGCTGCCCACCGCCAGCAAGTAGAGAGTTGTTTCTGAGGAAGGAGGGGTCTGGTTGTCAGCTTATCAGCTTTGAACAAGCCTTAATCTCTTTCTTCAGGGAAAAGGGATGGGCATTCCCAGGGAAGCGAGGACACCTGTGAACTGAGTCCACTTTCAACTGTACTTGCTGGAGGGTTGGGTTCTGTTCCCAGGAGCCCTGCTCAGGGCTCTCTCTGGTCAGGGTTGAGGGGCTGTATATGTCACTTCTCAATGAGGGCCAGGTCACGTCATTCCTGCAGCAGCCCCAAAAGCCAGTCGGGAGGAAGAGCCAGGCCCTGGAGGGTAGATAATTTTCACCAGAGGAATTGAGGCCTGACTTCCATGGAACTGACTGGTGCTCAGACAACATCTGTGCTGTGAAATTCAACCCCTAATGCCCCAGTCCAAGAGTGATCCTGTCTGGTTTAGTAAGTGAGGCTGAGTGCTGGAGCTGGGTATATTCCATCACCCTCACCTGTCTGAGTTCCAGCTCCCCGTTGAGTTGTGAGCTTACCCCAAGAGACTCCCTGTTTGGCAAGGTCATGATTCTGTCGCAGGTGGAGAGAGGGCCTGAGGAACAAGAGACTCCCTGTTTGGCAAGGTCATGATTCTGTCGCAGGTGGAGAGAGGGCCTGAGGAATGTCGGCCTCAGTGGGTACATAAGAGGCACGGTAAGTCCCCATGTCAGAGGGGAGGCAGCTCTGGATCACTGGGGGAACAGCTGTGTTGTGCCTGCCCCCATTTGCTGGCAGTAGAACTCCTGTCGACCCACGCTCCCCTAAAAACCTGCCATCCCGACAGGCGTGCTTTGTGGCTAGAGCCCCACCTGGGGCCCCACCCACAGCTTTGCCTGCGCTTTGAAGGTGGCAGCCAGGAGGAAAAGTCAAACTTGCACCCAGAGTAAACAGCCGAGGGCTCAGTCTGGCCTGGCTGGCCTGCCAGAGGGCTACAAAGGGACACTGTGAGGGATGCGCTCGGAGCAGAAGAGCCCATTCAGCTCTCCCAGGATGGGACTGGCTTGCCAATTACTTGGGGAGGACCCTGGTGGTGTGAGTGAGAGCTGTAAGAAGGAATAGGAGGGGATGCTTCCAACAAGCTGGGACTGGAGGTCTATTGGCCCTGCCGAGCAGTCACTCTGGAGCCTTTGCGGGGAGGGGACCCCTTAACATTGGAGATGCATTAGCCCAATATGGACTCCCCAAGGAGGCAACAAAGCCCAGCATGTGGGGAAGGGGTGACTTGCATATACCAAGCCCCTTTGGGGGCTCGGCAGGCTATCAGACATTCCCACCTGGTCCTCAGCATTTTGCTGCCTGGGATGGGAGTCGCAGGTATTTCTTCCTTGTGTTTGCTGTGCTGTGTGTGTTAACATGTTATCGCCTTCCCTGTGCCCTGTGGTGACAGACATTTCGAAGCACTGGTAGCTCTTCTCTATTACTATCCCTACCTGCACAGGCTTTGTGAGGTTAACTGACTTGGCCAAGTTCACACCATGATGGGGCTGGGGCTTTGGTCACAGATCTACCTCTTGGAGGTGGGTGGGCCTCTACGCAGGGTGAAGTGAGTGGCCTAGACAACTTTTGCTGCCACCCATGTGACCTCCCTTCTCTGGGGTACACCTGGCTATGGGTGGGAAGTGAGGGATAGTCCCATCTACTGCAGCTGCATGACAGCATGAAGACCGGCTCTGTGAGGGTTTGCTGGGAAAAGGACGCGCTTTGTGCTGGGATGCACAGGCGTGCACATAACCAGATGACCCACATGGTGCGGTGGTCGTGAAGAGTCATTTCTACACTCAGCATCAGCTTGCTTGTTTAGAAATGGTCTGGATGAGTTGGGCGGTGGTGGCACGCACCTTTAATCCCAGCACTCGGGAGGCAGAGGTAGGCAGATCTCTGTGAGTTCGAGGCCAGCCTGGTTTACAGAGCGAGTTCTAGGAGAGGCTCCAGAGCTGCGCAGAGAAACCCTGTCATGTAAATAGCAACAACAAACATGGTCTGGATGAGTCCTGATGGCAACTGCTGGGCTCTTGAGAGGTCGCTTTGTACCATCTGTGCTCTGCCTGGCCCAGAGGCTGAGCCGCAGTAACATTTGTCTAGGATTTGGTAAATGGACCCTAAAGGCTAGGGAAAGGGGATGAACAGCTGTCTGCTGCTGGAGGCAGGGTCCCAGGGTTGGGCAAAGCTTCCCAGGCCTATGCAGGGCAGAGAGGGGGTGACTGGAGAAGGTAGGAGACAGGGGTTTCCTGATCGCATGATCCTAGGCCACTTCTTCCCGGGCATTTGGGATCTGCAGTGCTGGTATTCTGGGCATCAGTGTGTGGTAAATCATATCTGGAGTCTAGGCTGGGTTTGCTACCTGGTTGTCATTGCTCTCACAGTGGGGTCAGCCGGTCCCCAGCCTGCACTGCAGTACGCCATCTTTGGAAGGAACAGGCCTCTTTCTGCCATATGGCTGACTGGAATAAGAAAGGTAATTTGAGGAGCTAGGACCTGCATAGATGCCCCATCCATGTAGTGGATTCCCATAGGAATTATCTGAGGACTAGATGGAGGTGAGTAGATTCCCATTGTCCTTCATGGTTTCAGGAGAACGGACTTGGGAAGATACAGAATGAATGGAAGAGGTTGGCACCACAAGCAGATTGTCCCCCAAGCAATTCACAATCGGAATGGGAAAAGTAGATTGTTATTCATAGAAAGGCCCTTGGGACCCATCTCTTGGAGGCCTGGTAATGTTCTGTCCTGCTCACGTGGGAGGAAAGTCTTAGCTGCAGCCTCTGAGGCTGGACAGAGCCTAGGAGGGCTACCAGGTGTTCTCTTCGCTGGGGGATTGGTCCATGAAGTTGGACACCTCTGCTGTCCCAATCTGGTCCGAAGGCTGGGAGGATGCCTGGAGAGATGCTGGTCTTTAGTCTGTGTTAGAAGGCGGAAGGAGCAAGAGTCTGGCATGAAGGATAGAAGCAATAGGCACAGGATACCAACTGCTTTCCTTCCCTTGGACTTCTTTGTGTTGGTGCCACCTTGGGGGAAGGCACCACCAGTCTGGGGGAGGGCCTTCTTCCTTGGTTAATCCTTCCTGGAGACACCTGAATAAAGCCAACCAGAAGTGTTTCTCTAATTTGATACCAGATCCAATCAAATTGGAAGTCAAGATTAATTATCACTCCAGGTCCCCAGGATGAGGTTTGGGGAAGGAGAATAGGTTAGACCTTGAGCTGTATCTTTTCTAGCTCAGGATCTCAAGGAGTCTGGTTGGACTGGGCAGGCCGGCAGGCTAGACCTGCCTTTGGGACCATGGCGTCTCCCCACCAGCTCTCCGTGGGCTGTTTCCAAATTAGGAGGGCAATGATTCAGACAGATCTGCCCTGGAGTGAGCGTACCAGGTGAGGGCCATCAGGGGCCTCAACTAGGTTTGGTTTTATTTAGAAAAATAGTTGAATGATAACATTCCTTAAATTTGTGTGTCATCGAATAAATCCACAATTGTTTTACAACTAAAAATGGAGTCTCATGTATCCTCAGCTGGCCTTAAATTTGGTGTGTAGCTGAAGATGGCCTTGAATTTATAATTCTCCTACTTCTACCTCCCAAGGTCTGGGATAATGAATGTGAGTTGCCACATTTTTTTTTTATAAGGTGCTGGGGATTCTGCCCAGGGTTTTGTGCAAATAAAGTAGGCATTCTACTAACTGAGCTGCAACACCAGGCCCTGGTCACTGATTTGTATGGTCTGTGGAGTGGACTCGTGGGCTTGAGTGGGCTGTTGTGGACAGTGGTATACAGGATTTTATTACATATGCTTTATAAAAGCTGAGGTTTTATAAAAAGCTGAGGTTCTGATCAGTACCAGTTTCCGTTGATGTATAGGTATAGCTCTTCTGCCCTTCTATAGGGTCTAGCGATCTTCAGTCTCTGTTTGGGACATGCCAGGGGCCTATGGGTGCTCACCCGGCATTCACGTGGCCCTTGGGTCAGCGCTACGGTGAACCAGCTTTCCCTGTACTTGTGATGCACGGCAGGATTGAAACCCTTTGAGCAAAGCTTTGATGATCAAGCAGGTTTGGTCTGTGAGTGGATGAAAACAAGCCCCATCCCCCGCATTGAGTAATTCATCATTTTACTAAAGAGCGGTTGCTGATCCATTTGTTTTCCGGGGACAGAATCAGAACACGTAGTTGTTGGTATGTGTTTGATGCTGGCATTCTTCAGATGTGGGAGCTCAAAGTCCTCTCTCCAGACAACCTTATGGATTTCACACTGTTGCAAGGCGGGGCCTGTTGACTAGGTCCTGAGGAGAGCACCCCCGGGGCTGATTTGCTCTGGTACGGAGCTGTGCTTTGCTATAGTTTGCCCTCAGACTCACAGGCTGGAAACTTGGTCCCCAGGGTAGTAGTGGGAATGAGTGGGGCCCCGTGGGTGGGGTTAGGTCACTAGGAGGGGTTGATGGGATTCTTGTGATGCCATGATTAGGTCCCCAGAGAGCTGAGCGTGGTATTATAAACTGGGTGAGTCTGCCCAGCTGGGCTCTCTTCTCCACATGCTCCTGCTATGGCTGTGCCATCTGCCCCAAGGCTCTCACTAGAGGGTCAACAGATGAGGTCACCTGACACTGCCAAATCTGTGAGCTGTGAAAACCAGTTTTCCTTGTAAGAGGTCTAGCATTAGCTATTTTGATGTAGCTATAGAAACAAAGAATTGTGGGGCAGGAGAGATGGTTCAGCAGTTAAGAGCACTGACTACTCTTTCAGAAGATCTGGGTTTGATTCTCAGCACCCACATAGTGGCTCACAACCACTGTTAAACTCCAGTTCCAGGGGTTCTGACGCCCTCTTCTGGCCTCCACAGGGACTGTATGCATATGGTGCACTTTCATATATGCAGGCAAAACACTCAGACATATTAAAATAAATCTCTAAAAATCTTTTAAAAAAGAAAACCTCTGGGGGGCTGGAGAGATGGCTCAGTGGTTAAGAGCATTGCCTGCTCTTCCAAAGGTCCTGAATTCAATTCCCGGCAACCACATGGTGGCTCACAACCATCTGTAATGAGGTCTGGTGCCCTCTTCTGGCCTGCAGACATACACACAGACAGAATATTGTACACATAATAAATAAATATTAAAAAAATGTTTTTTTTTTTTAAAAAAAAACAGCTGGGCATGGCGGCAATGCCTTTAATTTCAGCACTTGGGCGGCAGAGGCAGGGGGATCTCTATGAATGAGAGGCCAGCCTGGTCTAAGAGCAAGTTCCAGGACAATCAAAGCTATACAGAGAAACTCTATCTCAAAACAAACAAACAAACAAACAAAAAACCCAACCCCCACCCAAAACAAAATAAACAAACAGAAAAAGGAAAAGAAAGGAAAAAGAGTCATATCTTCCAAGAGGTGTCTTTCATGGGAAAACTTGGGCAGGGTGGAGGCTTTGAAGTCTGTGTAGGATTCGTGTCTGGGTGGTCTGGGCACTCCCTAGTCTCTACACCCCACCTTGGCCTTCCCTCCGTCCTCCCCAGTCTGTATTGATCAGGGCCTGTGCGTCGCGAATACCTACATCAATTAAATAGGCTCCTTCCCGGGAAGGGCTTTGATTTCCTTCCTCTGCTCTGACAGGTAGCATTATTGATGTCACTACCTCCTTCTGATAGTGCTGGCAAAAGCCATTCCATCTCCGCTGTGCGGGGCGTCTCTTGTTTGCAGTGATTTATTGCACTTCCACCAGGAAGAACTGCTTGTTTATTCAAGCGCAGAAGTTTATTCGCCCAAAATACACGCGTGAAGGAGAACAGAAGAGCGAGTGTGTGGAAGGTCTTCCTGGAGGCTGAGGGAGGTGGGCTGCCTCGATTTCCTTTGCGTGTCTGCCCCTGCTCATCCGGGCATCTTGAACTAATTTATAGACAACTGCCAAAACGGAGGTGGGTTAATTTTAGAAAAAGATGAGCAATTTAAAATTCAACTGGCATTTATAGGGTGCTGACGGTGCCAAAACTATGCCAGGGGCCAGAGGGTGAAAGCTAAGAAAAGACAGCATCTTGGAGAGAGAGAGACAAACACAGGGAAATTCAGACAGGTTGGGGCCTAAAGGAGCTAGGGCAGAGCTGGGGACATGCAGAGGGGAGCCAGAGGAATTCTAAGTGATGTCTTGTAGCAGGGTTAGGTGTATGAGTGGCCGAGGAAGGGGCCAGAGGTGTGGTGTGAGTTGAGCCTCATCAGTTCATCTGTAGAGGAGGTGGAAAGGTTTGGAGAACAGCTGGGGAACTGGGGAAGCTGCTCCAGCCCTGCCCATGCCCTCATGTAAGGGTGGGATGTGATACCCAGTCTTCTGGCGTGGTGTTTCTGAGCTGCTGCCTGGCTGGAAGAAAATGACAGGTAACAAGTGTTTAACTTTACACACGTGTGGGGCAGAGGTCTCGGTTTCCTCCCTGAAGCCACCGAAACGATTTGAATCTATACGTCAGCTGTTCATCAGAGGGGATCAACGTCACTAGCTTTTGTGGGGGCTCAATGCTTCTCAGCTGTTAGAGTCAGGCACCTGTCCTGAGCTAAGGGACATGGTTTGGTCACTTAAACTGAAACTCCTTACCTGCTGTTCACTTTACATTCCAAAGCAAGGTGCAAGTCAGGCCTCTGATGCCTGTGGCTTAGAATTGGGCAGCCTGGGAGAGTGTTGGATCTAGCTTTGGGCTCTCCTGGTGTCCAGAGCAGGTCATGCCTCTGCAAGGCTTTCTCAGCCACCCTCCTTTCTCTGAAAGTCTACCTGCTGGGGAAGGCTTCTCCAGAGCCTGGGAAAGGCTGGGCTGGGGACTGTACACACAACACCTGTGAGTCTTTAATGGGGCAGCCCTGCCCCCTCACTGTTCTGGGCAAATTGTCCTGGATAAAGGATGCTGGCTGCCAACTCCCCACCCAGAGATCTGCTGACAGTCAGCGTTCTAGAGGACAGAGATTGATGACTGCACCTTTGGGAAATTTCATGCCCCGGAAAGGCCCGGAGAAAAGGCTTCTCTGCTTGGCTATGGGATGATGGGCGTCAGCTTGGCCAGGTCTTTCTCTGCTTCCGCCCCACTCTTCAAAGTAGATGTTCTGCAAGCACACAAGGGAATAAATGAAAGCCAGAATGGCTGGGAAATAGTCCCCCAATCACGAAAGTGGTATGTGTCATCAAAAACACACTAAAACAGAGCAAAGTAGGAAGCCAGAAAAAACAGTTTTGTCTCCCAGAGAGAATTTCTGATACTGTCCACACATTTCTTCCGGGCTGTCTCCACCCTCTTTTAACTGCTTCTGAAACTGGGCCTGTTGGCTGCACAGGATGTGGCCAAAGGCAGTATGTCTTCAGTGTGTACCTGGAGCCATGAGGTCCCCGGAATTGACTTAGAAGGCCAGGGCCTTTGGGAGAAGGGTGGGCACCTGGATTCTGGCTGCCCAAGGTTCCAAGTTCAGAAGTGCTGAGGAGAGCCAAGGTGACCCCAGTCTGGTTCTAGGGTTAGAGTAGGGCAGCACTATCTTGAAAACTGTAGGAAAGGGCCTGACCGATGATAAATGATAATTTATCAACGACTAATGGATAAAGAGCCTACTGCCTGCCAGTCTGTGTTTGATCCACATGATAGAAGGAAATAACTGGCTCACAAGTTGTCTTTTGATTTACACACACACACACACACACACACACACACACACACACAAACACAGCTAAAACTAGAGGGAAAGAAGCCTCTTGTGAAGAGTGGAGAGCTGTCACAGGTTGACTGCTCATGGGCTCCAGGTGCCCTAGTCTACCAGCCAGTGCTGGAGCACCCCAGGTGGTCTAAGGCCTCCCAGAGTAATGGAGTCTATGAGCAGTGCATATATCTTGTAGAGCCCTCTTCTTCTCTTAGTTCAAGAGCATCATGGACCAGGAGAGAAAGAGAGGGGGGGGGGCGGGTCTGGTCCAGGAGAGATGTTTTAAGTGAGATTTTGAAGACAGAGGGCCCATGGCTATGTAGCAGCTTGTACACAGGGCCACTCACCTGTGGTTCTACCCATCTACGTAAAAAGGTGACAAGACAGGGTCTGGGACCTCAGGGAACTCACCCTTTGGTGAGGCCATTCTCTCCTACTGAGAACTGCCCCATCAGTCAGAGAAGGAACATGGCAGGGAAGGGGTGTACCCTGTCTTTGTATACCATCGCTCCTTTTCATGCCCTTAGCTTACAGTTCTCAGGCAGCTGTGGGCCTCCAGGCAGCAACTGAACACTTGTTTGATTCAGAAGGAGAGGGAGCAGTAGTTAGAGACAGAATCAGTACCCCTCCTTAGGATGGCCGTTCCCCAAAATGGTAGAGCCCCAGGAAAACTGCCAAGGCTTTTTCTGACACAAATCTGAGATCCAAGAAGGAGAAAGAAAGTCCCTCCATAGTCCCCTAGAGACCCTGAATGCGACATCAAAGACAAAGCCTGGGCCACCACCTTCCAAAGCCTTTCTATGAAGTTTGGCACACTTGAGAGAAGTTTTAGGCCAGTCTCTTGGGGCCATCTCTGCAGAGCTTCAGGGGCTGGGAATGCTACCCCTCTGTCCAAGGAGCTATGCCCAGGGTTGGGTGAACACTCCCCAGCTCTTTGAAGCAGAATTTCAGAAAAATTCTTTTATATCAAGTTTCAGAGTCTGTAATATCACATGGGATGAGGGGTAGAAGGTGGAGGGCAGAAAGGGGAACCCTAGTCCCTGAGATTCCATGGGGTTTTGTCTACACTGGCACGAGGGCATAGAGATTTAAGATGGACCTTGACTTCTGGTCTCCTGATTGAAGAAAGTAGCCTGGTTAGTAACAAGTGATGCTTATGTTCCAAATCCTGCAGCAATGACTGCTGGGAAAGGTCAGCCCTTCCCCAAGTCCTTGACCTCATCCTCAGCTCATCATCTGGCTTCCATGTTGGAATCTGGGAGGAAAAGGGAGAGGGAAATGATGATTTTGTTAACATAGTCTTCAGGAGAAGACAAGGTCAGGGAGGGTGGGATGAACTCTAGAAACCCAGTGTCTCCAATGGGACCAGAGGGGAAAGTGGTCCTAGGTCACACTATTGTCATAGCCAGATAAGATGGGCATTCCATTTGTTAAAGATCACTGGGCCAAGCTACTCAACCTCTTTCTCCCACCTCAGAGGATCCCTAGAACCTACTAGTGTTAGCCATGGGCATGCCTGGCCTAGCATCCTGTTCTTTCCTGGCTGACTGCTGGGTATTGGTGGGGTAGGGAAAGGGGGGCTCTGGGAGACAGCTGGAGAGTAGACCATGCACAGCAATGCATGAGATGTGGTCAAAGGACACAGTTGGAAAATGCCTTGAAGGTGCTCCCTGAGGGGTGTGGAGTTCCTATATATAGAACAGTAAGCCATGCCCCCCTAAATTCCCAGATGCCCCAGGGCTGTGGAAGCAGTGTCTTGATCTGAGGTTTGTGTATGGCTCCCATCCTAGAGTTACCAAATGCCCAGTGGCCCCTTTCCCTCTCCTTCAGTCCCCGGGGAGTTGAGTGAATCTCCCTTGTTCAGTGCCTCCTCTTTCCTTAGCCTCCTTGACCTCTCTGAGGAGCAGATCTGACAGGGCCTCTGGTGTCTGGAGGCAACAGTGAGTCAGGGCTCAAGTGAGAAGTTAGTGCCCCAGGCTAGGGTCCCATGCTATGCTCATGGGGCTTCTTGTTCACTGCAGGATATGACCTCAAAAGGAAACCACACTTTGCTTAGAAAGGGTCCTTGGTGCAGCACGCCCTGATGTTCATAAGGTCTACCTGTGTGGTACCCCAAGTAATGTAGGCTGTGCTTCCAGGAGGATATCTGATGGTGTCACACAGGAAGTAAGCAGGCAATGCCTGGGGGGATTGTTTTGAGGTATGACTCCCAGTAAGAAACAACTGCTCTTTTCTAATTTTTAAATTAAATATATTTAAAATTTTATTTATTTATTTATTGTTTATTTCTACCAGGGGAATGATCACACCTCGCTATTTGCATGTGGAAGTCATGGGACAACTTGCTAGAGTTGATTCTCTCCATAATGTGAATCCCAAAGATCAAATTCAGGTCACCAGGCTTGACAGCATATGCCTTTACTGGCTGAGCCATCTGGCTGGATCTTTTCCGCTTCTTAAGGAATTTATTTGTTTTGCGTGGGTTGCGAGCATGTGTGTGCATGATGCCTGAGTGGAAGCCAAGGGCAGCTCTCAAGGTTTTCCTGCCACCTTGTGGGATGGGGGAATCAAACTCAGGTCATCTGGTCTGTGCACAAGGGCACTTACCTCCTGAGCCAACTTGCCGGGCTGTGATTGTTCTTTTCTTCATGGGTTTCATGGTATAACTGTAGAAGGTCCAGTCAGGCAAATCCAAGCAGATCTTGCCTCAACTTTTCTGTATTTGTTACTTTCGGCAAGCTGCAAACCTTATTTGAGCTCGTTTCTTCATCTCCAAAGTTGGGTAATAATCCCACCTGTGCGATTGGGTTGTTATAACTAAGTAGGGTGCATAGACTGCTTACCACAGCTCTCGGCTCACAGCACTGAATTAATGGTGGCAGTGGAAGAAGTACAGCCCCTGAGAATCTGTTAGCGGAGGAATGGGGGTGGCGGAAAGGGCACACCAATCAAAAACCGAATATCTCAACGGGTTTCTGAGCTCCAAATGTCCATAGTCAGCCATTCCACAACTAGAAACTCATCCCAGGAAAACAATCTGGTGCAGTCAGGGGTTTGGGTGCTAACATGTTTTTCTGGTCTAACTTACCAAGTGGAAAATGGGAAAATGATCTCAATGTCAAATGATCGGAAGATGACAATTTTTAAAATGGAAGAACCTCATTTTGGACTTATTGCACGTTACAAATCAGGCTTTTAAAGACTATTGATGACATGGGAAATTTTTCACAACGGACTGTTAAGCAGAATAAAAAAAATTGCGTGTGGTCAGGGCCCCAGACCAAACCTAAGCTTCTAACACTGGGATTTAGTCTCGGCAGGCGGCTGGTACCAGCATCCTGGGACCTAACTGTGTCCTTAAGTATCCTGAAAAAGAAGATTCTGCAGGCTGTCTTGGGATCCATGCTCAGCACATTCTTCATGCTTTCTCATTTAACCCAACCCAGGGACTTCGTTGATATGAAAAAGCCCAATTTCTACAAGCTCAGGATGAAAAGAAGACGGATTGGCTCCTATAGCAGATGAGTTCAGCAGTAGCTCTCCTAGTTTCAGGCCCAGATGGATCCAGGAGCTAAACAGCATTGTCTGAATCCCATTTCCTAGCTGGCATTTGGAGACTGAGACCTGGGTCTTTTGTCTCTCCCTTCACCTTCATGCCATGGCCAACATGGCTGCCTACAGTGGGAGACACCCCAGCCTCTGCTAGAACAGACGCTCTTAACAATTAAAAAATTTTGTGTGTGTGTGTGTGTGTGTGTGTGTGTGTAAAAAAGTCAGAGTCTAACTTTGAAGAATTCCTTTTCTTCTTCTGCCACGTGGGTCCTGGGATCAAACTCAGCTTGCCAGGATTGGTGGCAAATGCCTTTATCTGCTAAGTCATCTCACCAGCCCTAGACAGTTCTTTTTATCCAGAAAGAACCTGGGAAACCTCTGATGAGCCCCCTAGAGATGTGTGCCTATTTCTCAATAAGTCACAAGTGAACTTGGCTCAGGGAAGACAGGCTCTGTCGTCATGGGTGATTTATGGATTGAGTTCAGAGACGTGAAGAGTGATGGTTAATAGTGATTGGCAGCTTGACAGAACCTGAGATCATCTAGGAGGCAAACCTCTAGGCATGACTGTGAGGGGCTTGATAAATGGGGTTTATACATGGGGAAGTAGGAAGATCCACTCTTGTTAAAAAAAGATTCACTATACGTATGAGTGTTCTGTTTGCATGTATGCCTGCATGCTATAAAAGAACATCAGATTCCATTACAGATGGCTGTGAGCCACCATGTCGATGGAGGAAGGTCATTGGCTAATAAAGAAACTGCCTTGGCCCATTTTATTGGTTAGAACATAGGTGGGTGGAGTAAACAGAACAGAATGCTGGGAGGAAGAGGAAGTGAGCTCAGACTCAACAGTTCTGCTCTCTGGAGCAGAGGCCATGCTCCCCTCTCCCGGGCAGATGCCATGAAGTAAGCTGCCAGGTCAGACATGCTGAATCTTTCCTGGTAAGACTGATGCTACACAAATTATTAGAGATGGGTTGATCGGGATATGAGAATTAGCCTGTAAGGGCTGGAGTTAATGGGCCAAGCAGTGTTTAAGTGAATACAGTTTGTGTGTTGTTATTTCGGGTAAAGCTAGCCAGTGGGCAGGAGCTGGGTGGTGGAATGCAGCCCCGCAGCTCCTACAACACCATGTGGGTGTGGGGAATTGAATTTAGGACCTCTGAAAGAGCAGCCAGTGCTCACAACCACTGATCCATCTCTCCAGCCCTGGAAGACACACTTTTTTTTTCTTTCCTAGATAGGGTTTCTCTGCATAGCCCTGGCTGTCTTGGAACTCATGTTGTAGACCAGGATGACCTTGAACTCACAGAGATCCATTTGTCTCTGCCTCCCAAGTGCTGGGATCAAAGGCACATGGCACCATTCCCAGGAAGACCCTCTCTTAACATGGGTGGCGCCGTTGTATAAACTGGAGTCCCAGATTGAGTAAAAAGAAGAAATTGAGCTGAACACAAGCCTTCATCTCTCTGCTTCCTTCCTGCTAACACAGGGTGGCTAGCTGCTTCAAACTTCTCTCTCTACTGTGCCTTCCCCACCATGATAGACTGAATCCCCTTGAACTGTGAGACAAGCCACTCTGCTCTTCCTTAACTTTCTTAAGTCAGGTATTCAGTCGCAGCAATGAGAAGAGTAACTCATACACTGCACTACACTAACTCACCCAAGAGCACAGCTGTAGAGAGGGGCCAGGATCCCAAGTTGGGTGTGACCACCAAAACCTATATTCCAAACCACTCTTTGGTTCTGCTCATGGATAGGAGAGTCCAAAGCCAGCCTGGAATGAGGCAATCTCAGAGGTCTGTTCAGCACCTACCCTAAAGCCTCCTGGCAGAATCCTAGAGTCAGAGAGGCTGCAAGCGAGGTAGAAAGTACTGTGTGCTCTAGACAGCACGCCAATCAAAGAGTTTTGCTGCAAGTAGCCGAGGCTGACTCTGTTCATTAAAGCAAAACAGAACTGATTGGGGAAGTCAGGCAGTTCTCCGGACCCCAGGATGGATTTCAGAGCTAGCTTTGGAGACTCTACAGCAAGGATGCTCAAAGCTGCTGCAGGACCTGGGGAGACTCACTGGGGCCATTGGTGGATACTGGCACCTTATGGGTGGTGCTATTGGCTTCACTTGGTATTGGACACTGCTGCTGAACTCAGTCCTGGAAGCTTCTAGAACTGACATATAGGTAGCTTTGCTGCCCCTAGTCTTCCCTGCCTGGCCTTCACAAAGGCCTAGACTCTGTCACTGGCTCCTGAATGCATCTAATTGGCAGATCCTTTATCAAACGATTTTTTCCCCTGGCTAAAGGAAAGACTGAGAGGCATCTTCTGCCTCTGTAATGGGACAGAGTCTTGGTTTTTCCAAGACACATGAGATGGTTTGAATGAGAAATGTCCCCATAGTATTGGCCATTTAAACACTTTACTAGTTGGTAGTACTGTTTGGGAAACTTTAGGTGGTGTAGCCTTCCTAAAGGAAGTGTGTCATTGAGGGGTGGGCTTTGAGACTAAAAGCCTCACCAGTAGGTGTAGAACAAGCCTCATTTGTGCAGCCATATTTTGTTTGTGTTTTAACAAATAAAGCTTGCCTGAAGATCAGGGTGCAGAGCTAAGCCACAAGAGGCCAGGCAGTGGTGGTGTACACCTTTAATCTCAGCACTCTCTGGACTTGGGAGACAAAGGTGGATGGACCTCTGTGAGTTCATTCACCCTGGGCTACATGAGATTGATCCAGTCTAAAAGAGAAAAAGAGCCAGGCAGTGATGTCTCACACCTTTAATCCCAGTACTTGGGAGTCCCATGCCTTTAATATCAGCACTAGGGAGGTAGAGACAGGAAGGGATATGGATGGGAGGAGAGAGGAGTATAAGGCAAGAGGAGACAGGAGCTCAGATGCAGTCAGAGGACACAGTCTGAGTAGACAGTCTCAGGACAGGGTGGCCCTTTTGGTCTGAGGATTTGGTAGAAGTAAAAGGTCTCTCCAGTGGCTGGCTGCACTGCTTCTCTGATCCTTCAGCTTTCACCCCCTTATATCTGACTCGGGGTGTTTTATTAAGAACAATTAGAAAGAGAAACCCGGTCTCGAAAAACTAAAAAAAAAAAAAAAAAAAAAAAAAAAAGAATTAATACTGCACCTTTGCTCAGGTGCTGAGGAAATGAGCTGGAGTCGGGGAGTTGGCAAGTGTTCTAGATTGAGCTGGGTGCCATCTGGGGGTGGCGTTGTCTTGGCAGGAACAAAGATGTCCTAAGAAGAAACACCTGTGCCCTCCCTTCGGCAGTCAGACTGTTGATACAATGAGCCCCAAGGAACTGGCTTTCCCCAGGGATTTCATACTGGAAGAAAGAAAGGACTGAAGCCTGGAACCACCCAGTGGGGGACTTGTCTCCTAGTGAGAGTTTTCACACCGTTCTGACTCGTCAGGCCACCTTTCAGGGGAGACTGGAGCCCAGGTAACGATGGGTCAGTGATGGGCAAGGCCCCGTCTTGACCAAGACTGCTTAGTTTTGCACACTTCATGCTCTCTAAATTAACTTCTCGCCTCAAGTCCGTACCCCAAAGATGGGCTTGGTGGGTGTTGGACTGCTCTATCTGTTTCTCTTCACTGTATCTTTTCTCTTCAGTTGGCCAACTGAGGTTGGTGGGTGAGCCTAGCTTGTTAAGGCTGCCAGGGCCTAACCTAACAACATTCATCTAAGAGCAGGTGGTGGGAAGGGCGGCAGCTAGACATAGAGGCATAGCTGAGTCTGGGCATCTGGTCCATGGAGTACAGACCTTCAGGTTGGGTCCCCCAGTCCAACTATCTCTGGCCATGGTTTGGAGAGGTGCAGAGGTGGCCTCATAGCAGGGAATAGAACTGTGCCTTTCGACTTCCTGGTTTGGGTCTTCCCTGGCTCTGGGGGGTTTCCCTATAGGGATGTGACGGGCTGTGGAGGTTGGGTCTATAAAGGCTCTGCTTGCCAGTCTGTTTACTCCATCCAGAGCTGGAGTGAGCAGAGGCAATGGTCTAGCGCCAGTGCCGTCTCCAGTGAGGAACTGTTAACACAGTCCATCTTTGGGAGAAGGGCAGTTTGACCAGCTGCTTCTCTTTAGTTCCCCCTCCTCTCACCTCCTGTACTTTACACGGGGCTAATTAATAAAACACAAACACACCCTATTATGCAGAGTTGATTTGATGCATTTACAGCTTTTGGGAAGCTCCCTGCCCCAAAGCCTTGAGGACATAACCCGGCCAAAGCCTGAAGCCATTGGCCACTCCAAGGCTTTTTCAAATGAGCCATCCCTGGATGCCTCTGGCAGGCTGCAGGGCGCCGGGGTTGCTTGCTGGCTGGGCTGCTGGCTGTTGTCAGAACACACCCTCAAATTTTTCTCTAGGAAGAGCCTGCGCTGTTTAAGTAATTGTGTATTTTCAGGTCCTTTGCTTGTTCTTTAGAGCCTCCCCAGGAAGTAAAATGGAGTTATTTGAAACTTGTTTGCTACACACAAAGAGCAGAATTCAGCCTCGTTTTGCTCTGATGAAAGGAAGCGCTTCTATAAGATCTGCAGAGTTGAGAGTTTTTGCTGGGATGGCTTTGACTGAGCCAGATGCGGGAATGGCTGTTTCCTGTGGCCCCAGTGACAAGTTGCCGTGGATGTGGTGACCTGACACAAGCCAGGTTACAATCTTACAGCTCTGGAGGTGGAGGCTCCAAAGTCAGTCTAATAGGTAAACAGCAAGGTATCAGCAGACTCCTCCGAGGGTTCTCTGCTCCTGGATGTTCTGAGGAAAGAAAATCTGTTCCCTGCCTTTTCTACCCAGAGGCCGCACATCCCCTACGTCCGTGGTTCCTTTTCATCTTCACAGCATCTTACTTTTCCCTCTGCCTCTATCCTCTGGTCTCCTTCTCTGACCCTGAAATCATTCTACAGGACCTCAGCTGTCCCATTGAGTCCACTGTAGTAGTTGGAGCGGCGGGGCTGCGTCCCCAGCACCCCGGCCGCCTGCTAGTTTATGCCCCGAAATAATTACACGGACACTGTATTCTTTTAAACACTGCTTGGCCCATTCTGCTTGGCCCATTAGCTCTAGCCCTTACTGGCTAATTCTGATATCCCGATCAACCCATCTCTAATAAACTGTGTAGCTCCGGTCTTACTGGGAAAGATTCAGCATGTCCGACCTGGCGGCTTGCTTCATCGTGTGCGTCTGCCCGGGAGAGCGGAGCATGGCCTCTCTCAGAGGAGCTGCATGGTTTCTTAGCTCACTTCCTCTTCCTCCCAGCATTTTGTTCTGTTTACTCCTCCCACCTATGTTTTAACCTATGAGGGCCAGCCAAGCAGTTTCTTTATTTTTTAACCAATGACCTTCCTCCATTATTTGCCCTTTTTTTGTTTAAACAAAATAAAAAGGAGGGCTTTAACTTGGACATAGCAAAATTACATATAACAAAACAGCTATCAAGTAAAAATTACAATATTTATATCTATTTTATCTTTATCATAACAAAGGAAAACAACTTAACTATCTATCTATTCTTCAACTGCATCAAAGACTCCAGAAGGATATAATATTACCTAAGTAAACAAGAAATAAGCAACTTTCAAAACTCTAGAAATGACAGAGACATTTTGCTGCCTGAACAGTCACCCAAAGTTCCTCTGTACCGTCGGGGCATCCATCTTCGGCCTACAGGCCCATTGTTTCCAGCAGACATTTCCACAAAGCAGGAAATTTCAAAGGCAGTCACTATCTGCTTGTCCTGAAGAATGTCTTGCAGACTCTTTCATGAATCAGGAACCCCGAAAGACCATCTCACCTTTAGGCAAGTTTAGCAGTCCTCTTTCTGCGGGTCTCTGTGTCCAATTTATGCAATAGTCCAGGCAAGAACAGTTTCTTGCCCAAATGGCTATCAAACTCCATAAGGATCCTCTTCGATGCCCATCTTCTTCTTGAAGTAGATTGGTGCTGGCAGGAGCAGAGTGTCTCATTGTCATGAAAAGTCCTAAGTTATTAAAACATTTAAAATGCCATATTCTATAATCTTTGAAAGATATGAAGAATGCTTATCTAAAATATATCTATGCACATCTAGAAAATCTTAACTAACATGACTACAAACTTGACTATTATGATTATCTATTAACAAGCTATATATATTACATTTTAAGTGAACTACACAATCACAATACCTTAATAAAGATCAGAAATACATATACATATAACAAAATTTACCTTAAATCTCTATCAATAAAACAAAATCTATACTAATGCAAATTATTCATACCAATATCATATCCCCCTTTAAATGTAAAAGAACATTTATAAACCATATTTGGGAACATGGGTGCAGTTTTTTCTCTCCAAACTGCTTCCTGCTGAATGGGGGCGTCGTTAATTAGGTCTTTCATAGTATAACCTGCTAGTTTCATCTCAGTTGGCAGTTGAGCGAAGCAATTTTCTGAAGATGTTCACAGCAACCCTTCAGGAGGGCGTGGTCCATCATACCATATCAGAATAGAAGAAATGAACAGGGTCTCATCCTCTGTGACAACAAAATAAGAAACTCCTTTCCAAAGCATCATGTCCTTAGATCCAAATTTCAAAGTCAAGGCATTTTTAAAGTATCTATGTTGGATAAGTTCAGCAGCATTTATAAACAAATATCTTTTAGCAGCTGTTGCTCTTTTCTCAGCATTCAAACAATTCAAACAGAACATAATAGCATACAGTATCAAAATTCTCTGTGTATTTTCCATCTTTGTGCGCTTTATTTTAACCTCTATTTTGATTATTTTTTGCTTTTTGAGACAGGTTCTCTGTATCTTTGGCCTGGAATAACTCTGTAGACCAGGCTGTCCTTGAACTCTCAGAGATCTGTCTGTCTCTGCCTCCCAGGCATTGAGATTAAAGGTGTATGCTACTACACCTTGAACTCACAGATATCTGTTTGTATCTGCCTTCTAGGCACTGGGATTAAAGGTGTGTACTACCACACACAACAACTCTCTTCCTTTTTTTTTTTACTTTAAGAACTTCAACTTTTAGCTTGCATATATTTTTAACACACTGTAAACCATTTAGAAATTTTCTTTGTCTTTGAATCTCTCTTTACTATATATCTCTCTTTTTCTGAACACATGAGTCTTCAATTTACCAAGCAATATCAGTAGTACTAAAGCCCATTCCTTAGCTTTCCAGCCTTATGGCAGAGGTACCCCTGTAGCCACGTTTATTGCCACAAGTCTCTGGCGTTTCAAGATCCCTGCCAGCAAGTAAGCTGCAGTATTATGTCCACAGACAACACACAAGTCCTCTCTCTGTAGTCGGCCCTCCTGCCTCAAACAGTCAGAGTTTGCCCTGGCAGGATGGCCCAGAAAGCCAACATTTTCAAACTGTGCAGCATTTTTAAATGGTGCAGCTTTTTTCCTGCTACGGCTGAAAACCGAAAAGCATGAGTTCAGCTTTTCATCAACACCGTTTAAGTGTTTCGTGGCAGGACCTCTTAATGAGCTGCAGGGTTTTGCAGCTAAAGCTGAGTCAGGAAGCCTCTCTTAGATGAGAGAGCTTGCTTGCCTCTAGCAAGCAGAGTAGACCCGATAAATTGTCGCTACCAAGAAAACATGCTTTACTCTTTCCCAAGCTTTCTCAGGCTTTCAGTGGATTCAGTTGTCCACACGTCTGGGCGCCATTTGTAGTAATAGGAGCATTGGGTGCCATTCTGTTGTATTAGGAGCGGTGGAGCTGTGTCCCCAGCACCCCAGCCGCCTGGCTATCTTATGCCCCAAAATAACAACACACAAACTGTATTCATTTAAACACTGCTTGGCCCATTTCTATCTAGCCTCTTCTAGGCTAATTCTCACATATTAATTTAGCCCATTTCTAATCATCTGTGTAGCGCCCCTAGGTGAGCTTACCGGGAAGATTCTAGCCTACGTCCATCCTGGGTTGGAGCTGAATTGCATCTGCCCGGGAGAGCGGAGTATGGCCTCTCTCAGAGGAGCTGCATGGTTTCTTAGCTCACTTCCTCTTCCTCCCAGCATTTTGTTCTGTTTACTCCTCCCACCTATGTTTTAACCTAAGAGGGCCAGCCAAGCAGTTTCTTTATTTTTTAACCAATGACCTTCCTCCATCAGCCCACAGATCATGCAGGATAGCCCCCATCCTCCTAATTCAAGATCCTTACCTTCATCACATCTGCGGAAGTGAAGAGTGTATCACCGACGAGGACACAGTCTCAGCTCTGGGGATCAGGATGGGGCATGTTGGACCACGATTCAGTGCTCCCAGCCAGCAAAGCAGTCTGCTGACATGGCCTCTCCGATCCTGCCCCTGCCATGAGGAAGAGTTCCGTCTTCCTGGGAGCCTGGGAACCACTTCATAGGGATTTTCAGAGGGGAAGTCAAGGTGGTTGTCTGAGCTGAGAAATCTACAACCATTTCCCTTCAAATCCACAACCATTGCCAGGCCATAGTCGCGCATGCCTTTAATCCCAGCACTCGGGAGGCAGAGGAGCCAGGTGGATCTCTGCAAGTTCGAGGCCAGCATGGTCTACAAAAAGAAATCCACAACCATCTCTATCAGCTCAAGAAAGCTTATTGCTCCATAGGCTTCTGCACAAGATTTTTGGTGGCAAATGGAACCTATTCTTTAGATCTTGCCTTCCCTGCAGCCTCAGATAACACTATTGACAGATTCCCAATCAGCCTGGAACTCAGATTTCTGGACGTAACCATGTTAGAGATGATTTGTGAGGGATTTGGGGTCTGTTTCTGTTTTTATTGACACCAAATATGTGATCATGACCTTGGCACTGCGGTCCTTCCTGCCTACTCTGGCCTCTATGCATCTATGCATGTTCCAGGTTCTCTTTGCTCCCCTTGCGGAGCCAAACCCCACTCATTGATCTAGGCCTGGCTCACATTGCCACCTTGAAGATGACCTCTTTGATGATGCCAGGTGCAGCTGAGTTGAGTGGTGAGGCTTCCTCTGTGTGTGTGTGTGTGTGTGTGTGTGTGTGTGTGTGTGTATACATGCGCGCATGCACGTGCAGTAGGTGGGAGGCGTCTGACAGATCCCTTTGCCCAGCTGCAATCCTGGACTTTTCACCTGTGGTCTTAGTGCCATCTGGAGCCTGCTTCTTTAGCTGTGCTGTGGGATTGGGGATAGGCACTTACCTAGAAATTGCTCCCTTGACCTCACACTAGGGAGGCCCAGATGCAATTATTGAAGTGTGTCTCTTATCCCGGGGTCTTGTTTGTGTTAGTCCTCAATATCTCTACACACCAGAGAACCATGGAACTCTCATAGCCACCAGAGGCGGATGAATCAACCCACTAGTGACTCTGCTTTGTGGTGGGGGCTGAGTTAGAGAGAGGCCTCATCTCAGCCACACTGTCCTCAGGCCATTTTGATGAGCAAGAGTGTGGGCTGACAGGGTAGTGGACTTGTGCTAAAGATGTTCCCGTGGTCCTTGATGGTACTGGAGCAAAGTGGTGCAGAGTCTCCATCCCAGAGGGTTTAGGACTTTGTGTTGGGAATCGGTGGTGACATCAGGTCTATGCGCAGCCCCAGCAACTTGGGAGGTGGCAGAAGACGGCTGCTGCCTGGGAGTTCCAGGCCAGTCTGGGCAGCACAGGAAGACCGTGCCTCAAACAACAAACAAGAAAGAAGCAGTTGGTGTTGGGGTGGATGGTGGCCTTCCTGGGAAGAAGTATCTGGTGGGGATGCCCCACCCCCATAAAGGTGAAGGGTCCCCCAAGGGTGAGCCTGTCTGGCTGTGGTTAGCAGGGCAGGGGAGGGGTGTCCCTGCACAGGGTGCCAGGGAGTGAATGGCTCCTCAGTCCTGACTGTTTTAACAGCCTTTATCACTGGGCCCTTGTGCTGACCCAGCTCTTTGCCCCGATTGTCTGAGCAGCCAGCCCCATAAGCCCAGTGTTGTCTCCTGCCCATAAATACCTTGTTAAAGTCACCGGGGAACAAGAACACTTTATGTTGGTGGCGACTATGGCTCAGGCCATTAAGTCTGTCCCAATACAGGCTACGGGCCTAATATGGCTCAACTTACAGACTTCCTGTGACCCAGGGTAAGCATTTAGCAGGCTCCTCATGAGGACTCTGTGCTCTGGCCTGTGCGAGGATGCGCCCTGGCCTGGGCTAGCTCTGCCTGGAGTCAAGCAGCTGTCCCTAGGGTGGGCCAGGACTTCTGACTGATGTTATCCAGTATTGCCCACCACCTCTCCCCCACTGATCTCCTTTATGCGCCCCCCCCCCCCCCCCCCCCCCCCCCCGTCTGCTGCTAACAGCCTTAGGCTCTCCCATCAGGCTAGGCTTTTTTTCTTAGTCTCTTCCTTGTGCATCCTTAGATCCTAGCCCCGATTCACGGTGGGGCAGGGGGTCTTTGATAAAAGCAGGAACTGAGAAGCTGGGGTTGTGTTGGACTTTTGATACATTCAGCCTGGAGGATGGGGGTGTCATATAGGAGTGTGTTATGGTGGGATGGGCTGGCGCTCAACCCTTCTCTTGGAGTTAGACCCTAGTCCTGAGGAGAAGCTGACACTCATCTGGAAAAGGGCATAAACTCTGTGACCCAAGGCTTGAGCGAAGAAGAGACCATCTGGGTGATTTGGGGCACCTTGTCCCCATCTGAGACAATTTCCTTACTGCTATGAATAGATAATAACACAACCCCAAGGCAGTCACCTCCCAGGACTGCTAAGAGCTAGCGAGAGTAGCTGTGGGCCTCGCGTGGGTTCTAGGGACTCCACCATCTCTCTGTAGTAAGACTATCTAGGGCGCCAGGTGGTGGTGGCACACACATTTAATCCCAGCATTTGGGAGTTAGAGATAGGCAGATCTTTGTGAGTTCCAGGCCAGCCTGGTCTACAGAGTGAGTTCTAGGACAGGCTCCAAAGCCACAGATAAACTGTCTCTTGAGGCCCCCCACCCCACCAAGAAAAGAAAAGACTGTCCAGGGCTGCTCTGGGGTCTGATGACTGGGTATGCCTAGGAGCAGGTGCGGATCCAGGCCTGCACAGAGCCTGGGAACAGTTACTCAGGCTGGGGACAGCTCATGGAGGCCAGAGCTCAGGGAAGGAGAAGTTTTATAGTAGAAGGGGCCCTCATGAAGCTGTGCTCTGCAATCACGGAGAAGACCCTTCGAGAAATGACGAAGATTCCACTTGGAATCCTGTGTGAATTAAACCAAAGTGGGCCGTGAGCTTATTTCACAATTGTTCTAAAATGGTTAAAAGCAAAACAAAACAAAACAAGTGGGCTGATTAAAAAGGATAAGCTTGATTTGCCCGGGAGATTCCTAGATATGCTTAGCTCCGTGTTTTCCTGGGGCTTATAACCAAGCCAGACGACCATAAGGAACGCAGTGTACTGTGGAGTGGCTTCCCTTCTCCTTTGCTTGACCGGCATGCCTGTGAGACCTCCTGGGTCATCTGGCTGCATGGCTGACGGTCCTTCCTTTCTTCCCTCTGAGTCCCTTCTCCTTCACTCCTTCCCTTCTTCCCTCTTCCTCCCCCTCCCTCTGTGGACTTCACAGGCTCTTCCTTAGCTTGGAAATGCACTATCACTGTCCTGTGGCCTTCACTGTACAGACTGTCACTGCCAGGAAGGTGAACTAGTGCCACCCCTGTTAGTGTCCCTTTCCTCAAGGTCCCAAAGCACTTAGTTTCCTGGCATATGGCTGCAGCAGGGAGGGAGGGTAGATAGCCACCCTTCCCTATCAATTTCCCTGGGGAATCCCTGACCTAGAAGGCCAGGCATCATTCCTTTCTATTGGCCAGTGATGCTCAGGATGGACATCAATGAGCAAGAAATAACGCTCAGCAGTGATACACAGCAGCTGAGATGGAGGCTGTCACCTGGGCCATGAATGGAACTCCTCTCCAGATGCTTGACTCTGAGGCCTCTGAAGCCCACGTTCAATATCTGCTAGGCCCTTTCTTTTTATTTATTTATTTATTAAAGATTTCTGCCTACTCCCCGCCACCGCCTCCCATTTCCCTCCCCCTCCCCGGATCAAGTCCCCCTCCCTCATCAGCCCGAAGACCAATCAGGATTCCCTGACCTGTGGGAAGTCCAAGGACCACCCACCTCCATCCAGGTCTAGTAAGGTGAGCATCCAAACTGCCTAGGCTCCCCCAAAGCCAGTACGTGCAGTAAGAGCTTTACTGAGAAATGGCTTGGGCAGGGTAAGGGTGGGACATGGCTGAGGCCACTTGTAGTCCAGACCTCACCACCATTCTCGTTCCTGTGTGATCTCATTGGGCTTCTACTACCATCCTGCCTGGGTGCAGTACCCCTCTGGTGAGGGTAGAGGGTAAGTGTGAGGGCGGGGAGCTGGGCCTGAGAGCACAGGCCACAGGGGCAGTGTGGGATGTAGGTGGGCAGGGGTGAAGGAACCTGTAGGTCCCTGGCTGGAGAGGAGAGCAGGAAGCTATGCAGGTCAAGGCCCTGTTGTACTTACCTGGGCTTCAGATCCCTCTGAGATCCTCTGCTCCTTCCAGAACCCCAATTTCCACGGTGGGAAGTGGCCTCCTGTTGGGTTCCCATGCACATGGGTGGTGCTGGACCGTCATCGGTGAAGCCCTTTCAGGCCTCAAGCAGTCAGCAGACCAGGTGAGGGCCTGCCCGCTCCCAGGCAGCGGCAGTTGCGCCAGGCGATGTTCAATTGTGCTTGCATTATTTCCTCCCTCTCCTTTTCCTCTCCTGAATAACACTATATCCAGCCTTGCACATTAATCTCTGTTCTTCCAATCTCCTTTCAATATATCATACATTTATTTTAAAATAAGCAGCTCCTTGAAAAATAGCTAGTGCTATTTTGTATGTGCTTAAAATCTACATAAATAGGATCAGCCAGCAATCTTTTTCCAGCTCTTCCTTTATTCCCCCCTGAACAGTATCACTATTTTATTATTATTTTTTTAAGACTGTGTCCCCTGTGACCCAGGCTGTCTTTGAATTTGATGTGTAGCTGAGGTTGACCTTGTAGCTCTGATCCCCCCCTGTCTCTCCCTCCTGCTGAAATTGCAGGCATGCACTACCATGGCTGGTTTATGTGGTGCTGGGAATCGAACCCAGGGCTTCTTGCACATAGGCAAGCGCTCTACCAACTGAGATACATCCTCAGCCCTGACATTATATTTTTGAGATTGGTCTTTATAGCCATAGTAAATCTGCTTCAATTTCAAGTATATATGTGAGTATACTTAAACTATTAAGCCGTCTAAATCCCTGAGCCATGGCCTGTATTTCCTGCTGTTCTTTGTCTTAAGCAGGGGTGGCTGAGTACCCTTCTCACGGCTCCTTATTAGCTTGTACACGGGATGAAGGTGATGGGCATGAAATCCTCAGATGGGTCCACAGGCAGCTGTGAGATCAGACACCCCCCGGGTCCGCGCATTCAGTGGAACATGCCTGGGTGATACTGACACACTTACACTTGTCTGTGCCCTACCACAGTGGCTGCAAACTTACAGCCCTGATTCCTGTCAATCAGGAGGCTGGCAGGTGGGCACTTCCTTGTCTCTGCCTCCTAGCAAGGGAGAGTCTTCTCATATGCTTAGAGGACCTCAGAGTCCCTCAGCTACAAGACCTCTGCTCCTGGCTACCCTCCTGGGGCTGACTGTCTTCTGCTTGCTGACCTGTAAGGGTAACTTGTATAATTTGGGTAATGATTCCCTATCAGTTTCAGACGCTGGAAGGCTGCTGTCCTGCGATTCATTCATGCTTCCTTTGTCTGGGGCGTTCTTTTTCAAATAGAAACTTTTGATGTTGATGAAATGGAGAGCTGTTATTTTCATTCTTAAGGTATGTTTTCTCAGTGGCTTTTAAAAGCAATTCTTTTTGAGAACCTAGCACCTTTTCCTTTCCTTTTATTGGTTTTAATATTTAAATTTCACATGTAGTCCTCGAGCTACTTGGAATATGTGCTGCATACAATATATTCTGATATGCACCATAAATTAATTCAACAGATATATGTTTATATATAAACATACACACACGCAAGCACATGCATATAATACATATATACATAGGTATAAATACAAAATGTTTTCACTTCACTGATGTGGGTTCTGGGAACGGTGTAGATGTGTGTGCCCACAAGGCAGGCACTTTACCAACCGAGCCATCTTCCCAACCTTTCTCCTTATTTTGAAAGCGAACTCTTTATTTGCTTATTTAAACAGGTCTCACTATGTATGAGGCTAACCTGAAACTCCTTATGTAGCTCAGTCTGGTCTCGAACTTGTCACCCCCACTACCCTCCACGGCCTCAGCCTTCTGAGTGCTTGGAATTATAGGCCTGTGCCATCATACCCAGCTGCCTGGATGTTTTCAGAGGCCAAGGATTTCAGTCACTCACATTGCTTCTGAGATAGCCTGACTGGATGCTTAATTCAGTGAGGATTTCGAGAATCTACTGTTTATTTAGAACCTGCTTCTGTCAGCCACGCTGCGATACAGAAAACATTTGAATTTCATAAGCACTACTATGCATTAAACATTGGAAAAGTCACGACTGCAAGTTGCAATCGTGGGACATACTACGTAACACCCAGATAATGACGGTCTGAGGTGTAGGTGGCTGAGGCCTGGGGATGTGGCTCATAGGTAAAGTGCTAGGCTAACATGCATGAACTCTGGGTTCAATCCCTAGCATTGCATGAAACCAGGCACAGCACACACCTGTAATCCCAGCACTGGGAAGGCAGGGGGCAGGAGGATCAGATGGTTATGGTTGTCCTTATCAATATATCAAGCTTGAGGAGAGCGTGGTTTACCTGGGACCGGCTCAGAAACAAAAGGAAACACCCTAACGTTTAGATGGTCACAGTGTAGCTGGAACCTGGGACTGCTGCTCCCATCTGCACCATGGGATCTGCGTGGCAGGGGCTGAATCTTAACACCATGAGCTTAAATTCTAGAATCACTCAATCATTCATCTCTTGTGCTTTCATCTTGGTACCATTTCCCTCACGGGAGCTGAGTCTGAATTTTTATTGTTTTTTTACTTCGATCTTCTAATGTGTTCTTGTGTTTAAAAGCACCCCTAAGAAGCTTTTTAAAAAAGATGATTTCAGCTATTCATGAATCTTCAGTGTGTGTGTGTGTGTGTGTGTGTGTGTGTGTGTGCGTGCGCGTGAGTGTGTGCGCATGCACATGCATGTAAGTCAGAGGTCAACATTGGGTGTCTTCCTCTACCCCTCTCCACCTTACTTGTTTGTTTAGACACGGTCTCCCTCTGTAGCCCTTGCCAGCCTGGAATTCACTTTGTAGTCCAGGCTACTGTGGAACTCATAGAAAGCTGCCTGTTTCTACCTTCTGAGTGTTGGGATTAAAGGCATGTGCTACCACACCTGGCTTCTACCTTATTTTTGGGATAGAGTGTCTTGCTGGTCCTGGAGCCTGCTGACTTTGCTGGCCAGCAAGCCCCCGG
Organism: Microtus oregoni; assembly: GCF_018167655.1. Classification (NCBI taxonomy): domain Eukaryota; kingdom Metazoa; phylum Chordata; class Mammalia; order Rodentia; family Cricetidae; genus Microtus; species Microtus oregoni. The sequence continues at coordinate 12,469,318 of NW_024543075.1, forward strand.
GGTTTGCCTGTCCCCACTGTTGGGGTTACGTATGTCCACAGCCAGGTTCAGCTTTTATGTGGGTGCCAGGATTTACTCCTCATGCCTGTGCAGTCAGCACTTTAGCCACTGAGTCATTCCCCAGCACTAAATATTTATTTTTCGTAGGGATTTTCAGACCTATTTGCGAGGCTCCTGGAAAATGTGCTGTGCTTTTCATTGTACTTAATTTGCTTTTAATTTATAGATTAGCCTGATGAAAATTGCCCAGGACAGAGTGCTTGATGTCTATGAATAGGGCCCACCTCCCTTAAAAGCAAAAGTCCTTAGGATGGGGCCTGGAGAGGCTGGGGAGATAGCTCAGGTGTTAAGAACTCTACTCTGGCTGCTTTCCCCAAGGATCTGAGTTTGATTCCCAGCACCCACACAATGACTCACAACTGTCTATAACTCCAGTTCCAGGGGATCCGAAGCCCTCTTCTGGCCTCTGCAGGTACTACAGGCAGGTGATGCACAGACATACATGTTGGCAAAATACCCATAAGCTTTAAAAGAAAGTAGTTCTGAAGACGGGACCCAGAGCCTCATGCATGCCTGGCTAGCACTCAGCTCTGAGCCCCAGCCCCACTCTACCATCTGGTGTGGGATGCCCTTCTGTATGCTGTGAGTATGTTTTATTACCCTTGGTTAATAAGGAAGCTGACTTGGCCAATAGCTGGGAAGAATAGAGACAGGTGGGAAATCCAAGTCAAGGTACAGGAAAAAAGAAGACAGAGCTGGGGAGATGCCAGGTACCACTGGAGAAGCAAGATGTGAGAAAACAAGCCTCGAACCTTGGAGTAAAATATAGAATAATAGAAATGGGTTAATTTCAGTGGTAAGAGCTCATTAATAATAAGCCTGAGCTAATAGGCCAAACAGTGTATAATTGATATGAAATCTCAGAAAGGTTACTTGGGAACTGGTGAGCAGGAAAGAAACCTCTAGTTACAAGCATCTTCTTTTGTTCTTGTATTAGATCCTTGAATACTCTCTGTAGCAATTTCATGCATCTTCTATAGGACCATTCCTGGATTCTTTATGCTCCCTGCTACTATAACAGATGTTATCATACCACTGGCTGCATTTCCAGTGGGCTTTTCTCTTTTGTATGTTGAGTATGTGTCTTGTGGCTATACTGAACTTCCTACTGTTTGCCACAGTTTTTCTGCTGCTTCTCCAAGAGTTTTACCTTCTTTCCTAGCTATTCAGCTATGAGGTTAAACTTTTCAAAACTTGTACCCCCTTTGACCCTTTCATCTGTTCTCCCCCAGAAATATATACACACTGAAGTTTGTTTTAAAGTATTGACTTACAGTTGTGAATTGTACCCATTAAATGTTTAACTTTAAAGTTTTGTTATATTTGGGACCTGGAGAGATGACTCAGTCAGTAAAATTCTTGTAGCACAAGCTTGAGGGACTAAGCTTGGTGTCCAGCATCCATATAAAAGGGGTTTTAACAGACTGGCTTATACAATAGGAGCTGGGTAGTCCGACAATAGCTGTCTGCACACAGAAGAGGCTGAGAACATGGGATAGACTCAGTCCATGAGGTTGAATCTGGCACCAAAGACCTGGAAGGTTTCTAGAGAACTACTAGACTTCAGTTCATATGGGAAGGCTGAAGACCCTGGAGGCTGATGTCAGGGGAGGCTGTGGTCATGTCTTGTTGTTAGCAGAGAGGCATCATCATCATCATTATCACCATTGTCCTCATCATTATTATGATCATCATCATCATCACCATTATCATCATCATTGTCCTCATCATTATCACGATCATCATCATCATCATTATCAGCAGCAGCAGCAGCAGCAATAGGTAGATATATTGACTCAGTAATAAGAGAAGATAGGCTGTCTGACTGCAGTCTCTGTGGATCCCATTATATCTGGTGTTTGTTGGAAGGTGCAGCCCACTCTTTTCAGAGATGGAATTTATTTATTTTTATCCTTTCCAACATAAAGCTTTTATTGGTTATTTGGGAGATCCACATAATGCACCCTGATCACATTCATTACTCAGTCTTCCCAGGTCCAACTCCGTCCCTTGTGACCTGCCTCAAAGGAAAGAAGAAAAGGAAAGAAAAAAAGAAAAAAGAAAATACCAAGTCCAATTTATGTTGCTCATATAATCACTGGAACATGGTTAAACTCCCAGTGGCCAGACCCTTAAAGAAAACTGAGTCCTTCCCCACTCCTACCCCATCTAGAAGCCATCAACTGTGAAGAGCCATACTTCAGGATCCCTGTCACAGTTTTTAAGAGTTCTTTTCAGTGGCTTCTTGTCTAGACTGTTTCTTTTGTGTGTGTGTATGTGGGGGTAGATTGTCACAGAAGCTTTCTATGACTCTTATTCTCAACTGTGAGTCTATAGTTATCTTTAATACCACTGCAAAAGATGATTCATTGTCCTTTACAGTCAGGTAGCACAGATCATGGACTTCCATATGGTTTCTGGTGGCAGCCAGGTCACAGACATCACACGGCCTCTGGTGGCAACATGGACCACAGACATCAACATGACTTCAGGTAGTAACACAGACCATGGGCATTAACCTGACCCTCAGTGTCAGTACAGGACACAGACATCAACATAGCCTTCAGCACAACCCACTCTTAATGCCCTTAGTTAATCCTCTTTGGAAACGCCATCACACACACACACACACACACACACACACACACACACACACACTCAGAGGTGTGTCTCCTATTGACTCCACATCTCATCAATATCACATCTTTCCCACTGATCCAGTGTGAAGTGTTTTCTGTTACCTACAATGAAACTACTTTGCCATCTGGGGCTGAACAAGAACTGCAGATCACATAAACTCTTGCACTTTGGCCATCAGGAGTGGTAGCTCAAGGTAGCCCACAGGCCAAGTTCAAGAACAGGCTCCACTGGAAGCTGCAAAGAGAGGGGTCAAGGGGAATGGCAATCTGAATGCCCTTTGGTATGCTGTGAATATGTTTTATTACCATTGGTTAATAAAGAAACTGATTTGGCCTATAGCAGGGCAGAATATAGCTAGGTGGGAAATACAAACAGATACAGGGAGAAAGAAGGCAGAGTCAGGAAAATACAAGCTGCTGTTGGAGAAACAAGATATGAGGTGATAAGCCATGAGCCTCGTGGTAAAATATAGAATAATAGAAATGGGTTAATTTTTAGTTGTTAGAGCTAGTTAATAAGCCTGAGCTAATAGGCCAACTAGTTTGTAATTAATATTAAGCCTCAGGGTGGTTATTTGGGAACTGGTAGATGGGAGGGAAATCCCCCAGTTACAGAATGGAGCTAATGGCAGGATTCTTCTACAAGGTCAGGGACCCAGAGGGCAAAGCCTCCAGTAGGAAACTCACACTGAACACATGCATGCATATCAATACAGTACACACACACACACACACACACACACACACACACACACACACACCTCCCAGCCAATGACAGATGAATAATGAATGACCCTGCCCTAGAATATCTGGTACTTGTCTGAAACACAAGATGTACCTGGGCATTCTGCATTTTTATTTGCTCAGTTAAGTAGTCCCTTTGGAGCAAGAGCTCTGATAATGAGGGTGATTGGCCGGCAGGGGGATAGAGACGTGGTTTGTAATGGCTTTGTGCTTTAAAGGTATCAGGTGTCATTTCTCAAGGTCTTGATCAGTGGAATCAAAGCAGGTGACTGTCAGGCCAATGCTCATCTCCCACCCCCAAGGATCTTTGAAGAGTTTCAGGACAGAATCCACAGCGACAGAAGTGTCCCAGAAGGTCTTTGACAGGTTCTGTCTATATTTGGTGCTAGGAAGCCATGCAGTCAAGTACATGATGGAATTCAATCTTATTTCAGAAGAGATTCTTGGTCATTATTGAAAATATATGGAGAACTAAGAAACAGGAAGTCACAGAGTGTCTACAGACACACCCGCTGTTAGCATGTGTGGTGTCTGCATGTTTATTCCTTACTCCTCTTTATTAATGAGACATATTTGAAAATAAAGCTTGAATCTTGCTCTACACCTTGTTCTGTAATTTACTTTTTACTTAAAAATATGAAGAGAATACTTGACCACTGTTGTGAAATAGTCTTGTGATCATTAATTTATGACTATATTGTAGGCCATGGTAGGTCAATTATTCTAATTTCCGTGGACAAGCAGAAGGCCTTAGCTGAATTAGTTATTTCATTGGATACAGGCTTCTTAATTAATGCTTACAGCATAGAGAAAGAATGGGAGGAAGGAATGAAAGAGGGGGAGAGGAGGAGGGGAAGAGAGGAAGGGAGGAAAGAAGAGAGGGAGGGAGAGAGAGAAAGAGAGACAAAGATAGGTAGATAGGTAGAGAGAGAAAGAGAGAGAGATCGAGATCAGACAGATGGACAGACAGACATAGAAAGGTGGCCAGTGCTGATTAGTCACTTTTGTCTGTTCTCAAAGTGATCAATCTATGGTCACAGCCATGGCTGGCCCTGAGGCAGTCAGAGCCCCTCTCTGTGTTGTTTCAACATTTTTGGCCTTTTGAACTCTAGTCCAAACAGTTATTGCTAGTCACAGGAGAGATGAGCTTTACCTTTCCGTGTGTTCTCAGAAAAGCCATAAAAACATCGCTGTAAAAAAATTAATAAAGAGCCGTGGGATGATTCATCCGCCACCAGTTTGCACTTCCGACTTCCACCCCACAGCTGCCTCCCTGGAGGAGGTAAAATATGCTTCTCATTAGCTCAGTGTTAAAGAAGACAGCTGAGCTCTGGGCTTTTTGAGGCAAAGGAGAGTGGGAGATGAGGCTGCTCACTGTGTGGGGCTGGCCCACTGTCTGTGTCCCCAGGGGACTTGGTCTGGAAGGCCCAAGGGGGCAGTGAATCCCAAACTAATCCTCCCTGCTGGCAATACTCCTGTCGTTCTAATGGGATGGCTTCTAGTCACCTTCATGAAATACCTGAAAGTGTCCACTTCTGGAATGGGTTGTTTTCCCCCCAGTTCTGCCTGTCCCACCAGAAGACATCAGTGTGACAGAGGAGGTGGAACCTGAACTTGGTCCACTGCTACACCTGCCCCCTATGGGGAACTAGGGAATGTCTGAGCCTCACTTTGTATATAAAACCCACTCCAAAGGCCCATAGTGGGACTTCGGTGACACAGATGCCTGAGATTCTAATGCCTTCCTGCATGATTTCTCTTATCAACTGTGGGGATGCAGAAAGCAGCCTGTCCCCTCCAGAGCTCCAGCCTGGTCCCCTGTCTTGGTTCAAACTCCTGGTGCAGAAACAAACTCCTAGACCAGGGTTGGAGGGAGTACTGTTTTGGAGCCGGCCATGGAAATAACTGAGTGGATGGATTAGTAGGGCCCTGTGCCCCTGGGAACTCTGGGAAATGCCAGCTTGAGGCATCTTTTACCCCTAGAGGCAAGGGTGCCGGAGCTTTGTATGACAGTCCTCAATGGTCAACTGTTGAGTGTGTCCCCATCCCCAGTGCAAGAAGGCTACAGTCACTAGCTAGAGATGTAGGTGGGGGTCCCTGAGATGCTCAAGAGAAAGACAGACTCAGAAGAGAGGCTAAGCTGGACCCTGAAGGAGCCCACAAGGTCCCTTAACATACAGGGACAGGCATGGGGACTTATAAGAGGCCTGAGAGAAGGGCAACTAAACATAGAGGTGAGGAGGGAGTAAAGCCAGAAACCTTGGAGAAAGTTCTAGAAGGCAGGGTAGGGTGTGGCTTATAAACCATGTTATCTGGGGTCTTTGCCAGAGGTACTTTGGAGTCCTTATCCCAAGCCCAGCATGCTCTGCTTCGGTTTATGGGGCTCGGCAGTGCCCAGACTCTCTGCTCCGAGAGACACCAGAATGACTTCCTTTCTGGGCAGAAGCTACAGTGTGGGGTCTTCCCTCCTCCTCTGGCTTGTCCAGTCTGACCCACAGTGGGCAGAGTGAGGAGGACAGGGGAGTAAGGATGCATTTGTCTCATATCACGTGTTTGTCATACACTACCTGGAAGGAGCCTGGGATTGGTCAGGCTTTCTGGAAATACTCCAGGGCAGGGACAGGGTGGAAGAGGATCTGCCCTGAGTTTAGGGTTGTTGGGTGGATACAGTGCCCTCAAGAAGCAGATAATGAGGAGCTGTTTGGGTACAGGTTAGAGCTAACCACAGCTGCTGACATGTTTTGGCACCATGCTGGCCATGGCTGGCAAGCCAGGAGCATGGAGGCCCGCTGGGGGTGGAGCCTAGCATCTTTTCTTGCTGAGGCTGTTAGTTACTGTTAGTTACTGCATGGGTCTCCTTTTCCTTACCTGGAGCATCCAGCCAAGGCCTGGCTGCATTGGGCTGTTGTGGTGTTTCTTGGGGCTCTGATGTTACATGAGTTAGACCTCAGATGTGTGTGTATGTGTGTGCCTGTGCCTCTCTCTCTCTCTCTCTCTCTCTCTCTCTCTCTCTCTCTCTCTCTCTCTGTGTGTGTGTGTGTGTGTGTGTGTGTGTAGAGAGGGAGGAAGGAGGGAGACCCAGCATAGGATGGAGCGGGGAGATGCCCTGCTGAAGCACGGCATGAGAGAGCTTGCTTACAAACAGCTCCTGAAGTCTCTGCTGAGCCTCACACTGGGCTGCCGTTTGGTTCATCTCATTACTCTTGTGCACTATGAGTGTCTCAGTGACCAGGTAGCCCCGCCTATCCATCAAAGACCAAGGCAGACGAAGACACTGAAGCAGACCCCCCTCACCTTGGTTCAGTAGCAGTGAGGGCTTGAGAGTTCTGTCTCCTCAGGACAGAGGTGTTGTCTGCCCAAGCTAGGGGCCATTCCATACTGTGGTGAGTGTACAGTGTCTCGTTTCTGTCCCAGAATGCTCCCCAGGCAACTATGTCCTTGAATGTCAGAACTCAGGGTCTGCTCTGAGCTGCCCAGGTTGGCCTCACTGACAAAATGAAGGTTTGTGAGGGTCATATCTAGGCCAGGAGTACTAGTGGAGGGATGTGGGACCCAGAGACCACTTGGGGAACTAGATCCTTGTTCCCTCACTGTAGGATGTGTGTGAATGTCTCCATGTCTCAGCTCCCCCATCTTTTGACTCACACTATAGGACCTCCTTTATGGAGTTGAAATGTTTCCCATAAAGAACATCTAGGGCCCCATTTATTGTGGGTTCAGGCAGCTGTTGTTGGAGGCACTTTGCCTGCCCATGTCAGGCTGCCCCTCTCCTCTGTGGGTCCTGGGGTACCCCTATGCAGAGAGGGAGTGCATAGACTGCCACATGCTGGGGGGAGGGCTCCTGTAATTTCCACCCCACACCTTCTTCATTTCTTTCCACACGCTTATTATAGTGAGAAAGCCTTTTGTTTGTTTATCTACCTGTTATGCGCTTATATTTTTATCAGTGTGTATGGTCCAAAGGGTGGGGCTTGGAGTCTCTTTCACATCGAATCCTTGAGTCTAGACAAAATACACCTCTGTTAGGGAAGTGATTCTGAGGAGGTCAGGGAAGTCTTGCCCTGAGTGTAAGCTCCAACTGAGAGCCCTTGTCCCTTGAGAAAAATCTCAGTTCCTTTCTACGCCCTCTGCATTTTCCCCAGACTTCATCATCCTCTGTCGGGGTCCCAGAAGCAGCCATGCTCTGGACTCTGAACATGGAGGGAACTGGGCCTTGTTTCTTTCTCTGAAGATGTACCCACAAGGCATAGCTCCTGCAGGTCCAAGGCTGTGGGGTCTTAGTGCTCTGCAGTATCACCAGATACGTTGATTCCCTGAGTGTGCTTCTCCACAGGTTAGAGCTGCAGCCTGGAACTCAGTCTGGTCTGTGGGGGTTCTTTGCTTGCTTGTTTTCTTCCTTCCTTCCTTCCTTCCTTCCTTCCTTCGTTCCTTTCTTTCTTTTTTTTTCTTTTTGGGTTTTCAAGACAGACTTTATCCATGCAACAACCTTAACAGTCCTAGAACTCACGCTGTAGACCAGACTAGCCTCGAATTTAAAGAGATCCTTCGATGTTTCTGCCTCCCGAGTGCTGAGATTGAAGTCGTTCACCCCTTCTGTCTGGCACCTGTGGGGTTCTTAAGAGGCAGGGGGTTTCCAGGTTAGGCCTCAGGCAGAGAAGCTAATGGCTCTTTGCTGAGGGAATGCAAAGCCTCATTTTATTTGGCATTTTCTGTGGTAAAAGGTAAGGATGGTGCCCTGCAGAGAGCTGAAGGACCAAACAATGGACTAGGGGCCTGTGGCTGCTCACTGGCCTTCAGAACAGGAGCTGTGTCCTCATTTGAGAGGTAGTTATGGAGGTTCGGGTTAGGCAGATAACTTGCCAAGACTGTTTGAGCCCTCACTGGGAGATTGGAACCTAAACTGGCAAGACCCATTTGGTAGCTTGTAGGGGAAATGAAATAAGTCACCAGAAAGCTTGGCCAGGTCTCAGTCCCTGCCTTTGGCCTGAAAGATGGTCACTTGAAAATCTTGTACATGAATCCTTAAGAAGGCAACAGGTTCAGAGAGGGTGAGAAGGTCCCTGGACCTAAGTTGCATCTTTCATGGCTTCTAAAAAGATGGGTGACAAGAATGTGTAATTCACTCTGACAAGAAATCTGGCAAAAGGCTGGACGGTGATGGCATATGTCTTTAATCCCAGCACTTGGAAGGCAGAGGCAAGTGGATCTCTGTGAGTTCAAGGCTAGCCTGATCTGTAGAGTGAATTCCAGGATGGCCATGGTTACACAGAGAAATCTTGTCTTGAAAAACCAAAAGAAAAGAAAAAATACCAGACAGAGCAACTTTAGGGAAGGAAGGATTTATTTTGGCTTATAGTTTGAGGATCAGCCCATCACAGAGGGAAGGCATGGAGAAGCCCTTGTGTCTGTGGCAGCAGGAGTGCTGGGCTGCTTGCTTACATTATGGTGGATATGAAAGGAGATAAGAAAGAGACAGTGACAGAGGCATAGAGAAAGTTCCCTTGGGTTGGGAGTAGGGCCAAGCTGTAACCAGAGACCTTTCCTTCCCTCCTCTATCATGATCCATACCTTCTAGCTAGGCCACACCTCCTTCAGGCTCCACAGTCTCCCCAAACAGCGCCACCTGCTGGAACCAAATGTTTAAACACATAAGCCCATGGTGGACATTTCTTATTTAAACTACAATAGGAACTGGGGTGACAACTGCTGGGAATTAGCTAAATAAGGGGAGTGAGTGAATTTTGGGCTGGGGTCAGGAGAGAGCAGTAGACAAAGTCAAGTGCTTCTGACGACATCTAGGCATGCTCAGATGGTACAGTGTGGTGCTTGGCCCTTTAAGTTGTAATTACTGTTCTGGGCACGTGTTCCGGGTCTGTCTTGCTGATCTGGTCACCACCGGACAAGGTCACTTTCAAGGGCCTATCAGGAAGACAGGGCTCATATTTGGGAACACACTGAAGTGTGCTCACAAACATCCAGGTTTTCTGTAAATCCCTGGACCCCAGCAGTGGTTTTAAAAAAGCTTCTCTGAGTTGAGCCTTCAGCTCGGTGTCCTGGTTTGGATTCTGCCTGTCACCTCTGATGGTCTGGGTCTTTGTTCTCTGGTCTCTTATGACGGTCACAGGTGACTAATGCCTGGACCAAGTGGCTGGAGGGAAAGCCGGTGGCTCAAGGATCATGAAGTCCTGCTGTCTCTAAGGCTGGTTCCAGCTGGCCTCGTATTAGAGAAGAATTCACGCAGTGAGACATGGCCCTCCTTTGTGGCTTTGGCACTGGCCCTGGGTCAAGATAATTGGCAATACTACTGGGAGCAAAGGTGAAATCTGGACACACTTGCCTGGCCCAGTGGGAAGAGCACATCTGAGAAGAGGGACAGAAGAGACCTGCATCTCCTGAGCTGCTATGTGGCAGTGGCTGCTGGCCTCCCTCCAGAAATCCATGCTCAAAGTAGATCCACACACATTTCTGGCCATTACTTAGCACTTCACTAACAAGAAAGCCACATAAATCTTTTATAGGAGCAGCCCGAGGGCACTGATAGCCAGTGTGAATACCTGCCCAGTTCCTGGGTCTGGAGGCATTCGTCTCTGTATGGGGGTATGGGATGGGTCCGTGGGAGTGGATGGCACCTTCCAAAGATTTGTTATCGGCAACAATGGTAAAATCCGTGAGAGGCAATGGTGACACGTGACATAGGGACAGTGTGACGTGGCGACTGAGATTCAGGGACTCTGTGACATGGTGATGCTGTGATACGGTGGCATCGAGACGCAATGGGAGTAGGGAGGTAACAGTGTGATGTAGGACACAAGACTGCCATGCAGGTGACACTGTTGTGATGAGCTTTGGATGCTATCACATAACGACACTGTGACTTCCTGACCTGTGGCACGGTGGCAGTGAGAGGTTTGACGCTGAGACACACAAATTGTATCTCCCCCGCCCCCCACTGCCCCAAACTGAGACTCAAGTCATCTGCAAGATCTGAGCTCCTATTGGTTAGCGTGGTGGGAACCCCTGCTGAACAGGTTGGCCTTCTGTATTTCCTCTCTTTTATTTGGGTCACTGATCTGGCTGGGCAATCCCTACCCTCTGGTCTGACTGTCTTAGCTCCCTGCTCTATTCCTGGAACCACCTAAGAGCCTGGGACCAACAAGAGAGGCACTGCTGGCTCCCTGGTCGTGGCAGGAGGAGGCTACTTTCTGGCACACTCCATGGGGAGCCAGCTGCCTTGCAGCATGTGGTCTCTGGTCACAACACAGTGAGAATATGGTGTCCACACAGATCTGCTTCCTGACTGTGGGAAACCCTGCCCCTTGGGATCTGGGGTCTGGGCAAGGGAGCATGGCAACAGAGGGTGTGTAGGGTAATCTCTGTAGTCTCCTGCTTGATCCCAGCACCATGTGTAATTGGAGCCCTGACTGTACAACCTCTGTTTCTAGCTCCTGCATATGTGCACATGCACACATATGATGTAGGTATGTGTGTGTGTTTGCATAGGTGTGCTCACCTGTGCACGCGCGTCAAGGACAGTGGCTGACTTTGTGTGTCTTCCTTCAGGTGTCTCCACCTTATTTTTTGAGCCAGGGTCTCTTACTGGACCAGGGACTTGATGTTTTGGCTAAACTGGCTGTCCAGGCAGTCCAGGAGATTTGCCTGTCTCTGCTATCCCAGACATGCAGATGTTGGGGATCCAACTCAGGTCCCCATGCTTGCATGACAAATACTTTGCCCACTGAGCCCCCTCCCAGCTCCAAAGAGATTATTTTGAGACAGGAGCTCAAAGTTGCTGGGTAGTTCAGGGTGCTCTTGAACTCCTCAGCCCCTTGTTTCCACTTCCTGAATGCTGGGATTGCCGGAGTGTACATGAGCTGTTGTTACTGGCTTCTGCAGTGCCGGGATTGAACCCAAAGGCTTTGCACGTGCAAGACGAGCGTTGTACCAATTGAACTACAACTTCAGCCGCTTCCTGACTTCTGTGAATCCAGGCCTTCCAGGTGCAGAATATTTTGAATTTGACAACATTCTCATTCTGAGGTAAGCTTTCCTACCTTCTGAAGCCACACCCTGGGCTTCTCGTCAACTTGATGGCGTGCTCTAGAGGGTTTCTCAGTTTCCCCATCCATTGAATGGGCATTGCAGAAGTGTCTGATTCCCCTCCCTCTTACTGCTCTCAGGAAACCCTTCTTAAAGTGCATAGTGCTCTTGGTGCTGCAGAAACGCTGAAACATGGAAGCTACTGAAGGTGGCTCCCTCACCCCCAGCTCGAACTCAAGCAAGGCAACCACAGCGTCTAGTCTGAGATCAGGGCAAGGTATTGGTGCCCAGGTCAAGATGAAATGAAATCCTTGAAGTTTAAGGCTTGATAACCTTGTTTCTGGCCATCTGCTACCCAACCACTGTTTATTTCGGCTGATTGAAAGTTACCCCAAGACATCGAATGAGCATGAAGAAGTATCCAAGCATATCCATTCCGGGTTCATTGGTCTCACAGTTATAATGCTGCTGGTGAGGACAGTGAGTGTCTAAGGGGCACTCACTATTGCCCCCAGACAGGACACGTCTTTATTATTCATTCTGAGTTTAATTGCCATGGCAGCATGGTGGGCTGGGTTCTTTATCTGTATTTGACAGGCAAGAGCTCTGGGGTCCAGAGGCTAACTGACTTGCCACAGTCTTCTTTGCCCTCTGTGCTGTCTCCTCAGGAGGCTGGTCACCTGGGAACTTGGCAGTTGAGAACAGAGACAGCCTCTCCCTGTACATGGTATGCACAGGAGCCTTCCTGAGCCCTGCACATTCTTCCTTCAGGCACGGGCTCTTCTCCATTGTACTGTGTTTTTGGGCCACAGGGAAGCTAGGCCATCATTACTAGAGATTACTTGAGCAACCTGTGCCCCACCAGCCATAGTCAGTCCCATGTCACTGCTCTGAGCTTGATTCTGTGGCTTCAGCCTCCCCAGGCTGGTGTGGCCTGCAAACAGGCTGAGGAGAGCAGTTGTGGTGTGCAGCTCGCTTCTCTCTGGGCACTGGTCAGCCCTGGGAGGGCATTTGTAAGAGTGCTCTAGAGGAGCCCAGATGTTTTGAGAGTAAACATTGGATGCAGAAAGCATGCCTGGCGGAGTCATGGGAAAATAGGCAGGTCACAGCACATAACCACGGTCACAGAAGAGGTGCAGAGACAGCGTAAAGGCTCCACAGGGTTCTTTAGACCTAGTCTGTCTCTGAGCCACCATGAAAACCCTCCTGGTATATGGTCACTCAGGTACAAAGATCTATGATGGGGAAATTGAAATGACCTTGGCAGAGGATGGTTTTCTTTCTTTTATTGGGGAGGGTATTGGTGGTGTCTTGAGAGAGGTTTCTCTGTGTAACAGTCCTGGCTGTACTGGAATTCACTTTGTAGACCAGGCTGGCCTCAAACTCACAGAGATCTGTGTGCCTCTGCCTCCGGAGCGCTGGGATTGAAGGTGTGTGTCACCACCTCCCGGCTGAGGATGAATTTCATACAACAGCCCCTTCCAAGTTTCTACAGCCATGAGTGGAGCGGCAAGGAAACTTTCTTAAGGTCTGTACTCAAGTGTGAGGTCCAAATTCTGTTTATGTACTAGGCCAGTCATGTCCCATCTCTGAACATGTTTCCTGATCCCAATAATGGGGTGCTGTTATAACTTTATAGTGTATAACTAGCCCAGAAGCAAAAGTGCACACAGTGGTGGCTCTGAGGGCCTGTGAGTGGAAGTAGCCATATCAGTGTTTATCTCAATTATGAGATCATTGCCACCTAGTACTCAGGGTGATGTGTGTGGTGAAACCCTGGAGCCCATTATTCCACTCAGAAACTAACACCAAGCCGGGCGATGGTGGCGCACGCCTTTAATCCCAGCACTTGGGAGGCAGAGGCAGGCAGATCTCTGTGAGTTCGAGACCAGCCTGGTCTACAGAGCTAGTTCCAGGACAGGCTCCAAAGGAAAAAATAAAAAAAGAAACTAACACCAAACCTTGTCTTGGCAACTGCTGGTTTACATGAAGGCATCTGTAACCTTTACACCTGAGAAGAGCTGAACGGTAGAGCGGCAACCCTGATAGTTACCTGGACACATTGTGACCACTCAGCAGCCTTCAGTCAGAGAATGAAAACCGGAAGTGGGGGACTTTTGAAAGAGTCTTATGCATGTGCTTCAGTCATCTTGGCCTTTCCTCCTTCCTTAGTCTTCTTCAGCCTCGTTTGGAGACTAGCATGTGCACTTTCGGTTGCTCAACTGCGGCATGGGTGGGGACCTGTTGACTTATAAACTGAGCCTGCTTCCCGCTTGGAACTCTCCTTGCAAGGCTGCTGAGCCTCATGGGGCTCTAGTCTCCTTTAATGAGGGGGTTATAGATGAGCTCCTGCTGAGGGAAAATGGGCTGGAGGCTCTATGCATTAATCCAGGTAGACAGATGAACTCAACAAGGGCCCTCAGTCTTGTTTTCAAAAGGGAGGTGTGGCGGCCTTTGGTCAGCGCAAGGGGCTGTACTCACAGTGACTACCACAGACTCAGTTATGTCCCTTACTTCCATATGATGAGGTCCTTAACCCTTGTGGGAGGGTACAGGGAGGCAAGGACATTGGCAATGGTTAGTTTAGATGAAATCGTGGGCTGGGATCCTCACGGGAGAATCAGTGCTCCTCCATGTAGACACACTAGGGAACCTGCTCTCCTCTCTTCCCCACAGGAACCCAGTGGCAAAGCAGTAAGCAGTCTTCCCCATGAATGGCCATGTTGGCACCTTGGCACCCTGGAGTCCCAGCTTCCAGAGCTGAGAAAATAATAGCTGTTGGTTAATTCCCCATCTCTAGTGGCTAGTTATGGCTGCCTGAACTGACCAAGACAGGAACCGCGAGGAAAAGAATGGCATGGGCTTTGGCTCTGAGGGCAGGCTCTGATGGTCTGAGAGACCCGAGTTACTGTCTGCCCTCCATGTCTACTCTATAATCTGGTGCTCATTTTGATGCTGACCTGTCTTGACAGACACACGTTAGCCTTGTGTGAAGGGTCTCTTGGTGACCCTGTGTCCTGAACAGAGAGTCTGAAGTGTCAGGCAGGGCAGAGAGCTGGCTTGAAAGGACTGGCCTGCTTCTGTTAGTGTGCCTCATGCCTTTGTAAAAGCAAAGAAGAAAAGATAATAGCATCTGTGTGGGTCTATTTTATTCCACGATATATACAGTTGCCCCTTTATACTATTAAATTTTTAAAAAATGAATGTAGCTTTTGGTAAAACTGAAAAGTTGGGTAACATGATTCCTCCAGCTTTCTTGTTCTTGGTTCTAAAAAGCACAGGAGTGGATGGTGAAAGAAAGCCAATAGCCTCATGGCCAGGATACGGAAAAAAGGAAGATGGGAGATGGACAGGGAGAGGAAAAGGGGGAGGGGGAGGGAAGGAAAGGCAGTGAGAGTAGGGTTTCACAAATTCCTTGAAGGAATAACTTCAATGATTAAACCTTCCTCTGAATCCTCTAGGTCCTAAAAGTGTCTCTGACCTAGGGGTTAAGCCTGTGACACAGGGTCCCTTGGCGGGTCATACCAGATAGAAATTATAGTAGTTACAATGGGTATGTTTTTTAGTACATCGCTGGATATGACTCACTGATATTTTGCTGAGGAGTTTCACACCTGCTCAGGAGGGATTGGGGCTGGTCGTTTTTTGTTTTGTTTGCCATCTAGTTCTGAGAACAGGGTAATGCTGGCATCCTAGTGTGGGGTGGGACCTTTCTTTGTGCTTCTGTTTCCTGGAAGTGACTGCAGAGCCGAGATGTTTATTTCTTAAATATTTTGTAGAATTCAATGAAACCATCTGTGCTGGGTTCTTTTATGGGAGTTGTTTCTCTTAAATTATGCAGGGAGTTTCTGTAGTGGTTACAGGACTATTCAGAGGACTGTTTCATCTTGGATGGGTTTTAGCAGGTCCTTCCGTTAGGCTCAGCCCATTTCATCATGGGGGATTGTTTGTGCCTGAAGATGTTCACAGTGTTCGTTTTCTTTATTGTCCTTTTACTGTCTGTAGGCTTTGCAGCGATTTTCCTTCTTTCATTCCTAGCATGGGCACTTTGCATCTTTTTCTCTTTAAAAGATCTTAATCTCACTAGTGTGTGTGTGTGTGTGTGTGTGTGTGTGTGTGTGTGTATGTGTGGCGGGGGCGGGCATTGTGTGTCCTAGTGTACCTGCAGAGGTCAGAGGACAACTTGGTGGGGTCAGTGCTCTCCTACCTCGATGTGGGTTCCAGTGAATTGAACCCAGGCCACCAGGCTTCCACAGCAAGCCCCTGTTCCCACTGAGCCAGCTCGCAGCCCCTTGTTCTCCCTTTTCTATTTTGTTTTATCTTTCTTGCCGAGATTTATCCATTTTATTGATCCTTTCCAAGAATTCATGTTATCGATCCTTTTTGAGGATCATCATTTGGTCTCACTGATTTTTCTCTTGGTTTCTGTGCTTTAGTGTCACTGATGTCAGCTGCCTGGTTCCTCTCTGCTTGTACCGATTGTTCTGCCATTCTTTATCCAGCTTCCTAAGACGGGAGCTAAGTTACGGACTTGAGGCCTTCCTAAGGGCTGTGTAACGCCTTCTGGTCTACTTCCTCCATTCCTCTGGCTCTGTTTTCACTGAGTGAGTTTCCTTTTAGTTTAGAAGCACATTTGCCTGCTTCTTTGCAGATACAGTGGTTTTAAAATATATTTATTTTATGTGTGTGGGGGTGTTTTCCCTTGCACGTATGTCTGCGTACCATGTGTGTGCCTGGTGCCCGCTGAGTTAGACGACGGTGCTGTATCCCTTGGAACTGGAGTTATGGTCTGTTGTGAGCCACTGTGTGGGTTCTAGGAGATGAACTGGGGTCCCCTGGAAGAGCAGCAAGTGCTCTTAACCACTGAGCCATTTCTCTGGCCCCAAGTACGTGAGCTTAACTCAGCTCTCAAAAGTTCTTTTTCTCCCATGTCGCGTCTCTCTCGTTGTCTTTGTTTTCTAGAACTCAAATTGGAAGTTTGTTCGCTGTTCCTTCCTATTCTTATTTTTCTTTCTCTGCCACATCCTGGAAACCATGCTTCTCTTCAGGCTATTAATTACCTCTCCAGCCTTCTCTAATTTCTGGCTCTCTTTCTCCTTCATAGATTTTACTTAATTCCCTTTTCAAATTCAAATCTGCTAAGTCTCTCTTAATAGCATCATTTTTAATACTCAAATTTTTTTTAAAAACCAGTTTTGACAGTTCCATACTTTTTTGAGACAAAATTTTCTGTGTAACAGCGCTGGCTGTCCTAGAACTCACTCTGTAGACCAGGCTGGCCTTGAACTCACAGAGATCCACCTGCTTCTGCCTCCCGAGTACTGGAATTAAAAACGTGTACCCACATGCCCAGTGTCCATCCATCTATATAATGCATTTTAGTCATCTCACCCCCACCCCCACTTATCCACTTTATATCCTTCTGGAACCTTCTTCTCAACAAGTCTCCTCCAACTCTCCCGTCTTCTTTTTATTCTAAGTTAGTGCTTTTTCTGAAGCAGGGACAACACTCGAAGCAGTGGTTGAATCTCTGAAGACAATGACACCATTCCTTCCAACAGCTATTAATTGCCAAAAGTCCCTTGGGGAGAAACGGAACTTCACGAGTTTCTCTCCCTTCCATGTTGAGGGGCCCAATCCTGTGCCAGTCTTCCGCAGATCACCACAGAGGCAGTGAGTTCCTGAGTACAATGGCTGTATTTGTACACCTGGCACAAACTTAAATGTATTTGATGACTAACAATTCCTATACCTGAGCATTTTTGTCCCTTAATTCTGCTAGATACCATTTCTCTGGATTCTTTATATGTCTGTAATTTTGGATGGTAAGGATTTGGCCAGGGGCAAGCAGCATGCTTTTAGAGGACGTTTGTATTTTCTTCTTCCTCTCCCTTAGCCACACGTGATGCAGCTTTTAGTGTCTGAGAATAAGAGGGCACAAGCTAAGGAAATGTCTTTGTTGTCTGCTGGTAAATGTTTTTTTCTAATCTAGTCCCTCACATTCCAGGATTCTGGCTGATATCAAGGTGTATGTGAACCCCTGTGTGGGACCAAGAGCTTCCTCTCCATTCCCACGTGGTTCAAAGCAGCCTTGGAGGCAGTGATATCCACAGAGCTCTCAAAGTGGCTGTGGCAACCCCACCGTTGCTCTGCTTTCTATTCTCCTTTTATTTCTTTCTGTTCTCCTTTTATTTCGGTTATTAGTTTATTGTGAGTTCATTGGTGTAGGTGTGATGACTAACACCAATTGTCATTTTCCAAGACAGGGTTTCTCTGTAGCTTTAGAATCTGTCCTGGCACTAGCTCTTGTAGACCAGGCTGGCCTCGAACTCACAGATATCCTTCTGCCTCTACCTCCCGAGTGCTGGGATTAAAGGCGTGTGCCACCACCGCCTGGCCTGATTGTCATCTTGACAGGTACTAGAATCACCATGGGTCTTAGTTAGGGTGGTTTCTGTTGCTGTGAAGAGGCACCATGACCATGCTAAGTCTTATAAAGGAAAAGATTTAGTTGGGGTTGGCCTATAGTTTCAGAGCTTTAGTCCATTATCATCATGGCAGGAAGCATGGTGATGTACAGGCAGACATGGTGCTGGAGAGGGAGCTGAGAGTTCTACATCTGGATCCAGAAGCAGCAGAAAAAGGCTGTGAGCCACTAGGTCTGGCTCAAGCTTCTGAGACCTCAAAATCTGCCCTCCAGTGACACACTTCCCCCCCAAAATGCCACACCTACTCCAGCAAGGTCACACCTCCTAATAGTGCCACCCCCTGTGAGCTTATTGGGGCCATATTTTTCAAATCATCACACCACAGACATAAACCTCCAGGATTGTCTGTGAGGGAGTTTCTAGATTAGGTTTTTTGGGGATAGGAAGATCCATTCTAAATATAGGTGATACCATTCCATGGGCTGGGGTCTCAGACTTTTTGCTGCCTGGGGGCCAGCCTCCAGCAGCACAGGCCTTGAAAGGAATCCACAGAGTCAACGTACTAGACTTTTTTTTTTAATCTGAGGGGGTTAGGGAAAAAGACACAAACACACACACACACACACACACACACACACAATGAAGGTGATTTCCTTTTTTATTCTTCTTTGGTATTCTGATTCTGTATTCTATATCCTCTTTTCTTATCTCTATCCAGAAATGGCTCTCTTGATGTTTTCCTCCTCTCTCTCTCTCTCTCTCTCTCTCTCTCTCTCTCTCTCTCTCTCTCTCTCCCTCTCTTTTTACCTTACAGCAAAATCTTTCAAGCAATATAAAAATTACAATGTGATTACATTCTATTTTTCAAGTGAATGATTATAACAAACACAGTAAAAAACACCCAGCATGTTTTCCATAGCCCTTAACATAATTAAACATTTTGTGTATTACAGACGAAAAACAAATTATCTCAAGAACCCATACACGTTCATACCTAAGCAACTTGTTACAGATTAACAGTGTAGGCAAGCAAGGTATTCTTTTGCTGACAAGTTGTATTTTGTGGTTACAAAGAAAGGACCAATCACTTTATTACTTATCTTGAAAGGTAACCTTATCAGGAATCTCTAAAAAAATCATAAATCTAAACTTTTGTATATGAAAAACAATCATCTCTATTTTAAATCTTTAGGGTGCATACCCATTCATCAATAGTTTTTATATCAGGAGATCGAGGGCAGAAATGGGTATAAGGAATTAATCATCACCTTTGGTCATCACCTTGTAGTGATATTTGTTTGTGCTATAACACATAAAGCTTGCTTGAAGATCAGAGTGTGGAGTGGGCCACTAGTTATCCATAGAGGCCAGGCAGTGGTGGCACACACCTTTAATCCCAGCACTCTGTGTGCAGAGACAGACAGATCTCTGTGAGTTCAAGGCCACCCTGGGCTACACTAGATCGATCCAGTCTCAAAGAGAAACAGAGCCAGGTGGTGGTGGCTCACTCCTTTAATCCCAGTACTTGGGAGTCACAGACCTTTAATCCCAACACTAGGAAGGTGGAGACAGGAAGGGCTATGGCTGGCAGGCAGGGCGGGGAGGAGTATAAGGTAGGAGACAGGAGCTCAAGGCATTCGGTCTGAGGACTTATAGAGACAGAATATTCCCCATGTGGTCTGAGAACTTGGTAGAAGTCAGAACTAGTGGCTGTCTACTCTGCTTCCCTGATCTTTCAGCTTTCAACCCCTAATATTTGACTCCAGGTTTTTATTATTAAGACCAATCAGAATTCACGCTTCATCAACCAATCCCAGCAAGAAAGGCCCATCAGCCAATCATAACTGGGTTGGCTTTGTTCTTTCTTATTCCCTGACCCTGAAGAGTTCCTCACTCAACTGTGTGCTTTTCTAAAACTTTAGATTGTCTTCTTGGTTTTTTAACCTCCAAACTACTTAACAGAAACATCTTAATCTAACTTTACGTTATTTTCAAAGCTTTGTTTCAGCTGTGATGCACTCTGAAACCTGTGAACTCATCATAGAACATTAAAAGAGTTTAAGCTAGCCGGGCTTCTGGGACTCAGTTGTTTTTCTTAATCATTAACCTAAGCCACAGTCTATGTGGCTCCTCAGTAGAAACTCATGTGTTCTTGCTGTGTGACACTTCCTTGTTTTATTTTTTTTATCATCAAAATTCTTTTAAACTAACATTATCATTATTATTATCAATTAGACAGTGTAGCGTCAGAAGAAATCATCTTCATAATAATCAACAGCAAAAATGCCCAGTAGGATAGGTTGTTTCCATGAGATAAACACCCTCCATTAGAGGCAGTAGGGATCTCCCCACATCAGTTCACACCATGCCAGATACCAGAGAAAGACGGCAGCGGCAAATCAGGGCACAGCAGAAGCAAAAGACATTGTGGAGTCAGTGGTCTCTGGGCCTTGCCTATCCGAGATTCACCCATCAGGAATTTTCCTCCTGGTGGTCTTGAACTGTGATTGCCATTTACTGCGCCTCTGACATGGCCACCAGCACAGACTCAACAAAAAAAGGAGAATGGGAACTGAATATCAGCATTCATTTCTCTGCGTCCTGACTGCAGATGCCAAGTAAACCAACTGCCTCAATTTCCTGCTACTGTGCCTTTTCCACCACGATGGATCGTACCCTTAAACTGCAAGCCAGAATAAAGCCTTTCTTATGTTGTTGTTTTGGGGCATTTTGTTGCAGCAATGAGAAAAGTAACACAGTTGGTAGGGTGCTTTATTCTAAGTAGAATGTTGATACGTGTCTTGGGAAGATGTGTTAGTCTTGAAGCACTGCCACAAACCAGATGGTTTAACTCTGGGGAGCGGATTCCATTCCGCTCTGTCTGAAGTCAGGGTGTCTGCAGGGCCATACATTCTTTGAAGGCTCTGGGGGAGACTCTTCCTGCCTCCTCCTAGTTGCTGACTGCTACTGATCACATTTGGCATTTCTTGGTTGCTACTGATCACCTTTGGTATTTCTTGGCTTGCGACTGCATCAGTCCAGTTACTACTTAGTCTTTACAAGGTCCTCTCCTCTGGGTCTGGGCCCAAACCTCCCTTTTCTTATAAAGACATCAGTGATTGTGTTTGGACCTCACACTAATCAAGCATAATCTCAGTGCACCTTGATCAAAATAAAAAAAAAGTATTTGCAAGTATTATTCCAGGTCCTATGGAGTCATGAACTTTGGAAGGATGTGATTCAACATGGCACAGAGGTTCTTGGGAACCCTTGCCTGCTGTGATTGTAGAAATTCAAGTCCTTGAGGGCAACCCCTGGCCTCCTGGAGGCCCTGGGACTTGTTGGCAGCTGGATCTTAGGAATGGACCGAAATTCCAAGAACAAAGCTGCACTTGTGTAATGACTCTACCAGGCCAATTGACAGACAAGAGCTTCTGTGACCATCTAGAGAGCTGGAATATTACAGGCTTGGAGTAGAATTATTTCGGGCTATCTTTAACCATCTTGATAACCGGTTATTGCCAGTGAGTGACTTAACATCCTTGGATTATTCAAACCTTTTGGAATGTTCAAGCAAGATCATTGGCCTTCATCAGACCAGGCTGAGAATGTTGTCAGACATCATCTGAGGTTTAGAGCCCAGATTTCCCAGATTTGCATAACTTGCCTGCCTGACGTTTCTGGCAATGTGTTTTAGAAACACATTGATTCTCTTTATTCTGTTACTATAGAAAATTCATAAAATGGTTAGCACGTTGGAGCACGGTGTTGGATTAACCTGCATCTGTCTTCCAGGGCAAGAGCCACTCAGACTTGGCCCCAGAATAAACTGCTGATTATTCCTTTAGGGTGAGAGCTGTGTTTTGGGATTGGTAGTCTGTTGACATCTCTAGCTAGAAGGCAAGATTGGGTTCTGGGAAGTGAGGTCACATATCTGTGTACTGGACTTTGGGATGGTTCTTCCTGCCAGTGGAGAGAGAGAATACCCTCCTTGTCAGTAACACAGGGTCTTCAGTTGCCGGCAGGCCCCGGAAGAAACAAGGTCTGGGCATCAGAGTTTCAAATCAGTAGCAGGTCTGGGTTTTGTGGGTAGAGGGTGCGGTCGAGCAAATTTGCAGTAGAGAAAAAAATTCTAGGAGCCCCCCAAAAGATAAAGTGTCAAGCGCTGGTGTGTTCATGGCTTCCTGTTCGTTTTGCTTCCCTTGTGGGCACGTATATGTGCTGTAGGGCTGGCTGTCCCTCAGGATACAATGTAAAGGCTCTTCGGGCTTTCCTTGAGCCCTGACTATGAGACATGTCACCTCCCAAGTCTGTGGAACTCTGGCTTGCTGAGAGTTGGGTATTATACCAAAAGCAAGCTTTGGGAAGGTAGAGCCAAGAGGTGAGCCTCATGGGTCACGCCAGAGTCAAGTGCAGCCAGTCTGGTCAAGGCCAAGTTGGAACTTCTCCCCAATGCTGGTCTTTAGCAGAATCTCTTCCTTCCATCCCCCAGGACCCCAATGCTCTGTTTGATGCATTACCTAGCCTACTCCTGTTGCATAAGGCTAGCCAGTGGGCATAAGAGGCCATGTAGGCCAGGAGAGAAGCAGAAATGGCATGCTAGGAAGACAGTGGGGGTGGGGCTGAATACGCTGGGAAAGGATATTGAGCATGGAGCAGGGACTGACCCTCTGCCCATCCATGCAGTGCTCTCCCATATAAGGGAGATTTGAGAGAGATAAATGGTCCCCAGGTACTAACTTCTATACTGCTGTATGTGTTTAACGGCCTATCGGGAAGCTTTTAGGGAGGCCACAGTCCCTTCCTTGTGAATCTTGGAGAGGATCATCTACTCCCCAGAGTCGTGGAAGGTGTGCTGTGAGCCATGCAAAGTTCTGGGACCTTAGCTGTGGAGGGCTGGGTTTCCGGCCCCAAGGGGCTCATGGCAGGCCCTGTTTTATGAGTCCTCACCTGGTTGGTTTTATGGAAACTAGCTGTGGTTGCATCTCTCTCTGCTCCTGTGAAACACCTAAGTCAGGGGAGGGCCCTGGCATTCTTCCTGCCATTTCTTATTAATAGCATTAATTAACTTCAGACAATATTTCAACGTTGATTCCAGATGGGGAGCACGAAATGTGTTGGCAAAATTTGCCCCCCTAGGACCCTTCCAGCTTGCTCACCATGGCCAAATATGGATAGAGTCCATAGCTTTGGGCTCTCCAGTTGGAGGAACACTCCTACTTCCATTCCTTCAGGAGGCTCAGGTAGGCAGGGGGTGATGCTGCCTAAGCGTGCCCTCCTGACACCGAAGGTCCTTCTGCTGATGGGTTTGCATGACCTGCTTTGATCCCTATGCTGGGATATACTTCTGCTCAGCTGACTCCTGTCCAGATACGGCAGGTGTCCTACCTTTTTGTAAGCAAAATGAGTTACCCTGAGGGGTGGATGGACAGACCTGTTCTGCCTGTGTTTTTCTTGGCTGCTTGACTTGGTTGTGTATTAGGAGAGGCAGAAATGTTGCCCATGGCAACCTCTGAATGTTGGCTACTGTTGTGTTTCACATGAATTGTTTCCAAGAGTTTTGTGGTGAACTTGGCTTGTAGTCTTGAAAGTTATCTGTGCATTCCATCTGGGCAAAGTCATGGAGTCCACCTTGGCGGACTGGGGTTTATAGACAGCAGCCTTGAAGGCAGGGCTAGACCACTCTCTCTGAGTCTGGAGGGTATAGAAGAGGGATGAGCTGCACCCACACGCAGGAAAGAGGCAGGACCTTATGGTCAGGGGGCAAGATGCAGTGGAAAGACCACGTTCAGGCTCTCTGAAGCCAGCTGTGCGTAATGAGAAGAAAAGGACAGATTTGGGCCAGCAGAGGCCATGCAGCTGGAGGACACTTTCTGTCTCACACAGTGACAACCTGGTCTTTTAAACTTCCCTTGAAAGCTGAGATTGGAGACCCACTGTAGGTTCTGTCTGGGATCCAATCCTACGTGCAAGATAGTCAAGTACTAAGAGCTGAAGGAGGCCGTAGCGAAGGCTGATTGAACCTGACTCGGTCAAAACTCTGCATTTAAAGCACCAGGCGCTCAGTGTAGTTAGGTGAGCTATGAATGAGTAGGTGGAGGAGCCTGGGAGGCGGAGTATGTTAATATATCAATAGATCCCTGATGTGTCCAGGGAGAGAGCGGCTGATCCACTGGGTGTCACCATGGCTTAATTTCTTTTCACCACCCTGTTCCTTCCCTTCTCTTGGCTAACTTCTCAGGCCCTGCGTATTGGTATAGTGACTGTCAGCACCTCTGCTCTCAAAGCCATCCCTAGTTCAAGCACAGTGGAAAGGAGAGGGGACCTGTCCACGTGGCAGGTCTTCAAACGGTTAAGCACATAGTGGCTGGAGAGCTGCATTCCACAGCCAGGCATGTGTCCAAGATAATTAAGAACATTATGTCCAGAGAAAAGTGTGTACATGATTGTTCTTGGCAGTGTAATCCATAGGAGCGGAAAAGAAGTGACCCAAGTGGCCGCCAGCTGTTGAATAGGAAACGAAACATTGTATAGTTGCATGCTGCATAGCAATGTGGTGACTGGTGACGGACCACGTATACTTAGCTGGTTTCATAAGGTTATACGTCCTGACAGTGTAGACATCTGCTATGTAAGTGCTCTCTGTGATGTTTGCAAGGTGATGAAATTGCCTAAAAACAGGCTTCTCAGAATAAATTTCTCTTGTGAAACAATATATACGCCCATAAAATATGGTTTATTTGGTAACAGAAAGGAATGAAATACCCTCATCCACAGGAACCTCATGATAAGAGACGGTAGGGGAGAAAGAATTCTTTTCCTGTTTTGTTTTTCGAGACAGGGTTTCACTGTACAGTGCTGGCTGTCCTGGAACTTACTCTGTAGACCAGGCTGGCCTTAACATCAGAGATCCACCTGCCTCTGCCTCCCAAGTACTGGAATTAAAGGTGTGTGCCACTGCCACCTGGCAGAAATTCTTAACTACTGCTCCAGGGGTCAGTGGGTTTGTATTCATCTGTGTGGCCTGCTCTCCTAGAAGAGATGGGTGAGCAGGAATCTAGGTGAAGATCTATCCAGCTGATGTGAAAATGGACACATTCTACTCATCTGGTGTGAAGAGCTCCACACTCTCCATTTGGGGTGAAGACTTTCATACTCTGCCTACCTGGTGTGAAGATCTATGCACTCTCCCATCTGGTATGAATACTTTCCATAGTCCTTCACCTGATATGAATACTTCTACAGTCCCTTATATGGTGTAAAAACTTTCACACTATCTCATTTTGGTGTGAACATCTTCCTACCTAGTGTGAAAACCCTATACCCTTTCTAGCTGGTGTGAAGACCTCTGCATTCTCCCATCTGGTGTGAAGACCTCTTCACTTTCTCATCTGGTATGAACACTTACATAGTTCTCCACCTGGTGTGAATACCTCTATAGTCCCCCATACGGTGTGAGATAATCCACACACTTGGTGCAAACACCTCCATGTGCTTCCCACTTAGTGTGAAGACCCCATATATTTTCCATCTGGTGTGACAATCTCCACACCCACACATGATGTGAAGACCTCTGCACTTCTCTTTTCCGCTGTGAAGACTCCCACACTCTTCCCATCTGATATAAAGACCATTATACTCTCTCTATCTGGTGTGAAGACCTTCAAACGCCCTCACCTGGTGTAAAGACCACCATCCTCCCCCTGGTGGAACAGAAAAGTTCTAAGGGTAGAAACTGAGCTGGGGGTGGAAGTCTCATAGCATAGACTAGAGGTGGGTCACATGAAAGAGAGGTCAGTTCAGGGGCTAAACTGAAATTCAGAAAGAGAAACTGTCCTGGGGTCTGTCAGTTTACTGTGTAGGATGACTGCCAATTCAAGCAGGGGCTAGTATGGGGATATTCACACCAGAAGTGCAAAACACAGAGCTGTTAACACCATATCAGAGAGTGACATCTTCATATCCAAGATGAGTTTGGAGGGCTTCAAGCCAGATGGGGAAAATGTGGTTTAGATACCCATAGATGTGGGTGTAGACATTTTCATGCCAGCTGAGGAAAGTATAAAAGTCTTTACCCTAGCAGAGGAGAGCATGTTTTTCACACGCAAAGGTAAGTGTCTTAGTCACTGTTTTTTGTTTTGTTTTGTTTTGTCTTTTTGAGACAGGTTTTTTCTGTAGCTTTGGAGCCTGTCCTGGAACTAGCTCTTGTAGACCAGGCTGGCCTCAAACTCACAGAGATCCACCTGCCTCTGCCTCTCGAGTGCTGGGATTAAAGGCGTGTGCCACCAGCACCCAGCTAATTAGTCACTGTTCTTTTGCTGTGAAGAAACACCAGGGCCAAGGCAACTCTTATAAAGGGAAAGATTTAAATGCGGCTGGCTTATAGTTTCAGAGATACAATTCATCATTAAGGCAGGGAGCATGGAAGCACATAGGCAGACATGGTGCTGGAGAAGGAACTGAGAGTTCTACATCTGGATCCACAGGCAGCAAGAGCAGAGAGAGACACTGGGCCTGACTTGGGCTTTTGAAACCTCAAAGCCCAGCTTCAGTGACACACTTCCTCCAACAAGGTCACACTTACTCCAACAAGGCCACACCTACCTCAACAAGGCTGTACCTACTCCAACAAGGCCACACCAACTCCAACAAGACCACACCTACTCCAACAAGGCCACACCTCCTAATTCCTCCCAAGTGATGCCACTCCCTGATGACTAAGCACTTGAGCCTATGGGGGCTGTTCTTATTTAAACCACCACAGTAAGATAGAGCAGTCTTCACAGTAGATGGGCAGACTACAGAAGTCTTTTTACTATGTGGGGAGTACATGATGTGGGGTGTCCTTCTGTATATGTGTTACTTTTATTGGTTGATGAATAAAGCTATTTTGGCTAATGGCTTATCATAGTAGAGTCAGGCAGGAAATCTGAACAGAGACAGAGACAGAGAGTAGGAGGAGTCAGGCAGATGCCATGTAGTTGTCAAAGGAGACAGATGACAGAACCTTACCGGCAGGCCACAACCTCATGGTGATACACAGAATATTAGAAATAGGTTAATTTAAGATGTAAGAGCTAGTTAGGAATACACTTATGCTATTGGCCAAACAGTATTTAACTAATATAGTTTCTGTGTGATTATCTGGGTCTGGGCAGCCAGGAAATGAAAGTGCAGTATCTGTTTACAAGAACAGGTCCTCAGAAGAGACCCTTGAATCCGGATCTGAGAGTAGAACCCTGATTTGAGTCTACTAGTTCTTGACACCTTGAAACGGGTGAGTAGGGCATGAGGCCCCAGCCTGTACCAGTGTCCACAATATGGTGGAGCCAGGATTCTGCAAGCCCTGTTAGACATGGAGCCATGTATTTTGCAGTGGTGTGAATGGGTAGCTCTTTTCTCTATTCACAGAAGCAGCAGAACTATCTTGCCTGGACTATAGACATGCTGCCAGTCTGTTAGTAGGAGGGGCCTGAACAGGAGAGCCTTAGCTAGGCCCGGGAAGTGGCAGCAGCTCAGTCACTGGGGGCAGTCTAGACCGTAATGCCTGGAGGCTCAGAATTCAGCATAGGTGGGTCTCACTTACCAGTAATGCAGATCCTTGGGAAGAGTCAATAAGGCCAACCTTCCTTCTTTCTTCCTCTCTCCTTCCCTCCTTTTCTCCCTCCCTCCCTCCTTCCCTCCCTCCCTCCCTCCTTCCCTCTTTTCCTCCCTCTCTCCCTCCCTCCCTCTTTTCCTCCCTTCCTTCCTACCTCCTTTCTTCCCTCCCTCTCTCCCTCTCTCCCTTAATCCATCCGTTTGTATCTTTGAGTCTTCTGTGAAATGGGATGTCAAAGACTATTGAAGGCAGATGAAGTTTCTGCTTGTTGCTGTGAAACTCTCAGCCTGGAGAGGGGAGCAGATAAGCTCTGCCTTTAAAGAGAAATTGGGAAGCATGGAGCACACTGGGCTCTGAGAGGTAGGGGCATCCCTCCCTGACTAGAATGGCCAGAGAGGGCTGCCTGGAGGAGGTAACACCTAGGCAGGGATATGACATGATAGGCCAATTGGAAGGGCCGTGGTGAAGGGGTTGGGGAGGGATGTCTGCAGTATGGGGAAACAGCCACGCCAGGCCCTATTGATGGGAGAGAAGTTCAAGGTCAGACTGTCCTCTGGGTCCCCAAGGCCACTGCATGTTTATTCTTTTGCTGGTGCTGAAGGCTTAGGGACTGAGGGTGATATTTGGGAGGACTCCCAAAGGAGCCCCAATTCTGGTATTGATGTCTCAGGGTGTTCTGGAGATCACTCTGGCTAGAGCACCTGCCTGGGCCTAAGGAGTCTTGGAAAAACACAAGTCTAGAATAGGAGCACAGCCGTGAGTTCCATTAGGGCCAGGCTGCTGTGGTTTACGTTCGAGAACCTGAAGATGATTAATGTTCTGGCGGGATCTAGGAAGATGGAGGAGTGCATAGCTGTAAGACGCCAGTCAGGTGGGCATGGAGGCCCCTCCCCCTTGGCTGGGCAGCATCTGCCAGGGCTGTAGTAAAAATGAAGAGAAAGGAGGGTTCTGTCTGAGTCCACCCCCATCCCACCAACGCTTAGCAGTGGAGGCTCTGGTGATTGAACCTGCCTCAATCCCACTGGACACATTGGTATGACTGACAGTTGCCTACGTATCAAACATTAGCTGCAGAAATAGGTCCTGGGTCCAGCCTGCCATGGCTCACAGTTTCTGTGTAGGTTCATGTCTTCCTGGCTGACGATCAAACACAGTTACAGACATAACCTGGGAAGCAAGACTGTGTGAGAGGACCTTCTCCACAGCTCCTCTCCCCAGGTGTGGGGTGCTGGAAACTGTCTGCAAATCAATACATCAGTGTGATCAGCTGTCACGTGCTGGTGAAGTAAGGATGTTCCGGTGAGCCTAGCTCCTCTCCAAGCAGGAAGGAATGCCTTTTGCATCTTCACACTTTCCTTTAACTTTAGGGTGAAAACCTATAATAGGCCTGGTACAGAGGAGGGGGCATAAATGTCTCTTGTGATATGCATGAGGCAGCTGCCAGCTGGAAGGGAGGGTGGCGCTTGACTGCCCCTAGACCTTCTCTGGCAGGCTTTCTCCTGGGTCAGGTCTGAATGTCTGTACCCCATCAAGAGAGCAGTCAAGCCTGTCCTTCTCAGAGACAGGTACAAGCCTCCAGGGCCAGGTGTGTGACTAGCTGTTGGTAATCTAGAGTCTAATTCGCTTTCTTTTGCTCTTGTAAGTTGGGGGAGGCTCATTTGCTGTGTGAGCCCAGAGAGGGAGGATTTGAAAGGGAAGATAGGCATTGGTCTGCAGTCTTGGCTCTGGAAGGACCGAGTATGTGGAGGGCGACCAGTGGTGAATACATCTAGGTCAATGATGGAAGGTGGTGGGGGACACAGACAGGGAGGGTGGGATGTAAACAGGAAGGCTGGCATGGGAGCTGGAGGAAGGGGAGACAGCAGGTCTTGCCCAGCTTTGCAGCAGTGTTAGTAATTCAATCGCTGGCCCACTTCCCTTAGGTGGGTGTGGATAGAGGCCTCTGTGTTTGGCTGATAATGTAGGATTTTGTAGGTGAGAGGTCAGAGGGGAACCAGAGTCCAGGAGGGATTCTGGGTTCTTCATGGTTTACTGGGATTTACACTGCAAGGTTGTCGGGTTATGTTTGGGAAGACCTGAGGAGCAAGCTTGGTGACAGTGGAGTTCCCAGGTAGGTTCTGGCTTGGCCACTCAGTAAGTGGGCAGTGGCCCAAGTGGCTTGAGTTTCAGGTTCCCTAGGGTAGCGTTATGGAGGATAAATACCAGTACTTCCTTGCTCTTGAATATCTCTTTGTGCTGGGCCCTTTGTACCTCACTTTATATCCTAGAGGTGGAGAGGTCATCTCATTTATGGAAGCATTAGACCAGGTTTTGGGCTAGCCATGAACTTTTCAGGCTTGTGTACTGGAACACAGGCTTGGTCTGTCTTCCTTCAGGTCAGGGATCCCTATTCACTGTGTAGGTCCAAAGTCCATGTCTTTCTGTAGCCATAGTAGGGACTTAGTGACTGATAGTGCAATCCTTCCATGTTGCGATTCTTTAAGCTTCCAGATTCCACATACATTTCCTGAGGCCTTATCTGCACGTGCATGAACCTGGAGAAGACCTGTGTCTCCCTTTCATAGGCCCACCCGTTATCAACAGGCAGCAATTCCCACCTCATGGTCATATTCTCACTGCCCAGTCTGAGGCCACATGGTGAGTCCTTGCTAACTGATACAGGTGAAAGATACATGTCATAGGCCACAGAATTAAAAACTTGGTGTGCCCATTTCTTAGCAATCGCCTCAAGAGTCACAGGGGAGGGGTTGGGTGCCTGAATGAGTCTGCAGAAGGCTACTTGGCCAGAAACATGGACAGCACACATGGTATGAGATACTAGTGATCCTTGTGCAGGGGTCCTGAGATTCTGAGTTGTTCTATTGGAGCAGTTCACATGGGCCTTAACTGGCTCTGGGGACCTTGAAGATGGAGATTGATGACTGCTCCTTCCTTTGGGGGTTTCACAAGGGTGGGAAGAAAGATAAACAGAAGAGAACTGGAATCCAAAGTGGGCCCCTCAGAGCAGCAGGAAAGGGCATGGAGGGGGGCAATTTCATGGAGGGTCAAAGAAGAATCTAGAGTTGTGGCCAGAAGGAGGCATTTCAGATACATTAAAGGAGAGGAGAGGAAGGAAGGGAAGCCCCATCAGAAGAAACAACTAGAGCTGAGACGTGTGTGTGTGTGTGTGTGTGTGTGTGTGTGTGTGTGTGTGTGCACCCAGGGATGTCATGAAGCCAGGCCCTGTGTCACTAAAGATGTTGATCTTGATGTTGTAATCAGTAGGAGCCATAGAAGGTTCATAAGACAGCATGGCAGACCCTGTGCTGTATGGACATTTCCAGTGGTCCTGGAGCAGGAAATGCTGGATATGGGAGCCCAGAGAGTGGTGAGGGATGGAGAGGAAAATCCATCAAAGGGAAGAAGCCAAGGCAAGGGGCTTCTTTCCCTCTCCTAGGCTACACAAAGAGGGAGTCCAGGGAAGGGGCGACAGGATGTAGAGGCCAACGAGATGGGGTCTGTTGATACCCAAGAGACAGTGACTCTCCCTCGGGTCTCTGTAGATCCTGAGAGCCAGTCTCAGGGTTCTGCCTGTCTCTGGGATGGCCTGGAGCCTGTCACTGTCAGGGCAGATGCTCGGGGTACACCGGAGCCTGATGCTGTGCAGTGTGAACACACTGTCCAGGAGAGTACTGAGCACAGCCTGTGCTTTCTTGCAAACATCTGCAGAATGTATTGTGTCTATGAGAAACATGCCTTGTACACAGGCTTCAGAAATCAGCCCTCTCGCAGATCTGGTCCTGCTCACCATCTGCCAGGGCAGAGTGTGGATGGGCTTGTGGGTCTACCCTGGAATAGAATAGGAGAGGGCAGGCTTTGGTCATTGAGGGAGAGACCAGACGGTCAGGCATGAGGGCAGTGACTCACAACCGATGGTCATACCAAGGGGCTGAGTTCTGGAGGGCAGAAGCCTAGGTCATTGGGAGTTGGGCATACCATGCCTGACTCATGAGGCTCTAGAGGCTTCCACCCCCCCCCCCAACAGGGCCCACATGGGTTGGGGGTATTCAAGTCTATACTTCTAGGCCACAGTCTATCTTTGGGAGAAGTCAGGCAGGGTTCCAAGGCAGGAACTATGGAGGAACGCTGCTTACTTCCTGTTCCCAGGCTCCCATTCAGCTACCTACCCTTCTCACACAACTCCTCATCACCTACTGTAGATGAACTTTCTACAGTCACGAGCTCCCAAATAAAAGACATGGAGACTTATTTTTAATTATTAAAGCTAGGCCTATAGGATAAGTTTGTTTCTAACTACTTCTTACAAATTAAATTAACCCGGATCTTTTAATCTACGCTCTTTTACGTGGCTCGGTTATCTTTACTCTGTACTCCCAATCTTGCTTCCTATCCATCTGGCTGGTGACTCCTGGTGTCTCCACCCTTCTCTGCAGCATCCCTGTTACCTGGAAATCCTGCCTAGCTATTGACCGTTAAGCTTTTTATTAAACCAGTCACAGCGGCACATCTTCATACAGTATAAAGGAATATTCCACAACAACCTGCCTGAAAGGTGGTGCTCCCCACAGTGGGCCAGGTCGTCCTACATCAATTAGCAATCAAGAAAATGTCCCATAGACACACCTCCATGCCCATCTGATAAAGGCAAGTCTTAGCTGAGCTTCTCTTTTCTCGATGTCCCACACTGACAAGCAAGCCTCGCTATTGGTGTCCCACAGGTGACTTGAACTTAGGTCCTAAGACGTGGCAACAGGGATCTTTTCTGGACCTTTGAGGTTTTGATTCTCCAAGTCACAAAACCATGACTATGTATTTGCAGTCTCCCTGACTCCCCCCACAGCCCACTAAAAACCCTGGCTTCACCCCTGACCTTCCTTCCTTTATAGGCAGGAGAACCCGCCAGGGAGTGCTGTGTGAGGAGTTTTTATAACTCTCTGTGGACAAGTGAAAAGCACTGTGACGTGTGTTGAGAAGTTTGTTTGTTCGTTAATCCTTTTAGACAGTCTATGTAGCTTAAATGTCCCGTGAACTCACTAGTCTTGACCTTGTGATCATCCTGCCTCTGTTGCCCAAGTGCTGGGATGCCTCTGGTTTTGTTAGGTGTTGATGAGCAAAATGCCCATTCGCAGGAGAATGGACAAAGTGTTGTCAAGACAGCTTGGGGAGGCCCAATTATGTTCAAACTTTAGGTACGCAGCAGCTGCTTTCTAGGATAAGTGCTTCAGCGATTAGAGAGTGCATGTTGCAAGTATTCAGCCTGATGGTTCCCAGAAGGTGAGGACATCTTGTAAAGAGACCCAGATCTAGAGACAGACTTGACCCGTCCAGCAACTTCTTCCTATTCACCTTCTTCCTGACCCCTAACAGCATGGTTGAGTTTTGTCTGATCGTGACTGTCACTGTCATATACGGTAACTGGAGTCGCTCAGCCTTGTTCTTTTCTGTCTGGTATCTCTCATGATTATATCTGTGATATTCGTTCTAGTGTGTTTGTGTGTGTTTGGGGGGGGCAGAGGTCAGCATCAAGCATCTTCCTCTTTCACTCTTCATCTTAGTTTTTGATAACACTCTCTCATTGAACCTAGAACTTCCTGATTTTGCTTGATTGGCTGGCCAGTAAGCCCCAGGGACCCCCGTGTTGTCTCCCCGTCTTCCCTTGTTGTCTCCCTGTCTGTTTTCCCATGTTGTCTCCCTGTCTGTCTTCCCGTGTTGTCTCTCCATCTGTCTTCCCTTGTTGGGATTACAGGTATGTACATCCTGCCACACACAGCCTTTGTCTCATGGATGGGGAATCAGGAGTCCTCTGAAGTCTTTTGAGAAGGGTGGAGGAGGCTGCTTCTTTAGATGCTGTTGTCATTATTAGAGTGGGCTGCTTTGGACCCTGGGACAAACTCAGGTCTTGTCGTAAGGCCACAGCTAGGGCACCTTTGTACCAAGCTTATCATGTATCCTGGGACATTTAAGCTGGGAAGCGCGTCTGAGGATCTTGTTAGCTTCGTGTTGCTGGGATGATAGACTAGGAGCAATTGGCTTACAGAAAAAAAAAAAGGATTATTTAGCTCACAATTTGGAGGGTCAAGTATAAGATCAGGTGGCCTCATGGGTCTGGCATCTTGTAAGGGCAGCAGATTGGGACAGTGGGAATATGTACTGGAGCATGTGGCTACATAGCAAGGAGACAGGGAGACTGGACCACAGTCTCCCATGAGGGCAGCTCTCCCAGTGCTCTTACATGATCTCCCTGCGGACCAAGCCATTATGTGAGGACCACATTGAAACCTGAACAACACCCGTGCTCATATCCTGGGGCAAAGGGCAGTCCCGAGAGGCGAAGGGACTTATTTTTCATACAGGGAGAAGTACCTCCAGCATGTACTTAATCAGAATTAAATGTTCAACATTTAAATATTAGTGACACCTGGAAGTTAGGCTTGATCCATAAATCAAGACTTTATGGCAGGTGATATTTATGGCAATTCTTGCTGGGAGAAATATTAAAATTTGTAAGAATTGCAAATGGCGTAGCACAAAATGCTACAGTCCCCGCTCATAATTGATGACTTCCTCTCAGATGTATGGAATAAATTAATTTCATTGCTGTATGGATGACATTAATATGATTTTATAATTAATTTAGTTCCGAGGTCTGCTTGGGGCGCCAGATTTCACTGGAGGGAGGAAATGGCTCAAGGAAAAAGGTGATGTATGAAGAATAATTGGGAAAACAAATAAAGAGTAATGTTGTAATAAGAGATGGCAGGCGTGACGTGACCTTGTTGTGAAAGAAACATGCCAGCATCTTGCTCAGAGGTGGCTTTGGAGGGTATGGCTGTGTGTGTTTCCAGCTCTCCTGAATTTGCGTTGGGTTTTCTTATGCCCCAACCTGCAGCTTAAGGTTGAGGTATGGTAAGTATCACTCCTCGGCTGGTTCATGGAGGAGTCCTGGAACGTGAGCCTTGTCACTGGCTCTGACAAATGGAACTCAGGGACTGTAGGCAGGCTAGAATGCCAGCCTTTAGAAAACACACAAAAGCCACCCCAGCCTGCCATGGAGCCCCTTCTGCTCCAGCAGGCCTAGTATTCAGTTCTCCATCCCCGTTGTGTCAATGGAGACTTCTTTTCTCTTTCAATGCAGTTCATTGGCTATCCCTTCCATACTTGGTTCAGCAAATCCACCTAGCGTTTCCTCCCCAGAGATCACCATTCTCCACCAGCTGTTCAATGGGGGTGGAAGCTGCAGGCCATTGACTGAGAGGTGTGCAGTATTTTCCCTGAAGCTTGTCTTTTTCTCAAGAGGACTCCCCCAAAATGAGCAGGTGGTTTGCTCTGGGGTGCTCCCTTGGCATCATTGGAAGCTGTCATTCACCCTCACCTCCCAG
The DNA here is from genome assembly GCF_018167655.1 of Microtus oregoni. Lineage (NCBI taxonomy): Eukaryota > Metazoa > Chordata > Mammalia > Rodentia > Cricetidae > Microtus > Microtus oregoni. The sequence goes on from NW_024543075.1 coordinate 12,504,203, forward strand.
CTGGGGCAATTCAGGAACAGCCACGGAAGAGAATGTCTCTCCAGTCCAGAGAAGCCTCACTGGGAGCATTGCACCAGGAGCCGGTGGTGAGCAACTGGAGAGACTAGTTAGAAAGAAGGATTCCCAGACATGCCAGCCCTCAGTTTAATGTTTCGTCCCCAGAGTCATCCCTGACTGAGCACCCACTGTATACACGTCAGGCACAGGGAGGATGCTAGAGGAGACTGTGCGGTGTGGATGCATGTGTGGTATGTGAGGGGATGAGAGTGTATAGAAGCATGCGTATACATGAGATGGTGTGAACGTGTGTGCCTGTTCGCTAACACGAGTCAAGTAAAAGTGCGGGAGGGTGTAACTATGTGTGCATGCATAGTGGTGTGTTTGACTGCTTGTTGATGTGTGTACGCAGGTGGGCAAGAAGAGGGATGTAGGGGTGAATGGGTGCTGCTATCCTGTCCCCAGGGAGCCCATGGACTTTCAGGGAGAGGAGCGAGATCAGCATCCAACACTCTCTTCCTTTATTTCCCCAATCCCACCTTTGACCTTCTTCCTCTCATCTCCCCACTGCTTTGCCTTGAGAAAGGCAATGGGAAGGCTTGGGACTGCTCACACAAACTCTCACGGTTCTGCTTGTCCAGTGGAGAACACAATGCTTTCCAGGCCAGTGCCTTCCTTCAGTCTAGGTGCAGGGTGTGCCAGGTAGCCTCTGACAGTCCCTGTGAGCCTGGCTCTGTGTGCCTCCTCCCTCAGTCTAGGTGCAGGGTGTGCCAGGTAGCCTCTGACAGCTCCTGTGGGCCTGGCTCTGTGTGGCCCCTTCCTAAAAGTCTCTAGGAGCACCATCTCTCACCCCAGAATCTTGGGGAAAAAAAGACTTGTGACATTGCCCATGATGTAAAACAATAAAATGTTTCTGTCTTAGTTCATTAGCTGTCTGTGTCTTAAAAATATTTATTTTAACTATCTGTATATGTGTGTTTCTGTGTATATGCATGTGTGTGCAGATACCCACAGAGTCCAGAAGAGGGCACAAGATCCCTTGGAACTGGAGTTACAGGTGCTGGGGACTAAATAGTCCTCTGTAAGAGTAGCAAGTAGGCTTAAAAGATGAGCCATTCTCCAGCCCCAGCCTGTCTCTCTCTACTCCTATGCTGAGTCATGCTCTAGCCTGTTCCTAGGTCTCTCAGGTAGAGACTCTGAGGTGAGCTGACTCATGCCCTTCCTATTTGTTTGGGGTATCAGTCTCCAGGATCTCAGAATGTGAGTATATTTGGAATAAGGTATTTTTTCTTTTCTTCTCTTCTCTCTCTCTTTCTTTTTGTCCCCTCTCTCTTTCTTTGTTTTTTGAGTCAGAGACTCATTATATAGTCCTGACCACCCCTGAACTTGCTTTTTAGACCAGACTGTGTCCTTAAACTCACAGAGATCCACCTCCCTCTACCCTAAGAATACTAGGATCAAAGGTGTGTGCCACCTTGCTCAGCTGGAACCAAATTTTATCAGAGATAATTAAACTATTATGAGATCATTAGGGTGAACCTGGCAAGGACAGAGGCAGCACAGAAGGAAGACTGCGAGAGGCCATAAAGACACGTGAGGCAGCCATCTGCAAAAACAAAAACAACAATCCTTAAACACCCTGGTCTCCACCCCATCCTCTAGCATGGCGAGACCACGAATGTCCGTTGCTTCAGATGCCAGCCTGTGCTACTTGTTACGGGGCTCCAACAGATATATATATATATATATATATATATATATATATATATATATATGATGGAAAGTATGTGTGTTAGTGTGAAGCCTGACAGCAGCCTCACGAGAGAGTTTAGCAGTGATTTCCAGCCCAGTGGAGCCTTGAGATACCGCAGCTCTGGTTGACAGCTTTCCCACTGTCTCGGGTGGGGCGGGGGGAGTCAAAGGCATCCAGCTAAGCCACATCTGGAATCTTGATCCACATGGCATCTCATCGGTATGTTAGGATAACAAATATTGGTTGTTTTAAGCTGCTGTTGGGGTAATTTGTTATACAACAATGGGAAACTAATCTGTCTCCTTTGCTTTAGGGTAACTTGTATTCTATTGACAACGATGACACATTGGAGGCTAAAAAGTGGTTCTAAAGTAGTTAATGCATATATATTGGAAATAATTATTTTTAAAAGCTTATTTTCAATTCTCTTTCTACCATGTAGAATCAAACACAGGACATCTGGCTTGGGAGGAAGTACCTGTAGCTACTGAGGCATCTTGCTGTGTCTTCCTTTTTGTTTTCATCAGGCTATATTAATTGTACACATTAGAGGATTCGTCGTGATGGTTCCACAGTGCAAACTGTAGCATGGATCATGTCTAAGCATCCTTTTTATGCCCCTCACCCTCTCCTCTGATTTTTTTTTTCTAGATTGGCAAGTTGGTTTTATAATGGTTCTGTTAAGATGCATTTTCAGCTGATCATGGTAGAATCTGCAGTCCCAGCATTTGGGAGGCTGAGGCAGGAGGATTGTATTTGAAGCCAGACTGGGTTATATGGCCAGTACTGTTTTTTAGGGGACAGCCAGGGGTGGGGGTGGGGGGTGAGACATAGTTTCTCTACATAGCCCTGGGTGTCTTGAAACTCACTCTGTGGACCAGGCTGGCCTCAGATTTAGAGATCTGCTTGCCTCTGCTTCTCAAATTCTGGGATTAAAGGCATATGTCACCACACCCAGTTCAGTTCTGCTAATTCTAAAATAAAAATTTCCATAATCCTCTTCTAAGAAATACTTTGCAGTTAATGAATTAGAAATTGGTACTTTCAGTTCATTCTTCATTATAACCCATTATATTTATGTCTATTAATTTTTAGTTGGCATAAAAGGTAAAGGGTTTTATTTATTTATTTTTAAAAAATGTATTTATTTATTTTCTATATACCAATCCCAGTTACCCCTTCCTCCTCTCCTCTTGCTCTCCCCTTCTTCCCACCCCACCCCCATTGATTCTTCAGAGAGGTTAAGGCCTCCCTTGGGAAGTCAACTAAGTGTGTCCTATCACTTCATTGAGGCAGAACCAAGGCCCTCCCTCTATGCCTAGGCTGAGCAAGGTGTTCCTTCATAGAGAAAGGGCTCCACAAAGTCAGTTCATGCATTAGAGTTAGCTCCTGGTCCTACTGCCAGTGGCCCCATATACTGCCCAAGCCACACCATTGTCACCTGTATTCAGGGGGCCTAGCTCAGTCCTATGCAAGTTCCCTAGTTGTCAGTGCAGAGCCAGTGATCTTTCACTAGCTCAGGTCAGCTGCTTTTGTGGGTGTCCCCATCATGGCCTTGACCCCTTTGTTCATATTATCACTCCTCCCTCTCTTTGCCTGGAGGTTGGCCCTGTGCTTAGTTGTGGATCTCTGCATCTGCTTACATTTGTTTCTGGAAAAGGGTTCTAGCTTCTCTCGGTTGTGGACTGTAGGCTGGTTATCCTTTGCTTTATGTCTGGTATCCACTAATGAGTGAGTACATATTATATTTGTCTTTCTGGGTCTGGGGTGCCTCACTCCTCTCAGGATTTTTTTTTTCTAGTTTCATCCTGCAAATTTAAAGATGTCATTTTATTTATTTATTTATTTATTTATTTATTTATTTATTTATTTTACCACCGAATTGTTCTGCTGTTATTTGGCTGAGAGGCATCTGGCTATTATGAATAATGCTACCATGAATATAGTTGAGCAAGTATTCTTGTGGTGTGATTGTGCCTCTTTTGGGTATATGCCCAAAAGTGATATTGCTGGATCTTGAGGTAGACTGATTCTTAATTTTCTGAGAATTCATCATACTGCTTTCCACAGCAGTTGTACCGGCTTGCACTCCCACCAGCAATGCAGGAGTGTTCCCTTTACCCCACATCCTCTCCAGGATAAACTGTCATCAGTGTTTTTGATCTTATCCATTCTGATCAGTGTAAGATGGTATCTCAGAGTTGTTTTGATTTGCATTTCCATGATGACTAAGGATATTGAGAATTTCCTGAAGTATCTTTTGGCCATTTGAGGTTTTTCTGTTGAGAATTCTCTGTTTAGATCTGTACCCCATTTTTAAAGTGGATTATTTGACAGTTTGATGTCTAATTTCTTGAGTTCTTTGTATATTTTGGAGATCACCCCTCTGTCAGATGTGGGGTTGGTGAAGATCTTTTCCCATTCTGTAGGCTGTCATTTTGTCTTGTTGACCATGTCCTTTGCTTTACAGAAGCTTCTCAGTTTTCAGGAGGTCCCATGTTGCTCTCAGTGTCTGTGCTGCTGGGGTTATATTTAGGAAGTGGCCTCCTGTGCCAGTGCATTGAAGGCTACTTCCCACTTTCTCTTCTCTGAGGTTCAGTGTGACTGGATATATGTTGAGGTCTTTGATCCACTTGGACTTGAGTTTTGTGCACGGGGATAGATATGGATGTATTTGCATTCTTCTACATGTCGACATCAGTTATGCCAGCACCATTTGTTGAAGATGCTTTCTTTTTTTCCCATGTTGTATTTTTAGTTTCTTTGTCAAAAGTCAGGTGTTGATATGTGTGTGGGTTAATATCAGGATCTTTGATTCTGTGCCATTGGCCAACCTCTCTGTTTTTATGTCAATACCAGGCTGTTTTCATTACTGTAGCTCTATAATAGAGCTTGAAGTCAGGAATGGTTATACCTCCAGATGTTCCTTTATTTTTCAGGGCTGTTTTGGTTATCCTGCGTTTTTTATTTTTCCATATGAAATTTAAGTATTGTTCTTTAGAGATCTGTGAAGAATTGTGCGGGTATTTTAATGGGTATTACATTGAATCTGTTAACGGCTTTTGGAAAGATTGCTATTTTTGCTATGTTGATCTTATCTATCCATGAGCATGGGAGATCTTTCCATTTTCCAATGTCTTCTATGGTGACCTTAGGCCTTAGAGCGATAACATTCACTCTTTGTTCTAAAATATTCTTTCTCTGCCTTTTGGTTAGTTTGGATAAAGTTTTGTCAATCTTGTTGATTTTCCCAAAGAATTAACTCTTCATCTCATTGATTTTTTGTATTGTTTTCTTTGTTTCTATTTTATTGATTTCAGCCCTTAATTTGATTATTTCCTGCCATCTACTCCCCCCGGGTGAGTTTGCTTCTTTTTGTTCTAGATCTTCCACATGTCTGTTAAATTGCTAGTGTCACTTTAGTGCTATGAACTTTCCTCTTAGGACTGCTTTTCTTGTGTCCCGTAAGTCTGGGTATGTCGTGCGATCATTTTCATTAAATTTTAGGAATTCTTTAATTTTCTTTCTTTATTTCTTCCTTGATCCATTGGTGATTCAGTTGAGCATTGTTTAATTTCCATGTATTTGTGCATTTTATGAAATTGGTGTTGCTGTTAAATTCTAAATTTAAGCCGTGGCGATCAGATATGATACATGGGGTTATTCCAATTTTTTTGTATCTGTTGAGGTTTGCTTTGTTACTGAGTATGTGTCAATTTTTGAGAAGGTTCCATGAGGTGCTGAGAAGGTATATTCTTTTGTGTTTGAGCGAAATATTTTATAGATGTCTGTTAAGTCCATTTGAGTCATGACAACTGTTAATTCCCTTATTTCTCTGTTAAGTTTCTGTCTGGCAGACCTGTCCAGTGGTGAGAGTGGGATATTGAAGTCTCACAATATTAGTGTGTGTGACATAGGGAGTCATTTAAGCTTTAGCAATGTTTCTTTTACAAATGTGGATGCCCTTGTATTTGGGGCATAGATGTTCAGAATTGAGACTTCCTCCTGATGGATCTTTTTTCTATGATGAATATGAAATGTCCTTCTTTATTTCTTTTGACTGATTTTAGTTTGAAGTTTATTTTGTTAGATATTAGGATAGTTATACCAGCTTGTTTCTTAGGTCTCTTTGATTAGAAAATTTTTTTCCAACCCTTTACTCTGAGGTGATGTCTGTCTTTGAGGTTGAGGTGTGTTTCTTGTATGCAGCAGAAGACAGATACTGTTTTCAATCTGTTGCAACATCCTGTAGCACATGTGAGCTCATCCGTGTCCATCACTTGTGTCCAGGTTGGAAAGTAGACTTGGGCATTACCCAGACTTGGGTGTGATCCTTGCCTCTGTTGGGTGAGCTGGAATACTTCGGTTTGACCCCTAAGCCTCAATTTCATCATGTGTACAGTTGAGGCAACAACTGCTTTTGTTATTTAACTTACTCAGCCTCAGAGCAGTGAAGCTCAGCAGGATTCTGACAGCGAGTATCACAGTGACTGTGAGGATCAAAGGCACTAATAGAGTGAAGGCCTTTGTGAGGCCCTGGCAGTGGTTGCTGCTTGCTCAGTACTGGAGGAAGCTCGCGCTGGTAGGACAGCTTCTTGTATATCACTAAGGAGCCCAACTTTCCCAGAAGTAAGTGGAGACTTAGTCCTCCCCCTCCCCTGCCTTCCCTTCTCCCCTTCTTCTTCTTTTGGATAGGGTCTCAGATATCCAAGGCTGGCCCTGCATTGCTAATCCTCCTGCCTGTGCCACCATGCCCAGATTATGTAGCACTGGAGATCAAACCACAGGATATCCCACATGCTCGGCCAGTACTTTATTGACTTAGCTGCATTCCTAGTCTCTGCACTGAAGAGAACCTTGGAATAACCCAGACTCTTTGTGTCCTGCAACCTAAACCCATGTTCCGTGCACACGAGGCTACCTGCTTCCAGGCTAAGAAAAGATAAGGGCAGAAAATTACTTCCAAAAGTGGGAATACGTAATGGTTTGGCCCCTAACACTTAGCAGACACAGACTTTCTGAGTGACTCGTTCCCAACCCAGATGGTGACACCGTTCCTGTGGGCGGAAGTTCTGAGTAGGGAGAGGGGCAGTTGAAGCGTATGCAGGTGGTGTGGACTGCAAACAGCCATCTTGCACCATTGATTTGTAGCCCAGTGTCTGCTCAGGGCAGAGTTCTGGTTTGAGCTTGCTGGTTACTAAGCACAGTTCCGATTTTTGTGAGTAAAATGTATTTCATGTCATTCAAGTTCATCGGGAATCACAATCAGCTTGCCTCTGCCCAGCTTCCTGCCGATGAAGGCCGCTCCTCCGGTTTGCTGCGCTGGGGGCAGCCCAGCTTACTCTTCAGGCTTGGAAGAGCATGAAGGCCTCATGGGGTCCAGAGGTTGAGATTTCAAAGCATTTCCAGCACCTGCCTTGCATGTTGGACAATCATTGCCCAGGGAGACAGGCCACGCATAAAAATGTCATGTCCGTTTCCTGGCAGAGGCAGGGCTGGTATCCTGGGTGTTCCATGCATGCAATCAATCACAAAGGACTCTCTGCCCAGGATGGCCTCCTCCTCCTGCCATCAGCTTGCAATTTTAATAATCTTATCTTTGAACCTGTGCTTTGTAAATGGCCTGATGGGACCACGGAGCAGGCACATGAGTGCAGCCGATTCGTGCAACTTAGCTGATTTATCTGCATAAAAACCTTTTCATTTATATATCCTCTCTTCATTGCCAGTACCGCAAGCATAGAGTTCTGGTGGACTCATGATGTTTGGAAGCTCAGCCACACTCAGCAAATACAAGGATGCTTGTTGCATATAATTGAATGGACACTGGGAGCTCCAAGAGGCTACCTTGCCGCCTAGATCTGAATTCGCTTCTATTGCAGAAGGAAGGCAGAAAATAACCTTCAAAGCAACTCCGAGAAGCAGAGAGCTCCTCATGTCCTTCTGAATCTGTTTCTCTGAGTGCACAGGGATCATGGCACAGAAGAGAAGGGCAAGATGAGTCAACCACACTTTCCTTTAAAAAACTGGCAGCCCTTCGACCTGCCTCAGTAATCAAAGGCAGCATGTTGGTAGAATATGATTTTATTAAGGAGAGACAGCAGTAAGCAGATGAGCTGCTCGTTCCACTGTTCTGGTAAATACATTTGTGTGTACGAACCATAAAATACAAGCTGTGGTTTTGATGATTCCATATACGAGGTAAATGTTCTCATATTTGCATGTAAAGCTGCATGGCATAGTATAACAATGATGAATGGCAATATTTGTTCTACTAATGCAAATTTTTCATTTTTCTTTACTTAAAATGATATCAGATGCAAAAAAGTATAATAAGGGGAGAGAGTGGGGAGGGAGAGGAAGAAAGGAGAAAGCTTTATATTGTAGTGACTCTGATGATAAAATCCTCCTGCTCTTTGAACAGAGTCTTCAAAATGTTTAATTTTGAAGAAGAAACCTCACAGGTGAGAAGGTGGCTCGGGAGAAGGGCTGAAGGCTGAGAGGAGAGGTGGTCCACCCACTCAGGTGCCAGAACTGTTCTGAGATAGACCAAGGTAGAGTGGACTCTGATAGAGCCCAGGAGCAGGGTTGATGATGATAATGGTAGTGGTGATGATGGTGCTCCTGCCGCTGGTGACAGTGATAATGGTGATGATGATGATGGTTATGTTGATTATGATGGTGGTAATAATAGTGGTAATGGTAGTGATGGTGGTGGTGGTGGTGATGATGGAAGAAACTTTTGGAGGAAGAAGCCATGACTTTGAAAGGCTGAGCCTGCTATGACAATCATCCAAAAGGCAAGCAGTGTAGGTAGAAGACCTGGACCCTCCAACATCAGTAGCCAACATCTACTTTTCTGTCTGTGTTTCCATCTCTGTATTACTGGAAGCTCAAATTCCTCCTGGAAAGAAATGTGACTATTCATTTTATTAGTTTTTCTTTTTAAAAGATGAATAATATTCCAGACATGGTAGCACATGCATGCAATTCCAGCACTGGGAATGCTGAGCTAGGAGGATTATAAATTGGAGGCTAGTCTGGGTTATATAGTGTCTTAGGGGTTACTATTGCTGTGATAAACCACAATAACAAACATAACTTGGGGAAGAAGGAGTTTATTTTGCTCACGGTTCCATATAATAGTTCATTGTCAAAAGCAGTGAGGGCAGGAACTCAGGCAGGACAGGAACCTGGAGGCAGAATCTGACGCAGAGGCCCTTGAGGAGCACTGCTTACAATCTTGCTCAGCCTGCCTTCTTATAGAACCCAGGACCACCAGCCCAGGGGTGACCTCATCCACAATGGGCTGGGCCATCCCCCATCAATAAATTAAGAAAGTGCCCAACAGCCTTGCCTGCAGCCTGATCTTATGGTGTCATTTTTCTCAATTGAGAAAAATAGAGTCACCTCTCAGATGACTCTAGCTTGTGTCAAGCTGGCATAAAACTAGCCAGTACATATGCCTCAAAAGAACAAATAACAATAATAAAGTAAAAATTTAAAAATCTGCCTGCCTGCTCGCTCCATTTATACTTCCTACCTGGCTACTGGCCAATCAGCGTTTTATTAAAAATAATACAAGTGACAGGATAAAAGACCATTGTCCCACAGCACTCCCGGGACCCCTCACCTGGATGGGTACCATAGCACCCTCTCACCGATAGCGGCCCTTCTCTTGCCTTGTCCACAGCCAGAAGCCAATGTGACCTATGAAAAACATACCTATGGCTCTGCTGCTTTCTATGCTCAACACACTTAAAATGAGCCACACTCACAGGACTCAGCCAGTTCCTGGATGATGGCCACAGGGCTTTTCCACTCCTTTTTCATCACTTCTATCTGTCACTCTGTCTTGGCTGTACCGTGTTCACTCCTTTAGCCTGTTAAGCCCTTCCTCATCTCAGGACGATCTGGGCATCTGGGGCATTTGTTCACTCTCACTAACTCTCCTCTTCCCCTCACGTGTCCTTTCTTTCCTTATGAGGAAGTCATGACAGACAGAGATGTGGGGTGTTAGACTCTGTCAGTCACATGCAGCTGAAGCACATCCCCATGTGACCTCCAAGTGTAAGCTGTGTGGTTGAAAACTCTGCCCTCCAGAAGGGTCCATGCTCTTAACTATGAAGGGTATAGCAGGTGGTGGGAGCCAACATGTGTCTCCCTGGGGTTGGGTCTACCATGGCAGCGGAATGGAAATTCATCTGTAGTGCTGACCAGTGGGCAGCATCCCACCTCATGTGCAAGTGGCTCTCTGTAAAGACTTTGTTGCTTGGAGTTTTCCTGCTGCCCCAGATGGCTGCCCCTGGCTGGCACAAGCTGGAAGGTTCATGCTTTCCTGAATCCTCGGTCACAGATGAGGGGCCTGGAGGGCCCATGACCAATCTCAGGCTGGAGTGAGGCACCTGTGCTCTTTCTGTTGTACCTGGACCCCACCACCAACACCAGGAAGGCTTGCTATGTTATTTATATTGTTTTTCCTTTCCATACCCTTCCCTTCTTCCTCCTGCTTCCTGACTTCACCCCTCCATCTGTCAATTGATCCCTGGTACCACATCTATGTCTCAGGCTCTACTTCTAGATAACCCTTTTTTTTGTTTTGTTTTGTTTTTCAAGACAGGTTTTTCTCTGTGTAGCTTTGGAGCCTGTCCTGGAACTCCTGGAACTTGCTCTATAGACCAGGCTGGCCTTGAATTCACAAAGATCCATTTGCCTCTGTGTCTTGAGTGCTGGGATTAAAGACATGCACCACCACCGCCCAGTCCAAATCGATTTCTTAACCCCATGGAGATGAGTCGAGATCCCTGATTAGGACACAGGCCGCCTTTCATCCTCACGATAGAGAGCTGTTAGAAGCTCCACATCACCCCGCAATAAGGAATCATGTTGGGGTTGGATGGGGGGTAGAGATAGGGGCACAGAACCATAGGGTCAGGTCCGCTCTTTGTAGCATCCAGATGCATTGATATGCCAGCTAATTAGAAATGTCATTTTACTGAAGCAAGCCAATGTTGTGAATTAAGCATCAAGTCTGCATAGACTTGGGAGATGAAACAGAAGGTCCCGCAGAGACTGGGCATGCTCAAAGAGCCTAGTAAGTTCAATTTCATTCCTTCCCCATGGCCCAAAGGAAGAGCTGTTAGTGATGGTTCATTCCTGCCTAGAACACTGGGGTTTGCGAAGAATACTGACATTTTGTTTCATGGCACCTTTGTACCCAGGATACCCAGTGAGGTGGGGAAATGGCTCCAGATCCTTTTATCCTACACATCAGGCACAGAGAGCTTGGACAATGGTCCTGGCTCAACCAAGTGGAACCCTCATCTCCAGTCTCCAGACATCATGAACTACCAACTTTCTTCCCTGAATGCCTATAAACTTGGTTAAGACTGAGTTGACTCCCCACCGACCCGTGTGTGTCTAGGTCAAAAGTTGTCTTAATTAGTGTTTCTATTGATGTGAGGAGACACTAAGACCATGACAACTCTTTTTTTTAAAGATTTATTTATTTATTATGTATGCTTGAACACCAGAAGAAGGCACCAGATCTCATTATAGATGGTTGTGAGCCATGTGGTTGCTGGAAATTGAACTCAGGATCTCTGGAAGAGCAGCCAGTACTCTTAGCCTCTGAGCCATCTCTCCAGCCCCCAAAACTCTTATAAAGGAAAAGGTTTAATTGAGTGGCTTACAGTTCACAGGTTTAGTCCATTATCATCATGGCAGGACATGCGGAGTGCAGGCAGACATGGTGCTGGAGAAGGAGCTGAGAGGTCTACATCATGATCTGTAGGCTACAGGAAGTGAACTGTGACACTGGGCATAGCTTGAATGTAGGAGACCTCAAAGCCCACCTCCATAGTGACATACTTCCTCCAACAAGGCTCCTAATAGTGTCACCTCCCTTTGGGGGCCATTTGCTTTCAAACCACCACAGAAGTTGACTTTAGCTGTCTTCCTTTATTGATATCTACCTTTTTGTTGTTGTTGTTAGACAGGGTCTCTTAGTGAACCCTGAAGCTCAAGGATTCAGCGAGATGAGCTGGCTCACTGGCCCTAGGGATTCTCCCATCTCTCCATTCGCTAGCTCTGGTATTACAAGCTTGTGTGGCTGTACCTGGCCTTTACGTGGGTTCTGGGGATAATGCTTTCACAGGAAACACTTTACCCATTGAACCCTCTCACCAGCCTCTCAGTTGGCTGCCTAGTAAGTTCCCGAGTCACCGAATGTCTACTTTGCTCAAGGTCCTAATTGAGGATGAAGGCTCCCACTGACTACCTTGGCTGACTGGGACAAGGGTGCCCACCCTCTGGCCTGTGTTTAATGACCTGTCTCCAAGGGCATAAGAGCAGGTGGCGAAACACAGGAGTTCTCTCTGTTGAAGGACTGTCCCCTCTTCTGGCTTATCTGCACCAGGACCGCTGTGTGACGATGGGGAAGGGTCTTATCTCCAGTTTGAACCGTAACTGTCCTACCTTGGACCCACAGGTGGCTTTGTGGACTGGGAGGGGAAATGGGGAGGAAAATGGTGGTTGTGATGCTTCTGGAAAACAAATTTGTGTTGGACGGAGTCCCTTGTTGGGGAGCAATGTGTTTGAGTGTTGAGATGGTTCAGGTTGTTAGTGGAGAAAGGTCACCTCACATGCTAAATGGGAATTTGAATCTGTCTTTCCTTACAGCCCCAGTGAAGGCAAAACACAAGATGGGCTGTACAGCTTCTCCTTGGCGGATACAGGGCTGCCACACACTTGTTCTCACACCTGGCTTCCTCCGGACCACATGTTTTTCCATTGCCTAGGAAAACAGTTGGTACAGAGCTCTGTGGGGCCTGTGCGGAGAGAGCTGTTTCTAAATCTCTGTAAGCACCCAAGCATGGTCACACCCTTGCCAGAGGGAACATTGCTCCTGGCTGCTGTAATAAGGACTTGTAATAAGCTGGAATCCTGGGGGGGGGGGCAGGGCGGTGGAGACAGCCATACTGAATGCATGGTGTAAGCCAGTCACCATGCCAGATCCCGCTAGGGACAGTCACGTGACCATGATCTTAGGATGAGGTCTTTAGCTGCTGCTACTTTCCAGATGCAAAAACCTGGGGCCTGGCATGACAAGCAACTCCCTCTGCTGTTTCATCTTGATTGTCAGTTTGATGGGATTTAACGTCACCATGGAAACAAATTTCTAGATTGGTTTGTGAGCGAGTTTCTAGATTGAGTTAATTGAGGTATGAAGATTCGCCCTGAATGTGAGCATCACCGGTCTGTGAACTGGGGTCCGGGACTGAATTAAAGAAAGATAAAGCCAGCTGAACACCAGTTCCCGTCGCTGTTGTCTGACTACAGATGCACAGTGACCAGCTGCTGCCTGCTCCTGCTCCCATATTCTCACCATGGTGGGCTGTATCCTTGAGCTACACGTGGGAAACAAACCCTTCCCTCCTCATGCTGCTTCTGTCATTCATTTTGTCACAGCAATGAGAAAAGTAGCTAAGACGTTTATTCTGAGCGGCACAGACAGCAAGACAGACCTGGGCCCGAGGGCTTGGCCTGCGTTATCGCCTGTCAAATTCTAAACCTTTTCTCTAAGCGAGGTCTGGCATTAGACTCCATAGCCGTCATTTCATTCTCACAGAATAATGGCCTTTGGGGGCAGCCACGGCTGTTCATGTCATCTGAGCTGGGGCTCACAAGCTTGATTGGTTCTTGTTACATAGCTAATAAGAGGTACGCTGGGTCCAAAGTTCTGCCCTTTCTGACTTCAGTACCCTCAGTCTCGCAATGTGGGGTTACTTCCCTGGGGCTTCAGCTGCAGGAAAGGGGGTGGGGATGAGGCAGGATGAATCTTGCAATCAGAGCTCCAGATCAGTTGTAATCACAGTGGGAGCAAAACAAGGTTCCAGTGGCCATGTCAGAGGAATGAGAACTATGGTTCTTTCTTTCTGGTCTCAGAGCAGAGGCTACATCCTTCTAGGAATCCTTGGGGAAACTGAGTCTGGGTATTACAGTGGCACTGGACAGGGCCTGAAATTCCAGTAAATATGCACCTAGGGACCTCTGAATCCCTGTGAATGAAAAAGCCCCCAAAATGCATAACTACGTAGGGGAGCTGATTAATGAATTACATAATAAAATTGTAACATCATCTTCCTTCTAGAAGAAGTGATGTGTGAGATTTTTTTTTCTCTTTTCTTGGAAACCCATTGCATATCTGGTTGATCATCACCTCCTGTCTATCTGGTGCGGCAAGGTGGTCTGGAGAAGTCTTCTGACTGTCACTGCTTGGAGTGGGGGCAGGGCTCTCTGCTTCTCAGGAGACAATGCCTGCTTTGACAATTGCCCCTATTTGGGAGGCATCTGTCCTGCAGGCTCACCATTGCTTGAGGTCACATCAGATCTACATTGCGGATGTGTTTATCGATAAGTCCTTCTGTCCCTGGAAACCAAGGTGACTCAAGAGGAAAGGTGAAAGAAGCAAACACAGAGCCAGCCAGAGCCAAGAGGGAGTTAGTTAGGACAGTGACCAGTGCCTTCCTTGAGCTTTGTATGCAGCCAAGATTAAGAACCCTTAGCCTGGGCTGGAGAGATGGCTCAGTGGTTAAGAGCATTGTCTGCTCTACCAAAGGTCCTGAGTTCAATTCCCGGCAACCACATGGTGGCTCACAACCATCTGTAAAGAGGTCTGGTGCCCTCTTCTGGCCTTCAGCCATACACACAAGACAGAATATTGTACACATAATAAATAAATAAATAAAATTAAAAAAAAACCCATGAGATTAGAAACATCTTATAACGAGATTGAAATGCTCGCAATTGTCGTTTAAAAAAAAAAAACCCTTAGCCTGTGCCTGTATTATGCTCATACACGCACTGAGGCTGGCATCACAGAGGCTGTGATATTGCAGTGGGGTGTTGAAGGGTGAATATGACTTGAGTTTTCTAAGGTTTCTTCAGGAAGGGGAGAGAAAAGAAGGAGGAGGAGGAACTTCAGGTTGGAAAACTAGCAGACACAAAGATAGCAGAGTAGGAGAGAGTGGAGGATTTGGAGCGCAATGTGGCTGGGGCAGAGGCAGAGGGCACTGCAGGCACAGTAACCAATGCTGCCCCTTGGGTAGTTAAACCCTACTTTCTGCTTTATGGTAGGTTATTGTGAGTCCCAGAGCAACTGGATTTGCTGTTGTTGTGTACCACTCTATTGGTGGTGGATGCTTGGAAGGGCAGGGCTGGAGGCACAAAGCCGGACATGGGTTTGCTTTCCCAGCCTTTGGGCTAGGACCAAGTCTTTTAGGAGGCAAGCAGCTGAGCTGAGGAGTTAGGTGGACCAGGACTGCATAGCTCCTCTGGAGGTTTGTTGAGTGAAGGATCACTCTGAAATATGACTGCATATTCTTTGACACTTCCTACCTAGTTGGTGTTGATGTCTGCTCCCCTTGGATTGGGCGAACTCTCTCAGGACAGACCATAGCAGAAGCAATAACCCTCAGAGGCTTGCTGAGGACATGCCCTTTGGAAGCCCCGAGTGTCCATTCTAAAGAAAGCTGGCTGTGCCCACGTGACTGTGTGCTAGAGGAAGCAGGCTGCAGGGAGGTCTCATGTCCACGTCAGTGGTCCACTGAGGTCCTCACCGACAGAAGTCGATTAGATGACTCTTGATGCCGGTTTTAGGGTCCCACCAGCAGGGGCCCCTACACTGTGGGGTAGCGACAAGCTGCCCAGCTTTGTCTTGCCTGCATTCCTGGCCTGCACGATAGGATCAATAACTCATAGAGCATCTGGTTCAGCCCAGGAGCTTCTGGTGAGAAGTGAATGTATATGAGGAAAGTACCTGGCACCAGTGGTCCAGGGCACTTGATGGCCGCTTAGACACAAGGATGGGGAAGAAGGGGCAACGGGAGATGTCCCCATGTGATGAGGTTCTCAGTGGATGCTGACTGGATGGCAGGGATAGAGGAGGTAGACGGTGGCAGCTAAGTCAGGTAGGTACCCTGCTGGCTGCTCCTCGGAGATCCCTGACTGGAGCTGCCATTTTTAGTCTGTGGCAGTTCCTGCTGAGTGGGGTCCTCACCCTGGTTCTGCTTAGCCCCACTGGATCCTGGGTCTCAGGCCTGCCTGCCTTGCCACAAACACCTAGACCTTCGGAGACTAAC
This sequence comes from Microtus oregoni, assembly GCF_018167655.1. Lineage (NCBI taxonomy): Eukaryota > Metazoa > Chordata > Mammalia > Rodentia > Cricetidae > Microtus > Microtus oregoni. The sequence goes on from NW_024543075.1 coordinate 12,520,094, forward strand.
ACAGGCCATGAAGCCCTGTGTTCCTTCTCATCTTACAGTGCTTCTGAATGATTAGACCCCCCCCCTCCACTTCCTACACTAGCCTCCATATGCCAGGGTTCACTTCCTCTGGCTGGGAGCCCTAGGGGCTACAGGCCTGATTTTAGGGAACAGTGAAGGTCCAGACTACAGAGGTTGTTTGGAGCTGCCTGCTGTGCTGTGGCCCAGGACCACCTTATAGGGTGAAGTCTAGGGAGGGCATGTCTGGGCAGGGAGGAACCGCTGAGGAGCCAAGGGCAGCCTCTGGTTCCTAGGGCTTGAGGCCCACAGCTGTAGGGCTGATGGGCTTCTGACAGCTGACATTTAAATGCTAGCTTCAAAGTTTTTCCAGATGGAGAGTGGCTCAGGGCAATGAGCGAGGCCTGGGATGTGTTCTGTTTCACGACACAGGGTGGTTCCTTCACAGCCCTTTGACACTGGGACATTTTGAGAAGGTCGTGAGCCCAAGCCATGGTGTCCCCAGTGTTGCTAGTGTTATAAGTGTGTAAGGCTAAGTACTTCTCAGATCCTGGGCTCAGCTTGGGATGCTGACTGAAATGGAGTGGGTTCAGGGATGTGGTAAGTGTCCACGCGTGTAAACTCTGAACATCCAATCACTCCTGGCAAAGCCCCCTCTTAGGCCATAGGGTATGGAAGTCTCTATGTGTGGAAGTGAGGTGTCTGAACCTCAGTGGTGCGTGTGTGTGCGTGTGTGTGTGTGTGTATACATCTCTGTGTTCCTGAGTCTGTGGGTATCAATGTATCTGTGTTAGAAGTGATATGTACATTCAGTGTGTCTGAATATCAGTGAGTCTTCTGTGTCTATGTATTTTACTGTGCATGTGGCATGTGTTTGTGAATCAATGGGAATCTGAGTTTGTATGTCAGCAAGGCTAAGTATCTGTGTATGTCAGCGAGACCATGAGTGTTATTACACATGTATGGGAGTGTATATATGAGTCGCTGGGTACTAGTATGCTTGAATGTGAGTCTGTGGTTGTATGTGTATATGTCAGTATACCTATAGATGTGGTGTGTGTGTGTGAGTGTGCGCCGTGTGTGTGTGTGTGTGTGTGTGTGTGTGTGTGTGTAAAACTTTCTAAGAATGCCTGCACCTGGGAAGGAAATATTTCTTGCTGTACTGATCAGCCTGGGATCCTGGATGGGAGATGACATAAGATCATCCTGTTGACAAGTTCCAGCTCTATCATTTCATTGAGGTTTGGCTGCCTTCATCCTTACTATTCAAATGAGGCACAGGGCCCCCTAAGGGCTCAGAAACTTGCTGAGGACTCCTTGTTGGAAAGTGGCCAATCTGGGCTCTAAATCTGATGGCTTAGTCTCAGAGCTTTGGGCGTAGCCATATTTCAAACCCCAGCAACTCCAGGATCTGGGAAGCATCCTGAGCAGATTCTCCAAGTCAGAGGCAGGCTTGCTCTAGATACGAGCCTCACCATGCTTCCTTTTCCCTTATCATGACCCAATAAGATGCTCCGTTTCGAGTCAGAAATGCAGCATTGAGGGCTATTCTAGGGATCTGCACCCCCACAGATGCTCAGACTGATATAGGACTGCCACCCAACTGACAAAGAGCCTGACCGAGGCTGGCTCATGAGCTGGTGGCAGGTCTTCTATGAGCCTGAGGAGCAGTTGTTGTTACCTGTGTGGGTCTGGACCTCTGGGCACCTCCACTGTGCATATACTTGTGCTAACCTAGCAGGATGGAGGTGACTGGTCATCCAATGATGTCACAGTCACTGAAATGTACTTCAGGGAGAAGTTCATTGTCAAGTAATTTTAAATGGGATTAGGTGTCTAAACCAAATTTGCTACTGCTCTTCTCCTCTCTCTCTCTCTCTCTCTCTCTCTCTCTCTCTCTCTCTCTGTCTCTCTCTCTCTGTCTCTGTCTCTCTCTGTCTCTCTCTCTCTCTCTGTCTCTCTCTCTCTCTCTCTCTCTCTCTCTCTCTCTCTCTCTCTCTGTCTCTCCCACCACCAGAGCACCAGACCTAGAAAGAACATTGACCAGCCTTGGATCACAAAGATAATTCAACCTCTCTCTTATTACTACTCAGTTGGTATTGGTAGGTACTGCATGGCAACACTGGCAATGCTTCTGTCTGTCCTGTAGAGCTGATCATCCTAAGAATCCGAGAGAAGCTGTGGTGGGTGTAGAAGAGATATTCTGCCAGGGTCACATGCTAGAGACAGGGCAGAGTCATCCACCAGGGCTCCAATCTGTACCCCCATTCTCTTATCTGGTGGTACCAGGAGTCGCCCCTTTGAAATGTTTCTGCATTCCCACTTGGCTCTTGGGTGAGAAGAAGAATACATTTGAGTACCAAGCTCACCCTAAGCTTGTAACAGCATGATGGGAGGGAGGCTGTGAGGTAAAGCAGAAGCCAGCTGGTGAGATTTGCATTTTTGTAGACTACAATGCTTGTGGTCTACACATACCCCCAAATGTTTGAGACAGAGTCTATGTAGTTCTTCCCTGGGTGTCTGGTGTGCAGGTACACCTGGGTACCCTGAGTTCCTTTCTGATGGCTTTGGCACCCTGAGGTGGGTGCTCTTCCCTTATTAGTGCTTTCTCCTCTTAGTCCTGGGCCCTCTCACTGCCAGGATTGTAGGTACCATTTTCCAGGCCAACCCATCTTTGATTCCAGCTCCTGAGGGAGGCTCAGACAGACAAACTCTGTCCCATTAGGTGCTCCACAGGTAGATATGCACTTGGCCTTGCAGGTCCCAGTTTGGCCTATCTCCTCTTTATCATCTATCAGCCACTTGTTTGAGGGAAAGACGACCAAGCAAAGTCTGTATGGGGGAGCCATTTCACGTCTCAATTCCTTAATTTCCATGTCTGAAAAAAAGAGGGTGTCCTGCTTCCCTCACTTCCTTCTAGTAGAAGCAAATGCTGAATACTAGAAAGTTCCTCACTCACGGCAGGCACCCAGCCACCAGAGGGTACCAATGAAGAATGAATCCCGTAGCTAGGAGGCCGCCCAGAGGGTCAAGGAGAGAGTGGTCCAGCTGGCCCTGTGGGATGTCTGGGGATGGGGCTGTCTCTCTTAGGGAACATTATTAATTCTTGAGGAAAGATGGTGTCTATCTGTACCTTAGGTTCTGTCTTAGAGGAGAATTACCACTTTTAGAAACAAATCTCTGAGACGTAGAAGGCCACTTAATGTCCTTCCTCACTAGAGCCACTGGGCCCTTGCTTATCTTCAGTGCACCCGTTGTTACTATATGTGACTTATTGTAGACTCTCAGGCAAAGTGTCCCTGGAGAAGATGGGGCGGAGGAATGTGTCCTAAGTTATTCCCATGCTGTACAATCCTCTCCTCCCAAGCATTTTGGGACACGGAACCAGATGGTATTGAAGTTTCTATGACAGGAATGTTGGCAGGTATGGCAGAAGGTAAGAGGGCATAGTGGCTCTTATACCAACAACTGCACCATGCATAAACAGCAGTGCCTTCTGGCCACTATGACCATTTGCTCAATCTCACTATGCTTTGCAGAACTGAACACAGCTGAAAGTCACCTTAAGAGCCAAGAAAGCTGAGACTCTCAGAGGCCAAGTCCTGCCCCAAGCTCCTACAGATGGCAGTGTAGTCAGAATGCGGGCCAAGTCCATCTTGCTCTTGGGTGTATGCCCCTATAAAGACCACTTCGAAGCCAACGAAGACATGGGTCTTCTAGCTTTGCTTTCAAGGCTTCCTCCCAGACCAATGCTAAGCCTACTTACAGCTTTCTCTTCCTACTCTCCATGCCAGGCCTGGGATGGACAGAGGGTACTGTCCCTAGTGAAGATATATAGCCTAGGGATCAATTTGTAACCAAGTCAAATTGATGGTCACCCCGGAGAGGTGGCAACTAGACATCTAGCTATGTATCTGCTTCTGGCCTAATGTTCACACCCCACACTACCTAAGCTTCTCTCAGACCCAAAATCCTGGGGAGTCTACTCACTTGAGGACCTATATTTAATAATCATCTTTCTGTCCCCAACTCCTATCATCCCTGCAGCTGGACTCAATGCTGTCTAGAGGGGCTGGCTATAGGGCCCTGTTGACATATGCCCTTTTGATTTCGGATGCAAAACTCACCCATGAGCCCATCTCCAGGGACAGGAACAGTACTGTGGTGGTAGGCTCTCTATCTGTCTCTGTCCCCCTCCCCACTTCGTGTGTGTGTGTGTGTGTGTGTGTGTGTGTGTGTAGGGTCATGTATGCGTCTATGCATCTGGAGGCCAGAAATCAACCTAAGGTGCTTTCAATTTTGCTTTTGAGACAAGGTCTCTCACTGTCCTGAGTTGTCTGATTATGTTAGGCTGGCTAGATGTTAATACCTGTCTCTTCCTGTCCCTCGGAGATTACAAGTTTATGCCACCTTGCCCCTTCTTTTTAAGCTTGGTTCCAGGGATTGAACTCAGATCCTCTTGCTTGCATGGCAAGCACTTTACCTACTAAGCCATCTCTCCAGCCCATGATTTGGGCTTGAGTAAGTAGACTCATACCCTGGGTATCAGAACAACAATAGTCATGAGATTTATTAAGTCCATTCCCAGGTTAATGAACAGAATGACAGGCCCAGTGGCTGGCACAGTGCAGGAGCTCTCCCAGCACGCAGGAGGGGCATGGCTCTAACTGAGGCCTCATTCTAGGGAGGGTAAGCTGTCTGGCTCAGCGACTATCTTTTCAAGCACCCAGGGATACCTTTCATTTTCACTGTCAGAATCTGACATGTTCTGTCTTGAAGCTAAAGACTTTAAGAATGTGACACCTTTGAAACCAGACACAGTAGGTAATTTGGGGAAACACATCTCAGTTTCAAGATGGATTACAATCATGCAAATATTTAGAGAGTCTCATTTTGTCTTTCAGTGTGGCTGGAAGGGAAAAGCTGGACGCCGTGGAGCTGTATGTTAGAAAAAAACCACGTGACCATGTGTTCACCCACGACCAATCGCTGAACACCTACTATGTGCCAGAGAGGCTGTTGGGGGTGGGATAGGGACTGACTGATTTCGGGATACCTCTGCAGTCCTAGATTGGCCAAGACTCCCTCAGCCAGGCGCAGCTGGACCCTTCCTGTAAAGCGAATGTTGCCTGCAGTGGGGCTGGTGGGAGGGGATGATTCAGCAACTGCCTTCGAGCCAGCTCACATCCCTTCTGTTGGGAATCCTCTTGTTTCTCTAGGAAGGCTCTAAAAGAGAATGGTTAAGAATCTGGATTCACTGGCCCAGAGAGATGGCTCAAGGGCTTAGAGTGTTTGCTGCCCTTGCAGAGGGCTTGAATTAAATTCCTAGCAGTCACATTGGTCAATGCACAACCACCTGCTTCAGGGGATCTCCTGCTTGGATCTCCTGCTTCAGGGGATCCAAGGCCCATGGACTCAGTGGGCAGCTGCTGCACTCGCATAGGCCCATACCTCCCCCCCCCCCGCCACAGACATGCACATCTACTTAGAAATAAAAGGAAAATAAATCTTACAAAAAAAATGGAATCTCGATTCAAGCTGCAGCCCTTGCTATATCCTGGCTGTTTGGTCTGGGACAAGTTCCTCAGTCTCGCTGAACTTTGGTTTAGAAGAGGTTATAGTCACCTCATAAAGGAGCATGTATCAGGCACACAGGATGCATACGGTGTACACACAGTAAAGGAGCATGTAGCAGGGATACAGCATGCGCACAGCATGCGCACAATCACTGCTGTTAGGGTCATTCATACCACTGCACTGTGGGCTGAATGCTAGGCTCCCTAGAGTCTCCAGTTCTGATCCTGCTGGGGCCTGTCATGGAGGGTCCACTGGTACTTACTGTGTGCAGGCTACTCTCCCCATCGAGGGCCTTTTGTTGCTCCATGACCCCGACAAGGCTGCCCATCCAGGCTATCCCTACAGACCAACATCCAATGAAGCCTTCACTGTGCTCTGGTTTCTTCTTCGCAAGGCTGGGGGTGGGAATAAGCTGTCTCTCTTCACAATGCATCACTGCTGAGTCAGGTGCCTTGGAACAGACTCCAGAAAGCCCTGGCATTGGCTTCAATTTCCTTTCTTTTTGTTGATCTTCCCATTGCTAAAGCAAGCAGGCACTGTTTTCCTAAAGGGCCTCTGGTCCTCAGTTCTGATGCCCAAAGAGCTATCTAGGAGGGGGGTACCTGCTGGAAGGTGTCCTCTTGAAAACTTTGGTGGGAAATGCCAGCTCCCCACTAGTCTCTTCTGTTACTGTGTTGCAAAGATACTGGTGAGGCCTTTTCCTTCCATTTTCCAGAAGAGCAGACCGGAGCTGAACATAGCAGTTCCATTTCCTAGTCTGGTGAGGGAGTGCAGACCCTAGGGTCACAAACCTATGCTCCTGGCTTCTTTTGAGAGCAGGAAGAATGTATGGTGTAGAACTAAGATGGCTTCTTGTGAACTGGGAGGCACTGTCCCAGGGTTGTCACCTGCCATTGTCCCATTCATTGTGCAAGAAGTCCCAGGCCCCAGAAGTACCTCCTGCTCACTAGGTCTCCTCATAGTCCCTCCACCACCTCCTCTCAAGCCCCCCATAAAGACAGGGGGAATCCCCTCCCTTCCTTCAGACCCAAATCAGGGGCATGCTGTCCACAGCCAGTGTGAACTGTTAGGGCTGGTGGTGGTTCACTGCCTCAGGGGTTACAGTTTGGCATCTTTGAAAAGCCCCCTTTTTTTGACTATTGAATTCATGAATAAGTACAGCTTTATTCTCCTGTAAACAGCCTAAAACACATAAAAATAGAAAACACAGGTTTCCCAAATCTCAACTATGCCAGTTTGTCCCATTTGTCCTCTGCCCCTGCTCAGTTCCCAGAGAATTTCTTTCTGTGCAGCCCTGTGGTTGGCAGTGCCTGTACTTACACCTGTAATTTCACACTCTAGAAGTGGAGGCAGGCAGTATCAGAAGTTCAAGGACAACCTTGTTCAATACCAGGAGCAGAAGAGAGCCTCCAGCCACCCCTTCACAGTGGGTTTAAATACAAATGATAAGAATCTGCCCACGGGAAGAGGCTGGGATTCTATTTGAAGTTCAAATCCATTTTGTTCCATGGGCTGGTGCCATTTCCTCCTGTCTTGATCTGCTGCTGGCTCCTTGGTAATTCTGTAAGTGGTTGTTGTGGAGGGTGACAGGCGGATGGGAACCCGGTCTGGAGGAGTGGTGCCAGAGGGGCACGGCCATCGTCTGTAATTGATTTCTCCTAACTAATTGGGTTCAGAGCCAACATCCTTTCAGACTGAAAAGAGGATCATAGCTGCTGAGACCTAGCTCCCCTCCACCAGCATGCAGATGGAGAAATAAAGACAGAGAGCATGGGAGGTACCTGAGAAGAGGAGTCACTACCTGTTGGGGGAGGGGCAGAGAGGGACAGGCTGAGCAGGGCCCCCAGGAAGCTGGTCTGGCCAGTGGGCTGTATCTTAATCAGCCACATCATGTCGGATGTGCTGAAATAGATTCAGCTTCTTCGTGTCTGTGCAAGGAAGGGGTGGAGAAAGAGGGCTCCAGGTGGCTTTCAGTACCTTTTGCCCCCTGAAGTTAAGCTGCTTGCCCCTTCTTCCTGGAAGCTGTCACTGTATGTAAGTTGGCTTAGCTTCCCTCAGAGAGAGGACAATGAACACAAACAATGGGATCCCACGGCATTGCCCAAGTTTGAGTGACTGGTGCCTTTATACACTTTGATCTCTCTTTATATCTCTTAGACCTTTATCCTGAGGAGAACAAGGATCCAAGCTGCCTGAGGAATACTGGCAGCAGGAACTTCCTGAACCTCTCTGGGCAGTTCTCTGGGCAGCAGAAAAAACAACACTCTTCAACTACCCGATCATTAAGAGGTTAACCGTATATAAACCCATCCAGCCACCTTAGGGAATCTTGCTTCTCCAAGAGTGTGGAACAGGGGGTGTTGGGCTCTGGAAGCCACAGAAGCATCCTTCCTGGCTCACTAAGGGTGGATGTGTAAGCGTAGATCTCACAGAAGGACCTTGCCTTCCTGGAGCAGGTCAGGTACAGGAGATACGACGTTCAGATTCACCTCCATGCAGACACTATTTGCAGGGTCCTTAGAGACACAGTTGTTGTGGACGGTGAACAGCCTCCCTCCTAAAACACAGACTAAGTTGTCTTTCAGCCCCCAGAGGCATGAGATGAGAGCAGTTACAGGGGCAGCCCAGGGTATGTGCAGAAGTACGGGCCCCGAAGTGGTTCAGATGCCAAGACATTGCTGCCAGGGCGAGGACCTGGACAGACTCTGGTACTAATGTTTCCTGTTTTGGTTTCTCCCTAGAGACACACCCAGCTGGGATTTTCCATCTACCCTGTTAGCCATACACACACACACACACACACACACACACACACACACAAAGTTGTGTGGGTGCTCTAATGTTTATCCGTGTTTCCGTTTTCCCTCTTCTATCTGGGGAATGTGAAGAGGTACCGTGGACTAATCAGACACAGTTTGAATCTCATGGGCAAATCTGATGCGTTTGGAATCCCAGTCTGCTGCGCTTTTCTTTTGGCCGTGAGGCCTAAGACAATTCACTCCTGCTATGTGACTTATGCCTTTTATTGGAAAATCAAGGCTAGATGAGTTGCTACATCGGACATAAGGTAAACACCCAGGGCACGACACCCCACAGGATAGCTAGCAGTCCCTGCCCCCAAGTCCTATGTACGACTTGTCCTCTGGTTGGAGGAGGTAAAAGAAGCAGAGGCTCAGGTCAGACGCAGAGTCCAGGAAGCCCTGCAGAGGAAGGTGAGGCTGTGTGGAATAAGCCTAGCCCAGTATGAGGGACAGGACATGGGATGTGGGGATTGTCATCGTAAGCCAGCCTTGCATAGGAAGGCAGGCACCCTGGAGAAGACTTGGGAACCTTATCCTCAAACCCTTGGTCTTAGACTGGGAAGACATGTAACAGGTGTGTCATTTTCTATGAAGATGGTATTTCTAATGGTTTTCTCCTTGGGTAGGGACGGGCACAGCATGATAATGCCGGAGCCCAGTGCAAAGAAATTATATCTTTGCCAACTTGCCTCTCATAGTGGGAATCAGAGGCTTTTCTGCCTGGGGTGGCTTTCGGAGGCAAGTGAAAACATACAGGACACGACAAGGATAAGGGCCCATGTCCTTGGGGCTGACATCCAGCACGTACGCTGGCCACGCTGTGCATCCTGAGTTGGCACCGTGCCTGTCTAGAGAGAGGCTCAGCCTTTTCTAAGTCTCTCTAACCCAAGAATGTCTGCCTGCTAAGCTAAGCTGCATATTCACGGAACTGCATCGTCGGTGTGCACATTGTCAGTGTGCCCAGTGGTACCGTGCTATGGCCAGAGGTGTGTTTCTCTTTTATTCCTTAGCTGCAGAGCACCACAGCTTAGCTGCTCTTCACTTGAGGTGCTGGTTCGTGTTCCAGCTTTCCTCTTATTTTTCCAGTTAGGCTTGTAGAAGAAAGCACAGTATTTTCTTCTGTAAATCCCCTTAAGGAAATGGGAACCTTTAAAAAAAAGTGTTTTTCTTTTCTTACAGTAAAAGGAGTACATGATTATTGTACAAATTTTGAAGACAGGAAATAAAAAAGAAATGAAAATCATATAGAGTCCTGTTCCTCAACCTTCCCTCCCAAATGTTTAAAAGCATGGGATAAATCCGGACTAGCTGAACATAGCGAACAATGAGGAATACTGAGAATTCAAGAACAATTGCAGTGGGTTTTTGATCCTACTGCACGTACTGGCTTTGTGGGTGCCTAGGCAGTTTGGATGCTCACCTTACGAGACCTGGATAGAGGTGGGCAGTCCTTGGGCTTCCCACAGGTCAGGGAACCCTGATTGCTCTTCGAGCAGATGAGGGAGGGGGAATTGATCGGGGGAGGGGGAGGGAAATGGGAAGCGGTTGTGGGGACGAGGCAGAAATCCTTAATAAATAAATAAATTTAAAAATAAAAAAAAAAAAAAAGTAGATGTTTCTTTTATATTTTTCTATATTTGAATATTAGATTCACATAGCAATTATTTGATGTGTGTGTGTGTGTGTGTGTGTGTGTGTGTGAATTCTCAGCTGTGCTTGCTCTTAGAAGGTATTGGGCATTCTCTATCACTCTCTGCCTCACTCCTTGTTTTTGAACCTAGATCTCACAGGTTTTTTTTTCTCAGTCAGGCTGGTAGCCAGCAAGCCTGTTCCTCTTCCACCCCAGTGATGGAGTTACAGGTACCTGCAAGACGGCATTCAGTTTGTGTGAGTGTTGGGATCTGAACTCAGATCCTCATGGTTCTGTAGCAAGTTCTGCTAACTAAGCCATCTCTCTAGCCCCCTCAGTTCAGTGTTTTGAACTTGGAAGTGCTTTCTGATGTACTTAAAATATTCTTCTGAGTCTGTGTTGGTGGCTGGGTGGTAATCAAATTAGCATCCCAGATGCATTTCACTTGTAAGTTATTTTGAACAGCAACATTGTCTGTGTCTTTGTACTCATCTGACTATTTCATTGTATGTATGTGCCTGTGTATGTGCACATATGTGCGGAGGACATAGGTCATGTCAGCTATTATTCCTCAGGCGCTATCTACCTTGTCTTTTGAGACAAGACCTCTAAAAGGAATTTGCCAAATAGGCTAGATTGGCTGGCCTAGGGATCTGCCTGTTTCTACCTCCCCAGTGTTGGCTCTCTTAACATGAGTCCTGGAGATGGAAGTAAGGTCTTTCATGGTTGGACAGCAAACATTTTACTGATTGAGCTATCTCTCTAGCCCTCTGGAGATTACTTCTTTTAGGAATCCTTCTAGCAAGTGGTGTTATTGGGCCCAAGGGTTGGTAGGTGTCATGTAAATTGGTCGCCAACACTCTCCTCTTGCAGTTGTCCCCTGGTTTGTACAACCTTTTCCCCTTGAGACTGTGTTGAGATGCAATGACTTCTGATGCACCGAAGGTGACAACATGATGGGATGATGACTTCAAAGTTAGGGCACCGTGAGCAGTGGCTTGCATCTTGCTCCTGGTTCTTATTTGTTTGCTCTGGATGGTCATTGTTGTGGGCCCATGTGGTCATGATTGTAGGTGACCTTGGTCCAAAACCACATTTCATTAGCCTTGTAAGGGGCCAGGGAGAGGATTCTCCCCCAGCTGGGCCATCAGTTGTGTTTGTAGCCTGTGAGAGACCTCAAGGGAGAACACCTGTTAAGTCAACCTTGGGGTTCTGAACACAGAATCTGGAACATGGTGTTTGCTGCTTTAAATCTCTGCTTCAGGGTGCATTGTTTATCAACACTAGATTAATATATAAAGGATAGATGTTATGGAATATTATTTTAAGATGTATTACATTTGTTTATGCTGTGGAACACCTGTTTTAGTGATGTGAAGATGTGATTCATTCTTTTATGTTGCATTTGTTTAATTCTGTGAAGCTGTGTAACTTTGCCTGTCTAAAACACCTGATTGATCTAATAAAGCGCTGAATGGCCAATAGTGAGGCAGGAGAGAGAAATAGGCGGGACTGGCCAGCAGAGAGAATAAATAGAAGAACATTAGAAAGCAAGAGAAATCAAGGAGCAAGAAAAGAAGGGGCCACCCACCCAGCCATCCAGTCACCCACCCAGCCATCCAGTCACCCACCCAGCCATCCAGCCACCCACCCAGCCAGCCACAAAGTAATAGTGAAAGTAAGATTACAGAAGTAAGAAAAGGAAATATCCCAGAGGCAAAAGGGAGATGGGATCAGTTAAGTTACGGAAAGCTGGCTAGAAATAAGCCAAATTAAGGCTGGGCATTTATAAGCAATAATAAACCTCTGTATGTTTGTTTGGGAGATAGGTGGCGGGCTCCCAAAGAGTAAGGAGCAAAAAGAGTAAAGAGTAAGAAAACACCCAACCACAGATAGACACATTCATTTTGATGTTCCTCATAGAATGTTCACCCCAATTTCCACTTACTTTCCGGCAGGTTCATTTTCAGCAGCACTGACAGCTAAGTTGTATCTTCTCCATAGCTCTGTCTCCTGATGAAATCCTGTGTCCCATCCTGTATCCAGGAATTGTCCTAGCCTCTCACCTGATGTGTGGCTGAGGTTTGCATAGACTTCTTGAGGGCAAGCGTGTCTGACTGGGTGCTTCTCTTCCCTAGTATGTGTTAGACATCTGAACACATCCCAGAGAGCCACTTATTGGTCTCTATTCCTTAACTGTCGGAGGACACATTGTCTTTTCCAGTTTGGATTGACATAGCTACATTTCAGATTTCTTTTAGCATTTAGAACGCTTCCTTGTGGCCTAATGATTTTTGAAGTTTAGGGAAATCAAGAAGATTCTATGAACACCCAGAAATACTTGGTTCCTTTTGGTCCTGAGCAGAATGAATGGGAGACCCAGTTCCCCCACCCTCCCTCTCCTCCTCTGCCTTAACACACGGCAGGGGACTTCATCACCACCCCACTTCTCTAGGGAATAGAGTGGTCTGAAGGGACCCTTCTCCAGAAAAATACCACACCTCTTTCAGGTACCCTCCCCTTGCCTGACGGGGGTGAGAACTGATGACCTTCTGAAGGTCATCACAGATTCACGTGGCATGGCTTTATTAGGGTCTGCTGTCCAGGGAAGTTCACTGTGCACTGGGAAACATGGTGGATGAAGCTTAGGGTTCTACATTCCTCACGTTGCAGACATTATGGTTGAACTGAACATCTGACCCTAGCCTCATCCATAGGAGCCAGAATTTGGCCATGGGAAACAAATCAGTATTGTTTGGCTTCTTCATTAATCACTGCATTTGAAGCCTCAAGGAAGTAATTATTAATTTTTTTTCTGGGTCATGAACTCCATGGAGAACTGATTAATTGCACATCCCCATATCCCAGCACATTCCCATAGAACTTGCTTAGTACTTAGGATGAGTATTGTGTCTCTTTGAGATTGTTCATGGCTGCTTGGCAAGCTCAGATTCCTTCCTTCCCTAGCACAAGACCCCAATCTTTTGTTTGTGTGTGTGCATGTGTGCATACTTGTGTGTATACACAGGTATGGGTACATGTTTGTACATGTGTGGATATGCATCATGTATAACACACACATATATAAACACACACAGATACCCCCCCCCCCACCAGAGAACAACCCTAGGTGACCTGGGTCAGATATCATCCAGGTTCTCTTACCAGTTTGGAGTTTGCCAAGTAGGCTTGGCTGTCTGGCCAGTGATCCTCAGGAAGTCTCCTGTCTATACCTGTCTGGTGCTGGGATCACAAACATACAACACCACACTGGCTGTTTAAAGTGGGTTCTGAGAACAGAAGAAACTCTGTTCCTCAGGCTTATGTGGCAAGCATTTTACTGACTGTGTCGTCTTCCCGGCCCCACCACAGGACATCTTTAATGTAGTATCTTTTGTTCATATAGTCATTTATTTACTCTCAAACTTATTTAAGGAACATTTATTGGGCACCTATTGTGCCTGGGAGATATGTGTGTGTGTGTGTTTGTGTCATTTTTTTTTTTCTTGAGATGGAGTCTCAGTAAGTAGTCCTGGCTAACCTGGAACTCACTATGTAGACCAGGTGGCAATGAACTCACAGTGATCTGCCTGCCTCTGCCTCCTCTATGCTGGGAGCTGTGCACCATCATGCTCATGATTAGCTAATTTTTTTACATGTATTTATTTGTGTGTATGATTCTCTTTGTGTACACACACATATGCACATCATGGCACGCACAGAGAGGTCAGAGGACCACTTTTGGGGTAGGTTCTCTCCTTCTATCATGTGGACTCCAGGGCAGGAGGATGATGGAAGGAAGGTACATGCAAGGATGTAGGTCTGGGGCCAGGAGGATAAGGCTCCAAAGATGGGCAGGCCCTGCCTCTCCATGTTCATCTGCTTGGGCATGTGATTTGGTTAACAGTCTTTCAGAGCTTGGTAGCCTCTGGATTCCTTCCTTGGATACCCAGCTTCATCGCTGGTTAATCCGTGGCCTGGAGAGAGAAGCAAAGCTCTGACTGAGTGAGGCCTGCTGGGCCAGGGCCACTTCTTTCTGAGCACCTGCAGGGAAGTCACAGATGGAAACCAGCAGCTGGCCAAGGCTTTCGTGCTTCCTTCCTTTGCCCCTGGGATATCGTCCTGGACCAGTGTCTGAACACACCTGTTGCTCTGTGTGGGATTTTGGTTTTATAAGGCTGATTCTTCCTGCCCTGTATCCTAGGGAAATTTAGAAATAACAGGTATCCTTGGAAACAAGACTCTGGGGATCACATAGTTAGGGAAACTGGGTTTCACGTATTAAACATATCTCTCTGCTACAGGACGTTTAGTGGAGCCAAGTCATTCTCTAAGAGGGCCCTCTGTGTACAAGGCCTACCTCAGGTACCAGAACAATGAATATCCTTTCTGTGGAATGTCTTCTGTCTTCTAAACAATTGTTAGAGCAGGGTTGTCCCCTGGATGTCTTGCTGAACGTCTTCCTTTCATTTTGGGGTAAACTGAGGCCTGGGGAATGGAGAGGGATGGCTTGACTAAGCTGAAGGGAGATCTCAGGGACTAGAAGCCCCTGCTGAGATCCTTATGGCCTCTGTCTCCTACTCACGTACTCCTTTGGTCCAAACTCTGAGGCTGGAGATGTCACTTCTCCTTTATAGGGACTTTTCTGAAAAGAGTTGGGGAAAGGGATGCCAGGGGTTGCCTGCACACCTGTGTGAGTCTAGTGTTTTGGGGATGCAAGAACAACTTTTCTCCTTTTTCCAATCTCAAAAGAGCTGCACTGAGGATCCTATTGGATTCTGACTGAAAGTTGGCCCTGCTTCTGACGTTCCCAGGGAAGGCATTTGTGGGCTGGCAGGAACATGTCTGTCTGGTAGTAGTCACTGTGATAGGAGTTTCATGGGTCCAGAGGCAGGTACCAACCCTGGCCTTCTGGCCCTGTGTGGTTGACTTAGTTGCCTGTGCTCCACGGAGAGGCAGGTTGTGTAGGGACGCCTCAGGCAGGCAAACTGAGTTACAATTTGTAACTGTTTCCTATGGCTCCCTACAGGGACCTCCACTCGTCATACAAAGCCCTCTCTTTCTCAACATTCCTGCAACAATTTATGGAGAACCTTATGGGACCAGGGCTCCTTTAAGGCCCTGGGGTGGGCAGAAGACCAAAGTTTCAGTTGAGATTCTTGGGGAGGCAAGGCTTGAGACTTAAATATGTAGGGCCTGGCCCTAACAATCTCAACAGAGGCCTGAGTCTCAGTAGTTTACCCCAAGGCAATACCTGGTTCCAAGAAAGACCACAAACTGAGACCACCCATGCACCACCCAGGAAAAGACCATCCAAAGGAAATTCCTGATGTTCCAACCATTGTAGATAGGATCACCTGCCAGCATACACCCATTGCTTTTCACCAGGACACCCCTAGACAAATGTCAGCCAATCAGAGGTTCTGAACCTTAGAAATCCCACACCCCAGTCTTTGCTATTATAAAAAAAATGTAAGCAAAGACTGCTTTATAGTGACCCAGACAATCACGCAGAGACAGTATTAATTCCAACACTGTTTGGTCTATTAGCTCAGGCTTCTTAGTAACTAACTCTTACATCTTAAATTAACCCATTTCTATTAATCTGTGTATCACCACGAGGCTGTGGCCTACCGGTAAGTTTCCCGCATCCTTCTCCTTCATTAGCTAGTGGCGTCTCTTAGACTCCACCTACTCTATCTCAATATCTCTGTTCAGATTTTCTTCCTGGCTTTACTCTGCTAAGTCATTGGCTGAAACAAATTTATTCATAGACGAATAAAAGCAATACACGTACAGAAGGACCTCCTACGTCAAAAAACCCTACCCCCAACTGAGCTCTGGGCTTTCCAGTCACACCAAGCATTGACACACTGGAGAGTCCAAGTTCAAACTTGAATAAAGGTTCTTTGTTTTTACATACAGTACTTAGTCTCCTAGTTGGTTTTGGGGGGACACTGTGATCTGGGCATAAGAGTGTATAGGGAGATGAACCTGAGCTGATTGCAGGAAGCAAGTAAGAAGTAGGGAGAGTAGACATTAGCGAAGGAAGGAAAACCAAAACAAGGGTAGCCAAAGGTGCTGTGGTGGTCATCACACTTGATGTCACTGGCCTCTGGGACAAGAACAGAATTG
Source organism: Microtus oregoni (assembly GCF_018167655.1). NCBI lineage: Eukaryota > Metazoa > Chordata > Mammalia > Rodentia > Cricetidae > Microtus > Microtus oregoni. The sequence goes on from NW_024543075.1 coordinate 12,536,234, forward strand.
CCAGCACACTACTGGCTTCTATCCTGCCACCTGCACGTTTGCCTCTGGGCTTAACTTCTGTATTATGGCTATGGTGTTTGGTCAGAAAAGGCTCCATATTTTGGGGAGCACACATGCAGGTGTAAGGCTAACAATGCCTGGTCAGGTGAGAGTGAAGTCATCTGGCATTGGCCACTGAGCATGCTCCTGAGTTAGAGGCAGGCCTAGGGAACAATGAGGAGAACTTAGGGCTATCTGCCATAGGCTGTGTCTCCAAAGTAGAAGGCTGGAGAAACTGGACAGCTTCAGGCCAGGGCAAATGGGACATATAGTAGGTTCCACCCTCGGCCTGGCATACGGCCTTCACATGTCTTCCTTGGTTCACTGACTGTTGTCTAACAGTGGTACCATTATAGCTTCCTGGAACAGATAGTTGGAAATCTGACACTCCCATTCCCTGTCCTGGGCAGGGAGCTTTGGTCCTAGAACATTCCTAAGAAGCGCCTTTAGATTCCGGAAGCCATATCGCTTCTTGAGAAACTGTTAGAAAAACAAGCTGGACTTTCTCCCACAGAGGCGGAATTATGAATGGTTTTCATAACCGTGGCCCTGAAAGTGTTATTTTATGCCTTGGCAGTGAGCCTGCTCAGCCTCTGAAGTGATTCTTGTCACCTGGGGCTTCCCCATGGGTGGGTAGCTGACTGATACGGAGTTTGGGAGATACCTCCAGTTCTGAGAAGCTGTGCTATGGGGGATGAGCAGCCTCGCTATCCAGCAAATTCCTTGTTTCTTTCCAGGGTCAGCAGAACACGGTCAGCCAGAGTCCCTGCAGGGGTGATGCTGATTCTCTTTGTATCATACAAGACTATTTCCTGACTGAGGGACCCAGCTCCCTGCTCAGCAGGATTGGGTGTCAAAATAGCCTAAGTGGAAATGCATGTCCTTATCTCTGTCTAGGGTGGTTCCTCAGGTGCCTGGGGGCAGTGACAGGTCTGGTTTTGTTGGAAGTTAGAGCATGTTCACCTTCTTTGACTTGGAGCTGAGAGGAGGTACACAAGAGGTTCCCGATGTCCTAGCGCCTGTGTTAGGGCTGGGGCTTCTGGTAGGGGCCTATGGCTATTTAAAGGGACAGTTACAGACTGGAAGGGTTGGGCAGGTTTGAAGGCAACAGTACATTGCAAGTGTAGGGTCAGGTATTTGTTACTTTTCTTGTTATTATGACAATAATAATGAAAAATAATCTTAAAGAAATTATTTTGGCTCAGTTTAAAAAGGGTTGCAATGCATGCCGGCAGGAACGTGAGGCAGTTGGTTACAGCATCCCCATCAGGAAGCAGAGTGTGATGATGTGATGAACGCTGATGCTCAGCTGGTTTCTCATTTCATTGGTCCCTAATTCTAGCCGTGGGATGGTACCACCCACATTCAGGGTGGGTTTCCCTCTTCAGTTAAACCTTTCTAGAAATACCCCTGTGGACACATCCAGAGGTGTGTTTCCATGGTGATTCTAAACACTGTCAAGTTGGCTGTTAATATCAATCATAACAGGTCGCAGTGCAGTTGGTGAAATTCCAGGCACCAGATTGCTGGGCAGGAGCTCAAGGTTGGCTCTGACACTTCACCCCATCTGGATCAGGTCTGTCGTTAGAGGCTCAGGTTCCACCCAGCAGATATGAGTATCAGTCTCATTGCAAGGATGGGGAAGAACATTTGTATAGAAAGTCAGATTGAGATGAGAATATGATGTCATCGGTTGAGGGGACCACAACTGGGAAAGAAGAAAAGGATTGAGGAAGAAGGGTCAAGGCCAGGATTAGGTCCATTGTGAAAGTACTAGGTGGCCTAAAGAGATGGGAGAGTCTGGTCAGCATTAGGGGGAGCTCCTACCTTGGAGGGGGATTGCTCACCCACAAATACCCTGTGGGAGGATCCAAAGTCAGGTGAAGTCTTGGACCCACCATTGTTGGGCCACAGATATTAAATGAGAGAGAAAAGAAGGCTTGATCCAGGGGCATCAATCAGATCTCTCTCCAAGGAATCTGGGATTGGTTCCTTGGAGGAAGGTACTGGAATGGAGGCAGCCAGGTTTGCATGTCTGAACAAAGAGATTGGCAGGTGAAGAGGGATGGAGGGGACTGAAGGCAAAAGGAAGCAGCAGTGAGAGAGGCCTTGGGCTGGAGCAGGGGAGGGGAAGGCAGCTCATTCTGCCAGTGTCAGGTCCCTGTTCCCATACCTGCCTTTCTTCCATACTTCTTTGTTTTCTTGAAATACTCCCGTGCTGCCAGGATGAAGCCTTGGCTTCCCAGAGAGAAAGCTCAACAGTACGACAACTACAGCAGTGGCCTCTGGAGATTGTCTGACCACCAGAGCCTCAGCCTCAACCCCGACTGCAACTAGAGGAGTGATCATCAGAGCAATAGGCACACCAGCACCAGGCAGAGCCACCACCTGAGCCCTGACTGTGGGCACCTGCAAGAACGATTACAGAAGGCTCTGCCCTGCTTACACCTGACGGAATGTTCAAGGAAGCCATAGCTCCCAACCACACCAATTGAAGGAAAAGAGACACCCCTGAAACACAGGCCCCACCTGTTCCAATTAGAGGAAGAGTTGGGTAGACAACAGGGTGAAAATACACTCAATAACATCAAGAGCAATACACCAGCATCAGAAGCTAATGGTTGTATGACAGCAAGACCTGAGCATCCTAACACAGAAGCAGAAGAAAATGACCTTAAAAATAACTATGAAGATGATTGAGGCCCTTTAAGAGGAAATGAAAAATTCCCTTAAAGAAGTAGAAGAAAAGAAAAACAAAAAAATTGGAAGAAATAAAAAAATTCCTTATAGAAAACCAAGAAAAAAACAATCAACAGGTAAAAGAAATGTTTAAAGACTTGAAAAGGGGAAATAGAAGCAATAAAGAAAACACAAACTGAGGGAAATCTGGAAATGGAAAATCTGGGTCAATGATCAGGAACTACAGAAGCCAGTATAAACAACAGAATACAAGAGATGTAAGAGAGAATGTCCTACTTCTTGTTGAAGATATGATAGAGGAAATAGATATATCAGTCAAAGAAAATGTTAAATCTAACAAAAGCTTAACACAGAATATCTACAAAATATGGGATACCATGAAAGAAACTGAACCGGAGAATAACAGGAGTTAAAGAAGGAGAAGTCCAGCTCAAAGACACAGAGAATATAGTCAACAAAATCAGAGAAGAATACTTTCTCAACATAAAGAAGGACATGCCTATGAAAATACGAGAAGTTTACAGAACACCAAATAGACCGGATCAAAAAAAGTCCCCTCACCACATAATAATCAAAACACTGAACATACAGAATAAAGAAAGATTATTAAAAACTACAAAGAAAAAAGGTCAAGCAACATATAAAGGCAGACCTATCAGAATTACACCCAATTTCTCAGTAGAAACAATGAAAGTCAGACAGTCCTGGTCAGGTGTCATGTAGACAAAAAGAGACCACAGATGCCAACTCAGACTACTATATCCAGCAAAGTTTTCAATCAATATTGATGGAGAAAAGAAGATATTCCATGACAACACCAGGTTAAATCAATACCTATCCACAAATCCAGCACTACAGAAAGTACTAGAAAGAAAACTCCAACCCAAGGAAATTAGCCACACACACAAAACCACAGGAAATAGATAATCCCACATCAGCAAAACCCAAAGAAGAGAAACACACACAACATACCACCATCACCACCACCACCAACAAAAAAATCCCAAAATAACGGAAACTAGCAATCGCTGGTCATTAATATCCATTAATATAAATGGACTCAAATCACCTATAAAAAAACACAGGATAGTAGATTGGATACAAAAACAGAATCTGTCCTTTTGCTACATATAAGAAACACAAGTCAAACTCAAAGACAGACATTACCTCAGAGTAAAGGATTGGGAAAATTTTTTCAATCAAATGGGCCTAAGAAACAAGCTAGTACAGTTATCCTAATATCAAAAAAAAAAAAAAAGAGAGAAACAAAACATCACACATACACATACACACACACACACAAAAAAAAAAACAACCAAAAAAGAAAAACAGATTTCAAACTAAGATTAATCAAAAGAAATGAAGAAAGTAATTTCATATTCATCACAGGAAAAATCCATCAAGAGGAAATCTCAGTTCTGAACATCTATGTCCTGAATACAAGGGCACCCTCTTTCAAAAAAAAAATTACTAAAACTTAAACCACACATCAAACCCCATAAATTAATAGTGGGAGGCTTCAATGCCCCACTTTCACCACGGGACAGGTCTGCCAGACAGGAGCTTAACAGAGAGATAAAGGAACTAATAGATGTTATGACTCAAATGGACTTAACAGACATCTATAGAACATTTCACCCAAACTCAAAAAATATACCTTCTTTTCAGCACCTCATGGATCTTTCTACAAAATTGACCACATATTCGGTAACAAAGAAAATCTCAACATAAACAAAAATAAATGTACTAACACCTGCGTCTTATCAGATCATCAAGACTTAAAGTTAGAATTCAACAACAATACTAATTGTAGAAAGTCCACAAATACATGGAAACTGAACAATGCTCAACTGAATCACCACTGGGTCAGGAAGAAATAAGAAAGAAATTAAAGACTTCCTAAAGTTCAATGAAAATGACTGCATAACATACCCAAACCTATGGGACACAATAAAAGTAGTGCTGAGAGAAAAGTTCATAGCATTAAATGCCTACATAAAGAAATTGGAAACCCCACATACTAGCAAATTAACAGAACACCTGAAAACTCTAGAACAAAAAGAACCAGACTCACCCAGGAGGACTAGAAGACAGGAAATAATCAAATTTTGAGCTAAAATAAAAAAAAATAGAAACAAAGAAAACAATACAAAGAATCAATGAGACAAAGAGTTGGTTCTTTGAGAAAATTAACAAAATAAACAAACCTTTATCCAAACTAACCAAAGGCAGAGAGAGAATATTCAAATTAACAAAATCAGAAATGAAAAGGGGGACATAATAACAGACACAGAGGAAATCCAGATAATCATCAGGTCATACTTCAAAAATCTATATTTTACAAAATTGGAAAACTTAAAGGAAACAGACAAATTTCTGAATAAGTACTACCTATCAAAATTAAATCAAAATAAAATAAGCCAATTAAATATACCTACAACTACTAAGGAAATAGAGATATTTATCAAAAGTCTCCCAAACAAACAAACAAAGTCCAAGGCTTGGATGGTTTCAGTGCAGAATTTTACAAAAACTTCAAAGAAGAACTAATACCAATACTCCTCAAATAGTTCCAGACAAGGGAAACAGAAGGAACATTGCCAAACACTTTTTTGTTTTTTGAGACAGGGTTTCTCTGTAGCTTTGGTGCCTGTCCCGGAACTAGCTCTTGTAGACCAGGCTGGTCTCGAACTCCCAGAGATCCGCCTGCCTCTGCCTCCCGAGTGCTGGGATTAAAGGTGTGTGCCATCACCACCTGGCTGCCAAACACTTTTTATGAGACTATAGTTACCTCGATACCCAAACCACACAAAGATGCAACAAATAAAGAGAATTACAGACCAATCTCCTTCATGAACATTACTCAATAAAATACCAGCAAAGTGAATCTAAGAATACATCATCCACCATGACCAAGTAGTCTTTATCTCAGAGATGCAGGGATGGAAAAAAGAAAATATCTTCAACAAATAAATGGTGCTGGCATAACTGGATGTCAACATGTAACAGAAAGTAAATAGATCCATACCTATTGCCATGCACAAAACTCAAGTCCAAATGGATCAAAGACATCAACATAAATTCACACTAAACTTCATAGAAGAGAAAGTGAGAAGTACCCTTAAACACACTGGTGCAGGAGATCACTTCTTAAATATAATGCCAGTAGCACAGACACTGAGCGCAATGATTAATAAATGGGACCTCCTAAAACTGCTTCTGTAAAGCAAAGGACACGGTCAACAAGACAAAACAGCAGCCAACTGAATAGGAAAATATCTTCACCAACGCCACATCTGACAGAGAATTGCTCTCCAAAATATTTGAAGAACTGAAGAAACTGGACACCAAAATAGCAAATAATCCAATTAAAAATGGGTTGCATATCTAAACAGAGAACTCTCAACAGATGAGTCTCAAATGGCTGAAAGACACTTAAGGAAATGTTCAACTTCCTTAGCCATCAGAGAGATGCAAATGAAAACAATTCTGAGATACCATCTCACATGTGTCAGAATGGCCAAGATCAAAAACACTAATGACAATTTATCCTGGAGAGGATGTGGAGCAAGGGGAACACTCCTCCATTGCTAGTGGGAGTGCAAACTTGTATAGCTGCTTTGGAAATCAGTATGGTGGTATCTTAGAAAATTAGGAATCAACCTTCTTCAAGACCCAGCAATACCACTTTTGGTCATATACCCAAACACTACTCAATCAAATCAAGTACATTTGCTCAACTATGTTCATAGCAGCATTATTTGTAATAGCCAGAACCTGTAGACAACCTGGATTCCCCTTAATGGAAGAATGGAGAAAGTAAATGTGGTACATTTACATAATGGAGTGCTACTCAGCAGTAAAAATAATGACATCTTGAAATTTTCAGGGAAATGGACAGAACTAGAAAAAGCCACACTGAGTGGGGTAACCCAGACCCAGAAAGACAAATATAGCATGTGGTCACTCATAAGTAGATATTAGACATAAAGCAAAGGACAGTCAGCCTACGGTTCACAATCCCAGAGAACCTAGACAACAATGAGGATTCTAAGAGAGACATACATGGATCTAATCTGCATGGAAAGTAGAAAAAGATAAGATCTTCTGGGTAAATTGGGAGCATGGAGACCATGGGAGAGGGTTGAAGGGGAGGAAAGAGAAGAGAGGGGAGCAGAGAAAAAAATGTATAGCTCAATAAAATCAATAAAAAAAGAGGAGGGAACCTCAACTGAGAAAATGCTTCCATAAGATCTAGCTGTAGATAGATAAGCCAGTAGGGCATTTTCTCAATTAGTGATTGATAGAGGAGGGCCCAGCTCATTGTGGGTGATGTCTTCCATGGCTAGTGGTCCTGGATGCTATAAGAAAGCACGTTGTACCTGGGGATGGCACATGCCTTTAATCCCAGCACTCGGGAGGCAGAGGCAGGCAGATCTCTTGTCTTGAAAAACCAAACAAAACGAAACGAAAACAAAACAAGGAAGCAGGCTGAGCAGCCCATGATAAGCCAGTAAGCAGCACCCCTCCACGGCGTCTGCATCTGCTCGTGCCTCCAGGGTCCTGTCCTGTTTGAATTCCTGCCCCGATTTCGCTCAGTGATGAGTTCTTCCCTGGAAGACTAAGAGACTCTTTCCTCCCCAAGTTCCTTTTGGTCACTGTGTTTCATTATAATAAACAATCTCCTAGGACAGCCGCTAACGCTTCTCAGTGGCACAGGCCTGCTTTGCAAGCTCTGGCTCTTGGTTGGCATTCTAAAGTTGATTCATCCTGTTTAAAGTTATTACTCCTCAGTTGGCAATAAAGTCCCTGCTGTCTGTACTCGTCACAGTCTGCTCACTCTGTTATTAGGGTATCATGGGACAGGAACCTGTGTGAGGACAGGAGATGGTCTCCATCAGCCACCCCATCTGGTGTGAGCAGAGTCAGTCCCTTGCATCTGAACACTCCTGGGAGAGCAGTGTCTTCAGTGCCACGACAGAGCAGAAGCCTGTGAAAGGAGGAGGGGTCTTGCTGCGTTTTGAGTGGTTAGAATGTGTTGGTGTCCATCAGCCCTCTGTTACCATCTTCCTGGAGAAAAGTAGACCGAGGGGCTGCCTGCACAGTCCAGAGCAACAGCGTTGAGGGTGTCTGGACTCCTGGCCTGTGAAAGAAGGACCAAAGATTCCATTCTCAGCCTAGAGAGAATCAGTTATCCAAGAACCCTGGTCGGTTCAGTCACTGTGAAGAGGAGACAGCCTTCTGTGGTGTTAGCGTCTCTCTCAAAGTTAAGGGTCCATTTTGGACTCAGTGTAGGAGATACCTCCTGGGGCTGCCTGTCCCATTGGCGGCCTTAGGAATAGGAAACTCCGTATTTCTGCAGTGGAAGAACCTTTTGAACGGGCATACAAGTATGAAGTCAATGTCAAGCACTGTGGGCATCAAAAAGAACATCTTTCTGTACTGATGGATCCCAGCCTTAGGACATAACGAGGAGTAGTGAATCTTCCTGGCTGAAGGACAGGCAGGTGAAGCCCCAGAGCCCCAGAAACCAATGGGCAGCACAAGTCGAGGAGGAGGGAGAGAGACATGTCTCAGGGATGGAGAGGCTATGGTGGCAGAGAAACATGGGGAATCAAAAGAGTCATTGACAAGGGACATAAAAGGCTGAGGCTATAGCTCAGATGATAGAACGCTTGCCTAGCATGCACGGAGCCCTGGGTTCCACCCCCAGCATCACACATACGGGACATAGTGGCACTGACTGCAATGTAGTTGGATCTTGAGAGGTAGAACAAGAGGACCAGGACTTCAAGATTGTTCTCAGCCACATAGAGAGGCCAGCCTGGCGTACGTCAGATCCCGACTCCAAAACAAAACCAGAGGAAAGAAATGTGACTAGAGGAAGGTTTGCATGGAGATGCACAGTGCAACCTCCTCCCTCTGCTTCCTTCAGTTCTGGGGAGATGGGCAAGGACTGAGGGGATCTTGGAGTTGGGCTTCTCCCTAAGGGTGGGGTGCATTTGGAGCAGAGAGACCATCGGTTAGAGATAGAGAAGAGGCCTAAACACTATGAATTCCATGCCTTAATCCTTTCTTGTCTTAGGCTCTGGGACTAACTTCCTGGTCAGGTACCCAGTGTTCTGGAAGGCCTGTCTCCCTGCCAGTCTCAGGATGCTTGGTATCTACTCTCCCACCCCCGAGCCTTTCCATCAAAACCTGACCCAGAACATGCTTCTGTAATAGACACTCGAGTGCCCCAGCTCTGCTAATTTTAGAGCAGCAGGGGAAATAGGCTCTTGGAGGAAGTAGGTTAAAGTGACTGAGATGCATTTCTGGAAGGCGGGTGACACACTGGAGGCCGCCCAGCTGCTCGGGAAACAGCCTCTGTGAGGGAAAGAAACAAGAAGAACACACAGTACAGGTTTCTGCCTGCTGGCTTTCCCTGAAAATGGCTCAAGTGGAACTTCTTGGTGAGAACCAACTCATTTACTTAGCTTGGCAAAGCGGATGTGGGGTCCCGGCCATTTCTGGGTTGGCTGCGTTCTGGCAGCTTTTCCTAATTATCTGTTGGTGATTATCTGCTAAGGCGTTGGTAAACAGCAGCCTGTTTAGCCGTCTTTGGAGAATTAAATCATTACTTTTATTGCCCCATCTACTCACTATTGACCTCCGGAGAGGCGTTTCCACCGCAGAACGGGAGCTTCCATTTGATAAACTCTAAGGAAAGTGTAAAGCCCAGCGGCCTGGCGGCTTGGCATGGCAGGGAAAAGCAGCTGTCCTGGGGTGGTTGGCAGGAGGTAAATCTTGTTGATTAAGGCATTCCATCAGCCAGTCTGTGTCAGGCATCCTCTTGTGGTTGGATTCCTGACAATGGCAAAAGCTTTTCAGGAAAGCAGAAACTTTGCTCGGGGAACAGACCGCTAAGTAGCTCAGGGTTCAGTTGGGAAGCACCTAGAGCAGTGGCTCTCAACCTTCCCAATGCTGCAGCCCTTTAATACAGTTCCTCATGTGTGGTGACTCCCAACTGTAAAATTATCTTCATTGTTACTTCATAACTGCAATTTTGCTACTATTATGAACTGTAACATAAATATCTATGCTTTCTGACAGTCTTAGGCAACTCCTGTGAAAGGATCGTTTGACCTTACAGGGGGCATAACCCATAGGTTGAGGACCACTAGCCTAGAGGGCTCTGTGGTGGGTCAGTGGCAAGTGGACAGGCTGGTATTCAGTATTCATTTGCTGGGATGGATGGATGGATGGATGGACGGATGGGAGTATTTGGTGCTATATTGGGCTGTGAGCTCCTGAATGGAGGGGAATGAGGAGATCCTTGGCTTCTTTGGAGCTTAGCTACTTTGATGAAGGTCAAATAGAGATCAAGTTGTGAGTTCGATTGGTGTTTGCCCTGCCATTCACTTTGCCATTGAACTTTGTTTTTTTTCTGGATGGCCACAAGCTTTAACTTATGAAGAAGAGCCCATTGTAGGATCTAATGACCCCAGACTCATACATCTCTGATCTAGAGACTGCTGTCTCCTCCCTGGGACAAGCTCATGTATGTAAATATAACATTGACTGATAATCTTAGTCATCGTCCTGTTGGGCTGCATCTTCTAGCTGAGGGGATTTGCAAGTGATGATGGGGTACAAGTGATCTTTGCTCTGAGCTGTGTCCAGGAGAACAGGGGTAGAGAACGCCAACCTAGGCCAGCTCCAAGAGACTTCCAGTCTCTTGCATTGCATTGGTGGGAGTGAAGCAGTGCCCTGCAACATGGGGGTGATGGTCAGCTTTGACAGCATCCGGAATCAGTGAAGAGACTAGTCTCTGCACATGTATGTGCGGACAACTCCTAGAGTACATTTGGGTGTAGGTGGCTCTGTCCTGTGAGCTGAGATCTGTATGAAAAGGAGAAAGTGAGCTGAGCCCCAGCATCCGTCACTCTCGGCTTCCTGACTGCAGGTCAGTGTGACCGGCTGCCTTGTGCTTTTGTCACTGTGCCTTCCCTGCCCTGATGGGCTGCATCCCCAAACTGCCACAATAATCCCTTTAAACCTCAATTTCCTTTACCAGATATCTTCTTACAGCAACTGGAAAGGTCCCCAATGGCATAGGCAGGGGGATAGTGAGTGTCCATGGGGCTTCCAGTAGAGCTTCAGTTCTGAGTGCCTACCACGTGCCAGGGCCTAAGCCAGCCAGGGGATGGACACTTGAGGCTTAGGAACCTAGAGAGAGTCTGTGTTCTCAAGTGGAGGTGGGCCTTGAAGGGAGGATCATCACTGAACACCAATGACCAGAACTATCAAGAACGGACTGTCAGGCCTTTGAGCTCAGTGTCCTGCTTTGACTGTTGACAGAGACCAAGGCCTGATTCCTTGACTTATGCCTTAGGTGCTGTGGACTATTAGCTGAAGATGTGTTACATTTGTTTAAGCATGATGCAAAGGTGTATTGCACTCTTTTACACTGTATTTGTTCAACTCTGTGAAACTGTGTTACTTTGACTGTTGAAAACACCTGATTGGTCTAATAAAGAGCCGAACGGCCAGTAGCCAGGCAGGAGAAAGGATAGGAGGGGCTGGCAGGAAGAGGGAATAAAGAGGAGGAGAAATCTGGGAAGAAAAGATCAAGATGCAAATAAGAGGAGAAAAGGAAGACTCCAGGGACTAGACACCCAGCTACACAACAAGCTACAGAGTAAGAAGTAAAGGCTCATCGAAATAGAGGGAGGTAAAAAACTCAGAGGCAAAAGGTAGACGGGATAATTTAAGAAAAGCTGGCTAGAAACAAGTCAAGCTAAGGCGGGGCATTCAGAAGGAAGAAGTAAGTCTCTGTGTGTGCTTATTTGGGAGCTGGGTAGTACCCCCCTCGAAGAGTGAAAGCAACAGACTGCACTTGGGCTCTGAAGCCATCACTTGTGAGCTGAAATCAGAAGCAATGAACAGATAGGAGTGATGTAATTTCATTTGGGAAGAGGTCATTGTCACGGTTTGTTCTAGAAATCATTTCTGCATTGCCCCCCTCCATCCCCCTTTCTGACGATCAGGAAACCTAAGGTACAGGAGTGGAACTTCAAAAAGTCTTTAATGCACAAATGATTTTTACATGCAAGGACACATCAGAAAAGCAGAACAAGCCCTGCTTCAACATCAGTTACTGTCGCTGCTCAGTCTAAGACAGTGTGCTGGGCTTGATACGCCAGGGCTCTTTCCAGAATGGCTGGAGGGAGATTAGGATAAAAATTTAATCACCTAAATCTCCAGAGCTTGAGAGCTCTAATTATGTACTGGCATGTTGTCCCTCGGCGAACTGAAGGGTGTGCAGAAAGACCAAGGCCAAGAAGTAGTCACTGAAGGAGGGCCTCAGGGCCCTGGCACTTCCTGTCTACCCTGATGGCTACCTTAGGAGTCCTTTTACCGCAGTGGAGCCTTTTGTTTTATGGCACTCAGGTTCCCTCTCCCTCTTCTTTGTGGCTCCTTTTGTTCCAAAACCTTGAGCTCCTTTGTGGCCCAGCTCTGGTACATTTTATTATTTGTAAGGGATCACCTTTGGGACAAGCTACTGTCCATCCCCTTTCTAACATGGAGGGGCCTCTGCTGCTAGGATTCACTATGTTACTGAGATGAAAGGCCTTTCCATCCAGGTATAGAAGAGAAGGCAGGCCTGGATAGAGTCTCCTTCACTGTTCTGGTACCCAGGCTCCATGCTAGGTGCTTCATGCCCTTCCCGGCACCAGTGTGTTCAGAGGCTGCACCTCCCTGAAGCAGCAAGGCAAGTCTACTCATTCAGCATTGCAAATTCCTTCAGTTTGAAATATTCACCAGCCAGTCAGTCCTCCTGGCCCAGACTGGAAGACTATCCTTGCTGTCAGAGCCTTGCTGGGCTTTGGTAGAGCACCCAAGGGCATTGTTTACAATGGACTCAGTAGAAGAAAGGGAGCCAGGTGGGAATCAGGCCAGGTCCATCAGATCTGTAGATGAAGGATGGGGGTGTCAGTTCCTGGACCTGGACTGGCAGGCTTCTTCTCATCCTTGGCCATCCAGAGGCTCAGAACAAGTTAAGGAACCACTGAGCACTGAGGAGACATGCCTTATGGTGGTTTGAAGAAGAATGACCTCCAAAGGCTCGTATATTTGAATGCTTGGTCCTCAGAGAGTGGCACTATTCGAGAAGGATCAGGAAGTGCGGTCTTATTGGAGTAGGTGTGACCTTGTTGTCGGAAGTATGTCACTGGAGGTGGGCTTTGAGGTTTCAAAAGCCCAAGCCAGGCCCAGTGTCACTCTTCCTGCTGCTTGGAGATCCAGTTGCAGAACTCTCAGCTCCTCCTCCAACACCGTGCCGGCCTGCACACTGCCATGTTTCCCACCTTGTCGATAATGGACTAAAGCTCTGAGACTGTAACCAGGGCCCAGATAAATGTTTTCTTTTATAAGAGTTGCCATGCCCATGGTGTCTCTTCACAGTACCAGAATAGTGACTAAGATACCCTAATACCTGCCGCCACTTGGCAAATGACGTCCTGGCACCGAGGCTTAGCATAACATTGGGGCAGGTTCAAGGCCCAATCGAACCTTCCATTCTTTCTTCCATCTCTTTCTTGGGTTTCCTCTAGACATGCCTGAACTCCATTTTCCAAATGGCCTTCCTTAAGCAGAGTGGGAAGTTGTGTTGTGGGCAATGTGATTAGTATCAGCATGAGAGCCTGCAGGAGGAAGGTTAAGGGGGTTCACTTGGCTTATATCTCTGATCTCTGGTGTATATAGTCCATCACAGTGTGAAAGACAAGGTGGCAGGGGGCAAGGCCTAGAGACAGGGCTGGGACAGCAGGTCACACTGCACCACAGTTAGAAAGCAGAGAGTGAACAGGAAGTGGGGCCAGGTTATAGAGTCTCAAGTGGCCTACTTCCAACTTCTTCAAGGCTCTGCCTCCCAAAGTTTCTACAACCTTCCCAAATAGCACCACTAGCAGGGACCCAACTGTTCAGACACATAAACCTTTGGGGACATTTCATATGAGGGAACCCACAGCAGACCAAAGTATGGGTACCATCAAAGTCCAACTTGGTGAACTAATGAGTATTATTGGGGTTACTTGCAGGAGCAGAAATGACCCGAAGGCAGTTGTAGCACCAAAGCCTACGCAAGCTTGGGTGTCAGATCACAAAAGCTGGGAACCTGGAGCACACTGCACAGCCTGTAGGCAGCCCAGCTGCTTGGAGAGTCTCCTTTCCAGGTAGCTCAGTTGGCCTAAGCCTCTTCTAGGCAGCTCAGCTGGGCTCTAATGCTTCTTTTGGCACTTGGCTCCTCTGAGAATGACTCTCTGCAGTCCTTACTGCTTACTCTTGGGGAGGAAGGGACCTAATGAATTCAGTCAGTTTCAGGGACTTCCTGAGTCATTCAGGAGCTTCCCTGAGGGATGAAATGTTTCCATCTCAGAACAAACTGCCGTATGCCAACATTTGAAACACAATAATGCGCTGAAAAATAAATTTCCACAGCAGCTCAGCCCTGGAGCACAGCAGGTGCTCCCTCCAAGCTTGTCATTTCAAGTCCTCGTCCAGTTCCTTGCTGTATTAGGAAAAAAAAAATCACTTCCTGAAGCTAAGGGGGGCTTAGCTGGAGTCACCCAGACTTTCCCTTGGCTTCCTGAATTATTGTCCACTGAGAACGAGCTACCTGCTGCTCTGGTGAATCTAAGCAGAGCCCCAAGTCCTGCCTGGAGTACCAAGAACCACTCCCTCTAGCACAGTGGCCCAGGATCCTTTCCCGCCTGGGTGTTTATTTCTTGTAACATGAAGCGATGATTGAATTCTCACTTGTGAGATCACTCAGGAAACATATTTCAGCACCTACCAATTTCCATATAGATAAAAAAAAAAGGAAGAGAGAACGAAAACAACCACAGCCCGATCTTCACAAACCATGCATTTGAAACCTGTTCAGAGAGATGGATTGCTCTGTTAGGCCGCTAAGAGCTTTTCTTGACTTGTCAACATTTTATCCCCCCACAAACATTCTTGCCTATAAATTATTCATTACCCAGTTAGTAGTTAAAAAAAAAAGATGCCTGGGGCTGAGGCACTTTCTTAATCTTCCCTCTGCTTTTCAGACAGAGCTGTTTTATATTTTTTTCCTGCTCGTGTAGGGACAGCTGGAAGTCTCAGGAATTTGGGGCTGTAGTGGCCTGAGGAGGTGGCATCAAGCTACACAAGAAGTATCAGTTGTAGTTTGGAGGATTCTGTTGTTATCAAGTATGTAGATACTAGAAATGGATGTGTCTGGGACCTTTGCCCTTCTTCTGGCTGCAATACCAAGGTTTTCCTGGGAAACTGAAAGAATCCTTTATGGAGGTCTGGACCAAGTCTAGAAGAAGCATAGCTGGTTACATCTCAGCCTCCCCCAGCCCACCCATCTCCAGCCTGCCCCGTACTTCCCAAGCTAGAACTCTGTCTTGGGAGAGGGACCCACTTTTCTTTCTCTTTTTTTTTTTGTCCTGAACACCCAGGGCCTTGCTATGCTAAGACCTTTGTACTTTTTCTTGGGTACCTAAAAACCAACCTTCTCCTATAGTTTGGGTTCATGGGCTCTGCTATATCTCTGCCCTGTTTCTGGTGACAGAGGTGGGTGGGGATATATAGGTTCAGAGTTTAGGAGCTGTATTTATTAGCTTCTTGTGACAGCTAGAACAGGGTACCACAAACTAGGTAGCTTTATATCACAGGAGTTCAGGAGGCCAGAAGTCTGAGGCCAAGCTGTAGAGCGACATACTGCATCCCAGACACCGGCAAGGATGCTTCTTTTGCCTTTTAGAGGTCCAGGCTGGCTGACGGCCCCTAGTTTGCTGCTGACATGACCTCCACAGCCATACAGTTACCCCCGCGTGTTTCTATGTTCAAGTACCTCTTTTCTTTGTACATACGTATATGAAGGTCTGAGTGCATATGTACATGTATGTTGTATATGTGTTTGTGTGTGTATATATATATGTAGATCTGGGTGCACATCATGTGTGTGTGCGTGTGTGTGTGTGTATCAGATGTTAACTTCATGTGTCGTCTTCAGATGCCATCAGCCTTGTTTGTTTGTTCATTAGTGAGGCAGGGAGCTTGGCCTGGGGCTTGCTGGTTCAGGTAGGCTGGCTGTCCAGCAAGCCCCAGGCATCTGCCTGTGTCTGCGTCCCCAGTGCTGAAGTTAAAAGTGCTTGCTGCTGCTTCTGGTTTCTTCACATGGCCCCCGTGCTTGTGTGGCAAGAATTTTATGGACTGAGCTATCTCCCTAGCCCTGAGTCCCTCCTCTTACAGGGTCACAGCTTTTGTGGACTTTGCAGCCTCAACTTTACTACTTGCATATGCAATGGCCCCTTGTAAGCTCCCAGTGGGCGAGATCAACATATTTTGGGAGGACATGTTCCAATCCACCTAGGGGTCCGAGGAAGAAGTGATGGTCCAGAGGCTGTCAGAAGTGAGTTACTCATGCCCTGTGGAAGTGCTAAGAACTCATCCTTCTAGCCCAAGGAAGGAAAGAAGAAAATGGAGTAAGCTGTGGGGATTACCCCTCCATGGACTTGGGGCCTTCTGGACAGAGTGAGAACCTTGTTCCTGTGCCCTGCTCTGATTTACCTGCCTCTGTAGTAAAGGTGGCTCCTTGCTGGGCCCTTACGGCCTCTGAATGTCACAGGTTGACCTACTGCTGGCTAAGTGGCCTGCTGTTTTGGTCTCATGAGAGTTAGGCGAGGCATGGAGAGGAATGAACGGAACAGTTTGCTTGTTTTAGCAGGAACATGGGGCTATTCTACTAACTCTACCCCCAACTAGAGAAACAGGATTAATGAGTCTATCTCAAAATATTCGTATTAGAAATTAAAACAGACAGAGGGAAATGTCCCAGAGTTTGGCTTTCAAAGAACATTCCTGGCTGTTGGATTATAAACACTAGTGGCCAGACGCATGTCATCAAGGCCAGCCTGGGATCCATCACTGTCTCCTAGCTCAGCTTCTGCTGCAGTGTACTGGGTCCTACTTCCCAGAGAACAGATTGAAGAGGCAGGGTCCTGATGGTCCTTGTCCACTCTGGTTGGTGGTAGCTATCACTTTCTGGGTCATTCACCTTGTGTTCAACTTAAGTTTATTTTGTCAGTAGTCTGGACATCCTGGGTTCCTCCTGACCAAGTCTCCCCCACTCCCACCATGGAAACCTATGTGTCTGGAATAATAGGAGTGGAGGGAGAGAAGGACAGAGGACAGCTGAGAAAGGAAGTTTGTGCCACGCACGCTCATGTATGACAGTATCGTGTTTATTAGTCAGGGTTCCCAAGAGGGACAGAACAACTAGAATTAACATGGATGCAAAAGGGATTAGCTTACATGATATGGTGTGTGCAGTTCAACAATTGTTGCTTTACACCATAGAGATTGAAGACCTGGTAGTAACTCAGTTCATTCACTGGATCCCTCAGCAGTTCCATTCTGGCATGGAAGACCCAGAGATCCTGGAGAACCACTGGCCTTCTGTCCATGGTGAAAGCCCAAAGCTGAATTCTAATATCAGCGAAGGAATATGGCAGCATCAGTGTAGATGAACTCACCAGCAAGAGCGAATGTGAGCAGGCAAAAAGCAAAATGCTTTCTTCTTCCGTCTCCTTTATACGGGCATCACACTTAGGCTAAGTCTCCCCAGTTTAAACAATCCAACCAAGGAAAAATCATTTTCTGAAGTGCCTCTTGGTGGATTGCAGACTCAGTCTGTCTACTGCACAGAAGAAACTGGGAGTTAGAGAGACCAAGTACCCTGTGTACAGGAAGGTAATAAATAACATTGCTAAACAGGTTTAAGCGTTCCTCTTAAACATCACAGTTGGGTGAGTGGTGGCCAGTTAGAAGGGTCTGGGGGAACTAGGGTGTCTTCCCAGTTGAGCACTGCAGGAAGCTGAGTGAGGACCACAGCTGGGGGTGGACCACAGAAACCAGAGCCACCATTGTATCTTGTGATGTCAGACAGGAGTGACTCAGGAGAGAGACTCAGCGAGGCCTTTAACGGGGCTGAGTTGTTCTTCTGGGATCATTCAGGGGGAATTTTATTTTCTTCCCCATTGAAAGGCGTGGGGGTAAAGTCAGAGGAAGTTTTTAGAATACAAACTTTCAATAATTCCTGATAAATGTTTTCTAGAAATCTGAACCGCTCCAAAGAGACGCAAGGTTGGTGTCATTTAGTTTTGTTTTTATTGTCTCAAGACAGAGCTCCCTGAAATACTGTTGCAAAAAAAAAAAAATACATAGGCCATTTATTTCAGGATTATTATTTTTATCATCAGCCTTGTTGAGATACTTGGCCTGAATCTCATTTTGTAGCCCCTGGCCTCGGGTATATGCGCATTCCAGGGTACATTAATTCAGAGTTTTTAGTGTGTGCAGAGCTGCGCACCCATCAGGGACCATCTTTTAACTATCTTCATCATTCCTGAGGATGCAGCCTTGGGCATGAGCGCCGCCACTCAGGACAATGACTTCCGCACGCTCTCTGCCTGTGTCCTCTGGAACTCTCTCTTCAGCTACCCTCCTCCAGGTAGCCTTTGGGCGGTCTGGCACTTGCTACATAGACTAGTCTCTGCCCTTACCATTGCAGTATGATTTCTGCCTCTGCCTCCCAAGCTCAGGAGCTGCAGGTGTGTGCCCTGATGCCTGGGTTGGCTGGCTTTCTTCACAAGTGTCATTCAGGTAGTTCTCGGAGACTTTCAGGAATGACTTGTATTTCAGGACAGTTTGCTAGCTTTGCTTCTTTACTGGGCAGCTCTTCGAACAACTCATGCTGCTGTCCCAGAGGAGGAGGCACTGCTTTCTCTCTTACTAGCCAAAATGTCTTTTCATACGATTTTGCCTGCTAACAGCCTTGGCAGACCACAGTGCGTGTAACAAGTAATAGTGTAATGTTCTGCTGTATTTGCATAATCTATCTCTTAAACCCAGTAGAGTAATATTTTAGTTTTCAAATAGATCATCTACATATCTATATGTATGCATATATGTAGTAATATGTGTGTCTACTTGTCATCTATCAATATTTCTACTTATCTATTATTTATTATATGTTTATCTTTTCATCTGTCAATTATCTATGTATCTATCACCTATCTATGAGTTATTTATCATCAACCAATCAATCAATATCTATCTATCTATCTATCTATCTATCTATCTATCTATCTATCTATATCTATCTGTGATCTATTACCATCTATCTACTTGCCTATCTTTCTTTCATTCCTTCTTTCCGACTTAAGACTTTTTAGTATTCTAACCTGTTATTTGTTGGAACTTATGGCGTGGGGAATAGTTTATACAGTTTCTGTTCTTCGAAAGTACTTGGTGTGCATGTGTGTAACCATATATGTGCAGGAACGTGCCTGTGTTTAGTGTGTTGCATTGCTTGTACAATCCTGTGTGTAGAGGCCAGAAGTCATCCTTGCGTGTCTTTCCTTAGGAGGTGTCCACTTGGTTTGTTGAGACACAGTCTTTCATGGCCAGAGACTCATCAAGTAGGCTATGGCCAATGAGCCCAAGTGATCTGCCCATATCTGTCTTCCTAGAGCTAGATTACAAGGGTGTATCATTATATCAGCTTTAATATGGGTGATGGGGAAATCAGGTCTTCATGTTTGCCTGATGTGGTGGTTTGAGCAAGAATGGTCCCCATAGGCTCATAGATTTGAATGCTTGGTCACCAGGGAAGTGAGTGTTTGAAAGGGTTAGGGGTATGGCTTGTTGGAGGAAATGTGTTACTGGGGGTGGGCTTTGAGTTTTTCTAAAGCCCATACCAGGCCCAGTGGTTTTCTCTTTCCGCTGCCTGCAGATCTGGATGTAGAACGCTCAGCTACCATGTCTGCCTGTGTGCTGCCGTGCTCCCCACCTCGAGGATAATGGACTATCCTCTGAAACTGAAAGCAAGCCTCAAGTAAATGTTCTCTTTTATTAGTTGCCATGGTCATGGTGTCTCTTCACAGTAATAGAACACGGACTAAGGCGCCTGGCAGGCACTTTCCTACTGACATCGTTTCCCCAAACTCTTGCTCTTTGTAATTTATAGAAATCATTTTGGACAAGTAAAGCTATAGGGAGGGAGTGAGGCCCCGAGATAGTCAAGTTCTGTGTGAACATGTGATGTTTGGCATGAGCAAAATGTGTAAAGTTTGACACAAGTGGGCCATGTCAAGGACCAAGATCTTGGACACATGGGAAGTTGGCAAAGCCTTCCTCCGGTCCAAGAACAGTGTTTTTAAATGATTGACACGTGTGTACAAAAACCAGCATCAGCAGCTTACTCCTCCAGATGTTTGCAGCCTGAGCCTGCTCCATATAGAGACCTCTCCTAGGAGACTAACTTTCCCTCCCTATGCTGTACTAAATGACATGCCGGGATTCCTTGTTGGTGCCACTTCATCAGGGTGCACACATCCCACCTGAGCCCAGCTTTTCTGTATGTGTGCCTGTCCTTCTTTATTCCTGTGCCACCCCAGTCAGCTTTCCGGGACCAAATTATTTTTAAGAACCCAGGTCTGTTCTTTGCTACCAGAACACAAAATCCAGCGGGAACCAATGAATTAAGTTTTGCCATATTGCACTGATCCTTGAGGCCCACGGTAGGTTGTACTCTAGCAGGCAGAGAGAGTCAAAGAACAGAGCAGGTTTGCAAGGTAAATCTGAGGGTGATGCTAGTTCTCTCTTGGTAATGTCAGGGAAGACCCTGCTTCCTCCATCCTTAGAAACCTAGGCAAATAACACAAAATATAGGTTCATAAAACTTTCAGGGACTGAGGAGATGGCTCGGAGAGTAAGAGTGCTTGCTGCTTGAGCATGAGACTATGAGTTCAAATCCCCCAAATCCACATAAAAAGCTGGGTGTGGTCCCAGGCCTGGGGGTTGGGGAAGACAGGATGATGGCTGCCAGCCTAGCTCCAGGTTCAGAGAGACCCAGTCCCAAGGTAATAAGGTGGAGAGCGAGAACGGGATGTTTGACTCTTTTCTGGCACATAAGTGCACATGACACGAACACCTGTGTACACACATGCACTATACATGCTTACACATGCACACACACACAATTAAAAATTTGGAAATGCAATACAAAATAATTGGCTTAGAAAGGATCCCGGAGATTTTCCAGTTTGACTTCCTTTTTTAACACTTGAGGAAGACGACTCACCCAAGGCACAAAGCTGGCTGCAGAGTCAATCCAATAACTAAATTTGGTTCCACTGGGATTCTGGAAGGGTTTTGCTCTGCATTCAATATGTTATACTTTGTTTTAGCTTCAATGTTGTCATCTCCGAGGCAGTTGGTGGCTTTGGAATACATCAAAGGTTGTTTTGTTGTTTTATTTTTAATTGGAAACAACGGTCTTTCATATCTATTTTTAAGTACTTTGAAATTTGCAGCACATTTTACAGTTTGCAGGGCACATTAAAGTTTGCAGGATACTTTACCCTTGTCTCCAATTTGTTCTTTAGGCAAACACTGGTGAAGGCAGTTGAGTGGCTTGAGAGACAGGCAACCTTCGTTTATGTTGAGTTTTCTGTCCCTGAGACCATGAGCCCCTTTGCAGAGTCTGGGGGGCCTTTTGCTATGTGGACTCAGAACCAATCCATGTTCAGATCCTTTTATTTCTCTAAAGGTCCCTTTGGGGTGAAGCTAGAGTCTCCTGCAGATGGTCCCTTCCTCTGCTGGGTCTGTGTGCTGGACAGTGGGCAGGGAGTCTCTACCATAGTGAGAAGTCTGGACAGTTCCTATTTTTGATGCCACCATCCTGCACCCCTGAGAGGAGAGGACTGGGTGTGTGTTAGGGCAGACTTTTCCTGGCTTCTGGCACAGCCATAGTTCAGGCCCCTGGCTGCTGTCCCCACATGGTAATTACTTGAGGGATTTGTAAGTTTTGTGTCTCCATGTAAACTAATGACCTCAAAGCACAGTGTCTGGAAGGGAGGGCAGCTTCCTTTTATGGCTCAGGGATTGAGTGGCTTCCAGAGGGGACTCTTTCACACTATTGTCAAGGATAGGGCTGGTGGGTCAGTGTCTATCCTGGGCTAGCAGCTTCCTCATCAGGCTGACAGGAAGCCCCTATTCTTCATTTTAGAGCTACGCTGGGTTTGGGGACAGATGACTGTTAAGTGCCCGTATTATTGGAGTTTATGGACCTCTTGTTCCTGGGCACTCACTACTTTAGGAACTAATTTATGAGTTAATCACAGTTGTTGGAGTTCTCGGCACCAGCATCTTCCTGTTGAAGTGGATAACACCTTTTCTGCCCACTGTCTGGCATCTCCCTCAGCAATGACACCTTTTTGTTGGTTTGTTGTGTGCATGCCCCACCCCTCTCTCTTCAGGTCTGAATTGAGCAGCTCTCACAAGAGCCTGAGGGCTCGTACCTCCTCTCAGACCTGACATCCTGCCTTCCCCCTGTCCTTCAGCTTTCCTTGTAAGTGGAGGGCAGGGAAGCATAACAGGAGCCTGCCTCAAAAAATTGTCTGTCTGTCTGTCTGTCTGTCTGTCTGTCTATCTACCTACCTACCTATCATTTCTCCCCCCTCTCTTCTCCTCTTCCTCCTCCTCCTTCCTCCTCCTCCTCCTCCTCCTTCTTCTTTTTCTTCTTCTTCTTCTTCTTCTTCTTCTCTCTCTCTCTCTCTCTCTCTCTCTCTCTCTCTCTCTCTCTCTCTGTGTGTGTGTGTGTGTGTGTGTGTGTGTATGGGTGTACACATGACTTAGTATACATATGGGAGTCAGAGGACAAGTTGTGAAGCAAGTTCTCTCTTATTAGCTCAGACTGTCAGGCTCGACAGACAGCAAGTACCTTTATCTGCTGAGCCATCTTGTCAGCCCTACAGTAGTTTTCTAGGGCTTTAAAGAATTGACATCATCCGGGTGTGGTGGTACACACCTTTAATCACAGCACTTGGTAGAGACAGGCGGGTTTCAGTGAGTTTGAGGCCAGCCTGGTCTACATAATGAGTTCCAGGATAGAGCTACATAGTGAGACACTATTTTGAAAAACAACAACAACAAAAATAGGAAACAAGCAAATAAAAAAGAATTGAAATTAAGTCCTGGATCTGACCCTTACCTCCAGGTCACCCAGTTGCCTCAACCTGCACACTTCCTCCCCAATCTATAAAATGGGTGTCCAGTCACCTTTAGGGAAAATTCCAGGCTCTAGCACACCCGGGGAGGCTGCTGGAGAGCGCTTGCCTGAGCCTTGGCCTCCCTGCCCACTTCCTGTGAGGTCTTTGGTCCCTGAGGATGTCAGAAGTCCTTTACCAACAGGCACTCACATGCCATTCTTACCTAAAAGACTGCCTGACAGGTTGCCCGGAGCTCAAGTGGGAACTGATGTGTGCGGGGCTGGCCCACTAGAAAGGCTCTCAGATGGCTGGCCACGTTCTCGCTTTCCCGGCCACATGTGTGGGGAGGAATTGTGTGAGTGTCTCAAGACTCATGCATCCTTCTGAAGGCCAGGCCTTGCTGTCCCTTGATTCACAGCCTGATTCACAGGGTGACTCTTTGTCCTCCTCCTGCTGAGCTCTGAGCCACCGGAACAACACTTGCTGTCACCCCCGAGTGCTGACTGTGTATGTGTGTGTGAACGTGAGTCTATTATATACTGTTGATATGAACAGCCCTTTGGCCATTTCTTCTGTGAATGGGTTGTGACAGGATTGCAAGGTGTCACATGGCTGGAGAGTGGTCGCCTTCCTGGGCAGTTGCGCCAAAGGTGGGGTTTGTGGGGGTGTTTACATTGCTATGCTTTGAATAACAAGCCTGGGAAAGGCTGCAGAGTGCAGGAGAGACTAGGAAGCCTGTGTGTCTGTCCCACAAGAACTACAGTACTCTAATTGTACTCCAGTTTTGTGCTCTGACTGAAACTCAGGGCCTTCATGGTCATTCAGAGGGAGGCCTCGGTGCATAAGGTGTGTAGTAGCTGAGGCAGACCAAGGGAGACTTTTGGAAGTTCATGGAGAGCTGAGGACAGGGACCAAGGGGGCTTATGATAGGAGCCAGGAGCAGGCTGGGCAGTTATGAGAGAAAGTTGGGTAGTAAGGAAGCACTGACTGAATATTAACACTCCCCGTGGCCTCCCACAGCCTCTTGTTCTGAAACACCCACCAGAGGGTTAGACCCTTAAAAGCTGGCTGGTTTTTTACTGAGAAGTTCGGTCTCTCTCTATTAACCTGTTCTCCCTGCAGTTCTGTCCACATGGCTTTGAGGGAGATACCCTGGGCATTGATTTACAATAAGGAAGGTGCTCTTTATGACATGGGAGAAAGTTCTAGAACAGTCTGTTAGGAGTATCTTTCTTTCGGTGTTTGCATACTTGGCCTCTTGCTGGGTTCCTCAAGACAACAGACAGCAGGGTTTTTACTTACTTGTTTTTTAACAGAGGAGAAAGTGTTGACTGTTCTAAGAATACGTTCTGCATGGTCGCTTTATTTCTCCTGTCAGAAGAGTTTGTTCCTGGCAGGTTTATTTGTCCGGGAGCTGACTATTGTTTGAGGTCCAGCCACTGTTGAGTCTGGACAGTTCCTTAGAGATTTCCTGCTGTCTTGTGAGCCTAATCTTTAGCTCTGGCAAAGTGGGCTCAACCTCTAAGCACAGCCATTACCTCCACACAGGCCACATCCATCAAGTTTCGGAGCTGGTACAGAAACAGTGTTAAATACCAAGCAGCCACAGGCAGGTGGATGTCAGTCCCAAGGATTTTCTCATTCCCTGCTGATGTTCATGATCTATGTGGGGGGGGGGGACCTGTCCCCAGGGGAAAGAGTGAAGTCAAGGTAGAGAGTCTCTGCCATTTTCTCCCTTCTGCCAGTTCCAATACTCTACTCTAAGCCACATCCTCACCCCATCCATACTCTGCCTACACAGCATCGGTGGGGAGAGCCTTGGGCCTAGGGTAGAGGTTCAGAGGTTTATTCCGTCATTGTCATGGCAGGAAGCCTGGCAGCATGCAGGCTGACATGGTGCTGGAGAAGGAGCTGAGAGTTCTACATCTGGATCTGTAGGCAGCGGGCAGAGAGCAAGACACTGGGCTTGGCTTGAGCATTTGAAACCTCAAAGCCCACCCCCAGTGACACACTTCCTCCAACAAGGCCACGCCTCCTAATAGTGCCCCTCCCTGTGAGACTATGGTTTTCATTCAAACCACCACAGCACCAAGACACGGTACCTAAGACACCACACTCAGTCATAGCACCTAAGACACAGCACTCCGTCACGAGGGACTCCTATCCTGCCCCTCCGTCCATTCCTATCCTGCCCCTACATCCATGCCACTCCTTTATGCCTATGATGGCAGACCTCTGTCAAACCTTAAAACAACCCAACCCAGCTGAGCATGGAGGGATCCTGTAGTTAGTTCTCCTTGGATAATTAATATTTCTCGCCGGCTAATATGTGGATGACTTGGTCCCAGTTGCTGATCCTATTTTTGGAAGATGTGAAAATCTGAGGAGCTAGGGTCTAACTGGTACAAAGTGGGTCACTCAGGGAAGGCTCTGGAAGGATATGCCTAATTCTTGGGTTCATATCCACTCCCAAATCTGTTCTTTCCTCCCTCGCCCCAGCCCAATGTATATGAGATGGAAGTCTCAGCCACATGTTCTTACCAACATGCTGTTTTTTCCAAGTGCATGGGACCAAGTAACCATGGCCCAATTACACTCCTCCTCTCTGAAGTGGTCATGCCAGGTCTTATTGCAGCAATAAGAAAGGCGAATACAGCCCTAAACACTCACTTAAACAAATGGAGGACATTGCCATAGATACAATGCAATAACTCATCGTATCATAGGCCACTGAAGTCATGGGGCACGAGGCACTGATGCTTCAAGGTCCTTAATGAGGTGCCCTGTATCACAGCTCTTCAAGTGAGGTTCATGGGGGCTCTTCCCACCCAGTTCCTGGGAAGGTGGGATGAGGAGGTCTGGTCTTTCCCAGACCAGGAACATCAAACCACAGACAACCTTGGTTTACTCAGTATTATACAAAAGTAGTATTATCCTTAAAATTGTGTATCTTCTCCTGGGACTACCAAAATGAATTAACCCCAAATTGGTTGCTTAAAGCAATAGAAGATTATTTTCTCCTGATCAGAAATCTGGAAGCCCAGCCAGGCAGGCAGTTGTGGCACATATCTATAATTCTAGCACTGGGGAAGCAGAGGCAGGTGGATCTCTGTGAGTTTGAGGCCAGCCTGATCGACATAGTGAGTTCCAGGACAGCCAAGGCTACACAGTAAAACCCTGTCTTGAAAACTAAAAAGAAAAAAGAAAAGAAAAAAAAATCTAAAAGCTCAAAGTCTAGGTATCAGCTGGTCCCTCTCCCTTTGGGGACCTAGGAGGTGGGGTGTCATTCCTGCCTCTCCCAGCTGCTGGTGCCTGCTACAAGTCTCTGATTTGCTTGGCTTATGGCTGCATCTGTCTTCCCATTGCTTTCTCTACTATGCATGTCTTCTGTCTTAAACTGACTGATTGATTATTTTGTGCATGCCACAGCTTGTGTGTGATCAGAGGGCAGCTTTGATAAGCAGGTTCTTTCCACTTGCATGTGGATTGTGGGGTTTAGTTGCAGGTTGTCAGGCTTGCACAGGATGGGTTTTTCTCATTGACCCACCAACCCTTCTTTTTTGTCTTTCATGAAGGTCTCTGTGCCTGGATTTAGGTTCTACCCTAACCCAGGATGATCTCGTCTCAAAATCCTTAAATGACAACCAGGCAGAAACACATGCTCCTTGCTCAGCAGCGGTGGTGTACACCTTTAATCCCAGCACTCAGGAGGCAAGGGCAGGCAGATGTCTGTGAGTTCAAGGCCAGCCTGGTCTACAAGGTGTTCCAGGACAGGCTTTAAATCTACAGGAAAACCCTGTCTCGAAAAACAAAAAAACAAAACAAATCAAAACAAATCCTCAAATAACAATGACAAAGATCTCTTTTGCTTAACAAGATCCCACTCACAGGTTCTCCAATGTGGACATGCCTTGTTTAGGGGGCAGAGTCACCAGGAACCAGCTGTGTTGTGAGAGATTAAAGGTGTCCGAGGAACCTGTGAGCCATCCACAGGCCTAGTATCGGGAACCTATTCTGCTATGGAGTTTTTACCTATTTTGCCACTGAGGGATCATAGCTCTGCCTCTCTGTCGCTCTGCATGTCTTCAGACAAGCTGCCACACAGTTCCCAGCCTTACTCTGCTCATCTGGGAAGTGGCAACTTTGAGGTGGAGAGAGGTGGGGTGGGGTGTAGTGAGGCCCTGAGTGAACGGACCTGTCTGCTGGTCCCTTCTCCATCATGATCCACTGTGAGACCAAGGCACATTAGTGGAGGGGACTTGCCAGTGCCCATGGGGAACAAATGCTGGGAATCATTGTCACCTCCTCTTGGGCAGATGAGGGAACTGGCTTTAAGCCCAGGCTGGCCACCATGTGGACTCTGGATGGAGCGAGCCAAGCATCCTCCCAAGAGCCAGAGGGCAAGGCATACAAGGTAGTGCCCAGGCGGGCGACAGTTGCTGTTTAAGTCACTGACTCATTGAATAACTGTGATGGTGAGCAGCCAAGTGACAGATTCTTAACCTCAGGCTCTACCTGGGTGATGAAGGCCCTGTCTCTACTCCAGGGGCCCATGGACACATCGGTGGAGCAGGCCTACCATTTTAACTGAAATTTGAGAGTCGAGTGGGAAGTTGGTCAAGGGAAGGAACACGGAACTACAGGAGGCTTCACAGAGGCTGGAGCGTGTCTCCTGGGTCACGATGGATGAGCAGGAGTTCACCAAGCATAGGACAGCTACATCCATCATAACCCCCGCATTTAAAGACACTTCATTCACAAGCGTTTACCATTTCACAGTTTCCATGTGACCCATCAGGAATTTGGAATCAGATAACCTAAGGGGGGCAGGTTTGCCTTATAGTTTCCACTAGATTCATGGGAGTGGCCCTGACCTTCACCGACCTCAACACGTCACCACGAAGGTTTTTTAGTCCCTCTACAAAGTCTCCTGATTAAATCAATGGCCTCCAGGCTCTGAGGATGGCTCACATAGTTAAGTCTTTGCTTCACAAGCACAAAGACTGGAGTTTATTTCATTTGTTTATCTGTTTGCTTGCTTGCTTGTTTATTGTTTTCTTTGAGACAGGGTTCTTCTGTGTAACCCTGGCTGTCCTGAAACTCACTCTGTAGAACAGGCTAGGCTTGAACTCAGAGATCTACCTGTCTCTGACTCCTGGGTGCTGGGATTAAAGGCTCATGCCACCACCGCCCAGTGTGAATTTAAACCCTAGAAGCCCCATAAAATGGTTGGGTTTGGTTTAGACGCTTGTTAATCCCAGATGTTAGAGGCTGGTGGATCCCGGTGGATCCACAGGGCTTGGCAATTAGCCAGCCTAGCCTCGCCTAGCTCCAGGCTAGTGAGAGACCCTGTCTCAAAGGAGGTGGATGGCATTAGTAAAGAAAGTTCAAGGTTGTTCTCTGGCCTCTACACACGTGAGCAACCACATACTCCACCCACATAACTAATTCACAATAGCGATCACCAGCTAACTAGTGATGGTCCAGGAGATGGCAAGATGGAAGCCACAGGCTTCTTAGAACCTAATGCATCCCTTTCTATCACACAGTCCTTCTGATGTGTTCTGCTCCCAAGAAGCGAGTCATAGGGCCCGCCCATCATCCTTCAGGGACTGAATTTTGGGAGGCAAGGATCATGAATGGGGGAAGGTTCAGCATCTGTTGACCTCATAGAACACTGGGGTGTCTGTAGAAAGCAGCCACATTGAACTCGGGTACCTGGTTCTCACCAAAGGGCTAGAAGAAGGCTGTAATGAGGACTAAGAGAACTGATCGTCAGGAGAGTGACCACTGCTGGAGAAATACAGGCCTTTCCTCATGACATATGACTCTAGGGTCCCGCACTGAGGCTTTTGTTAGCAGACACAGCTCATGTTCACACTCCCATAGTTCTCCCGGAGGAAGATTCTGCTTCGGGCTCTACTTTATGGGTAAAGAAGCTGAGGCCTGAGGACACTGGCCAGGCGGTAGAGTGAGTTTCCAGTTTCCACAGCTATGTCCCACAGTCCCTCAGTCCAAGACCACATGTGGCCCTAGAATCGCAAGCAGGTGCCTCTGGAAGTCTTTGGGAGGTTTGGGGTCAGCTCCACCCAAGTGCCTTTTGTGTCCAACGGTGCAGAAGCCAGGCAGCTCCAAGGTCATCCCCAGGTCAACAGTGCTGAGATTTGTCTGTTGTTGTGTATATGTGTGTGTGTGTCTGTATTTTTTTTCTCCATCAGGGAAAGGTTATGACACTTCTTCAGGGTCACCAGGATGAGGACTGTTCACTCTGTGTCAGCAAACACAGGAAGGTGTCCTGCTTGGCCAAGGACATCCTGTTTGGCCCAGATCCACCCTACAGTCCTGGTCCTGCAGAGGAGACAACATCCTGGGTATTAACCTTAGGCCTTCATGTACGTTTGGCTTGGGTGGGGGGTTCTGTGGCGGTCCATGAGGCATCAGCCTTGTTGTTTATGCTTCCCCGAGTTCAGCCGGTGCTTCCCTCAGAAGCCCATGCGCTCCCAGATCCATCCATCTTGTACTCAGTGAAGCCACAGAGAGGGAGGCTGGGCAGTTTGAGCAGGAAGTTCACAGCTGGACCATGTGTGTCATTTATCTCACGAGCACTGATTTCTGCACTCCAAGTGCTTACCTGGGATGACGTGAACAGGGAAGATGGGTTCCTGGGGTCATGGGCAGGGTGCTGGGAGCTTAGGTCCACCATCCTCCTGGATGAGCGGCGGTCAGTGTCCAGGTGCTGAGCAACCAGGCTTGTTACCAAGCCTGATTCCAGGTGGACAAAGGCAGGGTACCTAACGTCCTCAAGCCTCAGTTTTCTTAGCTGTGAAATGGGTGTAATTAATTGTTCCTTCTTTCTCAGAGTCAGGTTGAAGGTTGGTATGGACCTGCAGGTCAAGGGCTTTAGGTCAGAAATGACACAGAAGTGTTTGTATAATGAATGGAGTGACCACCATTAATGCCCTTTCACCAGTGTGAAGCTCTTAAGGTTTTTAGCCACACAGACAATGAGACAGATGATTCTGGCTCTCAGTGTAGCCGTGAAAAGAGCCCCTCTGGGTCTCAGCACAACAGAGGAAACCGCCACTGGCTCTATCTTACTGTGCAGCCTTAGACTAGTCCCTTCCTTCTCAGTTTTCCCTCTTGCAAAATGGTTAGATTGTCCTGCATACGGCACAAGTCCTCGCCAGCTCAGCCTTCTCTGGAGCTGTGACTGCAGGAAGTTCTGGAACCCTGAAGTGGCCTGGACACTAGATGGTCAGAGGGCAAGGTGACATGTTGTCAGGATAATGGGGGGACAGGCTGACGGGGTACTGGAAGGACATGGCAGTGTACTCTGGGGACATTCTGGCTGGGGCTCGGAGAAGGTTATCAAGATGCCTGGTGGATAGTGGTGGATAGATTGCCTGGTGATTGGAATACATTGGGCTGCCATTTAAGGGTATGTGATTGACAGCTGGGAACAGTGTGGCTGGTCTATTCTTCTCTGGTTTTACCAACCCACAGTGGTTTTAGACCCAGGGAGCTTCTTCCCCCTGCTTTTCCTTCTCGACTCCCGTCTCTGTAAGATGTTGCGGGGCTATCCTGTAAGCTTTCTTTTACAATCGCAGTTGCCCCCAGGCAGAAATGTTGGAGTCAGCTTCTCTCACTGAGGATAACAAGGCAGAGACACCAAAAGACCCCAAGTACTGACACCTTGTCCCCAAGTGCCCTGTCTCCTTCCACTCCTTCAAAGGGAACAGTAACAGAGCCCTTTTGAGAGAGTGATCCAGCAGGGAGCTGGCCCCGAGGCCTGCAGTCTCTAGCCTGTCAGAACCCCCAGTTGCCTGGGCAGCACATAGTCGGGGGGTGCTGACGGCATGGGGGGGGTGCGGGCGCCGTCTCCACCCAACCAGTATGCTGTGGCTGCATATTTACTTTCCAAGTTCAGCCTCATGGTAAACAGGACACACCAGATTTCTTTCCATCTTCTGTCCAGCTCTCCGGCCAGATGTTTTCCACTGGCGTGTCCTTCCTGCAACGGGGCACGGTTTTGAACCGGAGAAAGGAAAGCCTAATTGTGGTGAGTGTGGAGTCCATGCCTCTGGTCATTAACGGGAACACATTGCCCATTTACTCGATAACTGCTCTCTGATTGGGCATTGGGGTGTGGTGCGGTGGGGGACCAACCCTGTGGGATGGAAGTGGGAAGCAGGCTGTGGAGAGGTTCCTGTACACATACAGGTTGGGACGAAGTGGGGCAGGGACTTGGAATGCCCTGGGGAGGCAAGCCTAAAGGTGACTAAACTCAGAGTTTCTGGAAGGAGAAAGGGACCCTTTGCTAAGGCATGCATCTTCCGAGCTATAGGGGAGAAGGGAAGTATGTGTGTTGGGGAAGGGTGGGCCGGGCTTTGGGTGCAGAGTGAGGGATGAGACCAGAGAGAACCAGGGTCACAGGCAGGACTTGGGTGCCAAGTTCAACACTATAGACTTTTACATACAAATGGGGGTATCTGCATTTTATATACAGGCTCTTGGCAGGGTACTCACGGTCAGATACCTGCAATGGATAGACCCAGGGCCCCAGGTGCTATAGTGGTGACGGACAAGGTGGAGTAAGGTTAGGAAAGACACGGAACTTGAGGACTACTATTGAGGACAGGGCTATCGACCCAATGAAAAGAGTGTGTCACTCTGGGGATGTGTGGTGGGGCAGGGCTCAGGGTCTCAGACACAGTGGGACTTAAAGCTAGGGCTCCATGTTCCTGCCAGATAGCTGAAATCATCCCAGGAAACTGGGTTCTGAGCAGGTGCCAGGAATAGGACCTGGGAATTATATATATATATATATATATATATATATATATATGCACACACATATACACATGTACACATATACATGCCTGTACAAGCGTATGCAGGCGGTACATGAATAATGGCAGCCACTTACTGCCTGATTCTCTTCTGGTGGACTTCCCTTTTGCTGAGCACAGCACTGTGTAATTTAATCCCCACCTTCCCATTTTACAGGTGAGAAGTGTAGGAGAGAGAAAGAGCGAGAACGAGAGAGAAAGAGAGAGAGAGAGAGAGAGAGAGAGAGGAGAGAGAGAGAGAGAGAGGAGAGAGAGAGAGAGAGAGAGAGAGAGAGAGAGAGAGAGGGAACAGAGCTCATGGGAGCTTTGCTAAACCAGGCTCTGGATTGCCTGAAGCCTGAGAGACAGATTGTTGGGGTGATGGGCATTCCTGGCATTTGGACTTTGGACCTCCTAGTGGCCATGATGCTCACTAGAAAACTTCCCCTTCTTAACTTGCTACTATGGGTGTCTTCTAGACCATTCCTCTCTTGCTGTAAGAGATGGTGTTAGATTGTGAGAAGTACTTAGTGAGGATGCTTGCCCAGTGTTTATCCCCAGGGACCCTTCCCTGCCCACCACTGTAACAAAGACCAGTGAGTCCCCTCTACAAGGAAGCCAGACAGGCTCCCTCCCTCTAACTCCAACCGACAGACGCCCACATTTGTCATCCCCTTCCTTTTCATTTGGCCACATCTCAGTGCTGTACCCAAATACTTAGAATCATTTTTTGTTTAAAAAAGGACGCTATATTGTATAAGCTGTTTTCTTTGTTAGGGAAACAGATTTTATTTGTTAAGAATAAGCTTAGGGAAAAAACGTAGATTCATAGAAAATATTGAGTATATATAATCTTTTGGGAATTTTTTTCTCTCCAGTTGCATTGCTGGGGACTTGGGTTATTGGGAGAGTGCTTGCCTAGCATGCATCAAACCCTGAGTTTCGTTCCCAGCACAGCATAAAGCTGGCATGCTGGTGTGTGTGTGTGCGTGTCCAGCACTGGAAAGGAAGAGGCAGGAGGATCTGAAGTTCAGGATCATCTCTGGCTGCCTGGGATAACTGAGAGCCTGTTCTTAAAAAAAATAGATTAAAATTTATTCTAAAATAATTTTTATAAAATTATATTTTATATTTTATTAAATACATTTCATAATTTATATTTTTTATATGTATTTAAATACAAATAATTAGAAAGGGGTTTGGCATTTGCATAGCTAGTTGACTTCCATAATGGGGCAGCTGTTCAGATCAAAATGTCAGAAGCAGCCAATTACTGCATAGCTTAAGTTGGGAAGTTACAAATCAGTGTGGCGTGTTTACACACTGGAGTGTGTGTTCACTACTGTTCTCCTTGCATAACAACACACCTGGCAAGAAGCAACTTAAAAGAGGAAGCACTTGCTTTATCTCAAAGTTCAAGGGGACACAGTTAATCATGGAGGAAGATGCTGCCGCAGGAGTGAGAGGTAGCTGGTCACATTGTACTGCAGTCAGGAAGCAGAGAGAGATGATGAATGCTGGCTTCTCCTCACTTTACCTTTGTGTTTGTTTGTTTGAGTGAGCCAGGACCCCAGCCCCTAGAACGGAGTTACCCACATTTAGGGTGAATCTTCTCACCTCAATTAATTGAATCTAAGCCATCCCTCACAGACAAGCCCAGAACTTTGTTTCTTCGGTTAAGTCTAGATCTGTCAAGTTGACAGTCAACATTACCTATCCCTGTGAATTATAAAGCAGGAAGATGGAAAAAAAATTAGGTCATAAAAATAAGGGTGGATGACAGCAATCTAACTTTAGATTAAAGAGGACACCTAGATCTCTTCCTTACTCAGTATGTAGGACACTTTAGGACAGTGCCCCAGCATTTGGAGAGAATTCAAGGTCAACGGGGTAGTGGCATGGGTCTCCATCAGCAGAGAGAATACCCTGTGTGTGTGTGTGGGGGGGCATGTAGAGGAAGGAATGTCAAGGTCTGACCGTGACTCAAGGTGACTGTGCTGTAGAAGATCCCCGGGTGTCACAACTACAGCCTGATTGCAGGAAAGGGCTTAGAAACCAGGGCTACACAGAGTCACTGACTCTGTGGGAGAGACGCTGAACTTGGCTATGAGAACTGCGGTCACCAAAGAGGACTCTCAGAACAGGGCAGAGTGACTTCTCTAAGCACTAACTCAGCTGAACACATTGTCCCTCGGCCCTATCCAGTTTTCCATGCTTACCTAGTAACAGTCATGGTTTTCTAAGAAGCTCTTTTGTTTTTAAAAAACAGTGTGTGCTTGTGAAAGAAAAAATTAAATGCATAATGTAGGAAAAAGGGACAAACATTATCCTCGCTTTCATTGCTTAGGGCTCCATTGTGGAGCAATGCATTCCAGCCTCTTCCGTAGACGGGTGCCTGTTGTTTAAACTCGGGTCTCTCAGCACAGCTTCCCACTCGAAACCTTTTGCAATCATATCCTATGAATGCATACTGTATTTGGTGACTGAGATCCATCAGTTGATCCACTAACCCATGGACCCACCCATCCATTTAAAGCATCCATCATCTATCCGTATGTCTATCTGTCTTCATCATAGTCATCATCTATCTCACCTCTACTTCATAGAATACATATGCACACACACATATACGTCTGCCTCAAAGATTGGCAGTTTTCTTAGTTTCTAAAGGCTTCGTTTTTACATCACTAGAAACCATCTTACCAGGAGTGGCCAGTGTGTAAAGCTTTGTAGGTACTCAAACTGGTTCCTTCTGAGGTCTCCTTATGGTTTGCTTGTTCACGGTCTACCTTCCAATCAAGCCCCTCCCCTACCTTCACAAACATCAAGGGGACTCATTTTGACACAGCTCAGCTGCTTCCGATGGTCTATCAAAAGCAGTCAGTTGTCTCCTCACTAACAAAGGAGTAGCGCTAAGGTCGTGGGTCCTGGAATAGCGCCATTGTTCCTTGTGCCGCCTCATGCTACTCTGGGGATCACCAGCCTGTTAGCAATTCTCTCCCTGAGAACCGGGCCTCTGGGCAGGTGAGGAAATGAAGCTCTGAGGCCCGAAAGGCTCCAGCCAGGTACTGTCTAATCTTGACTGAAGACTCCTAGAAAGGGAAATCAGACATGAGCTACCAGGTGGTGCAGCGGGAGGCTGCTGTGGACCGCTCAGTGGCTATGTCACTCCTCGTTTGCTCGGGAACCTCTATAGATTTGTTGGTCTTAGGCAGGCTGGCCCCGCGAGCCCAGGAGACCAATTGTGAGTGTGTTGGGCAGACAGAGTCACATCAATCCCACTCGTCAGTCACTGGTGTTTATTGACCCACTCAATGGAACCTTGGAGTTGGTTGACTTGAGCAGACTCAGCTGGCCTTCATCCTTTTGCCTCATTCTTTGCTTTTTTTTTTCCTACCTGAGTTGCAGGTAAAATGCCAGCAGTTTAGTAGCCACCCTGTGATTATGTTTGGACTAGTATGAGAACAAGAGCCGATACCCGAAAGAAGGCTGAGCAGGAATATGGATTACGTCCTTCAATCTGGGTTCTGGGGCTGCTTATTCCCGGACTTCTTGTTATGTGGAAAACAAGCATATATGTGTGTATAATATACTTCTTCACTTTTCCATTACATGTATTTGAAAGCATTCCTAGTCTATATCAGTCTCTATTATTCCTAGGCTAGCTAGCCTCTATAACAAGCATTCTCCAAGAAGCAATAGATAAACACATTAAAGTGTGTGTCTCATTCACTCTGTCATGGGATGAGCAGAAGACTCACCATCTAGGCTCTTCCATCTTACAGGGTTACTTTTTACAACATATGGTCTCTAGGATTGCCATGACAACCACGTCCATGATTTTGTGGGCAGTCCTGAAAGTGGTATGCATCACTCTTGTCCAACATCTCTTTGGCTAAGACCCAAGCTTATGACCTCAAGCTAGCTGCATGTTGTGGTTTTGCTGGTTGCCCAGGAGGAAATACATGAGTCAGTAGCCAATCTCGATTGCACAGCCATTTCAAGAGCTTCTCTTGCAATCTTTCTGGGCCGGGGAGAGATATATGAACCAAAGTAGAATTTAGCTTGGCTATTCAACCAGTCATAGCTCTGGTGAGCCTTCACAGTGTCTGATAGTCTCCGTTTTGATCTATGAAAATGGCTATCCCACCTGGCCCTTCTGTGGTGCGCTGGATGGGAGAGGTCACCTTCCCTCTTGATCAAGGGTCTCAAGTTGCTATGACATTGGCTTGCTTCTATGGAACTCACAGCTTCAGCGTAAAGAACTGGGATCATGGGATTGAAAGGATCCAGGTTCCAATTCTCACCCTGCCACTCCAAGATTCAGAAGAGAAAGTGTTCTGTGTGCCCAGCCAGTGCAGGCTCGCATGGCTTTCCACCCTCCCTGATAGTCTTCACTCTGTAACTGGACCTGTACTGTATCTGGTGTTAGGGGCTGGGAATCATGAGGCCACACAGTGTCAGGTGAGGGCTTAGAGAAACAGAAAGGGGCAGGGCATTGGGTCTGGGATTCAGGGAGGAACCCAGGTGACTGGGAAAGTGAGTGCAGCCAAGTAGTGGGACCCTGAGCTAGCGGCCTTAGAGGAGGGTGTGGACAGCAGTCAAAGTCGCAGTCACAGCTGTGTTTGCCATTTCCCCAGGTGTCCCAGCCTCAGTGCAGAAGGACTTCAATGTCCAAAAGGCCTCTGCTGGTGATGACAGTGCCTGCTGAGTATTGGGGTATGGCAATGTGTCAGATTTGATCTGGGACCCAGGGAGATGGGACAGTGGCTGGACTTCTCGAGGGATAAGGGAAGCAGGCCTTGCCCTTTAAGACCTAGACTGAGGGCCAGGACTGTCTCCACCCTGTGATTATGCTCAAATTCCATTGACCAGAGCAAGTTATGTGACCCTGACCAGAGTGAACACAGGACAGAGTGGGAGCTAATGATGAGTGATGGTCCAGCCAATCCACTGCCATCTTTAAGAGTGAATGATACTCATGGCCAGACGGAGCATCCGCACCTGAGCCCTTCTCTTTAAGGGCTGTCTCTGGCAGCTTTAACAAGGATGCCCCAGAGCCCTAGCTCCTTCTAGAAAGGGAAACCGTACCTCTTGCTTTCCTCCAGCTTGCCCTACCTACCACGCCATTACCAGCTGCTCAAATGGGTTCCACAGCCCACTTTGATAGTCCACTCTCCGGGAGTGGGGGATTGATGGGTTGGTGGTGTGTCCTAGTCTGTAAAGGATGTCTGGGCTGAGCCGGGAAGTGAGTGACTCTGCCCAGACTCTGTGTTTACCTCACATCTAGCCTGTAGACATAGGTGGGGGGCAGAAGATCCCAGTACCCAGAAACTGCAAAGAGAGCTGAGGGGAAGAGAATGTTCCCAGGGGCCCAGTCCCTTCTTGGCTGCTTCCAGGATTGCACAATTGTTGGGAAGGTTGTTAGGCTTGGTGACATTCATCCTCCGGCATGTCACTAAAATGGCCGGCACCAACTCAGGGCGGGGGCAGTGAACCATGAGTCTTGCTGGGCAAATGGATCATCTTTTTCCTCCCCTTCCTTCTTTAATTTAAAAAAAGTATAGACGTCTTTATTATTTGTTCCCTTTCTCTCTGTCATGCTCTGTGATACATGTGTACACAGACCAGAAGACAGCCCGAGGGAGCTGATTCTCTTCCTCCACCACACAAATCCTGGGAATTGAACTCAGGGCATCAGACTTAGCAACAAGCGCTTTTCACCCCTGGCCCATCCCATCCGTCAGAAATGTGTCAGTCTGAAGACGTCCCCCTGGCCCAATAAGAAGCGTAAGATAGCAAATCTGTTACTGGGCTACTGGGTTTCCTTCTGAGGTAGGTTTAGCCCTGCCATGGACTGTCTCTGTCACAGTAAGATGACAGACTCTTAATTCCATAGGCTATTACTGTAAATACTGACAGGAACCTGAGATGACCCAGTCCCACCTCTTTCTCTGATAGGACCACTTGTGGTTCTTAGCATTGATCTTGTTAGAATCGATGGCCTCTGCATGGAGTTCCAGTGCGTATGGCCTGCGGATTCCTGGGTGAACTTTGGGCAGCCCACTGTGCCTGCCACCCCTTGAAACGACCTTGGAGACTGATGTCTCAGGGCCTCTAAGTAGGGCATTTATATTCACAAGGAGGCTGGCAGTCGCAGCCCTTTGGGGCTATAAAAAGGTCCTTGCACAGGGTTAATGTGACTCAGAAATCAATACTGTGAGGGCTAAGTGTTAGAGAGCAAGGTGATGTTTATTTCAGGTTTGCCTCCAAAATTAGATAAATTAGTGTAATGACTTCTCTCAGCTCATTTCCATACACCACTAATTTGCTTTTAGGGGGAAAATGCTAGAAAAGCCTGTATGGTGGAAGTGCAGGAAATGGCCCATTTTCTAATGTGTGGGCCTGTAGTCAGGAGTGATGCACTTTTCAGAACAAATTAAATGCCTTCAGCCTGCACTCAAGTGAGCCAATGGCCCAAGGAAGAGTACAAGTGACTTGTGAATTCTGGGGACACATTGTGCTTTTTCTAATGGCATCTGACCCTTAGACAGGCCGTCCTCTTCCAAACAAGCAGCACATGTAGGAGGCTGGAGTCCAGCCACTGTCCCCAGCTTGCAGGGACATTGGGAGGAGGCCATGATCAGGCTACTCTGGAGGACACATTTTCTGCTCTCCCCACCCTGATCTGGGGGCATCTGTGTGAGCCAACTACAGAGTCTGGGGGATGGCAGCAGAGAGAAGTGACCTGCTGCCATCCACCCTCATGCTGTGTTAGACCCATGGCCTGATCCCGGCCACATGGTGCTGAATCATTAAAATCCTTCACTGCTCTGACAGCTTCGCAGACACAGATGAGGACC
The DNA here is from genome assembly GCF_018167655.1 of Microtus oregoni. Classification (NCBI taxonomy): domain Eukaryota; kingdom Metazoa; phylum Chordata; class Mammalia; order Rodentia; family Cricetidae; genus Microtus; species Microtus oregoni. Next base: position 12,574,751 of record NW_024543075.1, read on the forward strand.
GAGGCGTCCAGCGCAGCGTGGAAAGAGCAGAGCTGTGACAAATTCTCTGGCACGCTCTGCCAGCCAAGGTCTGGGCTCAGCAGCTCTCCGCTTTGGGAAGAAGCCCAGAGAAGAGGCCAACAGCACTTAGTAGGGTCTCGTTCCGGGGTGGGGAATATGTGGCTGATTGCACCCCATCGTGGCCATATGTGACTGGTCTCTAGAATGAGGTGGGAAGTCACTCGTTCAGTTGATTGAGGGAGACAGGCCTCTTGAAGGTGAGTGTGCTTTTACATGTGTGTATATATACATGTGTGTATGAGTGTGTGTGTATGTGAACATGCATGCATTGGTAGAGAAAACTTTTTTTTTTTTTGAGATAGGGTTTCTCTGTAGCTTTGCAGCCTGTCCTGGAACTAGCTCTTGTAGACCAGGTTGGCCTCGAACTCACAGAGATCCGCCTGCCTCTGCCTCCAGAGTGCTGGGATTAAAGGCCTGTGCCACCACCACCCGGTAGAGAACTTAAGTAAAGCATCAGAAACAAGGGTGAATTAGGAGGTAGAAGAAATAAAAAACAAACAAACAACAACAACAAAACCCACTGAATTCCTTAGTTCTCTGGCCAATCAGGGTGAAACTTGATGGACACTTGTGTCCTTGTGGAATAATGGGGAAGGCATTCTCCTCGTGTTTTCCCAAACCCACAGACCAGCTAGGATGCCCAGGACTTCTTCCCATCTTAATATGCAATGTGATAACTACAACATGCATGACACCCTTCGGGGATGGTACCTGCAGGTAGTATTCAATCTGAACATCTGTACCAGATGAATCATAGATCACGTTCAGATAACATGTTCCCTGGTTCTGAATCTTGGTTCTGCTTGTTATTCAGGAACGGTCCTTCCCACGAGGAAGTCTTCAGCATTCATTCATGAGTAGTTGCATAGCTCAATTAACATGTAAACCTGGTTGCTGGGTCTCTGAGAAAAGTGACAAGCACAGTTTGCCTACCAGGAGGATTGTGAGGGATCGCAACACTGAGTGCAAGATGGTAGCCAGGGTGCCTAGCAACGGAGGGAAGATAACTTCCAGGCCTTTCTAGCAGTGTCCTGAGGGAGCCCCCAGTGCATCCTGGGGTCCCTTGCCTCTAGCCTTGGACTCCTTAGTGTATCTAAATGCCTGAACTCTTCCCCGTTTCCTGTCACCTCCTGGGATACTTGATGCAGCCAGCCTAACTCATACGTACTTCCTCCTAGTCTCTGCTTTTTGGGTATCCTGGACCTGGACTCAGGCTTTTCACTAGAGTTGTGAGTGGCAGAGGACAGCTGGGTCTGCTACCCCTTCTCCAAACCTCCAACATGGCACCAACACACAGGGTCTTTGAGAAGGGTAGGTTGGAAGGATACACTGACTCATGGACACACATACACGTATACGTGCACAATACACACACACACACACCACCTCTAAGACAGGGCCTCACTGTATAGCTCAGGCTGGCCTGGAACTCACTGTGTAGACCAGGCTGGCCTTGAACTTACAGCAATCCTCTTGCCTCTGTAGCCCATGTGCTAGGATTAGAATCATGAACTACCTTGCCCAACACTGCATTATAGACACCCAGCCATGGGTTGTTCCTCAGACAGAACGCTGAAGAAGTGAGCCCTGCTTCTATGAAACCTTTTTGTTTGTTTTTAGGTTTTTTGAGACAGAGTCTCATAAAGCTAGACTGACCTTGGACCTTGATTCTTCTGCCTCGATCCCCTGAGAGCTTGGCTTAAAGGTGTGAACTTCCACAGTAGGCTCACAGTTCTCTGACCCTTTGTGTCACCATGTCCTCTGAGAGAGGCAAGGGCTGAGTGACACTGGTGGACTCAGGGATGGAGGAGGGATTTGGTACACTGTGGGCCCTGGGTGTGCCTTCCTAGGAGCAGAAACTTTGAGGGGTTGACAGACAGAAGTCACAATGCCAATTGCCCAATCGGATGTGTGTCAGCTCCGGAAACCGCACCACTAAGGGGGCTATGTGGCTAAAATTCCTGAAGGAAACCAGAGATTGTTTGACAAAAATACCCTTTCAAAAATAGCAGCTGTTTTTGTTTATCTTCCCAGAGGCTGTGGAGTACAACTTCCTGGGTTGGGAAGACAAGAGTCGGAAGGGCATGGGGGGAGAGTGGGGGTGGGAGGGATGGGAGGGTTTGAGGGGGGGCGAGGGCAGTAAAGGGTTGGGGGAGAACAGGGGTGTGGGGGGAGGGTGTGTGGGGTGAAGGGCTGGAGGTTTGGGGGAGTAGGGGATGGGAAATGGGAGGGTGTGGGGAGTTGGGGGTTGGGGTGAGAGATTGTGGGGGTAAAGGGAATGGAGGGCTAGGGGAGTAGGGAGTGTGTGGGGGGGGGGCAGGCTGGCCAGAGCTGGGGCCATTTTATCCTCAGTGGTACTCCTGAAGTCTGGGTGCATTTGCTGTTTGTCCGGTGTCAGCTTGTAACCCGACAGGGAGTCGTGGCAGTGACACTTAAAAGAAACTCCTTTCTATCCATCCAGGGACTCTGATCTGGAAAAGAAAAGAAAAGCAAATCCTTAATGTTTTTCAGTTACATTTTTAGTGGGCTGGAGTGATAGCGCAATGGTTAGGAATACCTGCTACTCCTGCAAAGGATCCAGGTTCGGTTCCCAGCACCCACATGATAGCCAACAGCCTTCTGTAATTCCAGTTCTAGGGACGCTGACACCCTCTTCTGGCCTCTGCAGGCACTGCATACACCTGATTCATATCACACACACAGGCAAACCACCCGAACACATAAAACAAAAAAAATAAAAATAAATTACATTTTTATTTATTTAATGTATGCATCAGGGGTGGGGGTCAGTTGAAGGAGTTGGCTCTTTCCTTCTGTTGTGTGGGTCCTAGGGACTGAACGCGTATTCTCAGTCTTGGCAGCAGGCGTCTGCACCTCCTTGAGCCATCCTGCTGCCCACAAGAGTTTTTTAGTGAAGAGATTTTCTTGACCAAAGATGACTCACCTTGCTTTCTACTGGCTTTGAGAGAGAGTTTATAGAAGTGTAGGTGTTGCTGAATTTGAGGGCTCTGCAAAATGGAATGGTAGAGTCTCCAGCTTTGACAAGCCCGTCCTTTCTCATCTACGGCCCTTCCCTCTCTACCCTACCCTTTCCTCCTTTCTGCCCTGTGCCCTGTCTGCTCTTTTTGCATATGATAAATAGAGAGGAAAAACCCAACTCTAGAGCCCCACAAGCTACAGTCTATGAGGTGATTCCATTCCTTTCCAACTGTAAGATCTTCATTAAGCAATTTATACCCGTGATCTTAAGTTTTCATCCATGAAATGGAGTAGCAATCTTGACCTTGTCCAGGAGACATTAAGCACGAGCAGGGAGGGAATTTTCACCTCGGGTCTGTCCTGTGGGGCTGTAATGAAGGGGTGTGTGACCTGTGTGTGTCTGCCACGCCCACCCTGGTGACTTAGCTGTGGATGGTATATGGGACTCGGATCAGAGCAGCCAGAGTGCGCTCAGGCCCACACAGGCATCAGGATGGCGGCGTTGGTTCTGCATTGCTCCACCTGCTGTTGGCTTTCTTGACCTGAGCCTCCTCTGTCAGCAGGCTCCAGTCAGAGGTAGTCCTTGGTCAGCAAAGTTGGGCTGCTGCTGTCTTTTTCTGTTGTCTTTGCGGTGGGGAGGAGGGGGAGGCGGGCTTCTGAGAGTCTTGCCTTGCACCACACTGTATTTGCGGTTAGAATACAAAAATAATAAATGGCATTTAGGGGGGAGGAAAAGCTCTTGTCTAGCATTTTGCTTGCTATTCTTATTTGGCATCATGATGGCACTGGAGGAAGCCAGGAAGGCTGGAAAAAGGCTGACAGAGGGCAAAAGAGCTCCTCCCCCTGCAAGAGCTCCTGGGGCCACCTGTGGGAATAAAGCCTCTGAGTGTGGCCTTAGCAGGGCCACAGGGAGCAGTGTCATTGGCCATCTGTCTGTCCAGCCTCCCCACTCCCTGCTCCTCAGCATTTTGTCAGTCACCCCCTCATCTCTTAGGACACTGTTCCATCCCACCTCTGCCTTGCCTTTTGCTCATGGACTGCCACATTTTGACCCACCTCTTTTGCTTCTGGGGACATTGTGACCCAAAAGACATTTTGAAAGGGAGCATTTTAATCAGCGTTATCTAACAGGCTGGATTCCCCATGTAGTAAGTACCAGCGCTCCAGGGGGAGCTTTGTCAAGCTGGCTGGATCCCAGTATCAATTTTCCGTACGGCACAGTGAAACCATCTCTGATGCTGTTTCCATTTTATTGAAAAGCTTTCCATGGAGATCAATTCTTTTGTCTTTAGACAGAGTAAATTTGCATTTCCTCCCAATCACAACTCCTGCCATCTTGAGTTGCCCCAGATTCCTGCCAGGGACATTCTCCTGGGTCATGTTGCAGTGTGTGGTCTTTCCTAGAGGATCCAGAGAGGGACGTGAGACCCAGAAGGGGACAGAGGGGCCTTGATGCATAAGTAGCTATAGCCTGGACATTATTAGTAAGGGAGGGCAAATATCAGAGTGCCCACTTGGCCACAGGCTCATCAAAGGGCCCAGTCTGAGTCAAAAACTGTCTCCTCCTTTAGCGTCCTATGGAAGCTCATCCTGGCACAATGGAGGTCATGAGTTACCACCTGGGAATGAAGACTAGAAGGTGAGACTGGGGTTTTCAGTTGCCATCTTTCTGTTAAACAAACAGAGCTTGTCTCAGTAGGGACAGTAGTGGTGTATGTGTATGCGTGCGTGTGTGCGTGTGCGTGTGCGTGTGTGTGTGTGTGTGTGTGTGTGTGAAGGACCAGAGGAAAACAAGGGACCAACAGGCCCAGGGACATTCCTAATTTAGACTCTGGATCTAGCTGTAGCTGAGGTAATCTTTTCAGGTGGTCCTGTCACGCCATCTAATAGAACATCCCAACCTTGGATAACGGATTTCAGGTAGATGCTGCCATTGGCACCAAACATGTCCTTCTCAGTACTTCAGTTCTCCGTCCACAGGCCTATGGCACATGGCCATCTCATGTGCTGATGTCCCCAAATGTCTTGAGGGTTCTCCTTTTTTTCTTCCTTGGTACCCATTCTGCCCAGGGCCCAGCATTCCTTTCTAGTCCCTTCCACAGGCATCTGGTGAGTGCCCAGTGTACTGGAGAATGGCTGGGGAGGATGATGTGCAGGACCAACATCTTGAGTATCACCAGGCCTCAGTTTGCCTGTCTGGAGGACAGGTTCATCACACCGTGTCACCTCAGGTACCAACTTCAAACAGAGTGGGCTCCCTCGTAGGCTCTACTAGCGTGGCGAGCAGTTTGTGGCGCTCTGGATTCCACAGACTGTTACGTGGTCTAGAGGCGCTACACCATGTCCTGGGTCACTTGCTCACCGGCAGCAAGTCAGCCTCTGTGGTGATATGCAGCTGAAGTGTGTGTTGGCATCAGGGTCTGAGGAGCTAAGGCAGAGTTCTTTGACCTAGTGTATTCAAAGCTTGAAGGTCTTATTTGGGCACTGAAAGGGAAGTCCCATTGTTTTGATTACACAAAGAGAATAAATAAGATTTGTCCTGGCTGCTAGGGGCCTGCAAGCAATGTACTTTCTCATGGGAGGAAGAGGGTGGTAGTGACACATCTGGAGGGAGAATCTGCCACAGTAAACTATCACCTATCCCCAGTTACACATCTGGAGGAAGAATCTGCCACAGTAAACTATCACCTATCCCCAGTTACACATCTGGAGGAAGAATCTGCCACGGTAAACTACCATCATCCCCTATCTCTAGTCTGGCCCACCCACCTCACCTAGAACAAACTGGCCCGACAGAGGACTGTCCTGTTCTTACACAGCACAGTTAGAATGCAGTGCAGGAAACAGGCTGGCTTCCCACGAAGAACACAGGTCATGTTGCAGGGAATGTGCTCCGGGCTGGTGAGGTTGCATAACACACGTGGATTTCCCAAGTTGCTATTGAAAGCTCTGCTGTGGAGTAGGGCAGGGGTCAGCGGGGGCCGAGGAGCCCACATGTTTTTCTGGGAAAACCTGTCTTCATCCTTTGAGCTCTGAGAGAAAGAGCCCTTAGATCGTGGAGATCTGGGCTGTGAGAGGGCCAGAATCCCTTCCCTCTAGTCTAAGCCTACAATGATTGCGAAGGGCAGGAGACTTGGGTAAAGTTGATACTGCCCAAGGGACTGTTGTGTCGTTTGTTAACTGTGTGATCTTGGGCAACTCACTCAACTCTTCTGGGTTCCAGTCCTCATCTTTCTGCCCCTTGTTAGTATCAAGGAAGCCCCCCCCCTTTTCTTTCGATTGTGAGGTTAGTTGTATCAATATTGCAAAATCCCTCCTCTCCCAGGGCCACTAGGGTGGGATCTATCTATTGGAACTATTCTGTCTTGAGCTCTGGCGAGGCTCACGTGAAAGCGTTTGTTTTCTGTGAATGACTAGAACCGTCAAGGGCAGGCCAATTCACAGGCCTTCTCCTTATGTCTGACAGCCTTGGGTGGGGGATCATTGCAGAAGCTCCCCCTTGCTGGCGGCTGGATACTGTTGGATCATTCCTAGGACACTTCAGCAACTGCAGACACACTCGGAGCAGTCACGGTCACTGCTCTAAGCAGGACAAGCCTCAGTGAACTCTGGGTGCCCTTGTCGACCCTCAGCTCTTCTCACTAAGGCCATAGGGGAGCCATGCTGGCTCAGCGGAGGGGTGGGATGGTGAATCCTTCATTTCCTCCCAACTGGTCTTTCCCTTGACAGCTTTGGATTTTTCTTGTAAGTAGAGGAGGCAGAACTGGTCACACGAAGAGGAGCTCTCAGTGCTGCAGTGATAGTGGAGGCAGCAGGGGCAATCATGGGGTTGGCAGGAGAAATAGCAAGAGGCTGGCTGAAGAGTTCTAGAGAGAGGCTAGGAACAGAGATGCCAAAGGGAAACAGAAAACAGAGAAGGCTATAAAGAATTGAAGATAGGGGATCTGTGGGTCCTGGTGCTGAACTTGGTCCAGGGGGCTACCCAGCCCTAAGAGTCAAAGGTCCTGACACCAAGGCCCAGGAGCTAAAATGTCCCAAGGCCTGAGCTGGAAAGCTGTGACAATAGCCACTTGTGAGAGCCATGGGTGTGCAGCAGTCACGCTCGCTGGTGCTGGCTGCTGCTGAGAGCTAAGGATGCAACTAGCTGTGTTCAGAGCCCAGGCCAAGTCCTCCCAATACAGCAGCAGGAGCTTTACCCATGGAGACATCTCCCCAGCTCCCAAATCGTATGTATTTTGTACATTTGCTCTGTTTGTGTTTTTGTTCTGTGTTGATGCACGTATGTGTGTTTGTGTGTATGTGTGTGTGTGGGGGGGGGTGTATAAGTACACACTTGCCACTTTCTGGCCTCAAAATAGCTGTTGGCCTTCCAGCCTCTGGCTTGAGTTCCAGTGAGAAAGGAGAATAAAGGACTCTTGCTGTCCCTGTTCTGGTGGATGATGGCCCCTTGCTTCAGTGGAGTCTAGGCAGTGGACTGATGAGATCTCTTGGCCTCTTAGGTAGAGGAAGAAAAGGAGAGGGAATGGTTTTTCAGACGGCAAATCCTCTGGGTCCACGTGGGGCTTTGGAGAGGATGTTTGTACCCTGGGTCCTGATGTTGACAAAGTAGCCAAAGATGGACACACTGTACCTCTCTTGTGAAAATCAGGTAAGGGATTGATTTACAAAAGGCAAGGGATATTATTTAACTGTGAAAATTGGGCCTTAAAATGAATTTTCTTCTTGGCCCTTATTGTTGGGATTGCCTTTGTGTCTTCACGTCTCAAGCCTAGCTTCCCTTAAGTCACCAGCATGGGCCATTCCTAGCCACCCCATCTATGGACTTTAGCCTGGGGGCTTTGTGTGGACCAGGAATACTCAGATGTGCCCCCCCCCCCAGTTACACATGACAGGAGAGTGCATTCCCTGGAGATGGTGAGCTGGTGTGCTTGCCCTCCTTACTCCTATCTAGCCCTGCTCAGTCACTTAATGACGTCACCACTGAGGCCCTGCAAGGTCCTCCAGAGCCTCCGGTCTCTCCTGTGAGATGCAGCCAGTTCCGCCTGGCTTTACTTCCCAATGCATTTTTAAATTGCAATCCTCTTAATCAAATGTGGAGCTCATGTTACTTTATTAAGCAGAATGCCTGGGGTGTTTATGGTAAGAACACTCCCCCCAGGCTCCTAGCCGTTGACCCACGGTGGCTGTAGATTATGCAGGCTCAGGAGGGCAAGGAAGAACTTCATTAATTTCACAGCCGCCACTGGCTCCTCTCGTAGCCAGCAGCCCTGCAGCTGGTCTCAGCCGCTAATGAGCGTCAACCTCAAACTGGGACTGAGGGTGGGGGTGGGGGTGGGAGTGTGCAATCATCATTTCTCCCAGACTTTAATAGAGACCGATCTCAAGGTGCTCGGGAGGATAGAGGGGATGGGTTCTTTGTTAGGCAGTTACCTCAAGGACTAATCACATTGGCCTCTTGATTCCTGGATATGAGTTAGGGTAGGCTAGCAGTAGGCTGGGCAGCCCGTGGTGGCTGCTAATCTGTGGGTCTACAGCTGGGAATGGTGGCCAGTGATTTATTTTGATGTGAGAAGGAAGGATACATTAAATAACAACCCTTTGGAAAGGGAGAATTAAACCCATCTTGTTGCCTAGCCTCCTCTGCTTTACAGACTTTCCAGGATGCTGGCCAACAAATCTCCGTTTTGCTGCAGACTATCGACACAGGGTGGAATAGATGGTTCAGGCTGGCTTTTGATGGCTGCCTTGCCTGATGCTTTGACCAAGGGTGCCATCAATCTTGAAATTTTCAGAAAATTGTATGGATTTTGTAAGGGACGAGACTGGCTGTATTTGTGGGCTAGAAAGTCTTATAAATTACAAACATGGCTCCCCGTAGTATTTTTGACATTCTTCATGGAATTTTTCATCAATCCTTCCATAGTGTCTAGCATTAATTCATACACTTCCTCCGCATCATGTACCACACTGAGCCTTGTCAGGGATGGACCTCATTCATTAAATCCTCCATGTACTTGCAGAGGGGTTGGGGTGATAAGGGGTGTCCAGGAGGCTGTTTCAATATTATCCTAACCTGGAAGGAGAGGAGATGTGGGCCGCAGGAAGTGAGGCACTTACCTGAGAGCACACGGAAAGGGTTGGATGGAGATGGCAGCTTCAAGAAGGTGAGGGCCATTGGTGCTGGGGAGGTATTGGTCGGGACACCCTTTTTCCAGACCTCAGATTTTTCCACTTGTGAAATGGGGACCATTGTTGAGATGCTTTGTGCCTCCAGGGCTGTCACAGTTTGTTTTATGACAGTTTGATCTGGATGCCCAGATACTTGGCTGAATGTCCTTCACAGGCATGTCTGTGGGCATGTCCGGATGAGCAACAGAAGGGGTGGTCTTGTAAGCCTTCCCTCTCCAGCATGGTGGGCCTCATCCAACCAGCTCAAGTGCTCGGGGAAACAAAAGGGCAGAGGAGGATGTGACCCTTTGCTGGCTGACTCCTGCAGCTGTACCATTGTCTACCTCTTGCCCTCATACATTGACTCTTCCGACTCCAGGACTTCCAACCTCAGAGAGAGCAACAGCAAAGCTCTTTGAGGTTATCAGCCTGTCTTGGACCTCTCGGCATCCAGAGCTGAGTTGCCGTTTTCCTATTGTCCACGAGGAGTTGAATCCAGAATGGCTCTTAGGCTTCCAACCCCATGGGTGCTTGAATCCCTTACATATAATGGTACAATATTTATTCAGAACTCATGTATTCCCCTTCCCAATGTGATTGCTTAATCTCATGCCTTAAAGGCTTGGCCATCAGCCTAGAGTACTGCTGGGAGATGATGGAACCTGGAAGAGATGGAGCTGAGTACAGAAGGTTTGGTCATTGAAGGTACACACTTGGGGTCAAAACACTGTCTCAAACCCTGGCAAATGGTGGAGGTGCCTACTTAACATGTTACAGTGGACCTGGCCACCAGGTTCTCCCAGCATCCCTCAGTCCCTGGCTGGTACACCCTGCCCCCTACCAGAAATGTCTCCAGCCCAGATGTTGGGCTGCCTGTCCTGACAGCTGCCCTTCTCTATATAATTTTGGTTTTGTGGACTTTTCGTCTACTCTCTACCTTGCTGGCCTCTTGGTCTGGCTCTCCCCTGTCCCCACCCCCTCTTCTCACATGGCCCAGCTCAGCCTGGTCATGTTCACTCTGGACTCTCCCAGACGCCCCTATCTCTGACTACACTCGCCCTTTTATCCACCCGTACCTAGTCATGGAGTCATTCACTTTTTATTTCATTTTTTATTTTGTTTTTTTTTCATTCATCTGGTGCTGAAACCCAAAATCGGTTATGTCTTTCCTTCCTTTTTTTATTTCTTTTTAAAATTTCATTTGGGATATTTGTTTCTCTTTGCTTTCTGGCCACCGCAGGGGGAAAGCCCCCCTCTGTTACAAGCTCCTGCTGTGACACACTCCAATTCCCTGGGCAATATAAAACTGTTAGCCAAAATAAGCCTTTTATTATCCCAGATATTTTGTTATCATAATGAAATCTGACTGATATATATCATATACTTTAAATTGTCTCTAGATTACTTTTAATGTCTGATACAATGTGAATAGTTATTACATTGTGTCACCTAGAGAATAATATTCAGCAAGAGAAAAAAATGTCTGTACATATTCAGTACAGACATCATTTGAAAAATAATTTTGAGCTATGCCTGGCTTTGTCTACCAATGTGGAGCCACCAGATATAGAGAGTCAGTGGTAGACACTTTCTGTGGGCTGTCCCTTCGGAGAACTCTCACTGACATAAAGAATAAGCTTCTGGGGCTGGAGAGATGGCTCAGAGGGTAAGAGCACTGGCTGCTCTTCCAGGGGTCCTGAGTTCAATTACCAGCAACCACATGGTGGCTCACAACCATCTGTAATGAGATCTGGTGCCCTCCTCTGGCGTGTGGGCATACAAGGAGGCAGAATGTTGTATACATAATAAATAAATAAAAATTAAAAAAAAAGAATAAGCTTCTGGGTTTTGCCAGAACAAGAATTCACCCAGACAGAGGAAGTGCGAATATGCCTTTTACCCCCCTTCCACCTGCCCAAGGCATTTTCAACAGGCAGAAACCAGCTACTCTTGCTCTTCCAGAATGTTCTTCACCTCCTACTGTAGGGTGGTGCTTCATTGTTCTACTGCTAACTGCTGGATGAAGGACGATGTTGGACTATCAGGTCTTCAAGCCAAGGTCAGAAACCAACAACACAGTCCTGAGGCATTTTGGGAGACTGGGAACACAGCAAATATCCTAGGAGTTGCAGAATAGTGAATAAGGTCTTCCTACACCCATGACTTTCAGGAACTCTCTTTGACAGGGCCTTGAGAGAGCCCGCAGAGACCACCTTCCTGCCTGCTGCCAAGTGCTGGTCTCCTTGCTCCAGCTACTCTGTCTGTCATGCGGCCTTCGTCTATGTCCCTTTCATCTGTAACTGAATCTCTGAGATGACAGCCCCACCACTCCTCTCAGGTTCTGTTCCTTAGAAGTGTCACCTGTGCTGTCCCAGCCATGGGGAAGGCCACTGCAGAGGTTTTCTGTTATGCTCCTGCAATGCAGGTGTGAGACGGCAGGTGTGGGACAGCAGGTGTGGAATGGCAGGTGTGAGACAGCAGGTGTGGGATGGCAGGTTTGGGATGGCAAGTGTGAAAGGGTAGGTGTGGGATGGCAAGTGTTGGATGGCAGGTGTGGGACGGCAGGTGTGGGATGGCAGGTGTGAGACGGCAGGTGTGGGACGGCAGGTATGAGAGGGCAGGTGTGGGATGGCAGTTGTGGGACTGCAGGTGTGAGATGGCAGGTATGGGATGGTAGGTATGGTAGAGGTCCAGAATCCAAGGCTGGGGACGTAGCTCAGAGATAACATGCTTGTTTAGCATGAGTGAGGCCCTAACCACCCTGGAGGACTGCGGGAGGATGCTGTGAGGATGACATACAGCCGGGTAAGTGTGAGAGCCAAGCTGGCACCTGTCAACCCAGCCATGGAAAACCACTTTTCATGACTGTCTCTCCAAGTTCAAAACTCAACTTCGCAACCTCTGTTTCTCCATATTTAGGGGACTCTGCAGATAAAATGATGTTTATGTCAAGGAGCCTGGAATAGAGAGTCTCTGTTCAAAGGGAGGCAACCCAGAGTCACCAGTCTGGACTAGACGCACCGTTAATAACCACCATGTGGGCGTGAAAGTCCATAGGCTATGGGAGGCTTAGGGAAAATGAGGCTTTTTGCATTGAGTCTCAGTCATTAGCGTAATACCACATTGAAAATTAGTCAGAAAAGGCAATTAGTGTCAAAGAGCAATTGTGGTATCGTTAAGGTGACAGATGTTGGCGTGGGGTGTGTGCTAATGACTTATGGAATTTTCTTTTGGGAGACAATCGGAGCAATTTGGTGGTCAGCAGACAGTCTGCAAATCAATCACTATGATAGTCAATAATTTATCATTTCTATTTAAAGTAGGGAGACTGCATCAGCTTAAACAGAAGGGAGCACTGATGAGGGATGAGAGTTGGCATCCAACACAATCCTGAGCCTGTGCTATGTCTATTTAAGTGGTACCCATTTTATTCCCTGTGCAGAGCCAGAAGAAATCTGTGGAAGGATTTGCCTCTGGTTTCATCTTGGGTTGGGAATAGCTGTGTGCTTCTGGCTGAAGACAAATCAGGATTTCAATGTTAAG